>NC_136360.1:117500-850000 GCF_037039965.1 Doryrhamphus excisus
TTATTGGTGTCTGTCGTTATTGGTGTGTATGTCGTTATTGGTGTCTGTCGTTATTGGTGTGTATGTCGTTATTGGTGTGTATGTCGTTATTGGTGTCTGTCGTTATTGGTGTCTGTCGTTATTGGTGTCTGTCGTTATTGGTGTGTATGTCGTATGCCAACTGTGGGAGGACATTCAAAGGACCTCTGATGGGCCAAATGAGAATCAGTGGGCTTCATTTGGCTTTTGATTTATGTGTTAGGGTTAGGCTGATTTGGTTGTTTTTGTATGCATTGCTGCTTCCTTTGAGGAAAGACATCTTCAATGATCAACACGTCTTTGTCTTTTGTCTTTTTTGTAGTACTATGAGATGTCCTACGGCCTCAATATTGAGATGCACAAACAGGTGAGTAGTGGTGAACTCTTCTGTCAACATGATATTGTGTATGCTGTACGTCTTGTCCTGTGATACAATAACACACACTCTTCAACATGCAGGAGGTCCCTGGCCTTAGGACAAGTTCTAATCCCACCTTGGGTTTTAGCTTTAAAAAATGCCTCGGTTACTTGAGGAGTTTTTCATCTTTCTGAATGGAATCTTTCCGAATGACTACTCCAAAAACAGTGGTATACATGGAAAGGAATATTCCAATCTCTGGTCTCAATTCGCCGCTATAATCAAATGGAATAGTCAATGGGCATGCCCAGTAAAACGTAAACATCAACATCACATGATTTATCAAAGATGGAGGACAAAAGTTTGTTTACCACAGTTGTTGAGACAGTCGCTATGCTTTTTTTAAAGTCACAAAGTGAAACCCATGCACTCCTGCCAAAAATGACAGCGAGGAAGAGGCGAAGAGGACGTGGGATTAATTAGAGGTTTGTGTTGTGTTTGTCTGTGAAACCACAGAGTACCCCAAAGCTGGGGATGAAAGTCCGCAGCAAAGATTGGTGGGAGCCAGAAACAAACTTTCCGCAGCAGTGCAGTGCTGATTGCTCCATTTCCTCCATTTTTAAGGAGAGGAACGTCTCTATCTGCGTGTTACGTCATGTACATGATACCTCAATTGGTTTAGGGGAAGGAATATTGAGTATATGTCCATTCGAATTGGCACTTTTCTTTCCGAATGAGGTGTATACAAAGGTTAAATTCTCTCTGTTTGAGCAAATGAACCAAACGCAAGCGGAATATTTGTAACTTCCCCTGAGCTCACTGGTAAACAAACAGTCACTTGACGGGGACGGACGTTGTACCAGATGCTCTGCAATGAACATCTGGCCTTCTTACCTCCAGGGGTGCACTAACGACACTTCCATCTACATGCTAGAAGCTGATCTAAAATGTTATTGGTTATAAGGTTGGGGTCAGAGGGCTAGGGGATGCATCTCTAATGTGGAGGATACCTTTAAGGATGACTATGGGCACATGAAGGACATATCAGATCCAGTAAACACAAAGATGAAATACTACAATGAAATCTTACAAAACAGACACCAAGGCCTTTCATTCTTGTGGTTGGCCTGCATACTAGAAGGGGGGTGTTGCAAGGAAGGGAGAGACGGGCATACTGGGAGGGAGGAACTGTCCACAGTAAGAGCACTACACTGCTTAGTTATCACTGTCCGTTTCATAGCAGCACCTCTCTCCTTCATGATGGTGGTGGTGTTAGACCCGTTTCCAGGCAGTGATGATGACCGTTTCTTCCGTTTCTGCACTGTGATTGCTCATGTCTCGTTTCACTTCAATTTTCACTTTCACTTTCATCATCAGAAGAGTCTGCCTTACACTCTGGAGACATCATGAAGGGAAGTAAAAAGAGGAAAAATTATGTTTTCCTTCCTGAGTGTAGTCCTTCCTCCAGGCGGACGTACTGTAATCACTTCTTACCTGTCGTTCAAACCAACAAGAAACTGCAGACCCACAGCTGCTCTCATCAGTTTTGCCATGCCTGCATCGACCTTCTTAGCATATCTACATGTGTTGCTTACTAAATATCAACATGGAAGAGTTGCATCATATTATTTTTCACAGCGTGGGTCTCACTGGAGGGAAAGATTTGGGCACTACGGCTTATTTGAAAGAGGAGACCAGAGGAATGGGGACATGGAGGTTGGGCACTCGAACATTAGTTGGTTCGGTCCAAGCGGGGGGAGTAATTTCTGCTCTTGTCTGCAGAACACATACATGAGTGTGCTCGAGTACATTCATGTGTACATGTGTGTGTGCTCATGATGATTTCTTTTCTTGCCGTGTTGAACCAGGGCTATGGTGCAAGCATGGGTGTGTACATTGTAGACATTTGTGTGTCTTTGTGTGCCGCATGAGCATGTGCGGACGCGCTGCTTCCATTAGAGAGTTGAAATGGAAGTGGAAGTGTGGAAACGGGTGTCGAGGAGCATTCATGTCCAGGCCCATTGTGTGATAGCGACCCCCCACCACCACCACCGCCACCCTCCCCCACATTGTGCTGCTCACCTCCTGTCTCCACTCAGAGTTTAATACCTTGGGCATCTGTTCGTCATCGCAGGTAGAATGTGAATGTGGTGAGCATGGACAAGTCATCCCAAATACGTAGATACTTTATTCACCTCCAAGATGGCGCACAGCCAAGGTATGAGATGTCACCTAAATGTAAAAAGAAGTTAACTGCTGTACACTGCTAGCCTCATCAATGACGTAGCAGAGGAAGTAGAGAGGAGGCGACCTGAACGCTCTTCTTGTCATCTTTGGTGCTGCTCAACAGCTGGACGACACAAGGGTAGTCAGACATGAACACCTGTGCTAATGATAATACACCTACTGTGATATATAATACACCGATTCTGAATGATAAAACACCTTCTCTGTATGATAATACACCTACTCGTAAGATAATACACCTACTCTGAATGATAAAACACTGACTCGTGAGATAATACACCTACTCTGTATAATAACACCCCTACTATGAATGGTAATACACCTTCTCTGTATGATAAAACACCTACTCGTAAGGTAATACACCTACTCTGTATAATAATACACCTATTATGAATGATAATACACCTACTCTGTATGATAATACACCTTCTGTAAATTATAACACACCTACTCTGTATGATAAAACACCTACTCGTAAGGTAATACACCTACTCTGTATAATAATACACCTATTATGAATGATAATACACCTACTCTGTATAATAATACACCTATTATGAATGATAATACACCTACTCTGTATGATAAAACACCTACTCGTAAGATAATACACTTACTATGAATGATAATACACCTACTGGGAATGATAATACACCTCTCTGTATGATAATACACCTACTCTGTATGATTATACACATATTCTGTATAATAATACACCTACTATGAATGATAATATACCTAGTCTGTATACCTACTGTAAATGATAATACACCTACTCTGTATGATAAAACACCTACTCTGTATGATGATATGCCTCCTCTGTATGATAATACACCTACTGTGAATGATAATACCCTTACTCTGAATGATAATACACCTACTATGTAAGGATAATACATTTACTATGAATGATAATACACCTACTATGTATGATAATACACCTACTATGAATGATAATACACTTACTCTGAATGATAATAACCATACTCTCTGATTATACACCTACTATGAATGGTAATACACCTATTTTGAATGATAATAGACTTACTATGAATGATAATATACCTACTATGAATGGTAATACACTTACACTGAATGATAATATACCTACTATGAATGATAATATACCTACTATGCATGGTAATACACTTACACTGAATGATAATATACCTACTATGAATGGTAATACACTTACTCTGAATGATAATATATGTACCTACTATGAATGATAATATACCTACTATGCATGGTAATACACTTACACTGAATGATAATATACCTACTATGAATGGTAATACAAAACATCCCCCTAAATAAAAGCCTTGTCCCCCCCAAATGGTTAACATGGCATGGCCCGGCTGCGTGTGTGTACCCCCACACAGATTGCCCCCCCTTCATTTGCA
This sequence comes from Doryrhamphus excisus, assembly GCF_037039965.1. Classification (NCBI taxonomy): domain Eukaryota; kingdom Metazoa; phylum Chordata; class Actinopteri; order Syngnathiformes; family Syngnathidae; genus Doryrhamphus; species Doryrhamphus excisus. Next base: position 121,527 of record NC_136360.1, read on the forward strand.
TACTAACAGTGATTGGATGTTCAGGATGGGATGAGGGGAGGGAGGAGCCATGACTGGATCTGTCTTGTCCTTTTTCTGGCGGACTTTTCACTTCGAAAATGTTGATTACGGGGGAGGGGCCAAGCTACTTATTTAGGGGGCATTGGGTGAAATTACTGCTCGGTGGGGTGCGCCATCCTGCGCCACCTTGCACTGCGCCACGAAATTAGAGCACTATATGTAAGCTATGGTACATGAGTTCTATGGACGATATTGATTGGTGGTATATGAGTTCTGCGGATGATATTGATTGGTGGTATATGAGTTCCAGGGACGATATTGATTGGTGGTATATGAGTTCCAGGGACGATATTGATTGGTGGTATATGAGTTGTACGGACGATATTGATTGGTGGTATTTGAGTTCTACGGACGATATTGATTGGTGGTATTTGAGTTCTACGGACGATATTGATTGGTGGTATATGAGTTCTACGCACGATATTGATTGGTGGTATATGAGTTCCAGGGACGATATTGATTGGTGGTATATGAGTTCTACGGACGATATTGATTGGTGGCATATGAGTTCTACAGACGATTAGTGGTATATGAGTTATATGGTTTATTATTATATAGTTATATGGTTATTGATTGGTGGTTTCAGTAAAGTGTTTCTTATGGTCTATTCATGGGATTTGTGTAAAATATATTCCCAGGCTTAACCTTTAAATCCCTGTAGGAAGAATACATGCTCTTAGGTATTCCGGCCACGCTCTCGTTGGTATGGAAAACATCAGGTATGACCTTCTCAAAGCCACCAACACCCCCACACACATACAGGCGCTAATGGTGACCAATCCCGATCTTTCTCACATGCAGGTCTATTATCACATTTGGTGGTAATCAGCCAATGCGTCCAAGATATGCAAATGAGGGGTAATTGTGTTGGAGCGTAAATTGGAGGCGAAATGAGGGGCGAGCGGCACTCCTAGCATTTATTATGCATGCAGAGCACAGCATCAAGCGCTCTGCTCCTCTGTCTGCTCATCATCATCATCATCATCATCATCATCACACATGCTGGGAAATGTTGAAAGCGTCTCTGAGGGACTCGCTGCATGCGTGCAAATATTCCACTGTTCCTGCAGCATTTATGTTTTCTGTCTTATGTTGTAAGCTTTCATCTGCACTCTCGTCTTCTTTGGAAGACGTCTGGCAGGAGGAACATGCATGTCAGGAAATCCCACCATCGCATATTTAAAAGCATACGCTGCTTTCACATTCTTTCTGGACTGCCACAATTACAATCAAAAATCAATTTTCAAAAGCCCCTGTGTTTTTATGATTCTTTTTTTTTTTTGACAAAATGACCTTCTAACTTTTTTAACACTTTTTAACATTGTTAGAGATATCTGGCCATGAAATAACACCCCTATAGTCACCTTTACACTCCTCCTTCCCAATGTAGTAGACATACTATAAGCCATTGAAATCCTATTTATGACCTTCAAATATGCCAAATATGAAATAACACCTCTATAGTCACATTTACATTATCCAATGTATTCGACATAATAAGTGAAAATCAGACATATAATCCATTGAAAAGCTGTTTATCACATTGAAATATGCTTTTTTAACATGATTAGAGCCGTGTAGACGTGAAAGAACACCCCTATAGCCACATTTCCACTCTTCCTATCCAATCTAGGTGATATAAGAAAATAAGATATAGAGAAAATAAGTCACTGAAAACCTGTTTATGACCTTTAAATATGATTTTTAACATGATTACTAATTCTCTTTTCCTCCACAGGCTGAGATCGTGAAGAGATTAAATGGAATCTGTGCACAAGTCCTCCCATACCTGTCCCAGGAGGTACACACACACACACACACACACGGTGCCACCAAGATGCCACCAACACCCCCCCATCTGCCCCCCAGCCCCATCCCTTACCTGCAATGAGATCACACTTCATGACCTGTTGCTCCACACTGACCCCTCTTGGCTCAGCATCCCAACCACCTCCTGTCCTTCAGCATCACTACCTCCCTCTTCCTTGCAACATCCTCCCTTATTCTGTCTGTGTGTCCTCCTCCTACACCACCCTCACCACCACCTCTCATTTCCGTCCTGGGTGGGTGTTTGTGTAATAAATGCTTGTGTGATTCAGATAAGCCGGTGCTCTTATCTTTCCACCAGGGGGTCCACCTCCACCCATTATGGCACGCCTGCCCCCACCATCCATCCAGCCATGACACACAAGGCTTTCACACACTGTGTGTGTGTGTGTGGGGGGGGGGGGGTGTATGTGTGAACAGCTGAATGGCCGCAGGGTCGTCAGGTCTGTGTTTGGACATTGATATTGATCTAACCTCTCCCCCCCTCATTTATGTCTGCCTTTCATTGACCCCGCCCCCACCCGTCACCATCTGCAGCACCAGCAGCAGGTCCTGGCAGCCATTGAGAGGGCCAAGCAGGTCACCCCCCCAGAGATGAACTCCATCATCAGGGTACGATCTTTACAGTCTGCTTCTTACTCAACATGTCTTTATCATCACCTTTCTTCATGTGCATGGTACATTCACTCATTCGTTCACTCATCCATTCATTCACTCATTCATTCACTCATTCATTCATTCATTCACTCATTCATTCACTCATTCACTCACTCATTCACTCATCCATTCATTCACTCATTCATTCACTCACTCATTCATTCACTCACTCATTCATTCATTCACTCATTCATTCACTTATTCACTCACTCTTTCATTCACTCATTCATTCACTTTCACTCATTCATTCACTCATTCACTCTCTTGTTCATTCACTCATCCATTCATTCACTCACTCATTCATTCACTCACTTTCACTCATTCATTCACTCATTCATTCACTCATTCATTCACTTATTCACTCACTCATTCACTCACTCTTTCATTCACTCATCCATTCATTCACTCACTTTCACTCATTCATTCACTCACTCACTCATTCATTTATTCACTAACTCATTCACGCATTCACTCATTCACTCATTCACTTATTCACTCACTCATTCATTCACTAATTCACTCATTCACTCTCTTGTTCATTCACTCACCCATTCATTCACTTACTCATTCACTCACTCAATGACTCATCCATTCAATCACTTTCACTCACTCATTCATTCACTCACTAATTCATTCATTCACTCATCCATTCACTAACTCATTCACTCATTCATTCACTCACTCATCCATTCACTCACTTTCACTCACTCATTCATTCACTCACTAATTCATTCATTCACTCATCCATTCACTAACTCATTCACTCATTCATTCACTCACTCATTCATTCATTTCTGTTATCCATTCAGTCATTAATTTACTACTCATTCAGTCATGCATAGAGTACATGTATACGTACATATAGAGTAGATGTACATATGGAGTACATGTATACATACATATAGAGTACATGTACATGTACATATAGAGTACATGTACATGTATATATAGAGTACACGTACATATAGAGTACATGTATACGTACATATAGAGTACATGTACATATAGAGTACATGTACATATAGAGTACACGTACATATAGAGTACATATACATGTACATATTAAGTACACGTATACATATAGAGTACATGTACATATAGAGTACATGTACATATAGAGTACACGTACATATAGAGTACATATACATGTACATATTAAGTACATGTGTATATATAGAGTACATGTACATATAGAGTACATGTACATATTGAGTACATGTACACGTACATATAGAGTACACGTACATATAGAGTACATATAGAGTACATGTACATATAGAGTACATATACATGTACATATTAAGTACACGTGTATATATAGAGTACATGTACATATAGAGTACATGTACATATTGAGTACATGTACACGTACATATAGAGTACACGTACAAATAGAGTACATGTACATGTATATATAGAGTACATGTACATATAGAGGACACGTACATATAGAGTACATATACATGTACATATTAAGTACACGTGTATATATAGAGTACATGTACATAAAGAGTACATGTACACGTACATATAGAGTACACGTACATATAGAGTACACTTACAAATATAGTACATGTACATGTACATATAGAGTGCATGTACACATACATATAGAGTACGTGTACATATAGAGTACATGTACATATTGAGTACATGTACATATACAGTGCATGTACACGTACTTATAAAGTACATGTACATATAGAGTACATGTACACGTACATATAGAGTACATGTACATATAGAGTGCATGTACATATAGTGTACATGTACATGTACATATAAAGTACATGTACACGTACATATAGAGTGCATGTACATATAGAGTACATGTACATATAGAGTACATGTACATCTAGAGTACATGTACATATAGAGTACATGTACATATAGAGTACATGTACACATACATATAGAGTGCATGTACATATAGAGTAGATGTACATGTACATATAGAGTGCATGTACACGTACATATAGAGTACATGTACATGTAGAGTACATGTAGTACATGTAGAGAGCCAGTCAATCAATGATGAATAAAAGATGGTGGACTTGGATGCGTTATTGACACTCGGCTGTATGGATAAAGGGTATATGGATATGCATCAACACAGCCTGATCATCTTTCATTCATAAGATCACGTCCATTGATCTGATTGGAATGTTATTGACACACGGCTGTATGGATAAAGGGTATATGGATATGCATCAACACAGCCTGATCATCTTTCATTCATAAGATCACGTCCATTGATCTGATTGGAATGTTATTGACACTCGGCTGTATGGATAAAGGGTATATGGATATGCATCAACACAGCCTGATCATCTTTCATTCATAAGATCACGTCCATTGATGTGATTGGAATGTTATTGACACACGGCTGTATGGATAAAGGGTATATGGATATGCATCAACACAGCCCGATCATCTTTCATTCATAAGATCACGTCCATTGATCTGATTGGAATGTTATTGACACACGGCTGTATGGATAAAGGGTATATGGATATGCATCAACACAGCCCGATCATCTTTCATTCATAAGATCACGTCCATTGATCTGATTGGAAGTCAGCTTTTTGTTGGACCTCCATCTCCTCGAAGCGTTCCATCAGGAATTAGAAATGTACATGTACGAGTATGTCTGCTACTGGAGGATGATACGCAGGCGTGGTCTGACTGGAGGTTGTGTTCCATGCAGCAGCAGCTTCAGGCCCACCAGCTGTCCCAGCTCCAGGGCCTGGCCCTGCCCATGACCCCCCTGCCGCTGGGCCTGAGCCAGCCGAGCCTCCCCGCCGTCACCACCTCCTCCGGCCTCTTCTCCCTCTCCTCCCTGCTGGCCTCCCAAGCGCAGCTGGCCAAGGAAGAGAAAGCGTCGCGTGACGGCGCCGACAGCCACCGCGAGGACGACGGAGACAAGTCTGATTAGGCGTCATTGGAAGCTCTTGTTTTGATGTCCTGGTCTTGCCGGAGCTCCAAGCTATCACCTGACTTGAAACAATCTCTTCCTGGGAGGACTTAGCTTCCTCCTCGCATCCTTTCTCTTTTATACTGAATGTTTCCTCTCTTTTGATGACCAAGCTTCACCTTGTATAGTCCACTCTCTGCTACCCACTCGGACGTCTGACAGGCTCGTGCTGCATTCCACGCCGCTTGGCAGTAGGAAATCTCCATGTTGAAAGTCAACCAAACCACATTTGGCTCTCTGCAACACTGGCATGGAAACAGGAGCTCAGAACATTCAGACAACCCTTTTTATGCCTGATTGATTCAGAAGTGTTGGGAAACGTCGTCAACACTGCCACCCCATTGGTCAACCCCCACCACCCCCCACCACCCCCACCCCTCCTGCCTCCACACACATAGTTATTGATCAAAAATGAATAATAATGAATATTGCATAATAAAATATATAGAAATAAATTATAAGAATAAACATTACATAATAAAATGTAAAAATGATTGAAAATTTGTAATATTGCATAATACAAGTATAGAGATATCTTTTCTATATATTTTATGTAGAAAGGAATTATGTAAAATTATATACATTGAAAAATGCAAACAAAATTATACTAAATATAGAAATTAATTATCTAAGTTATTAATTTCTATATATTATATAGAAATATAGCAATTAATTTGTATATATTTTATTATGCAATATATTAATTTCTGTAGATAATGTATCAATTTTTATTATGCTATATTTATTTTACAAAAAATAAATATTGCATCATAAAAATAATTACATAGCCTTCTCCTGTAAACATCATCTAATGAGTGCAACAACTCCTCCCACCAGTTGATGATGATATCCACCTTCCAAATAATCCATTCCAGTGTACACAGCAAAGCCCCGACGGCGTAGGGCAGCATGAGCGCCCCCACGAGTGGAAGTGCCCGTGCGCCGCCATTTCCTGTTTCCCACTGGAGCATTTCCATCTCAAATGTGGAGACATCTTTACACCCAAAGCTGCTTTCACACAACCCTTTCCCCGCCTTTTGAGGAAACGCCTGTGTGAAAGGGCGCGCCACAACGCTGTCTGATTGCCACGTGGACAAATGCCAGATTGTTCCCCAGTTTTCCCTGGAAGAAGCACCTTAGTACAAAATACAGGAAAGGGTCGTTGTGCGTGCTGGCCAGCAGAGGGCAGCAAAGAAAAGCTTGGAACGACGACATCTTGGATTCCCGGCCAGTGTGGATGTTGATCTCCTCCCCCGTCCACGTGGCACCAGTGCATGTATGGTCTGCAGCAAGAGTCTCTTTTTCTTCTCGGCAGCGGTTTGTTTTCCTGGCAGGAATGTTATTCTGTGTGGATGTGAGTTAGGGAATGCCAAACAGGATGTCTTTGTTGTAGCTGGAGGTTATATACGGTATATACGCTACACACACTAGAGCTTTGTCAATATCAATGCATCCTCTTCTGGAGCATTCTTGTGCTGTCGCGATGTAAAGCTCTTTCTTTTCTCCTTTTCTAAATACTTTGTGTATCATGTACAACCTGGAAGTGAAATTGTTTTGTGTCTGCATTGAAACAAGTTATTAAAAAAAGCAAACTATGAGAAGTACAAACAGACATTTTATGTGAAATATGTTCTGCAGTGAAGACGAAGGACTTCTGGTGCCTTACGAATAAAGTCAATCAAGTCACACACACAACGTCCTTCACTGCTTCTCTTTCACGCGATAAAAACCCAACCTGTTTGCTTCTCAAAACAGCAGCACCCACGACTCGGATGCTGGAAGGTCTTGGAGTCTTTCAGCGATTGTCTTTTGGGTGTCACTCATTCCGTGGCCATCTTGTGGTCCTCCACGTTTAAGAGATGAACTCCTGCGTCCTACTCAGGTTCTCGCTGACTCCTCCCATTTCATATTCCTGTATGAGCAGGACTCTGTCATCATACTTACAACACGCCATTAATGAGCACCTTATCGTAATAAAATGATCCACGAACATGAAAGCAAATTAAAATAGAAGGCCAAGGATCATCTATTGTGAATATCGCATATGCAACATCATTTAGTTGTGAAATAAAGGAACTTTTTTAAAATAAAAAATGAATCAAAAACAAATAATAATAAAATAAAGTAAAAACAAAACAACAAATGACATTTGGAAAGCAGGAAGTGAACAAATGTAACAGATGGAGGGGTAGGATTTAATAAGCTTTGCTTCTTCCTACTCCTTTTGGACATGTGGAACTGTGAACTGATTATGTGATGCATTCAATTGTAATATGATGCATGTTCAAATGAAATAAAACCATTACCATTATTGACACGTGATTTGTTTTGCTGGGCAAATTTGCATCATGTGAAATAGTAAGAAGTGTATTTTTAAACTTTAATGACAAAATATTGCACAGAAATATATGTATAACATGTCCAACATGAAATAATTCAGAATAGGTAAATATTACATGTAAATATAGAATAGCCATCCATTCCATCCATCCATTTTCTACCGCTTAGCCTCACTAGGGCGGGGGAATACGGGAGCCTATCCCAGCTGTCTTTGGGGGTGAGGCGGGGTACACCCTGGACTGGTGGCCAGCCAATCACAGGGCACATATAGACAAACAACCATTCACACTCACATTCATACCTATGGACAATTTGGAGTGGCTAATTAACCTAGCATGTTTTTGGAATGTGGGAGGAAACCGGAGTACCCGGAGAAAACCCACGCATGCACGGGGAGAACATGCAAACTCCACACAGAGATGCCCGAGGGGAGATTCCATACATTTGATATGTACTCTTACCAGAGGTGCATGTAGTTCCACTCACGTCCGCTAGGAGAAGCTGTTGCTCCACCTGCCGCAAGTAAAGGTAAGCTGATGAAAACTACAGTATTCTTAAAGGGACATCTTGGTGGGGGGGGCGACATCATCGACCACTACCCATTACCCGCTACCTCTACATGACATCCACGCTTAACCTACCTTTCATTTTGATGGCAGCTGGCAAGGGAAAGGTCCTGATTAATCATGATTAACTCCCACCGCTGCTCTTTTTTACGTCTTGATTGACCCCCTTCAGCCCTTTCATCCAGCCAAACTTTAACATCAAAACCATAGCGAGGACTCCTGTTTGGAGTCAGATACAGTCTGCAGCCACAAGGCATGCTGGGTAGCTTTTAGTCTTGGTTGCAAAACCCGCTGACGGAGACGCCGGGTAAGTAAACACGGAGAGACGTCCACATGCTCTTGAGAACCAATATTTTAAGGCTGGCCACAGGACTACCCAGCATGCACTGTGGCTGAGGTTCCAAGCGATGTTTAGCGCCGCCGTTGCAGCAGTTGATGATTCATGTGGTACCTGCTGTGGATGTTATTTCCTTGATGATCACCTTGAGTGGACGTACGTGGACGACCCACAAGGACATCCTGGTTGCTACCAAACCAAAAATCCTAGGATGAGATCATTTCAGCCTCTGAATCGTGTGTGTGTGCGTGTGCATGTGTGTGTGCACGTGTGTGTGTGTCGTCCTCAGCTGGAGCAGGAGTGAGTGTTGACACAGCTCGTCTAATACGGATGCTCCCAGAAATGCATCATGGGAAAGCGTCTCTTGGCCTGCTTTTCTAATCTCCCAGTCTGTGCTGTGTACATATCCCCACAGCACCCTGTGTGTGGGTGTGTGTGGGTGTGTGTGGGTGTGTGTATGTGTGGGTGTGTGTGTGTGTGTGTGGGTGTGTGTGTGTGTGTGTGGGTGTGGGTGTGTGTGTGTGTGTGTCCAACAGAAAAAGGAAGATGTACAAGTTCTGTTTTAGTTGCTGCTTAGCAGGAAAGCGTTGAGCCCCCACCCCTTTCCTGGCCCTTTGGGGCCTTCTGGGTCTCCTCTCAGTGGTTCAGGCACTGAGGCGTCCCTAACTCCACGTTCTACCTGGACACCTCAATTGACACCTAGACCTCTCATGGATATCCACATGGACCCCTTATTATGGGTGTCCTGGTCCCCTGGGTCCCTTGATGATCTCCTGGTGCCTTTGGTGGGTGTGCTAGTACCCTTGACGAGAACCTGGACCCTTTGGTTTGTATTCTGGTCCCCTTGGTGGTTTTTCTAGTACCCTTGATGATGTCCGAGTCACCTTGATTGGCACCTGGACCCTGTAGTGGGTATTCTGGTCCCCTTGGTTGGTTTCCTAGTCCCCTTGATGGTGTCCGAGTCACCTTGATTGGCACCTGGACCCTTTGGGGGGTATTCTGGTCCCCTTGGTTGGTTTCCTTGTCCCTTTGATGGTGTCCTAGGCACCTTGACAGGCACCTGTACACTTTAGTGGATATTCTGGTCCCCTGGTTGGTTTCCTAGTCACCTTGATGGTGTCCCAGTAACCCTGACAGGCACCTGGACCCCTTATATTATAGTACACACATGTGTGTACTATAATATACCTGTTGATACTTTGTTGTAATGTTGTATTGCTACGATATTATACACTCTTATTATATTATTATAATAATAATATTATTATGATATATTATACCCAAAAAGCATTAGTCCTCCAACAGCCACGCAGCCTCGTGTGTATAAATAATTAATCTCATGTGTTGAGAAACAAACTGGTGAGAAAAGCTGACCCCCCCACAAGCTGCCACAAACAAGATTGTAGTGACGTCACAACTGACAGATGTTCAAAAAACCCCGGGTGAGCGATACTGCACATTTTCATATCGATCTGATTCAAAGTAAATAAAGGGCTAGTATTATTCGGAAATGTTCAAGCTTATTGAATTACTAGTTTTGTTGGAAGTAAACTACAACATGACCATATTTGTATATTAAAATAAAATCAAAATAAACATCAAAAATAAAATGATTTTTCGCCCTGTTTGGAACGTACACATTGTATCGGTATCATCGACGTTTGAATCGACCTGCTAACCCAATAGAGTGCTGGGTGGGCTGGAGGATAGGGGTCCCACTAGTGCGTAAAGGCCGAGTCCATGTGGATTTACTGGAAGCACTGGAGACCACAACATGAGTCCTCGTGATCCGGTCCGGGATAAGCCCCTAAAGTCCACTTATGTTGCTGTCAAACGTGAGCCACTTGGTGCGTGCGTCCATGGAGAATCCAAACTTTACGCACGGTTCCACGTCCAGGAACGAGACGCTGGTGGGTTATCGCTGGAGAGAAACGATGTCCCTGCCGATATTGATGTTCGCCGGGGGCGCCGTTGGGAACATCGTAGCCATTATCGTTCTCTCGGTGTCCGGACAGGAGAGGAAAAGTTCCGCTTTCTATACTCTGGTTTGTGGACTGGCGGTGACGGACCTCCTGGGTACGTGTCTAGCGAGTCCGATCCCCATTGCAAACTACATGGATGGGAAGCTGCTCCAAAGCGGGGAACTGTGTGATTTTTACGCGTTTTTGTTGCTCTTTTTTGGCATGACGGGCCTCAGTATCATTTGCGCAATGGCGGCGGAAAGGTACATGGCCATTTGCTGCCCTTACTTGTACCAGAGGCGGAGGGTGGGCCGGCGCTTTGCGCAAACCTTCCTTGTGTTCATGTACGGGACCAATGCCTTATTCTGTTGTGTCCCAAATGATGGGCTTTTTCATAGCATAAAAGGTAAATATTAAAGGCAATTTTTATGTTTGGAATTGGTTGGTGTAAAAGTTATGCGAGTAAAGTCACAATATTATAGGAAAAAAGTCACAATATCATAGGAATAAAGTCACAATATTATGGGAAAAAAAGGTGGAAATAAAGTCACAGTATTATGGGAATAAAGTCACAATATTACATGAAGAAAATTGCTTGAAAAAGTAGAGATATTTGAAAAATTAAAAAAATAGCAGAAATGGCAGAAAAACTGTAATTTTACAAGGATAAAGTCAAAATATTTAGACAAAAAGCCACAATATTATGGGAATAAAGTCCAAATATAATGGGAATGAAGTCACAATATTATGGGAATAAAGATGGGAATAAAGTCACAGTATTATGGCAATAAAGTTACATAAGAAAATTGCTTGATAAAGATCATTTTTATGTTTGGAATTGGTTGGGGTAAAAGTTACTGTACGGGAATAAAGTCACAAATATTATGGCAATAAAGTCTCAATATAATGGGAATGAAGTCACAATATTATGGGAATAAAGATGGGAATAAAGTCACAGTATTATGGCAATAAAGTTACATAAGAAAATTGCTTGATAAAGATCATTTTTATGTTTGGAATTGGTTGGGGTAAAAGTTACTGTATGGGAATAAAGTCACAAATATTATGGCAATAAAGTCTCAATATTATGGGAATAAAGTCACAATATTATGGGAACAAAGTCACAATATTATGGCAATAAAGTTACAATATTACAAGAAGAAAATTGCTTGATAAAGATAATTTTTACGTTTGGAATTGGTTGGGGTAAAAGTTATTGTATGGGAATAAAGTCACAAATATTATGGGAATAAAGTCTCAATGTTATGGGAATAAAGTCACAAATGTGATGGGAATAAAGTCACAATATTATGGGAATAAAGATGGGAATAAAGTCACAGTATTATGGGAATAAAGTTACAATATTACAAGAAGAAAATTGCTTGATAAAGACAATTTTTATGTTTGGAATTGGTTGGAACGCATGCATGGGGAGAACATGCAAACTCCACATACAGATGGCCGAGGGTGGGGAAAGACAAAATAAAAAGCCAAAAAGTGACCACTTCCACACAAAATAGGAGGAGAACTCATTCATTTATTCATCCATTTTCTACCGCTTATCCTCACAAGGGTCCCGGGGGGGGGGTTCTGGGGCCTATCCCAACTGTCTTCGGGCAAGAGAGACCCCCGCCTTGATATGAAAGTTTAATGTCAGTGCGGCCCCACGCAAGTTTGATATGGATGCCGTATGGTATCATGTACCCAGAAAAAATTATTACGTTTGATTCATGTTCATGTTAAAGGTTAAATAACTGTTAATAGTTATCCTCCCTATCCGTGTGGAAGTGGTACGTTTTTGGCTATTTAAGTTTAAAGGAAATAACTTGAAGGCTACCGTTTAGGTCGCTAGCTCTCTAGTTTGCGAGTTAGAATGTGTCTCAAGACCCTGCAGTTGCGCAATATGTTGTAAATAAAAAGAGTATAAATGTGACTATAGTCGTGTTTTGTCATGTCTACAGGGCTCTAATAATGCTTTGTTCATTTTAATCTGAAAAAAATCATTTGTCTACCCACCAACTATATGTGCTTTCTTAAGTTTTTATTATTTGTCATTTTATTATTATTATTATTATATTTATTTATTTATTACTGATTGATTGATTTTCTTTATTCTTGATTTGTTTATTTATTTTTCATCTTATTTTGTGTAGAAAAATAAAAATTTATTGTAGAAAATCAGAACCAAGCAAAGTTTATTAATTTTTCTGTTTTTAATAAATGCGTTTTTTTTTTGTTTTTTTTTTGGAAGACCTGATGCAGCCCAGTCTCACGCAGACCCTAGCTCCAGTGGCCCCCCAAGTAAATTGAGTTTGAGACCCCTTGCTTTAAAGTGTAGCCTTAAAAAACAAAGACGCTGAACACAGATGACTTCAGTATTGTTTATTTCTTCAACATTTCAAAATAGCATTTTTTCCAAATCATAGCCAGCGCCAACTGTTCGTAGCTGCCGCGCTGAATATTGTGTACCGTGACAACCATAAATAAAAATCTATAAACATTACTTGAGTAAAAATTCTGAAAGACACACAAAAATAATAATCATACCAGCGTTACAAAGTTATCACCCCTTTCCTTATTGACTTCCCAGTGAATCTATTTTTTTTCATTTTTAATATTTTTTTTTATTTCCCTCCCTGGTTTAGTTCTCTAGCAGTGTCCAGTGGACTCAAACAGCCACACTATCAGAAAGTCCTTTCATCAAGTTCAATGACAAGGCAAGGCTTCCTCCGCCCTGCCTGGGGTGCACTTTGCTTTTGGCAACATAACCGAGGAACAAAATATGATATGAGCAAGAAAAAAATCAATGAATCTGACCAAGTATGACAAATAACAAACACGTCTTGTTATTTCTTATAGTTGGTGCCACAATAATTTTTTTTTTTTTTTTTTTACTGAAAAAATTATTGCAGTGTGAGAAATGACATAGCAAAGTGCACTGTACCTACAGGATATGCTATTCACAAAAAAAAATAAAAATTGAGATATTCTGATTTTGAGATGACTCTAAAACGCACTATACTCCATTTGACCTAAAAACATTTTGAGTACTCGGTACTTTTTGTTCTCTAACTAGGAGCTGAACGGCGAAACTCACAACAGAAGACGTGTTTGCAAGTCGTTATGTCCGCACGAATATATTGGGCAACGATGAATGCATGATTTCATGACAAATAAAACATGTCTTGATAGCTGATTGCAAATTTGCCCTACGGGATTACGGATATGGGTAGGATTAAACGCACGTAGTACTTAAAAAGTACTTAAGAGGTTGATTGCTTGTTGTAGTTTTCTGTACTGTCATTTCTTATGCGGTTAATAAGGTCAAGATTATTACAAATGGTATCATACTGTCATGATAAAGTGCAAAATTATGGCTGAATTCTGTGCACTGTCACTTTCAGGCTGCTTATGGATATGACAATATTCCATGACGGAAAGGGATGAGATCCATATTTTTTTTGGGAGGTGGAAAAATCATATGAGACATAAAATTCATTAATTTTCCCACTTATCCTCACAAGGGTGGCAGAGGGTGCTGGAGCCTATCCCAGCCGTCTTCGAGCGAGAGGCAGGGTACACCCTGGACTGGTGGCCAGCCAATCACAGGGCACATACATATAGACAAACAACCATTCACACTCACATTCATACCTATGGTCAATTTGGAGTCGCTAATTAACCTAGCATGTTTTTGGAATGTGGGAGGAAACCGGAGTACCCGGAGAAAACCCACGCATGCACGGGGAGAACATGCAAACTCCACACAGAGATGGCCGAGGGTGGAATTGAACCCTGGTCTCCTAGCTGTGCAGCCCTGGTTCAGTATATTTTTCATCAAAATAGTAGTCATGCCAAAATGTTGTGTTGCTGCTGGATGTGAGAGGCGGGGTACACCCTGGACTGGTGGCCAGCCAATCACAGGGCACATATAGACAAACAACCATTCACACTCACATTCATACCTATGGACAATTTGGAGTCGCTAATTAACCTAGCATGTTTTTGTGGGAGGAAACCGGATATTGGAAGCTAAATATTCCCGATCTCCTGATTGTGACTGGCGAAAATGCAAATTTAAAAAAACATGGAGATATTCAGACATTTTGGTTCACCTCTGAAAAGAAGAATCGGGCTCAAAAAACCGTGATGACTGAAATTAAAACCATGCTCAACCCGACTGGTGAATAAACAATATCCGTGTTCTTTGCAGAAATATATCTTAGTCCCCTCACCACCATTATGAAAAAAAAATAAAATAAATGAAACATACAGTATGTAAAAGAAAAACTCGAACCGTATTTTGAATTGCTTTGAAATGTTCAGTGTCGTCTCCAATAAATACATAATCAATATCCATATGGTTCAACGGATTATTGCACAAACCAAACCACTGATTCCATTACGGCTCTATCCAGGGTCTATGTGATGAAATTAAAACACACAACTACACTCTGTTCTTTCATTATGCGCAAACTCAAAACAACACACACACACACACACACACACACACACACACACAACAAAAATATGACAGAGCAGCTTTGGTTCAGGTTGACACATAACCTGACAGGAGAGAGACGATATCCCACTCTGCCTGAAAAGCATTGATGATAAAGCATTGGGTTGCAGCATAGCATGATGCATTCATATGACTGGACTACAGCTCCGAAATAGGATTCTCGGGAAAACATGGATGAAAGATAGAACGACATATTTGGAGTTGGTGCATGATGTGCGTTTTTTTTTTTTTTTTAGTACTGTGAATCTTTTACAAACATCGAAACCGAGGCAACTGGACTCTTCTGATTCAAAAGGTTTCTTCAGTTAAGAGGCCATCATGAGACAATCTTTGGGGGACATATGTTAGGAATTGGGCGGCACGGCGGACTAGTGGTTAGCGCGCAGACCTCACAGCTAGGAGACCAGGGTTCAATTCCACCATCAGAGTACTACGACAGTATCACTTGGATACTGTGAACATCCAGCAGCAACACAACATTTTGGCATGACGACTATTTTGATGAAAAATATACTGAACCAGGGCTGCACAGCGGCGGGGTGGTTAGCACACAGGCTTCACAGCTAGGAGACCCAAGTTCAATTCCATCCTCGGCCATCCCTGAGTGGAGTTTCCATGTTCTCCCCGTGCATGCGTGGGTTTTCTCCGGGTACTCCGGTTTCCTCCCACATTCCAAAAACATGCTAGGTTAATTGGCGACTCCAAATTGTCCATAGGTATGAATGTGAGTGTGAATGGTTGTTTGTCTATATGTGCCCTGTGATTGGCTGGCTGGCGACCAGTCCAGGGTGCACCCCGCTTCTTGCCCAAAGACAGCTGGGATAGGCTCCAGCACCCCCACCACAGTATTACTCGGATACTGTGAACATCCAGCAGCAACACAACATTTTGGCATGACTACTATTTTGATGAAAAATATACTGAACCAGGCCTGCACAGAGGCCGGGTGATTTCACAGCTTGGAGGCCCAAGTTCAATTCCACCCTCGGCCATCTCTGTGTGGAGTTTGGGTGTACACCGCCTCTCGCCCAAAGACAACTGGGATAGGCTCCAGCACCCGGAAAAAGCAGTAGAAAATGAATGAATGAATGGACGGTTTTTCACCAGGCATAACTGGCGACAAGTCCATTGTGGGGACCGTGGGGGACCCCCCCACCCAAGAGTCATACAGCAAATACGGAGACTCCACACTACATATTTTGAACCTAATAAACCTTTCAAAAAGCTGATATGTCTTCAACAAGCAAGAGTCCAGTTGTCTCGATTCAACCATTTTTAAACCGTAAACCGTTTTTTTGTTGTTGTTTTTTACCATGTCTACCTAATGCTGACAACACATGGCTTCATTGGCCCGCCCTGTATGAAAATATGAGTGGTCACTGACTGTTCCACCTATCAGAACGTGTCTCACACTTATTTCTCATTTAATAGCACTAATGGATCACGTTTGACCGACTAGATTGTTCCGATTGGCTCCCGACTCTTGAACACAAGCCTAAAATCAAAATATTAAGGCTTTCCCACTAAGTTCTGTTTGTTACCGAATGTAACATGGCAGAATTCCGGTGTGAGGTCACAGTCGACATCACTTCCTCTGAATGTTTCATGTGTGTGTGTGTGTGTTGTGAAACGATGGCTTTATCCATGACTAACCCGTGTGTGAATGACATGAGCGCCGCGTGTTCAGTAGGAACCAAAGTGATGAACGTGATGTCACAGCAAGGTTTTAGACATGAAGGAGCGTGGGAGAGGTCACGTCAATGACGCATCCATGACAGACTCACACACACGCTCACACACACACACACACACACACAAACACACACACGCTAATGTCTATGAGAGCAACCCGGTCTTCACTTTTAGACCACATACTGGTGGTTGCTGTTGTAGTTTGACGTGTAGGTCTGGTGATTGTACTGGAAGTGGTCGGTTAGCACGTTGTTCCAAGTGTCCTGCTGCGGCATTGAACCATGGGAAAAAGGCACTGACCCGTTGGCCTGGAGCTTTTGTAATGCTGGGTTGTCAAAGGACATCAGGTCCTGTTTGCTGCTCGGCAACAGTTTCTTCTCTTGGTTAGCGTCATACTTGGCCTGTTGGCACAATATTAGCATGGTTAAAACGCAATCATCATTACATGCTCGCAAATATAATTTAGAGCACATTCAGACGGGGGCGGCTAGAACAGTTTCCACTCTTTGTACGAACATCAAAATTATGAGATAAGAAGCCATAATTATGGGATTAAAAAGTCAAATGTAGGAGATAAATAAAAATTATGAGATAAGAAGCCATAATTATGAGATAAAATAGTCAAAAGTACGAGATAAATCAAAATTATGACATAAGAAGCCATAATTACGGGATTAAAAAGTCAAAAGTAGGAGATAAAAGTCCAAATTATGAGATAAGGAGCCATAATTATGGGATAAAATAGTCAAAAGTAGGAGATAAATCAAAATTATGAGATAAGAAGCCATAATTGCGGGATTACAAAGTCAAAAGTAGGAGATAAAAGTCAAAATTGTCACATAAGAAGCCATAATAATGGGATTAAAAAGTCAAAAGTAGGAGATAAAAGTCAAAATTATCAGATAAGAAGCCATAATAATGGGATTAAAAAGTCAAAAGTAGGAAATAAAAGTCAAAATTATGAGATAAAAAGCCATAATTATGGGATTAAAAAGTCAAAAGTAGGAAATAAAAGTCAAAATTATGAGATAAGAAGCCATAATTATGGGATTAAAAAGCCAAAAGTAGGAGATACAAGTCAAAATTATGAGATAAGAAACCATAATTATGGGATTAAAAAGCGAAAAGTAGGAGATACAAAACAAAATTATGAGATAAGAAACCATAATTATGGGATTAAAAAGTCAAAAGTAGGAAATAAAACTAAAAATTAAGAGGTAAGAAGCCATAATTATAAGATTAAAAAGTCAAAAGTAGGAAATAAAAGTCAACATTATCAGATAAGAAGCCATAATAATGGGATTAAAAAGTCAAAAGTAGGAAATAAAAGTCAACATTATGAGATAAGAAGCCATAATTATGGGATTAAAAACACAAAAGTAGGCGATAAAAGTCAAAATTATGAGATACTGAAACCTTCGTCACATGGGGTGGGGGCACACGCGGGGGCACACGCGGAGGTTATATTTCATTTTGAGTTATCATCTCACAAAGTATAACTTTTTTTGTAATTTGGACTTTTTATCACATAACTTTGTCATATTATCTCATGATTATGACTTAAATCTGATCATTTCGTCTTTTTATCTAGGAAACCTAAAACGGGGCACTCACCTTGTTGTAGAGGAAGACCCCGACAATGGCCGTCATCATGCCCAGCACGTTGGTGAGCGTGACGGGGTTACGCAGCATGAGCAGCGAGATGCTGATAACCATGATCCTCTTGGTGGCGTTCGCCACGGCGTAGCTGAGCGGGCTGACCAGGTTGAGGACACTGAAGGCGATGACGTTCTGAGCGAAGTTGCAGAAGCCGCTGATGAGTAGCAGTATAACAGTTCTGGTCCATCCTGACATGTCCCACTGCGAACATGGACCGAACACGATGGTGAGAAAATCAATTCATATGCAAATGATCTTGGACAGAGAAGCGTATTTAAGGGGTAATAATGACACACCAGATCATCATTGACAAGAAAGACGGAAAGGTCCACCAGCACCCAAGTGGGCAGCATGAATATGACGGCATTGAAGCCCAAGATGTTGAGCAGCCGCAGGTGGTGGATCCGAGTGTCACGCAATACCTTCAAAAAAAACACATACAAGAAGGTTGACATGGTTTTCCATTCTCAAGACAAAAAAAAAAATCAACTGCGATAAAACTTTTACAGGAAAGGCTTTATATGTCTGTTTCAAATTTTCATCTTTTGTTTTTTTTCCTGTGATGACTTTCATATGTAGGATTCTGGAGGAACATTAGAGGGAAAAACACCCACAATAAAGCACTGGAAAAATGTTGGCCTATTATGGCACATGTGACAAAAATGCAAACAGTTTAACTCTAGTTACCTTTTTGGAGAATATATTCTGTAAGGAGAAGCAGAGCGTAGCAGCCAGGGCGCTGATGAGACCGGAAACATCGAAGGATAACTCCGTTACCGTGGCTAGCAGCACTCCGCCAATGATGGGGATCAGAGATATGTACACCTTCCATGTGGACCACATGGATCATACAGGAAGCAACAACAACAACAAAATTCAATAGGGATGATTTGATTCGAATTTTCTAGCTTGTTGTTCCATGATTGAAGTAAATTGGTCAGTTGTTATTATTCTCGGGCTGCACGGTTGGACAAGTGGTTAGCGCGCAGGTCTCACATACTGACAGTATCACTCGGATACTGTGAACATCCAGCAGCAACACAACATTTTGGCATGACTACTATTTTGATGAAAAATATACTGAACCAGGGCTGCACAGCGGCCGGGTGGTTAGCACACAGGCTTCACAGCTAGGAGACCCGAGTTCAATTCCACCCTAGGCTATCTCTGTGTGGAGTTTTGCATGTTCTCTGCGTGGGTTTTCTCCGGGTACTCCGGTTTCCTCCCACATTCCAAAAACATGCTACGTTAATTGGCGACTCCAAATTGTCCATAGATATGAATGTGAGTGTAAATGGTTGTTTGTCTATATGTGCCCTGTGATTGGCTGGCCACCAGTCCAGGGTGTACCCCGCCTCTCTCGCCCGAAGACCGCTGGGATAGGCTCCAGCACCCCTGCGACCCTTGTGAGGAAAAGCAGTAAAAAATGAATGAATAAATGAATAATATTGTGTATGGAAACTAATCATGTTTTAATAATAATAATAATAATAACTGCAGTCGTCCCTCACGCTTTGAAAATACGAGTGGATGAATGACTCCCTGATTGTTGCGTCTTGCATCCACGTGTCATGTTTACCTTGCATACAGTGTTCACACAGATGAGGAATGCAGGTCCTGTTTGACAAGCTTTCCCTTTTCTGTGCATTATAATGTCAGAAAACAAGTTAATATGAGCTAGCTAATTATGAATGTTATTGGGACACACCTAGTATGAAGCCCTCTATAACAGTGTTTTATCGTTTGATTTTCTTTTTTTTTGTGTGGGGGCGACAGCATTAAAATATGTATTTCCAATTATGCCCATTGTTAGCTAGCTTCTATTAACTTGTTTTCTTGTGCTACAGTGCACAGAAAAGGGAAAGAAATGTGTTCATGTTTCACATAAGCATTGTGAATGATGGGCAAAATTCCCAAAAAGTGTAGTTCCTCTTTTAATATTGATGGAATTGAACTCGGGTCTCCTAGCTGTGAAGCCTGTGTGCTAACCACCCGGCCGCTGTGCAGCTGTGAGGTCTGCGCACTAACCACTAGACCACCGTGCCGCCTATATCATATAATAATATATAATAGTGATGGAAAGATTACCATGTCAATAGTTGCAGGATAGTCTTTTGTCATATCAATAAAATCCTATGAAACTTAAAACATGCACATAGCATTAGGCAATTTATGTTTCTTAATCAAACACAGGAAGTAATGCTTCCTTTAACCAACAAGCCCCATATTAGCATACAACAGTAGTTTGGAAAAGTGTCAGGTAAAGCTACCACGACAAGGGGAATTTAGTAACTCCTTACCTGCCCCCCCACCCTCATTCATATAAAGTAATATGAGCTGCAATAAAGTCACACACTGTGCCTGCCACATCATCATCACTAGTGACACACTGCAGCCTTTGTTTGCTGTGTTTATTCTACTCACCTTAGTCGTTTGCTTCTCCCTCATGATGATTCTTGACAAGAGGACAACCCATATCGGCATTGTGGCTTTTACTGTCGTGGGCACACAAAAAAAAGGTGGAAAACAAATGTCATGTTTGAATAGCACACTTATAAAAATACTACGAGGTGAAGCAACTTTAGTGAACTACTCAACATCAGTTTATTCATTTTTCTGTTTTTAATAAATGCGTTTTTTGTTTTTTTGGAAAACCTGATGCGGCCCAGCCTCGACCAGACCCTAGCTCCAGTGGCCCCCCAAGTAAATTGAGTTTGAGACCCCTGGTCTATATGGTGAAGCATGAAGCAAATTCATTTTGTAAACAACCCCAAACTGGGGACCGTGAAGCCCGTCTCCAGACCTAAACCCTATTATTGAGCACCCTTAAGTGGAAAGTAGAGGACTCAAGGTCTCTAACGTCCACCAGCTTTGTAATGTTGTCATGAAGGAAAGAAAATTTTAGATTTTAGAGGCAACCTGTGAACTCCATGAACCAGATAATGAAGTTAGTATATAAACATAATGGTAGGTGCACTCACTCACTTTTGTTGCTAGCGGTTTCCACATTGTTATTTTTTAAATGTGCACTGTTATCCAAGCTGCCTTACATTAATTATATCAACAATTAATTAGTTCATTTGGGAGCTTCTTGACAGCAAACAGGACCATTAATTGAATCCAGGCCCGTACCGTGAGTTAAAGTCCCGCGCTAGCTAGCTTAAAGAGCTAACGTCAGCTGATGGCACAGGTCGCTAGTCATACATTACAACATATAGGTTCTAAACCCAAATTAAGTGTACTCACCAGTGTGCGCGTATGAAACCGGTACCTTCCATATGCTGAAGTGAGCCGACACCGAAGCAAAGTATTTTCCGAAAGCTAAAGGAAGAATGGACCACCAGTAGTACCTTCTTGGTAGTTCTGTTTTGGGGACTCCCCATGCCCGCAACAACGGCGGCAGGAAGACGACAATGGAGAAAATATGAAAAAGAGACACCGTGACCGGGTATGGGAATCCATTGAGGATTATTTTGTTGATGACGTTGCCGCCTGAGCTGACTGTGTACCAGCACACACACAGAACAACTATCCGGAAGCCTTCCCTGACCTGAGCCCGCTCCACCGCAGCCATCTTTTACAGCGGAGTGACGCGTCAGTGGCGGCGTGTCTCCGCTGCACCGCTCCGGCGAGGAGAAGCCGGTCGCACGCACCACATTATACCACTTCCGGTTTGGCTGCCTTCACAATAAAACACAGGTTTAGTCTTCAAACGGCGTGAATGCGATATTCCTCTTCCTGTTGATGCCTTGTATTGAGGCTTGCTGACTCAGTCAGGCCGGGGTGTCCAAAGTGTGGCCGCGGGATCTTTCTTAAGCACAGCTCGATTTTAGTTAGATAGATAGACTTTCTTTATAGTCATTGCACAATATCACAGCAGTGAAATTAATATATATAATTTATATATAATAATAATAATAATAGTAGTAATAATAATAATTATTATTATATATTATAATATTTATATATATACATAATATAATAGTATTATAATAATAATAATTATTATTATATAATAATATAATATATATATATTATGTAATTATATTATGATTATTATTATGTGGAGAATAAATAGATGACATCAAATATGAACAATGTACAGCGTAAACAGTAATTTGTACAAATAAATTAAATAATTTTGAATAAATTATTATTGGCTAACATAAAAAATAACATTAATTATTATTATTATTATTATATATTATAACATTTATATTTATATATTTATATAATATCATATTAATAACAAAAATGATTATTATTATATAGTGTATATAATATATCATATATATATATTCTACATATTATATAATATATAATTATTATTATTATGTGGAGAATAAATAGATGACATCAAATATGAACAATGTACAGCGTAAACATTAATTTGTACAAATAATTTAAATAATTTTGAATAAATTATTAATGGCTAACATTATCGGCTAACATTTTTTAAAAATAACATTAATTCATTGTTATGATTCCACATCAGGGCACTGCAACAAAGGAAAGAAGGTAAAGGGAGTGAGGACTGAGGAGGGATCCTGACATTGTGCAGTATGTACAGTAGTTATTATAGTATATCAACACTGTACAGTTATTATAGTATATTAAAAAAAAATTAATTACAGAGGTATTTTATACGTTTCGCAACACATAAGAATGACAGATCAGCTTAGTCGTCTGTTTTACCTGAGGCGGGCAAAATAGGACACGACTGTTGACATTGTTGATCCTTTAAGCACACAAGAAAATACATCACATTTTTTCAGAAACAATTATCAGGCTAAACGACAGATCTAATATTTTTATGCGTTTTTTTTTTTTTTTGAAAAACTGGAAAACCTGATACGGCCCAGTCTCACCCAGACCCTAGCTCCAGTGGCCCCCAAGTAAATTGAGTTTGAGACCCCTGTTATAGACTGTTACAAAATCCATCTCTAAGTTAAATTTGACCTTTGTCATTGAGCCTAAAGCTAAGAACTTACTTCAAAGCGACTCAGGTGTTGATTTTGTCAAGTGAGTTTGACACATCTGCATAGTGACAAACCAGTTGGAGTTGACTGAATAACTCAAGATGGCAGACGATGCCTTTCCTTTTATTGTGTTCATGAAATCACAGACTAGGATCTTGTAATCTGCACGTTTGAACATGCAGCAACAGTGAAAGAAGAACACTGTGAAAGCGACACTGCAGCTTCCCCTCATTAGAGCAGTCATCAACTTTTCTGAGTCCCAAATCCCTGGTGTTCATCATCAAACTGGGCAAAGGTTTGATTAATACACAGCTGGCTGATGTGTTGTCTGGTAATCCAACACAGAGTCATAAACATATACGTACAAAAGCGGTGGGCGAAACCGTTCATTTCAGAGAACCGGGTCATTCCGGTTAATTCAGTAAAAAGATCCGTTCATTTCGGTCAATTGGTCGTAAGCCTGTGATCTCCCCCTGTGCATAGACCCGGTTAGCTGTGTCGAGTCGTTCACTCATGTTCACGTTCGTTCCGACTCAACAACAAGTGATGACTAGTGGTGTGTCGGTCATGAACGGACGGGTGAAAAGAACTAGTTCTTTTTTTTTGAACGGAATGAACGAAGTCACTGACAGTGTCAGTCAATCTCTCAGTCTCGGTCTTTCATTCAGCTAACCCCACCCACCCACAAAGCGAGGCGCGACGATAGGATAGTCCCGCCCTGCAAAAAGAACAGTGAACTGACTCCCCAGCCAATCAAATAACAGTGCAACTGAACTGACTGAACAGGTATTTTAAAGGTTAAAGGTTTTAAAGGTTAAATAACTGTTAATAGTTATCCCCCCTATCCGTGTGGAAGTGGTAAGTTTTTGGCTATTTAAGTTGAAAGGAAATAACTTGAAGGCTACCGTTTAGGTCGCTAGCTCTCTAGTTTGCGAGTTAGCATGTGTCTCAAGACCCTGCAGTTGCGCAATATGTCGTAAATAAAAAGAGTATAAATGTGACTATAGTCGTGTTTTGTCATGTCTACAGGGCTCTAATAATGCTTTGTTCATTTTAATCTGAAAAAATAATTTGTCTACCCACCAACTATACGTGGTTTCTTAATTTTTAATTATTTGCCGTTTTATTATTATTATTACATTTATTTATTACTGATTGATTTTCTTTATTCTTGATCTTATTTTGTGTAGAAAAATAAAAATTAAGATATTTGAGAACAGTGGAATGTTTTATCAGAGCTTTTATTGTAGAAAATCGGAACCAAAGCAATGTTTATTCATTTTTCTGTTTTTAATAAATGCGTTTTTTTTTGTTTTTTTTGGAAAACCTGATGCGGCCCAGTCTCACCCAGACCCTAGCTCCAGTGGCCCCCAGGTAAATTGAGTTTGAGACCCCTGCATTATGGAATCATGATCAGCAACAGCCTTATCTTTCTGGATAATAAGCTATTTTTTAATGTGATACATTTCCATACTCTTGAACATTTGCTAACCAAAGAAGAGGAAAACACCGTGTACAGGAAGTGGCTATAATGCCTGGATGGATTATATTAATGGTAGCAAATGTTCAACTCTACTTTAAAATAGCTCAAGTCCAGTTGTAATAAATCCAAATGATTAAATATCCACATAGTATATGTGAAAGACAAAACAAACATACGTAATAATCTATGTATACAATCTGTAGAGAAAGTACTATTACAGCTTTTAACAGATATGGGAGGGGGGCGGGGTATAGGGGATTTCGAGCAGCCGTCTTGAAAAATCAACCATCAGATGGTAGCCCAGTTCTAGTCAGTGAGGTTCATGATCCAAACAATCTGTGTGAAGATTGAAGAGAATTCCGTCAGAAAAACAAGTAAAAAGTACATGAGGTTGATATTCTACATGTATTTCCAGAGTGGAGGAATGTGACATTTCTACTTGGTTCATATCTATAATCAAATATTTTTGTCTTCGGGTTATAACAGCATGGACACAAAACAAGAATTTAAGGATACACAGTAATCCAGGATTCAGGATTTCACTCTATCACAGTTTTTCAACGCTTTTGTGGTTGAATATAGCCGATAACGAGTAAAAAGAAAAAAAATTCACCTAAATTAAGAATTTCCAAGCATGAATACGGCAAAATAAACTAAAATACAAATATATGGCATTCAGAAGACGCATTCAAAGACATGACCAAATGTAGTATTCAACGCTGTCAGTTATGTTGCTGTAATTCGGTGAGACACTGGATCACACTTTTATTGCAGGTTTGAATGATCAATGAAGGAACAATAACAATTTTAAAAAATCCCTAAATATGAATAACACAGAACATCCAATACTGATATCGGGCAAATAAACAAAATAAAATATGAATTAAATCGGCGCCTGCATCTCAAAATCTCTGATATCGGCACTCCGATACATGTAGCTTCCAGCAAGTCTATGTGTGATAAAACTCAACTCTGAACTCCCGACGTCACTTCCTGTCTGCCCACCATTACGCTCCCCAGGGGGAACACACTTTTAACAACACACATGTTGTATTTATATCTTAAATGGCTTATTCACTCTTATTTTGACTACTATATTGGATAAAACAGGTATAAAGGTGACTATAGGAGTGTTTGTTCATGTCCACACATTTTTTTTCGAATGTAAAATATGCACTCAAAAGTTGGGAAACACCAAAATAGATGATAATAAGTGTGATGACGTTACCATGATGGAACAAAATTTTCTTAAACTTAACAGTGACAAAACAGATATTATCATCATCGGTCCCAAAAACATCACAACAGGGGTCTCAAATTTACTTGGGGGCCACTGGAGCTAGGGTCTGGGTGAGACTGGGCCGCATCAGGTTTTCCAAAAAAAAAAAAAAAAAAAAAAAAAAACAGAAAAATGAATAAACTTTGCTTTGGTTCTGATTTTCTACAAGAAAAGCTCTGATAAAACATTCCACTGTTCTCAAATATCTTACTTTTTATTTTTCTACACAAAATAAGATGAAAGATAAATCAACAAATCAAGAATAAAGAAAATCAATCAATCAGTAGTAAATAAATAAATATAATAATAATAATAAAAACTTAAGAAAGCACATATAGTTGGTGGGTAGACAAATGATTTTACCCAGCATTATTAGAGCCATGTAGACATGACAAAACACGACTATAGTCACATTTATACTCTTTTTATTTACAACATATTGCGCAACTGCAGGGTCTTGAGACACATGCTAACTCGCAAACTAGAGAGCTAGCCACCTAAACGGTAGCCTTCAAGTTATTTCCTTTCATCTTAAATAGCCAAAAACGTACCACTTCCACACGAATAGGGAGGATAACTATTAACAGTTATTTAACCTTTAACATGAACATGAATCAAACGTAATAATTTATTCTGGGTACATGATACTATACAGCATCCATATCAAACTAGTGAGGGGCCGCGTGTTTGAGACCCCTGCATCACAACATCCACCCATAACTTCTATCTTCAATTGGACAGCACCACCCTCACTCTATCCCCGCTCATCCGCAAAATCCTCACAGCTAGGAGACCAGGGTTCAATTCCACCCTCGGCCATCTCTGTGTGGAGTTTGCATGTTCTCCCCGTGCATGCTAGGTTAAGTTTTTGAAAAGCGCTATACAAATAAAATGTATTATTATTATTTATTATTATCCGCGACCCTCGTGAGGAAAAAGCGGTAGAAAATGAATGAATGAATGAATGAACCATAATGCTTTCGTTTGGTCTACATACATGTAAAATGGGAATGATACACTTTACTCACACAATCATGCAGAACATGATGAAGATGTTCCAAAGTGCGATGAAGATGCGAAAATATCGCAGACTCAGCAGGAACTCCCGGATGTTGTCACCTAGCAAATAAGCGAATACGTCTCATCATTTCGCTGCATTAAAAATAAAAAACACATGAATTTTAAGGTTTTAGTCTCCATCTTAGACATGACTCACACCTGTTGTTTGAGATCTGGATTCATCTCCAAATCCATGGGTTTCTTTCCTTTTGCTGTAATAAAACAGTTAAACATTTTGGCGTTTATCACTATGACGTTGCCAATATGCATATTATACCTGGTGACTGATTTTTTTTTTTAAAAAAACATTGTAAATTGCACTTACAGCTTGAAATTCAGCACTGCTCCTGCATTTAGCAACAGGGTTCTGGAAAAAGATAAATACATTATTCCACTGTGTTGTCTTGCTACGTTGAGGGAGCTAGCACGAAGCTACAACGTTAGCCATTTTAGCCATAGTCATTTTAGCGCAGGGGTTTAAAGCTCAAACGCTTTAAACCGTAACTAAACGCACATAGATGACAGATAAATGTGTTAAAAGTGTGCAGAATGTGAGCGATTTCATTACATTACCCGAATAACAACAGATCTCCAATCATCGTGTCAACATTACAGTTGACGCCTCACTTCCGCATTCGCCACCATGCACGTGACCAATAGGTTTGGCGCACAGGGTGAGTATAAACGTCATATTAATTCGCCCTCAGTTTTGTTTGCCAGGGAGCCTTGTTGATTTTTCTTGTTGATGTAGCGACCCGAAATATGACACTATTATTAAATATGACACTATTATTAAATATGACACTATTATTAGATCGTAGGAGTGTTAAAAAATAATAACAACAACAGGGCGGTTCCTGTTAAAGTAAAGTGTCAAAAATAGAATTTACAAAACAACATTTTCAACCCAACCGGCTGCATTTTGGTTAGGAATATTTGATATATACTGTTTTACATGTGCAACCCTTGGTATGATGACCAAAATGTACTAGTATGAACATGAAGCCAATCCTTTGGTACACACCATTCCTTTAAACAACAAAACAAACAAAAAAGGTGTTTTCAATATAAGTATGTTCAATATAATCCTAAAATGCACTAGAGCCTTTACAGCAGGGGTCTCAAACTCAATTTACGTGTGGGCCACTGGAGCTAGGGTCTGGGTGAGGCTGGGCCGCATCAGTTTAAAAATAAATAAATAAATAAATAAATAAATAAATAAATAAATAAAGAATATATATATATATATATAAGAAAAAATTGAATACAAATATTAATAAATATTAATTATATTAAATATTAATATATATATATAATGTCTTCAATGGTTCTGCTATACCCTCCACTTTTTCAGTGCTTTGGTTCTTTGCAAAAGCTCTGATAAAACATTAAATTATAATAAATTATTATAAATTATTATAAATATATTTTTTATTATTAAATTGTTAAATAAATGTTTAATGTTAATTTTTATTTTTCAACACAAAATAAGATGGCAAAATAAATAAGCAAATCAAAAAACAAATGAAACAAGTGAAACAAATTAACTAATTAATTTTTATTTCTTATCAAATTATTAAATAAATGTTTAATGTTAATTTTTATTTTTTGACACAAAATAAGATAGAAGAAGAAATAAATAAGCAAATCAAAAAACAAGTGAAACAAATGAAACAAATGAACAAATTAATTTTTATTTATTATTAAATAAGTAAATAAATGTTTTATGTTAATTTTTATTTTTCAACATGAAATAAGATGGAAAAATAAATAAGCAAATCAAAAAACAAATTAAACAAATTAAACTTTCATATCAAGGCGGGGGCCTCAAACTAGCGTCCCGCGGGCCGTGAGTTTGAGACCCCTGCTTTACAGGCTAGCTTAATTTGAACTCCTCAAAACTTTTGAATGTACTTTGCAACTGTTTAATATGTCAGTATTTTTGGTACAAATTACTGTTTTGGAACAAAGAACTGAATGGCTGAATTACCAACAAGGGAGGATGAATAAGCAAGTCCTTGAAAAACCTGTCTGAGAAAGCCAAAGCAAATATTGACCTAAAATATACACAAACACTCTGCAATTATTCCACACATGACTTGAGACTCCCCAGATGGTAAAATCGACGATAAAAGTCGTAAGTATTTCCCGCCATTCTAATTTAATATGACACATGTGTTTGAACGGATCCCAGAAAAGAGCTAAGAAATCACACATACGCGAGTATTCACAGGCTTTGCTCAATACTTTGTTCATTAAGTCTTTTTGAATGAATTGTGAAGACTGGTACACATATACTTCGGGTAGTTCCACCCACTCCTCTTTGCAGTACCTCTCATGCTATGCGAAACTATTTAATTTTCACTATAATTTCTGCATTTTTTTGCAATATTATGAATAAAATCAAGAATAGAGTTGTAATTTTTGGAAAATTAGGTTGGGGGAAAAGATGTAATATTACAAGTATAAAGTCAAAATATTATTTGAATAAATTCAGCTGAGATGCGGGCTGTTTTATGAGCATTTTATGCTATGCTATGAGAAACAATTTAATTTTCATTATAATGTCTGCAATGGTTTTTGCAATATTATTAATAAAATCAAGAATAAAGTTGTAATTTTTGGAAAATTAGGTTGGGGGAAAAAAGTGTGATATTACAAGTATAAAGTCAAAATATTATTTGAATAAATTCAGCTGAGATGCGGGCTGTTATATGAGCATATCATGCTATGAGAAACTATTTCATTTTCACTATAATTTCTGCAATAATTTTTGCAATATTATGAATAAAATCAAGAATAAAGTTGTAATTTTTGGAAAATTAGGTTGGGGGAAAAAAGTGTGATATTACAAGTATAAAGTCAAAATATTATTTGAATAAATTCAGCTGAGATGCGGGTTGTTTTATGAGCATATCATGCTATGAGAAACTATTTAATTTTCACTATAATTTCTGCAATAGTTTTTGCAATATTATTAATAAAGTCAAGATTAATGTTGTAATTTTTGGAAAATTAGGTTGGGGGAAAAAGGTGTGATATTACAAGTATAAAGTCAAAATTGTTTCTCATTGCTCATATTTTGCCTATTTTGAAAATTTAATTTTCACTATAATTTCTGCAATAGTTTTTGCAATATTATTAATAAAATCAAGAATAAAGTTGTAATTTTTGGAAAATGAGGTTGGGGAAAAAGATGTGATATTACAAGTATAAAGTCAAAATTGTTTCTCATAGCATGATATGCTCATATTTTGCCTATTTTGTAATCTCTACTTCCAAAATGCCAATTTTAAAGATTATTTTGGATATGTGCATGCTTGTCAAAATGTTAAGAAGTGTGATTTCCACTAAAATCTATTGAGTTATCAAAAATTGAATGTCTGTTACTTGTTTGTTTTTTTGTTTTTTTGGGCGTCTCCTATCTCCTGTGTGCTAACCACTCGATATGTAATTTTTTTAATTTAATTTTTTTTTTAATTATTTGCACGCCTTTAAAAATATGTTGTGATTGTGTGGTGTTATGTAAAATTTGGAGGAAAAAAATAAATTTATAAAATGTGTAGAAAAAAAAAATCCGAATGCACTTTTAAATAATGGCCACTTTGCAGAGCACTAGTATTATAATTGTGTATTATTTTGATGTTGTAGCGTCCTCTAGTGGCGACGAGTTGCTTTTCAATGAATATAAAAAAAATGTGCTTCCATTTTATTGGCCTTCATGGCATGCATTTACACTGTTCGATCACACGGGGGCGTTTGAACAACCCACGGTACATTTACGGAGGGATTGGGTTCAGTTATGTCATGATTTTAATCCAGCATGTAAAAAAAAAAACATGCGTGTTATTTGCTATTTTTTGCATGCCTTTCATCTAATATATATATATTTTTTGATCCCCCACAGCGACGCAATAAGGTGTTGATGACGTCATGACACATTGTTGCAACCAACCTAGCAGCAGCTGGCACCACAACACATGATGCCATGATGGTGAGGAGGATGATGATGAAGCAGGCTGCAGGGGATGAGTGATATTAATAGGAGGGCTTTTGAGCGTCTCAGCCTTTCACTATCGTGACCGTGGGGGGGCTTGGAGGAGAGTCGGGTGGTGGACCGGGTTTGTGTGGGGGGTGCTTTCCGATTGTGACTGCGCGACTTGGGACTACTATAATAATCTGGGATCCGCAAGACAGGCGACATGGATGTGCTGGCTGTTCTTAATTTAGGAGATTTTGCTCAGGCTTTCTCCAAAATGGGAATGTTTCCTGTGTTCGATGTGGCTTATTACATCGTCTCCATCCTCTACCTCAAGTATGAACCAGGTGAGAAATATTGGAGTACTTTTAAGCATTCATATTTTTACTATTTACATATATATTTATATATAAATACAATTATAATGGATTAGAAGTACATTTATGACCAGAATGAATGAGAAATTCCAATTTAAATTGAAGTTCAATGCATTTCTTATGGCCATACAAGCCATATCCATAAAAGGACTCTGTTGCATTCAATGCCCCACTTTTTTTTCCATAAAAAGCATGGAGTGTTGTTGCTGCTGCAGCCTGACCTCATTCAAACTCACTGAAGTGAATTAAAACACTGACATTTTTTAGTTGAAGTCCTTTAGGACTTAGGGTGGCTGAAATGTGAGAAAAAGGCTTGTGCATGCCAGCAACTTAGAAGCAAAAAATAGAAGATCCTGAAATAGATGTCCAGTGGGGCCTCCAAAGACCCCCCCCCCCTCCTGCGCTCTTGTAAGGCTTCGGGACTAAGAATGTTAAACACGGGACGATTTACTAGCTTTTGTTCATGAAGGAAAAGTTGTTTAAACCTCTCCGAATAGCGTGCAAACACCGTATTATTTACATTTTGGCCCGACTACTACATTCCCACAATGAAACTGTCATTGTTTTGATAAAATGTTGAGCTTTAGAAAAGTTGTTAAACAACCTCCAAAGCGCTTAATTTACTCACATATCATATAACAAAGACACAAAGATGTGTGGAAATATGTTGTAATAACTATAAAAGCAATCTTCACTCACTAAATGTACTGCAAAAAAGGCCAGTAAGGATAATTCATAATGCCGCCGACAGAGAACATACTAAATCCTTATTTCTAAAATCACAAATACTTCAAATTGTTGATATAGTTCATCTTCAAACAGCTAAAATAATGTGGGTAATGTGGGGTAAAAAAAATGTAGGGTAATAACTATAAAAGCAATCTTCACTCACTAAATGTACTGCAAAAAAGGTCAGTAAGGATAATTCATAATGCCGCCTACAGAGAACATACTAACTCCTTATTTCTAAAATCACAAATACTTCAACTTGCTGATATAGTTCATCTTCAAACAGCTAAAATAATGCATAAGGCTAAAAATAACCAATTAGCTAAAAATGTCATCCAATACTTCTCTACAAGAGAGGAGAAATATGATCTCAGGGAAGAAGTACATTTGAAACACTTCTATGCTAGGACTACGTTATGCTAGCCATAGCATTTCAGTATGTGGAATCAAACTATGGAATGGATTGAGTAAGGAAATCAAACAATGCACAACGATGAGCCAATTCAAGAAACAATACAAGCAGTTGATGTTTGCTAAATCCAAGGATGAAGAGTCTTGAACCAGTCATGATGTGCTATATATATCACTATATTGACACGCACTATGGTACCCATTATGGCATTGGATGCTCATATCACCCAGTACTTTGGTCCGTGACAAAAATAAAAAAAAATCCCCCCCAAAAAATAAAAATAAAAATAAAAATAAAAATAAAAATAAAAATAAAAATAAAAATAAAAATAAAAATAAAAATAAAAATAAAAATAAAAATAAAAATAAAAATAAAAATAAAAATAAAAATAAAAATAAAAATAAAAATAAAAATAAAAATTAAAAATTAAAAATTAAAAAATAAAATAAATCATTTGAATTATATTAGGAAAACAGGAAGTGAACAAATGTAACAGTTACTGATTGTAAAAGTACCAGATGGAGGGGTAGGATTTAATAAGCTTTGCTTCTTCCTACTCCTTTTGGACATGTGGAACTGTGAACTGATTATGTGATGCATTCAAGTGTAATCTGATGCATGTTCAAATGAAATAAAAGCATTACCATTACCATATGGTCATGACCTAAACTATAAGGTCGCGGGTACAAGCGGCCTAAATGAATTGTACCTGACCAGTAGGAGGCATCGGGGAAGACCCAGAGACTATCATGTATGCCTCTCAACTCTCAAAAATATCGTCGGTATCGATACGAGTATTCCGTGTTTCCACATCTCTTCCATTGGAGAAAGTTTTGACAGTCAAATGACTGGCATTGCCTTCATTTGCATGACCTTTTCGGATTTTTTTTCACGCGTGTTCACCTTCTGTAGTCACGCTGAAAACATGACAGGGAGTTAACAGAGAGGCGAAGTCAAGTGTCGGGGGTTAAAGGTCAAGACGGGCCCGACACATGCAAGGCGGGAGAAACGGTCGAGCCGGATCTATTCTTAGGAAGGCATCTCTCAGCATCGGATTGCGACACCCTCGCACACCTGTTGGTGGACATTTGTGGGGACGAGTCACACTCTGTTCACCGCTCAATTAAATGTGTGTGTGTGTGTGTGTGTGTGTGTGAGACCAACAATTATGTGGTTGTAAATTACGATGATCTTTCCTTACAAACCAATATCTACACTTCAAAGTGCGGGCCGGGGGCCATTTTAGGGCCTGGCGTGGGTGTTTTCTTATTGGTCCTAAGCACATTCTAAAAATAATTAATCAAGAAATTCAATTCAATTCAATTCAATTCAATTCAATTAGAAATTACATTAAACAAGAAATTACATTAAACAAGAAATTACATTAAACAAGAAATTAAATTAAATTAAACTAAACAAGAAATTAAATTTATTAAAAACAGAAAAATATACAAACTTTTTCAGTGCTTTGATTCCAATTTTCTATAGAAAATTTATTTTCTATAGAATATAGAATTATATAAAATTTATTTAAATTTATTGTATACAATAAAAGATGAAAAATAAATAAACAAATCAAGAATTAAGAAAATCAATCAGTAATAAATAAATATAATAATTATAATAAAAACTTAAGAAAGCACATATAGTTGGTGGGTAGACAAATGATTTTTTTCAGATTAAAATGAACAAAGCATTATTAGAGCCCTGTAGACATGACAAAACACGACTATAGTCACATTTATACTCTTTTTATTTACAACATATTGCGCAACTGCAGGGTCTTGAGACACATGCTAACTCGCAAACTAGAGAGCTAGCCACCTAAACGGTAGCCTTCAAGTTATTTCCTTTCAACTTAAATAGCCAAAAACTTACCACTTCCACACGGATATGGAGGATAACTATTAACAGTTATTTAACCTTTAACATGAACATGAATCAAACGTAATAATTTTTTCTGGGTACATGATACCATACAGCATCCATATCAAACTTGCGCGGGCCGCACTAACATTAAACTTTCAAACTAGTGTCCTGCGGGCCACATTTGGCCCGCGGGCCGCGTGTTTGAGACCCCTGCTCTAAAGTGTCCAATAAAAACGGAAAAAAGCCTATGTGCATTTTGAAGACACGATGACCAGTAGAGCTGCTAACAAATGCCAGTCAATGTCCAAGTCACTATTAAATGGTGATAAGGGTATCCTATCAGGGGCGTACCCATTATGGCGGACGGGCGTACGCATACATACGGCGCCACGACGCACATGGTTTACGCTGATAACTGCTTGTGAAAGTCAATGCATCAAGTTTAAGGTCATAAAAAAGAACTGACATGCTCTTAAAATATCAAGAAGAAAAAAGCGCAGCCCAGGGAACATTAAATATTAAATATTAAATATTAAATATTAAATATTAAATATTAAATATTAAATATTAAATATTAAATATTAAATATTAAATATTAAATATTAAATATTAAATATTAAATATTAAATATTAAATATTAAATATTAAATATTGAATATTGAATATTGAATATTAAATATTAAATATTAAATATTAAATATTAAATATTAAATATTAAATATTGAATATTAAATATTAAATATTAAATATTAAATATTAAATATTAAAAAATATTTAATATTTTTGAATTTTTTAAAAATATTAAATAGGAAATATTAAAGACTAGACTTTTTTCATTTTTGGTCAAGTGGTCTAATATTAAATATGAAATTCATACATATAAAATATAAAATATAAAATATAAAATATAAAATATAAAATATAAAATATAAAATATAAAATATAAAATATAAAATATAAAATATAAAATATAAAATATAAAATATAAAATATAAAATATAAAATATAAAATATAAAATATAAAATGGTAAATAGTAAATAGTAAATAGCAAATAGTAAATAGCAAATAGTAAAGACTAGATTTTTTTCATTTTTGGTCAAGTGGTCAAATGTTAAATATTAAATTCATATATACATACACATACATACTATATAATATACACAAAATATTAAATATTAAATACTAGACTTTTTTCATTAAGTGGTCATTTTTAGAGAATTATGGTGTGGAAAGTTTTAAATGTAAAATTTTATGAGAACAAAGACAACATATTATGGGAATAATATATATATAATATATACATATATACATACATATATAATATACATACATTAAATATTAAATAAAAATATCAAATATGAAATAGTCAATAGTAGATAGTAAATAGTAAATCATAAATAGTAAATAATAAATAGTAAATAATAAATAAATAAAATTAAAGACTGGACTTTTTTCATTAAGTTGTCATTTTTAGAGAATTATGGTGTGGAAAGTTTTACATTTCAAATTTTATGAGAATAAAGACAACATATTAATAAAGGAACAAAGTCCTAATGACAAGAGCGAAGTTTAAATAATTTGGGGGCAATGAAAAATGAAAGCAAAAATAGCTGTAATTTTCCAAGAACAAGGCCAAAATATTAGGAGAAAAAGGCCATATTCCAACTGGAAAAAAGTTGCACCTTTTACGAAAATACTGTACTATCAAAAGGAAAAATGGACACAAATATGAAGTATTAAATAAATATTTAATTATTCTATTTATATTATATATATTATATTATTTTATTAAATACTAATAATACACCTTTTCTTGAAATATATGTAACTTCTTATCATATTAACATGTGTTGCTTTCCTAAATACAAAAGCGGCCTTTGCATCCTTTTATCATTTTTCATCCCTCAGTGGAATAAATTTGCCCCCCCCCCCCCCCCGCCCCCCCCGACTTCAATGATAAATGACCTGCTTCCGATCTTCCGATTTGTCCGTTTGTGTGCTGTGCAGGTTCAGTGGAGGTTTCTCGCAGGAGTCCCGTGGCCTCGTGGCTGTGCGCCATGCTCTACTGCTTTGGGAGCTACATTGTGGCCGACGCCATGCTGGGAAGCAGCCCTCTTGACTACTTCCAACACAACAGCCACATCCTGCTGGCCTCTGCTGTCTGGTGAGGAAGGGCCGGAGTACTCCCAGTAGTATTCTACTAGTATTCGCTACAGGCTAAAACCGGACTCGTGTCAAATGAATATAAATCATATCAATCTACACTACATTGTTTAAGATGATAAAGTTAGCTGTAGTATACAGCACAAATACTAGATTATACATTATATATACACAGTATGTATTTATAGGGATATAAATGTGTGTATATAATATATACAGTATATGTATATACTTCCTGCTTTGTTTTTTTTTGTATGTGTGTTACTCTTAAGGGCTGCACAGTGTGTGAGTGGTTAGTGCACAGGGCTTGCAGCTAGGAGACCAGGGTTCAATTCCACCCTCAGCCATCTCTGTGTGGAGTTTGCATGTTCTCCCCCGTGGGTTTTCTCCGGGTACTCCGATTTCCTCCCACATTCCAAAAACATGCTAGGTTAATTAGCCACTCCAAATTGTCCATAGGTATGAATGTGAGTGTGAATGGTTGTTTGTCTATATGTGCCCTGGGATTGGCTGGCCACCAGTCCAGGGTGTACCCCGCCTCTCTTGCCCAAAGACAGCTGGGATAGGCTCCAGCACCCCCCGCGCGACACTCGTGAGGAAAAAGCGGTAGAAAATGAATGAATGAATGAACCTTCTAAATACAGTTTCTAACATTATTAGAGCCCTCTGGACTTCAACTAACACCCCTATAGCCACCTTTAAAACAGTGTAGTGATCCCTCGTTTATCACAGTTAATTAGTTTCCAGACCTGACCAGGATAAGTGAATTTCCGCAAATAAGATTCCGTATATATTTATACGTTGAGTGGTTAGCGCGCAGACCTCACAGCTAGGAGACTAGGGTTCAATTCCACCCTCGGCCATCTCTGTGTGGAGTTTGCATGTTCTCCCCGTGCATGCGTGGGTTTTCTCCGGGTACAAAACATGCTAGGTTAATTGGCGACTCCAAATTGTCCATAGGTATGAATGTGAGTGTGAATGGTTGTTTGTCTATATGTGCCCTGTGATTGGCTGGCCACCAGTCCAGGGTGTACCCCGCCTCTCGCCCGAAGACAGCTGGGATAGGCTCCAGTTTTGTTTTTTCCCGTTTTTTTCCTAGTGTCTTCCCAGTCACCATAACTGAGGCGAGTGAGTTTGTTGGATGTTATTGTGGGGTCTTTTGTGACCTCTTGGATGAGTCGTCGCTGCACTCTTGGGGTCATTTTAGTTGGCTGAGCACTCCCGGGTAGGTTGACCACTATTGTGGTATTGAGAGTGAGAGCCATTTTTGGATAATGGCTCTCGTTGTGGTTTGCTGGAGTCTGGAAGCTTTAGAAATGGCTTTATATAACCTTTTCCGCTTTAACTGAGGTATGATAAATGATGTTGGTTTGGATTATTTTTTTCTATAATATTAAAAAGTTGCATTTAAAAATGCAGAAATTCTGTAATGTTACGCAAATCAAGAAAAAAGTTGACTTTTTCGGAGAATAAACTTGTACTATTATGAGGAAATATAATGACACTTTAGTAGCAAAAATGGGAAAATAAGAATAAAGTCAAAATATTAAGAGAAAAGGTTGCAATCTAAAGAGGAAAGGTTGGAATTTTACCAGAATAACTTAAAGCTAATGTTATGTAGTCGTATAAAGTTTAAATTATTATTTTTAAGTCGTCATATAAACAATTATAATAATGAATTAAGCTGTAATTGTTGGAAAATTAGGTTACAGAAAAAATCATAATAGGAAAATAAAGTCAAAATATTATGTGAATAAAGTCATAAAAAGAAAGTTGAAATAATTTAGAAATAATAGGAGAATAAAGTCAAAATATTATGGGAATAAAGTCATAAAAAGAAAGTTGAAATAATTTAGAAATAATAGGAGAATAAAGTCAAAATATTATGGGAATAAAGACATAAAAAGAAAGTTGAAATAATTTAGAAATAATAGGAGAATAAAGTCAAAATATTATGGGAATAAAGTCATAAAAAGAAAGTTGAAATAATTTAGAAATAATAGGAGAATAAAGTCAAAATATTATGGGAATAAAGACATGAAAAGAAAGTTGAAATAATTTAGAAATAACAGGAGAATAAAGTCGGGCATTTTATGTTCAATTGTGTTTTCATTGATAAATATTGAAATATGTTTGATGATGTGAAACAACACATCAACACATCAGTGTGACAACATGCAAAAAAAAAGAAGTCAGGAAGGGGGGGCAAACACTTGACACCATGTGTACATGTGAATAATTGTCCGTAACAATGTAAACACAGGTACCTCATCTTCTACTGCCCGCTGAACCTCTTCTACAAGTGCGTGGCTTTCCTGCCCGTCAAGTTGGTGTTGGTCGCGCTGAAGGAAGTGGTCCGTACTCGCAAGATTGCCGCCGGAGTCCATCACGCCCACCACGCCTACCACCACGGCTTCTTCATCATGGTCATGGTCGGTTACGTCAAAGGTGATATATCTATTAGCAGACCGACAACACACGATACTGTACGTACATCGACAGCAAAATCACATCGAGTGCTAATGTTCCCATGGTAGGATCTGGAGTGGCTCTCATTTCCAATTTTGAGCAGCTGTTGCGTGGCGTGTGGAGACCCGAGACCAACGAGATCCTCAATATGTCATTGTGAGTTTCTTCTTTCGTGACTTCATGCCTCCCATTGGTGGCTACTGCTCCGGTAGAAATACTTTTTGTTATATTTAGCACTGTGATGGGTTGTAAGCTGCACGGGATGATACTTGTTCATCGTTAAGATTATTCATAACATCAAATGCTATTTTATTCTCCAGCGATTGTCGTATAATCATGACAGAAATAGAAAAGGTCCCAACTGTACAAGGTGACTTATGTTTTCTTTAATATGAACTCTTTGCTACTAAAGTGGCATTATTTTTCCTCATAATATTACAAGTTTATTTGATAGAATTTCTGCATTTTTTTGGTATATTTTCAAATTATTTCAACTTTCTTTTTACGTCTTTATTCCCATAATATTTTGACTTTATTCTCCTATTATTTGTACATTATTTCAACTTTCTTTTTATGACTTTATTCCCATAATATTTTGACTTTATTCTCCTATTATTTCTAAATTATTTCAACTTTCTTTTCATGACTTTATTGCCATAATATTTTGACTTTATTCTCCTATTATTTGAAATAATTTGAAAATATACCCCAAAAATGCAGGCATTTTTTGGTATATTTTCAAATTATTTCAACTTTCTTTTTATGACCTTATTCCCATAATATTTTGATTTTATTCTCCTATTATTTCTAAATTATTTCAACTTTCTTTTTGTGACTTTATTTGCATAATATTTTGACTTTATTTTCCTAATGTTTTAAATTTTCCCATAACCTAATTTTCCAGCAATTCCAACTGAATTCATTATTGTAATTGTTTATATGACAACTTAAAAAAAAATAATGTCAAATTTATGCTACTACATGACATTAGTTTTAGGTTATTCTCGTAAAAGTCCGACTTTTCCTCTTTAGATGACAACCTTTTCTCTTAATATTTTCACTTATATTTGACTTTGACAAGACTTGACTTTGAAAGTGGCATTATTTTTCCTCATAATATTACAAGTTTATTCTCCAAAAAAGTCAACTTTTTTCTTTATTTGCGTAACATTACAGAATTTCTGCATTTTTAAAAAATATTTTCAAATTATTTCAACTTTCTTTTTATGACTTTATTTTCCTAATGTTATACCAGGGGTCAGCAACCCACGGCTCCAGAGCCGCATGTGGCTCTTCAGCCTCTTTGTTGTGGCTCCCTTCGCAATGCAATGCTCAAGTATTAAGTATTTAACACCCGAATCTGGAAAATACGCATCTTTGTAGTGAGTTTGTAGTGAATCTTGATCAACTCTGCTTTTTCTCCTCTGAACTACTTTGATACCCCAAAATTCCCTCCAAATCTGGCAGTCAGTCAAAATCTTTGGAGACTCGCAATTCAGCTGCACATTTCTTCAGGCGTCGGGTATTAAGGTTTAACCAAGATGATACTATCATTACCCTATGAGTTGGCATCCATCACACATGCACACTGCACTTCTATTTATTGTATTCTGCTGTTAAAACTTGTTAAAAAAAAGATTAAAACTTTCTAATTTTATAAGATATTTTTATTAAGATAGATTTATAAGATGTTTTTAAATTATGTTTTGCGGCTCCAGTCTATTTTTCTTTAGTGAGGGAGGGGGTAAAATGGCTCTTTTGATAGTAAAGGTTGCCTACCCCTGTGTTATACATTTTCCCGCAACCTAATTTCCCAACAATTACAACTGAATTCATTATTATAATTGTTTATATGACGACTTAAAAATGAATTAAAATGAATTTAAAATGAATTTAAACTTCATGCTACTACATGACATTAGTTTTACGTTATTCTCGTAAAATTCCAACCTTTCCTCTTTAGAATAATTTCACTTAATATTTTGACTTCATTCTTATTTTTCCATTTTTGCTATTGTTGTTGTTTATTTTTAGTCAGATTTTTTGGTAAATTATATTTTCAAAACGTGCTGTGCCCCAATAAAAATATAACAACAGACTACAAATGGCCCCCGGGCCACACTTTGTACATCCCTGCTTTAAATGACCTAAATTGGTATTAAGTCAAATCAGACATATGATCGACAACATTTGCCATGATTATGTTATCATGTATTATCATCAAAATATAAAACAAGTGCAAGACGCTTTATCGTGAATTAAGATAAATATTCATTTGACAAATTAGCATTCAGCTAAATGATTTGACTGTTACTGTATACAGTAAATGTATTTTTCCCCCCAGCCCTACCAAAGCTAGTCTATATGGAGCCATCCTCTTCACCCTGCAGGAGGCTCATTGGCTGCCGGTGTCCAAGGGGACCCTCATCCTGGTCTTCACTCTATTCATGGCCACAAGCAAGGTCAGGGTTGCACTGCAATCATAATCATAATTAGCACCAACATCATGCAAATGACCACTCATGATAATTTACATAGAACATCTCACGTATTCTGGCCACTAGGTGGCAGTAATGGCACAAAACATTGACAAATTATTTTACATTGCCTGACCTTCATCTGTGAAAACACGTGTCCTCCCTTTCTGTGTGGAAGTGGTAAATGTTTGGATTCTTACGTTTACAGGAAATAAATATGAGATTAACTGGTTAGCTCATGTTTATATGGAAAATATTCTATTTATTATTAAATTGAATATTTTCCATATAAATATGTTTATGTTTATGTTCATTAAATTTATTAATAAATGGAACATATTTATATGGAAAATATTCAATTTATTAATAAATGTTTAAGGCTTTGTAAATATAGTTTTTAACATGATTAGAGCTTGGTAGAGATGAAGTAACACCCCTATAGTCACATTTACACTCCTATTATTAATTATTTACAACACTTGGTGCAACTCTGATGCTGCAGGGACTCCAGACGGACGGACTCGAGACGGGTTTCTAAGTTTACAGGAAATAAATACGAGTTTAACTGGTTAGTTCACTCGCTTGTCAGCATGTTAGCTTGCTAGCTAGCAAGCGTCCGTCTAGAGTCCCTGCAGCATCAGAGTTGCGCCAAGTGTTGTAAATAATTAGTAACAGGAGTGTAAATGTGACTATAGGGGTGTTACTTCATCTCTACCAGGCTCTAACCATGTTAAAAACTACATTTACAAAGCCATAAATGTGTTTATATGGAAAATATTCCATTTATTCGCATTGAATGCTATATTGTGGAAATGTATTTATCGAATACTTTATCAAATACTATAAGTGAGCATTGTATAAAAAACCAAATTCAAAATAAAAGCATATTTGCGTCCAGTGAAAACGGGTTAGCGGTGCGAATATGCCCCCTAGTGGCTCGTCGTTGCCGTGACGCTGTTGAATGTCATATTCTTGTCATTAAAAACGTAATAATTTTCCAAAAATGGGTCACCAACTTTCCTATGTCGCCCCCACCAGGTGTGGATGACTGCTCGCCACTCACACGGCTCCCCCTTTGCTCTCATCGAGTCCTGGGTTTGCCATCTGCTCTTTGGCTCCCCTTTGGGCGGATCTGAGGAAGACCATCATCATCATCATCCTCCAGCCGCGGCGGTGTCATCGTCGCTGAAAAGCAAGGAAGATCTGAGCGAAGGCGCTCGCAAAAGGAAGGCCAAGAAGGCGGAGTAGAAAAATGAAGTAGCGTCACCGCTAACGATTGGAAGTGCGTCGGCCTCTCTGGACTCACCAAACACGCTTGGTTTTTTCCACTAGATGGCGCAGCCGAAGAGGCGCTTTCACAACCGAGACGCTTTCTCGTCGAGCCAAACTGTGTTCTGCGTTTTACATTTTCATTTACATTTGAGCAGAACTCTGTAAATACAATCATCCACTCCGACAAAAATCCCTGGATATTTGAAAACTATTTCTAATATTCCCATCCGTGCTGCCTTCTGTGTGGTCGTTCATCGGAGCGTCAGTGGTTCGCTTTTTGTCCGTTTCACTTGTTTCACAGCAGAAAGGAATTAGAATAAGTCAAATGTGAAGAAAGTATCCTAGGAAAGAAGAACTTTTTACTTTGAAGCTGATGAGTAATTCAAGAATTTGAATAAAATGAAGAGAAAGATTGTTGTCTTGCTTGTTTTTTAAAAAATATTTTCTTACTGTATTTACTGTGTTCTTAATGCTTTCAAATAAAATATATTATTATTATTATTATTATGTAACCACATTCAAGAACACAGTGAAGCTTTCTACATTCATTCATTTTCTAACGCTTTTTCCTCATATAGACAAACAACCATTCACACTCACATTCATACCTATGGACAATTTGGAGTCGCTAATTAACCTAGCATGTTTTTGGAATGTGGGAGGTATGTATTAAACCCATGCTTAATACATAGCTTTTAATGAGGTCTTTTATGTTTTATTTTGTACATTTTTTTATTTTATTATTATTTTTTTTATTTAATTTTCCAAATATTTTAACTTTCTTCAAATTTTCTTTTAGTAATATTATAATTTTATTCACATAATATTAGAACTTTTTCCCCAACCTAATTTTCAAAAAATTACAAATCTATTTCATAATTTTACAACTTTGAAGAACTTTATTTTTTGTTTATTATTATTTTTACGTTATTTTTATGTTTATTCTCGTCGAATTGCCAATTTTTTTCTCAATATTTTGACTTTATTCTTGCAAAATTACAGCTGATTTTCCAGTTCTGTTAACTATTTCAACTTTCTTCTTGTAAGTTCTATGCCGCTTATCCTCACTAGGGTTGTGGGGGTATGCTGGAGCCTATCCCAGCTGTCTTGGGGCGAGAGGCGGGGTACACCCTGGACTGGTGGCCAGCCAATCACAGGGCACATATAGACAAACAACCATTCACACTCACATTCATACCTATGGACAATTTGGAGTCGCTAATTAACCTAGCATGTTTTTGGAATGTGGGAGGTATGTATTAAATCCATGCTTAATACATAGCTTTTAATGAGGTCTTTTATGTTTTATTTTTTAATTTTTTTTATTTTATTATTATTATTATTTTTTATTTAATTTTCCAAATATTTTAACTTTCTTCAAATTTTCTTTTAGTAATATTATAATTTTATTCACATAATATTAGAACTTTTTCATCAACCTAATTTTCAAAAAATTACAAATCTATTTCATAATTTTACAACTTTGAAGAACTTTATTTTTTGTTTATTATTATTTTTAAGTTATTTTTATGTTTATTCTCGTCGAATTGCCAATTTTTTTTCTCAATATTTTGACTTTATTCTTGCAAAATTACAGCTGATTTTCCAGTTCTGTTAACTATTTCAACTTTCTTCTTGTAAGTTTCTATGCCGCTTATCCTCACTAGGGTTGTGGGGGTATGCTGGAGCCTATCCCAGCTGTTTTGGGACGAGAGGCGGGGTACACCCTGGACTGGTGGCCAGCCAATCACAGGGCACATATAGACAAACAACCATTCACACTCACATTCATACCTATGGACAATTTGGAGTGGCTA
Organism: Doryrhamphus excisus; assembly: GCF_037039965.1. Classification (NCBI taxonomy): domain Eukaryota; kingdom Metazoa; phylum Chordata; class Actinopteri; order Syngnathiformes; family Syngnathidae; genus Doryrhamphus; species Doryrhamphus excisus. The sequence continues at coordinate 166,487 of NC_136360.1, forward strand.
ATTAACCTAGCATGTTTTTGGAATGTGGGAGGAAACCGGAGTACCCGGAGAAAACCCACGCTTAATACATAGCTTTTATTGAGGTCTTCCTACATTTTTTTAAAATGTTTTTAATTTTCCAAATATTTCAATTTTCTTCAAAATTTTCTTTTAGTAATATTAGGATTTAATTCACATAATATTAGAACTTTTTACCCAACATAATTTTCAAAAAATTACAACTCTATTGAATAATTTTACAACTTTGAAGAATATTCTTTAATATTTCCAGTCATTACTTCAAAAATGACATTATTTTTTTCATAATATTACAAGTTTATTCTCGTCAAATTGCCATTTTTTTTTCTCAATATTTTGACTTTATTCTTGCAAAATTACAGCTGATTTTCCAGTTCCTAACCTAGCATGCTTTTGGAATGTGGGAGGAAACCGGAGTACCCGGAGAAAACCCACACTTAACAAGTAGCTTTTATTGAGGTCTTCCTACATTTTTAAAAATGTTTTTAATTTTCCAAATATTTCAAATTTCTTCAAAATTTTCTTTTAGTAATATTAGGATTTAGAACTTTTTCCCCAACCTAATTTCATTTATTCATGCTCCAGTTCCCTGGTGTTGCTCTCTCATCACCGCCTTCAGGGGGCAAAATAACATCCACATTTTCTTACATGACCATGACCCGGATTGACAGGATCGCTATCATTTTGCTTTTTGTTTGGCATTGTTGCGAGGCAACCGTTTTGGAACTTTAGTAGTTAGCAGGTTAGCTTGGTTTGCTAGCTACGTGTACCTCTTGACCAGTCCAGGGTGCGCCCCGAGTCAGCTGGGATAGGCTCCAGCATTACCAAGTGAGGATAAGAGGCATAGAAGCTGTAAATCAGGAGTATGTTTCCATAACGTAACGTAAAGCTGCTGGGAGAAGACCGCAAAGGTCTGAGGTCAACGTGAGGTCACGTGCTGAGAGAGTCCAAAGCCCCCCCCCGCCAACAAACTCTTGTCGCCGAGGCAATAAAACATCCCTGATGAACTTTCCAGGAGGTTGTTATTCCCGAACATTCCATACGGAGACGTTTCCACTCATTGCATTGACTTTGGTTCTTGGGTGATTTAAGTGATGCAATAAATTAGAGGAGGAAGGAGCGATACAGATACTGACATATACGTATATCATACCGATACAGATACTGACATATACGTATATCATACCGATACAGATATTGACATATACGTATATCATACCGATACAGATATTGACATATACGTATATCATACCGATACAGATATTGACGTATACGTATATCATACCGATACAGATACTGACGTATACGTATATCATACCGATACAGATATTGACATATACGTATATCATACCGATACAGATACTGACATATACGTATATCATACCGATACAGATACTGACGTATACGTATATCATACCGATACAGATATTGACATATACGTATATCATACCGATACAGATATTGACATATACGTATATCATACCGATACAGATACTGACATATACGTATATCATACCGATACAGATATTGACATATACGTATATCATACCGATACAGATACTGACATATACGTATATCATACCGATACAGATACTGACATATACGTATATCATACCGATACAGATATTGACATATACGTATATCATACCGATACAGATACTGACATATACGTATATCATACCGATACAGATATTGACATATACGTATATCATACCGATACAGATACTGACATATACGTATATCATACCGATACAGATACTGACATATACGTATATCATACCGATACAGATATTGACATATACGTATATCATACCGATACAGATACTGACGTATACGTATATCATACCGATACAGATACTGACGTATACGTATATCATACCGATACAGATACTGACGTATACGTATATCATACCGATACAGATACTGACGTATACGTATATCATACCGATACAGATATTGACGTATACGTATATCATACCGATACAGATATTGACGTATACGTATATCATACCGATACAGATATTGACATATACGTATATCATACCGATACAGATATTGACATATACGTATATCATACCGATACAGATATTGACATATACGTATATCATACCGATACAGATATTGACATATACGTATATCATCGTGACCTGGGTAGTAGTAATAATAATACATAGTAGTAATACATGATATTGTCTATATATGTTTATTATTATAAAACTTAAAGAATACATTTTTGGGTACAGCAGGTATTAGGAGGTGAAAAGTAAAAGGATTTAAATAAAGACAATAGACAAAGATGGATGGATGGATGGATGGATAGATATGTGGATGGATGGATGGATGGATGGATGGATGGATGGATGGATGGATGGATGGACGGACGGACAGACAGACAGATAGATGGACGGGTGGATGGACGGGTGGATGGACGGATGGATGGATAGATGGACAGATAGACGGACAGATAGACGGACAGACAGATAGATAGACGGGTAGATGGACGGGTGGATGGACGGATAGATGGACAGATAGACAGACAGATAGACGGACAGACAGATAGATAGACGGGTAGATGGACGGGTGGATGGACGGATGGACGGATAGATGGACAGATAGACGGACAGATAGACGGACAGACAGATAGATAGACGGGTGGATGGACGGATGGACGGATAGATGGACAGATAGACGGACAGATAGACGGACAGACAGATAGATAGACGGGTAGATGGACGGGTGGATGGACGGATAGATGGACAGATAGACAGACAGATAGACGGACAGACAGATAGATAGACGGGTAGATGGACGGGTGGATGGACGGATGGACGGATAGATGGACAGATAGACGGACAGATAGACGGACAGACAGATAGATAGACGGGTGGATGGACGGGTGGATGGACGGATGGACGGATAGATGGACAGATAGACGGACAGATAGACGGACAGACAGATAGATAGACGGGTAGATGGACGTTTATACACACATAGAAGCACACACTGAACTCGACCACAGGATTTTTTTTAGACACGAGAACAGACCTGTGATGAATCTAACAGTTGAAGAAAAGAAGCCTAAAGAACCCGCAAGCTTGTTTGCTTATCCTCATCTGTGGATCATTTATCTTTCATACCATGCAATACAAGTATTAAGGCAACAAATGCAATGTATTACTTCAAATGGAGTACTTCAAGTGGGACACAGCATGAAGTTTCAAAAGACATTGTAATATCATGAGAAAAACAAAACAAATACAAGTGTCATTTTTGGAGGAAAAGCTATAATATTTTGAAAAAATTTTTTTTAAATAAATAAAAATAAATAAAAATAAAAGAAACTTTATAAAGCTTCTTTGAAAACAAAGTTAAAATATTTGTAAATATTTGTAAAATAAATTGTAATATCATGAGAAAAACAAAACAAATATAGGTGTAATTTTTGGATAATTAGCTTGAGTAAAAGCTATCATATTTTGAAAATAAAAAAAAAATAAAAAAAAATAAAAAAAAAATAAAAATAAAAATAAAAATAAAAATAAAAATAAAAATAAAAATAAAAATAAAAATAAAAATAAAAATAAAAATAAAAATAAAAATAAAAACATTATGAGAAGGAACTTTATAAAGCTTCTTTGAGAAGAAAGTTAAAATATTTGTAAAAGGAAATTGTAATATAATGATAAAAACAAAACAAATATATGTGTAATTTTTGGAAAATTAGCTTGAGGAAAAGCTATAATATTTTGAAAATAAATAAAAATAAAAATAAAAAGAGAATAAACTTTATAAAGCTTCTTTGAGAACAAAGTTAAAATATTTGTAAAATCTAAAGAAACGTAAAAAATAGAGCAAAGACCAAGGTTCATATGAATAATATGCAGTTTATTACTGAAATGGGCCGCACGGTGGACGAGTGGTTATGTAGGCTACATAGTCAGGAAATTGGGAAGACCTGGCTTTGCATGTTCTCCCCGTGCATGCGTGGGTTTCCTCCCACATTCCAAAAACATGCTAGGTTAATTAGCGGCTCCAAATTGTCCATAGGTATGAATGTGAGTGTGAATGGTTGTTTGTCTATATGTGCCCTGTGATTGGCTGGCCACCAGTCCAGGGTGTACCCCGCCTCTCTTACCCGAAGACAGCTGGGATATATAGGCTCAGGCATACCAGCGACATTAGTGACGATAAGCGGCATAGAAAACGTATGTATTGATGACATTTTGCTGTACAAAAAGTGAACCTGTACACTATCATGGCTTGGAATTCATGGGGGCTGAGCTTTGCGTATTGGGATGGGAAGTTTGGGAAGTGTTTTTTTTTGCGGTTGGTGTTGGTGGTGTTTTTATTTTGGAGGCGATACAGGGGAGGAGATACCGAGACTCTGGCCAAACTTGGTTTCTGCAGGAGGCTTGCAGGAGGCAGAAGAGAGCGACACACGCTGCAGCATGTTTTGCTTTCTGGTGTTGACCTGTGCGCTTTGCATGGGAGGGGCTGCGGGACAAAGAGGTAAGAATTATTTTTTTTTTTTTTTGGGGGGGGGGGGGCGTATTTAGAGTTGGTGGTTATGTTGGATTTGGGCAATGTCAAAATAATTAGAGAATAATTGACTCTTTTACAAACCACTCAAACAGTGTGTTCATTTGTTTCTCCTATAAGAATAATGAAAATAAATATCTGTTCCAGGGTCAAACTGTTGCCATAATAGAACCATGATTATGTATACATATAATCTTTTAAGTCAGGGGTGTCCAAACACACTGAAAAATGAAAGGCGCCAACATGCAGTTACACAAGCCATCACGTCTTGTCGAGGCGTTTTCCTGCTGCAAAATGTTGAGTGAATTGATTTGTTTTTACTGTATTATTTATCTTTATTTATCATGATTTATTTTGTGGTCAAATAAGGTCAAGACTCTACTGAAATGAAAGGCGCCAAAATGCAGTTACACAAGCCATCACGTTTTGTCGAGGCGTTTTCCTGCTGCAAAATGTTGAATGAATTGATTTGTTTTTACTGTATTATTTATCTTTTATCATGATTTATTTTGTGGTCAAATAAGGTCAAGACTCAAAATGACTGCTCAGCTGGATGTTGTAATAGTATATAATAATAGTATTATAATAGTAATAGTAGTATATAATAGCAATAGTGATGGTCACAAAGTATATAAGTAGCCGATATATTGTCTCTCTGAAGTGCTGTATAGTCAGTAAATAGAGTCGTGGCTAACGAGAAGAACACATTGCGTTGCTTTTACGCTTATACGACTCCGTTGGGGAAACAGGCAGTGGTCAGAGGGGATGCTGAGGTCTTTGGGTCATTCGGTACCATCAGCGACAACTCACAAGCTTCTTGTCTTCAGAACATCTTTAGTGGTAGTGGAGCTCATTGTGTGTTTATGTTTTTTACATGTCAAACTAAGGGGATTGTGATGGCTAAAGAAACATGGAAAATTGTTAAGATTGTTAAGAATTACTCCAGCAATATTAATATTGGCCCAGAAAAAGTCAATATCAGGATTGTTTTTTTTCCTATAATAAAAATCGATATAGTAAATACAGTAGTAAATACAGTAGTAAACACGCAGCATTTAATGCTTTGTTTAAGAATGTTTGGGGTGGCAGGACGTGGTGGTTGTCAAGCCTAGATATTACATACACTGGCATCTCAGTGTAGGCCCACCTTGTCCGCGCGCTAACAATTCAAACGTAACCACGATTAGTTTTCGTTTTAATAATGTCTTCAGCTTATGAGAAAAAACACTATTTGAGAATAGCTGAGAGTTATTTAATTTAATTTAATTTAATTTAATTTAATTTAATTTAATTTAATTTAATTTTATTAAAAAGCCGTTCAAAAAATCTCGTATCACATTCACATCTGGAGAATGGATCTCAGTGTAGGCCGACCTTGTACATGGGCTAATCAATTCAAACGTAACCACGATTAGTTTTCTTTTTAATGTCTTCAGCTTCTGAGAAAAAGCACTATTTGAGAATAGCTGAGAGTTACATTATTTGATTTTATTTTATTAAAAAGCCGATCTTCAAAATCTTGTATGACATCCACATCTGGAGAATGGATCATCACCGCGGCATCGCTGTCTCCTCTTTAAAATGTAGTGGTTTGCGTAGGTGGTAGGAATGCACGGGAATACATACTCTCACCTCCAAAGGGGCGTACGTGGACTTTGGCTTATCAACCTCTAATCATGAATATCAATAAAAAGCAAAAAATGGTGCCATTCTGTGCAGTTTGCATGTGTGTCAGCATTTGAATGCGTCCGGTCCGCCAAATAGCTGTGGTGGCCAACTGAGGTCCAGTGATCTCCAGCTCAACACAGTTGGACAAATCCTCAGCCGAAATGTTAGTACTCTTATTTTTGCTTATTTTTGTGGTCCCTGCTGTCCAGCACGGTGGCTTACGTACTATTGAAGGTATTTGCTGAATTTTGCTAGCTAAAGATAAAAGCAAACACGTAGTCTCACAAATACAAAGGATACTTTTTTGCAGCTGCGCTGTAATAAGACCCGCTTACTTGTAGGCATACAGGGACTGCAGATGTGGCAGGATGTGGTGGTTGTCAAGCCTAGATATTACATACACTGGTATCTCAGTGTAGGCCGACCTTGTCCGTGCGCTAATCAATTCAAACGTAACCACGATTAGTTTTCGTTTTAATAATCTTAGTCTTCAGCTTATGAGAAAAAACATTATTTGAGAATAGCTGAGAGTTACATTATTTTATTAGAATTGTTATTATTATTATTTTTTTTTTAAATGTAGGAAGACCTCAATAAAAGCTATGTATTAGGCGTGGGTTTACTCCGGGTACTCCGGTTAGCGACTCCAAATTGTCCATAGGTATGAATGTGAGTGTGAATGGTTGTTTGTCTATATGTGCCCTGTGATTGGCTGGCCACCAGTCCGGGGTGTACCCCGCCTCTCTCGCCCGAAGACAGCTGGGATAGGCTCCAGCACCCCCTGCGACCCTCGTGAGGATAAGCGGTAGAAAATGGATGAATGAATGAGTTCTCCTCCTATTTTGTGTGGAAGTGGTAACTTTTTGGCTTCTTATTTTGTCTTTCCCCACCCTCGGCCATCTCTGTGTGGAGTTTGCATGTTCTCCCCGTGCATGCGTGGCTTTTCTCCGGGTACTCCGGTTTCCTCCCACATTCCAAAAACATGCTAGGTTAATTAGCCACTCCAAATTTGTCCATAGGTATGAATGTGAGTGTGAATGGTTGTTTGTCTATACATGCCCTGTGATTGGCTGGCCACCAGTCCAGGGTGTACCCCATCTCTCTTACCTAATGACAGCTGGGATAGGCTCCAGCACCCCCTGCGACCCTTGTGAGGAAAAGCGGTAGAAAACGAATGAATGAATGAATGTTTTTAAATCTTTGCCTGTTCAACTTTTTTTCCCCTTTTCAATTGCAGATGGTGAAATCATAAGTCAGATTAAAATGACAAACCTTGTCCTGTCCGAGATAAAAGAGCTTATGAAACAGCAGGTAAACCAAATTTTTGTCCCTTTGCGATAAAGAATTAATTATAGATTATTAATTACAAGCTAAATTACCAGATAAACAATAATAATCGACTTTTTGCATATTATTAATATTGCAGATTAAAGAGATCGTATTCCTGAAGAACACAGTGATGGAGTGTGAAGCCTGTGGTGAGTTCACTGTCATCATTATGAATGATTATACTATTATTATATACGCTAATGCTAATATAAATATAAAATAGCTGGTTGGTAGCTGAATGAGGAATCACCTGAGTTTCTTATTGTTTGAGGGATGGGAGGGGGGCTGCCTCGTCCTTCCTGTGTCCCCAACCCCTGCCACCCTGGGGTGCAGTGCACGGAGACGCCTCGTGGTCCAAGCTGCGGGCCCTGTCCGGAAGGCACGAAGGGTAACGGCACCCACTGCACTGATGTGGATGAGGTACGCACAGATGATGATTCCTTGGATTCACCTGCAATGCATCTAATTAGCATATCGTTTGCAGTGTTCTGTGATCCCGTGTCACATGGGCGTGCGGTGCATCAACACCTTGCCGGGATTCCGTTGCGGTTCTTGCCCTGCAGGATACACGGGACCTCAGGTGCAGGGAGTCGGTCTCGCGTACGCCACTGCTAACAAACAGGTAAACCACTTAGTATTTGTTAGCATCTTGCATCATTTAAATGCTTATGAGGAACGTTTCTTTTTTTGTTCTTTTCATCTCCGTGTGTCCTACTAAGGTGTGCGTGGACATCGATGAGTGTGACAACCCCAACAATGGCGGTTGTGTACAGAACTCCATCTGTATGAACACTCCGGTGAGTACGGATACACTGATACTTTTCTACAAGATAAGATGAAATAAACTTTATTTGTCCCACACTTATTGTGTGGAAATATGGGCTAATAACTATAAAAGCAATCTTCACTCGCTAAATGTACTGCAAAAAAAGGTCAGTAAGGATAATTCATAATGCCGCCTACAGAGAACATACTAAGTCCTTATTTCTAAAATCACAAATACTTCAACTTGCTGATATAGTTCATCTTCAAACAGCTAAAATAATGCATAAGGCTAAAAATAAGCAATTAGCTAAAAATGTCATCCAATACTTCTCTACAAGAGAGGAGAATATGATCTCAGGGAAGAAGTACATTTGAAACACTTATAAAAAAAAGAAAAAAACTCAAAAAACAAAAAAAACTTAAGCTATAGTAGGAAAGCAGGAAGTGAACAAATGTAACAGTTAGTGATTGTAAAAGTACCAGATGGAGGGGTAGGATTTAATAAGATTTGCTTCTTCCTACTTCTTTTGGACATGTGGAACTGGGAACTGATTTGACAAAAATAAAAAAAAAACTAAAAAATTATTTAAAAAAACCCTTAAACTATATTAGGAAAGCAGGAATAAAATAAAATAATTAATTTGTAATTTAATGATTAATTATTAAATTACTTCGGTACGAGGTGCTTTATTAAAAAAAAACAAAAAAAAGAAAAACCTTAAACTGTATTATGAAAAGCAGGAAGTGAACAAATGTAACAGTTAGCGATTGTAAAAGTACCAGATGGAGGGGTAGGATTTAATAAGCTTTGCTTCTTCCTACTCCTTTTGGACATGTGGAACTGTGAACTGATTATGTGATGCATTCAATTGTAATCTGATGCATGTTGAAATGAAATAAAACCATTACCATTACCATTACCATTACCATTACATTAGAGTGACTCGTAAGTTGACAGTAATAGGTTTAAATGCATCCAATCAAAGTAGAGGGACCAGTCCCAAAGTAAGTGTACCCCTGCATCTTACCCAATATCCTAATTGAAGATGAAGGAATTAATGACGCATGTTTTACTGGCAGGGTTCGTTCAGGTGCGGCCCCTGCAAGAAGGGCTACGTGGGGGACCAGCGACTCGGCTGCAAGCCCGAGAGGGCATGTGGGAACGGCCACCCGAGCCCCTGCCACGCCAACGCTGAGTGCATCGTCCACCGAGACAGCAAGATTGAATGTCAGGTGGGTCAATTCGATTTATCCAACAACTCAAGTCCCTCCACTGATGAAAATTTGGAACTTCATTCAATACCTTTAGTAGTACGTACACAGGAACGGTATAATAAGCAACTAGCAATATTTCATCTTGGGACCATTGAGTAGACATTAAATACATAAGCCTGTGCAATTGACGAAACATCTGATATCTTCTCAGTGTGGAGTCGGTTGGGCTGGCAACGGCTTCCTGTGTGGATCTGACATCGACATTGACGGATTCCCTGATGACAAACTGGACTGTCCTGAGAGAAACTGTGCCAAAGTGAGTCCGTTTTATGAAAATTAATGACAAAGAGAGGATTTTCAAAAATCTTCGACGATGTACAAAGAGCATGACATTCAAATGAGAATCTGAAAAAAACTGAAAAATGTCATGTTCGATTCTAATGTGAAGAATTATGGACAGTAGATGCCTGCTATTTTTGTTTAAAATGCACTGCGATGACGTCAGCCTCCCTCTGGGCTCCCCTGGCTCCTTGTGGTGGCCAAAGGCATTAATGCAACATCATGCATCCAGTTTCTATGCTGATTCTGCCCTATTGAAACTCAGGCGAAATGCATTATGATAAAAAATATTTGTATATTTATTTGATATGCATTTGGAGTGTTAAGTTGCTGCGTGATGAGTTTATTTAATCGAGTTTGTTTAATCGAACTCTGGTCCTCCTAGCTGTGAGGTCTGCACGCGAACAACTCGACCGCCGTGCCGCTAAAAATGATTAAAAAAAACACAAAAATATTTGTATATTTATTTGATATGCATTTGGAGTGTTAAGTTGCTGCGTGATGAGTTTATTTAATCGAGTTTGTTTAATCGAACCCTGGTCCTCCTTCTGCCCTATTGAAACTCAGGCGAAATGCATTATGGGAAAACTTGTTCTTAAAAAAATATGTTCCATCCTAATGTGAAGAATTTTGTACAGTAGATGCCTGCTATTTTAGTTTAAAATGAAAAAAAAAGTCTTCCCATAATGTTTTGTATCCAAGCAATGCATTCATTTGGGGCACTGCGATGACGTCAGCCTCCCCCTGGGCTCCTCTGGCTCCCTATGGTGGCCAAAGGCATTAATGCAACGCCATCCATCCAGTTTCTATGCTGATTCTGCCCGACTGAAACTCAGGTGAAATGCATTATGGGAAAAGTTGTTCTTAAAAAAATCATTAAAAACTACAAAATATTTGTATATTTATTTGATATGCATTTGGAGTGTTAGGTTGCTGTGTGATGAGTTTATTTAATCGAGTTTGTTTAATCGAACCCTGGTCCTCCTAGCTGTGAGGTCTGCACGCTTAACACTCGACCGCCGTGCCGCCGAAAATGATAAAAAAACTCCAAAATATTTGTATCTTTATTTGATATGCATTTGGAGTGTTAAGTTGCTGTGTGATGAGTTTATTTAATCGAACCCTGGTCCTCCTAGCTGTGAGGTCTGCGCGCTAACCACTCGACCGCCGTGCCGCCCGCATGTAAATGTTTATAAATCAAAATTACTTATTTTTAAATAAAATCAAAATTTTAGGAAATTAAAATACCCAAATTTGTAGGGACACAAGTATATGAATGGCAAATATATGGGGAATCTACTGTATGACTTGTGTATCCCTTCCTCACAAATGTATTTCTTTGCAGGATAATTGCCTCACTGTGCCCAACTCTGGTCAGGAAGATGCTGATGGTGATGGAATTGGAGATGCCTGTGATGAGGACGCAGACGGGGATGGAATCCCCAACACGCAGGTTCATTGAAAATATACAATACTATACTGCTATACTGCTGTAAAAGTTCATCGAAAATCCCAAATACTTCAACTTGCTGATATAGTTCATCTTCAAACAGCTAAAATAATGCATAAGGCTAAAAATAAGCAATTAGCTAAAAATGTCATCCAATACTTCTCTACAAGAGAGGAGAAATATGATCTCAGGGAAGAAGTACATTTGAAACACTTCTATGCTAGGACTACGTTATGCTAGCCATAGCATTTCAGTATGTGGAATCAAACTATGGAATGGATTGAGTAAGGAAATCAAACAATGCACAACGATGAGCCAATTCAAGAAAACAATATAAGCAGTTGATTTAAATTAAATTAAATTAAATTGGTTGTTTGTCTATATGTGCCCTGTGATTGGCTGGCCACCAGTCCAGGGTGTACCCCGCCTCCTGCCCGAAGACAGCTGGGATAGGCTCCAGCACCCCCCGCAACCCTCGTGAGGAAAAAGCGGTAGAAAATGAATTATTAAATTAAATTAAATTAAATTAAATTAAATTAAATTACTTCAGTACAAGGTTCTTTATTTAAAAAAAAAAGAAAAACCTTAAACTGTATTATGGAAAGCAGGAAGTGAACAAATGTAACAGTTAGTGATTGTAAAAGTACCAGATGGAGGGGTAGGATTTAATAAGCTTTGCTTCTTCCTACTCCTTTTGGACATGTGGAACTGTGAACTGATTATGTGATGCATTCAATTGTAATCTGATGCATGTTCAAATGAAATAAAACCATTACCATTACCATTACCATTACCATTACCATGAAATAAAAGCATTCCCATTACCAAGTTGACTGGAGTGCACTTATTTACTCTAACGACTAATCTCGAGCGTTCTTCTCCACAGGATAACTGCGTGCTCGTGTCCAACGTGGACCAAAGGAACATCGACGAAGACGACTTTGGTGATGCTTGTGATAACTGCCGTGCAATCAAAAACAACGATCAAAAGGACACCGACGTGGACAAGTTTGGCGATGAATGCGATGAAGATATTGACGGGGATGGTTAGTCGTCGTGTTTGAGTCCGTACTCGTAGAAAGCGGACGCTGACTGAACATTTCGCGCATTTATTTGCAGGAATCCCGAATCACCTGGATAACTGCAAACGGGCTCCCAACGCCGACCAGAAAGATCGCGATGGAGACAAAGTTGGAGACGCCTGCGATAGCTGCCCTTACGTTCCCAATCCGGACCAGGTCAGAGATGACTTTTGTTTACTTTAAAACCTCATCATACAGCAAATGTAAATATTTAAATTTGCCTTTCATGTAGTAAAAGTATTGTATGGAAAAACAGCAGAATTAGCATGCATTAGCATGCACATTTTAGGGTTACAGTATTTGTAGGTATCAAATTCCGAGACCCCACGGATGGAAAAAATACCACAAATAAACTCCGGGTACTCCGGTTTCCTCCCACATTCCAAAAACATGCTAGGTTAATTGGCGACTCCAAATTGTCCATAGGTATGAATGTGAGTGTGAATGGTTGTTTGTCTATATGTGCCCTGTCATTGGCTGGCCACCAGTCCAGGGTGGACCCCGCCTCTCGCCCAAAAGACAGCTGGGATAGGCTCGAGCACGCCACGCGACCCTTGTGAGGAAATGAAATTAAAAAAAACAAAAATAAAAAATTAAACAATATTAGGAAAGCAGGCAGTGAACAAATGTAATAAAATAAAATAATTAATTTTTAATTTAATTATTAAATAACTTCAGTATGAGGTGCTTTATAAAAAAAACAAAAAAAGAAAAACCTCAAACTGTATGATGGAAAGCAGGAAGTGAACAAATGTAACAGTTACTGATTGTAAAAGTACCAGATGGAGGGGTAGGATTTAATAAGCTTTGCTTCTTCCTACTGCTTTTGGACATGTGGAACTGGGAACTGATTATGTGATGCATTCAATTGTAATCTGATGCATGTTCAAATGAAATTAAACCATTACCATTACCATTACCATTACCATTACCATTACTCCGAGGCATTGATGTCAATGTGAGTAGCATACATTTGCCTATATTATCAAGTCAAGTCCAAAGTCATTAAAATCATGACTTGACAGTTTTTTTTTCGCAAAACCAGTCCACACTTGTGGTAAACTTTCCAACTTTTCCCACTTCCTAGTTGGATGCAGACAACGATCTCATCGGAGACCCTTGTGACACCAACAAAGACAGGTACAGTAAAAAAAAAAAAATCTCCAGTGAGGCTAAATTAAATATGGCGTCCATCTTGAAAAAATTCCAATCAAACCAATTCAATCTGTCACCCAGCGACGGCGACGGTCACCAAGACTCTCGAGACAACTGCCCAGCCGTCATCAACAGCTCCCAGTTGGACACGGATAAGGACGGCAAGGGAGACGAGTGCGATGACGACGACGACAACGATGGCATTCCCGATCTGCTGCCACCGGGTCCTGATAACTGCAGATTAATCCCGAACCCTCTGCAGGAGGACTCTGATGGTCGGTAAAAAAAAATCATGTTTACGTTTTTATCCATAAATCAATTCTCTTGTATCCTTGAAGGAAACGGCATCGGTAATGTGTGTGAAAAAGATTTCGACAACGACACGATCATCGACACCATTGACGTTTGTCCTGAAAACGCCGAGGTCACGCTCACCGACTTCAGGGAGTACCAGACTGTGGTCTTAGATCCAGAGGGCGACGCACAGATCGACCCGAATTGGGTGGTGCTGGATCAGGTGACTTTCATTTCGGATTGTTCGACGATGAAACAATGAAAATGATCAAAATGTACATTTTTTTGTGTTGTTTACTGTGCAGGGACGAGAAATTGTCCAGACGATGAACAGCGATCCCGGATTGGCAGTCGGTAAGAACGTGAAGAAAGTCAGCGCAGATGTTTGATCAAGACCAGAAATTTGTAACCGGGTTATTATTTCCAGGTTACACGGCGTTCAGTGGTGTCGACTTTGAAGGGACGTTTCACGTCAACACGGTGACAGACGACGACTATGCGGGATTTATTTTCGGCTACCAGGACAGCTCCAGTTTCTACGTGGTCATGTGGAAGCAAGTGGAACAGATCTATTGGCAAGCTAACCCGTTCAGAGCCGTGGCAGAGCCGGGAATACAACTGAAGGTAAGCAACAGGAGAGTGACGGGGTACACACATATAGACAAACAACCATTCACACTCACATTCATACCTATGGACAATTTGGAGTGGCTAATTAACCTAGCATGTTTTTGGAATGTGGGAGGAAACCGGAGTACCCGGAGAAAACCCACGCATGCACGGGGAGAACATGCAAACTCCACACAGAGATGGCCGAGGGTGGGGAAAGACAAAATAAGAAGCCAAAAAGTTACCACTTCCACACAAAATAGGAGGAGAACTCGTAGCCTAGCATGTTTTTGGAATGTGGGAGGGAAGCTGGTTATTATGAGATCGTTATGCGATATATAAGTCGCTGAGCCCGCACAGACTCAAGTGTCATTTGTGGTTTTGTCAAGGCTGTGAAGTCCAACACAGGCCCAGGTGAGAACCTGAGGAACGCCCTGTGGCACACCGGCGACACCAGCGACCAAGTGAAACTGCTATGGAAAGATGCTCGCAATGTTGGCTGGAAGGACAAGACGTCTTATCGCTGGTTCCTGCAGCACCGACCCGCCGATGGATACATCAGGTACATTTTACTCCACCACAGAAGGTATTGAACCTTTGTTCTACTTTTGGACAGCGAATATATGATTGGTGTATTGGGGTGCAGGGTTCGATTCTATGAGGGTCCTCAAATGGTGGCAGACACAGGGGTAATAATCGACGCTACGATGAGAGGAGGTCGACTTGGAGTCTTCTGCTTCTCCCAGGAGAACATCATCTGGGCCAACCTGCGTTATCGCTGCAATGGTGAGCAACAGGTTTTTACCCAAAAGTCTCTCTATATGATTAGAGTTGAATTTGGAATTGTGGGCCACCCTCGGCCATCTCTGACCTTCAGGCAGTAAATGGGCCCAGGGCCACACTTTTGACACCCCTGGTTTATAAACTCTTTGTAAATAGTCAAAATCCGT
The DNA here is from genome assembly GCF_037039965.1 of Doryrhamphus excisus. Lineage (NCBI taxonomy): Eukaryota > Metazoa > Chordata > Actinopteri > Syngnathiformes > Syngnathidae > Doryrhamphus > Doryrhamphus excisus. The sequence continues at coordinate 181,900 of NC_136360.1, forward strand.
ATTTAGTTAGGAGCATGTTTTGGTATATACGAATACAATGGAAAATTATTGTAAAGTAACAAATTAAGGGATAACGGCGGATGAGTGGTTAGCCGACCTGAGTTCGATTCCACCCTCGGCCATCTCTGTGTGGAGTTTGCATGTTCTCTCCGTGCCACCAGTCCAGGGTGTACCCCGCCTCTCGCCCGAAGACAGCTGGGATAGGCTCCAGCACCCCCGCGACCCTCGTGAGGATAAGCGGTAGAAAATGGATGAATGAATGAATGAGTTCTCCTCCTATTTTGTGTGGAAGTGGTAACTTTTTGGCTTCTTATTTTGTCTTTCCCCACCCTCGGCCATCTCTGTGTGGAGTTTGCATGTTCTCCCCGTGCATGCGTGGGTTTTTTTCCGGGTACTCCGGTTTCCTCCCACATTCCAAAAACGTTGTCTGTGTGTCGTTGTTTTGATCGAGATATCCTGATTGATTACATTTACCACGTATACAGGAATAACCCTGTTTGTTCACGCATGTAAACGGGTTATTCTGAATATATTTCAGAAACCGGAATATTGACCGCTTGTAAACACAGTCATTATTGAGCATTGAGTCATTGTTTCAAAGTATTTGTGTGTTTTCAGACACTCTACCAGAAGACTTCGACACTTACCGGGTCCAGCAGGTTCAACTGGTGTCTTGAAGAAAATGACCATCAGCCTCAAAGAATTCTGGGAAAAAAACTCAATTATCTCACATTCAAATTTTCAACTGATTAGTGGAAACTGAGTGGACGCTAAAAATGCAGTCTGAAGTTATTTTGTGTATTTTGTTTGTTTTAAATTTGTGTGTTACAAAATAATAAAGCTGGATTTTTAGTAAAATGATGATCTTCCAAATTTGTGGTATTACTGTGGGTACAATCAGACAAAAACTTTTTTTAGTACGTAGCACACAGGAGCCGAAATGACTGCTTGAAAGCAGTTGAAAAATAGATGATCAATTATAAATGAATAAAATTTACCTTTTACCCATTTGAATATTAATTAGCTTTTAAGTAGAAGTATAATATAGAAAAAGCAAGACGGTAAAGTGTGACAAAAAAGCACTATACAAACAATTAAAGTGAAGGAACCGACCACCGTTTGACGACCCTGCACCACCTGAAGATCCGTTGTTCCATTGAATGAAAGAGCACACCCCAGATCACGACGGACCCCTCTCCAAACATCTCAGGTGGGATCTCCATTCCAAACCCTGCTAACTTTTAGTCAGAAATTCACAATAAGTTGCTAATCATTTATAAATGTGTGATAATACAAGTAAAACATGAAGTATATACAGTGTGTATGTTTATATGCTTATACTTCACTGATAATATTTTTTTGGTTTTGTACCGTGTTAAGCAATCTTTGAACGCACCGGTACATTTTGCGACAGACGTATATTTGTCTATATATCTATATAGAGTATACCCCATATCTCGCCTGAAAACTGCTGGGATAGGCTCCAGCACCCCCACGACAGTATCACTCGGATACTGTGAACATCCAGCAGCAACACGACATTTTGGCATGACTACTATTTTGATGAAAAACATACTGAACCAGGGCTGCACAGCAGATGGGTGGTTAGCACACGGGCTTCACAGCTAGGAGACCCGAGTTCAATTCCATCCTCTGCCGTTTCTGTGTTCTCCCCGTGCATGCGTGGGTTTTCTCCGGGTACTCCGGTTTCCTCCCACATTCCAAAAACATGCTAGGTTAATTAGCGACTCCAAATTGTCCATAGGTATGAATGAGAGTGTGAATGGTTGTTTGTCTACATACGTATCTATATAGAGTGTACCCCATATCTCGCCTGAAGACTGCTGGGATAGGCTCCAGCAGCCCCTGCAACACTCGTGAGGATAAGCGTTAGAAAATGAATGAATGAATGAAGATGACAGCAAATGAAGACTATGTTTAGAGGTCATGTGTCATCCACATTCAGATTTAATTGACATTTTTCTTTCAGTTGATAAACGTTCACATTAGGAGAATCACATGGCATCAAATAAATACCTACAGATCTTTCACTACGACTTACAGGACAACAGTGATAAAATGCTATTCCCACTATAAGCTTGAAGAGGAACTTAAACGTTGTGTTTTCTGACGCCTCGTCCACTTTTCAATGAACTGTACAGTTCTTGAGAAAAAACGTGTGTAATTAAAGGGAGCTTTGAATTCAGACCTAAAACAAACTGGTGATGATGAGGACTAACTGAAGAATACGTCTTGAGAACACTCGGCTGTTTTCTTCAGTCTGAGACGGGTTTCACTATATCAGGGGGTGTCCAAAGTTTGGTCCGGGGGCTGTTTGTGAACAGTTTTTTTTTTTTTATCAGCTCTTGACACATTTAAACAAGAAAAATGGGGAAATAAGAGCAGTCATTTAAAGTCATAATATTCATATAAATAAATTGTAATTTTGACAAAATATTTTATGAGTATAATATCATACTATGAGAAAAAAAATTGATTTTGATTTGAATAATATTTATTTATTTTTTATTTATTTATTTTATTTATTTTTGTGCAATAGTTTTTGCAATATTATTAATAAAATCAAGAATAATGTAATTTTTGGAAAATTAGGTTGGGGAAAAAAGTGTGATATTACAAGTATAAAGTCAAAATGTTATTTGAATAAATTCAGCTGAGATGCGGGCTGTTTTTTGAGCATATCATGCTATGAGAAACTATTTAATTTTCACTATAATTTCTGCAATATTATGAATAAAATCAAGAATAAAGTTGTAATTTTTGGAAAATTAGGTTGGGGAAAAAGGTGTGATATTACAAGTATAAAGTCAAAATATTATTCGAATAAATTCAGCTGAGATGCGGGCTGTTTTTTTGAGCATATCATGCTATGAGAAACTATTTAATTTTCACTAAAATTTCTGCAATTTTTTGCAATATCATGAATAAAGTAGTAATTTTTGGAAAATTAGGTTGGGGAAAAAGGTGTGATATTACAAGTATAAAGTCAAAATATAATTTCAATAAATTCAGCTGAGATACAGGCTGTTTTATGAGCATATCATGCTATGAGAAACTATTTAATTTTCACTAGAATTTCTGCATGTTTTTGCAATATCATGAATAAAATCAGGAATAAAGTTGTAATTTTTGGAAAATTAGGTTGGGGAAAAAGGTGTGATATTACAAGTATAAAGTCAAAATATTATTTGAATACATTTAGCTGAGATGCGGGCTGTTTTATGAGCATATTTCATGAATAAAATCAAGGATAAAGTTGTAATTTTTGGAAAATTAGGTTGGGGAAAAAGGTGTGATATTACAAGTATAAAGTCAAAATATTATTCTAATATTTTTTTTTTTAATATGGGTTGGCTTACAGAATGTAAAACCTAAAAGCGACCCCCCCTATTCTTAGATTTTACCATAAACGTCCCAAAAGTTTGGACACCCCTCCTTATATGAACTTTTCAAGCAAAATGACTGCATGTTGTGCTAAATCTGGGGTGTCCAATGTGTGGCTCAGTGGCCATTTTTTTGTTTTGTTTACTTAACAAAAACTGAAATGAATTATTTCCGAGATATGCTATTAGATATTACACTGATTTGCTTTGTCACCAATAACAGACAAAAAACAGGACGTTTGGTAGCCTACGTCGGACTGTGGTTTCCCTGCATCCTTTGGACACCCCTGTGCTAAATAGTTTAGTTTGCATTTGGGATCATCACATTTTCACCACAAGCATCAAAATATTGCAAAAATTCATACATGGCCAGAATAAAGCTAATAAAGCTTTCTCCCCCTGGAAAGTAAAAGAATATAACAAGTTGTTTTCCATATTCCTTACGTCAGTTAAAGTTGTATTAGCTGCCAAACTTGTGTTGCACGTTATTCAATCGTGTTTTCCTTCGATGTCTAAGACACAATAAAACCGTTTCGAACAAGTCCAACCGCAGAAAGCATCTTGTGTAGCAAAGTTATTCTCATATAAAGCGTGCTTTTGATTATTTATCACGGTGAACTGGTCCCAGACCCCATCGTATGATTCCTTATTTTTATTTTTTTCATAGGGATAGCATCTAAATACGTTTATTATTAGAGCCCTCTAAACATAAAATAACACCCCTATAGTCACCTTTACACTTGTAAAGTTATTCTCATATAAAGCGTGCTCTCGTGAAGCAGAAATGTTCCGCTAAATTTATCGTTAGTTTGCAGCATAGCTGTCAAAGCTCCGGTATTCCGCCCTTTTCTTTCCCGACTATTTGTTGGGAATCGAATATCCCGTCATTTTCAAACATGAATGTTGACAGGTTTGCAGTACAGTACTCCTTTGTTTATCACGGTGAACTGGTTCCAGACCCGATCGTGATAGGTGAGTTTTCATATTTTTCTTATTTTTATTTTTTCATAGGGATACAATCTAAATACGTTTAACATTAGAGCCCTCTAAACATAAAATAACACCCCTATAGTCACCTTTACACTTGTATTACCCGATATAGTCGACAGAATAAAAGTAAATAAGCCATGAAGACTCGTGTTTTTGTGTGTCTTGCTATAAATGTGTTCCCTAGCCTAGCAAACCCTAAAAAGAGGCGGACAGGAAATGACATCACAGGTTCAGAGTTGAGTTTCAGCTTTTTGTGAGTGACGGTCGTGTTTTGTTTTTTTTATTGTACCTGCTGTGCAATAAAAGTCTGATTCTTGTGTGTCTTACCGAGCTTTACAGTAACATTACTGACAGCTCTGACCATTGAAAAAAAACTACATTTCATCAAGGTCTTTGAATGCATCATGTGTATTTTAGTTCATTTAGCCATTTTTATGCTTTTAAAATGCTTAATTTAAGCAAAAATACATAACATTTGCGTCAATATGCATATGTTTTGATTAATAAAAGGTCATATTCACCCATGAAAGATTCATTTTTAGAGTTATTTAAAACTGTGATAGAGTTGAAGCACAAAATTCAAAGCGTAAAAAGTGGAAAGGGACGACTGTACTATTTTTTTCGTACAACATAATCAAATTTTTTTTTGCGCATGCGGAGGGAAGTTTAAACGACTAACAAGAATTACATTCGGAATGATGTTCCTTTGCAACACAAGAGTACAAGCTGCACCAAAGTAAGCCCTTTCGATATTTGCATCCCCTAAAATCTTCACAGACAAAAAAACAAAACAAAAACAAAAAACTAAATATAGTTTACAAAAAAGGAAAATAGAGATTTCATCTTTTCTTTCACATGAAAATATTTCCGGAGTATACATCTGGTGTAAAACAGTCAGCATTCAAATCAGGCAAATTAGTCCCGGTTCAAAAGCCGGGAAGTCACAAATAAAGTGCGAAGCAACTAGAGGACTAAACGTTGCACAAAAACATATAAGGAACAAACATATTTAAAAAAATAATACAAAAATAAACAAAAAACACTTGACATGATAGGCAACAGCACAAGAAAAACAAACAAAAAAAAATCACATCTGATGTCTAAAAAAAAAAAGTCACTTGAGCATAGCTAGAGCAAATAGTGATAGCTTACACGGGACACTAATCTTCTCAATGTGCATCAGGTCATGCAGCTGACAGGAACACAGAAGCTTCAGGTCCATGAAGGCAAAAAAAATAAAAATAAAAAAAACACTTGACATGATAGGCAACAGTACAAGAAAAACAAACCAAAAAAATAAATTAAAAAAAATTAAACAATCATATCTGATGTCTAAAAAAAAAGTCACTTGAGCATAGCTAGAGCAAATAGTGATAGCTTACACGGGACAGTAATCTTCTCAATGTGCATCAGGTCATGCAGCTGACAGGAACACAGAAGCTTCAGGTCCACGAACGCAAATAAAAATAAAATAAAATAAAAAAAAATAAAAAAACAGTCCACGTACCAAACCGCCATCTCTTCCCAGACGAGCCCGAAGAGACAACGCGCTGGTATGCGGTGGTGCTTGGTGCTACGCAGCAAGGAAGAGAAAGCGCGTAACAGGACGACAAAAGAACGTTTTTGGCGACCCAGGAGATACTGCCACGATTAATACATTCTTTTATGATAAGTCATGAAGTAGTAGTATACAGACTTGGGAGGTAACAGAGTCACTAAAACAGGAAACAAGAGTCAAGCGTCGCACCCCGACATGCATCCCTCGAGAACTTTGCGACAGCGACATGTTACACCGAACCCACATCCTGTGGCGCTAAAGCAAGGCCTTTCGTTTAGAGGTGTGAACCGTCCCGGTTTTCATGCATTTCCTTTTCAGTTACAGCGTTTATGTACAAAGGTACAATGATGACAGACAAAAAATTACAGTAACGTTCCAAAAGGCTGTCCCTGTTCCGTTTTTTTTTTTTTTTTTTTACGTTTGAATGAAAAACATGACTTCACCTACAAAGAACATTTGTTGGCTTAAAGGAAAAATCCTGCTCAGGGTTTCTCAACATGGCCTAATCCGGAATTTCATCACAAATCTTTTCATTTAAGTCAAGTTTGAAGCAGAGGAAGTTGCCTATTGGGCACATATAGACAAACAACCATTCACACTCACATTCATACCTATGGACAATTTGGAGTGGCCAATTAACCTAGCATGTTTTTGGAATGTGGGAGGAAACCGGAGTACCCGGAGAAAAGCCACGCATGCACGGGGAGAACATGCAAACTCCACACAGAGATGGCCGAGGGTGGGGAAAGACAAAATAAGAAGCCAAAAAGTCACCACTTCCACACAAAATAGGAGGAGAACTCATTCATTCATCCATTTTCTACCGCTTATCCTCACGAGGGTCGCGGGGGTGCTGGAGCCTATCCCAGCTGTCTTCGGGCGAGGTACACCCTGGACTGGTGGCCAGCCAATCCCAGGGCACATATAGACAAACAACCATTCACACTCACATTCATACCTATGGACAATTTGGAGTGGCTAATTAACCTAGCATGTTTTTGGAATGTGGGAGGAAACCGGAGTACCCGGAGAAAACCCACGCATGCACGGGGAGAACATGCAAACTCCACATAGAGATGGCCGAGGGTGGAATTGAACCCTGGTTTCCTAGCTGTGAGGTCTGCGCGCTAACCACTCGCCCGCCGTGCAGCCTTGCTAGAATAACAGTTTAATGAAATTATGGTACAGTAGCACATTTGGAACTACAAAAATTACTATTTTGGTATTCAATTGTTTAATTTAAACGTGAATACTTCCTTAGTCACCCATGAAAGCAGATGTATTATCTTTGTGTTTTAGGGAAAAGATTTTCCACACGCATCAACTTTGAGGACCAAACCATTAAGTGTTTGTGTCTGGTTCCTACCAACATGGTCCGTGTTGGGCCCAAGCGATTAATCACGTTGGGTGTTAATACCTACTGTTGCTATTGTTCTCCGTTTGAATAATACCACGTGATCAAGCCTTTTCTATCACTCCACACTATTAAAAGAAAAGTACAGTGAAAGCTTGTATAGTGTCATTAATCCGTTCCAGAAGGTCTGATTAACTGAATTAATTTTTCCAATAAATCCAATTCATAGCGTTCCAACAATGTAAACACAAAACATTACTATCATTGTACATGCATAACACAATTCTAAATGCATATGAACATTTAAGGTTAGCTTTAACTTAATTGAAGACGTGAATTTTGACGGAAATGTTCCCAAAGACGCGATGTGATATTGTGTTTTTTTTAATTAATCCATTTGGATTTTTCATTTCCATTTGGATAATTTGGGGACAATCACTTCTTCAATGAAGCTAAAAGTTGGAATCCTGCAAAATTTTGAAATGTCAAATCAAGATTAATCTGATTAATTACAACTTTAATTTGATATATCATTCATATATATCATTCATATATTAAAAAAAGTTTGAGCAGATTTTAATTTGAGAAAAAGTGCCTCTGGATTTAACACCGAGTCAAAACTAAAGATATAATTGACCCACGTACAGTGTTCCCTCGTGTATCGCAGGGTATGCTCCCAGAAATAGCTCACAATATGTGGAATCCGCGATATAGCCAATTATATTTTTGGACAAACTATATATGCTTAATGCTCTTAAACGCCTCACCATAATCTTTCCGCAGATAGCCATTAACATTTTCACTTTCCCCTCGTGTTTAAATATTCTCAAAGTTCAAATGTTGTTTGAATTTAACGATCAACTTACGAGATTTGAACCTCTAAATCGTGGCTTGTCCTGGCGCCGTTTGGCTGGATAGTGTGCATGGTTGCTAGCGGCTAGCATCCATGTAACTAAAACAGGCAGTCCTGGAAAGAGATTGACAATGTCTACAGCCAATCAGAACGCAGAATACAATGGGCGGCTTCTCTCTTTGCCAATCAGGACTGTGTATTTAGCCGGCTACACGTCTGTATCTCTCAATTGAGTATACAACACCCTCTAGTGGTAGCAGTAGTAAATACACATGCAACAGGCCACAAGGACGCTAAACATAGTGGACATTCATACGCTGTAAAAAATAATAATAAAATAAAATAATAAATAAAAAATGAAACATTCCTAGTAAAAGTAACCTCAAATGTCCTTTTAGCACTTCTCGCTTTCATTTTGAATTGTTTTATGCATGTAAAACTATAAAAAAAAAGTGTTTTGACAGTCAACCGCCATTTTGTTAGATAGCTAAAAATGCTAGCAAGGACATTTTTGTGATTTAAAAAAAAAGTAACCTCAAATGTTCTTTTAGCACTTCTCGCTATCATTTAGAATTGTTTTATGCATGTGAAACTATAAAAAAAGTGTTTTGTCAACCGCCATTTTGTTAGCAAGCTAAAAATGCTAGCAAGGACATTTTTGTGATTAAAAAAAGTAACCTCAAATGTTCTTTTAGCACTTACCGCTTTCATTTAGAATTGTTTTATGCATGTAAAACTATTTTTAAAAAAAGTGTTTTGACAGTCAACCGCCATTTTGTTAGCAAGCTAAAAATGCTAGCAAGGACATTTTTGTGATTAAAAAAAAACAAACAAAACAGTTGAAATCACAGAGTGTATCAATAACATGGACAAGACACTTGCCGTATTGTATGCTAACCAAAAAATGTCAATTAACAGAGGCAATAAAAAAGGAATCATTCCTGGTAAAAGTAACCTTAAATCTTCTTTTAGCACTTATCGCTTTCATTTAGAATTGTTTTATGCATGTAAAACTATAAAAAAAAATGTTTTGACAGTCAACCGCCATTTTGTTAGCAAGCTAAAAATGCTAGCAAGGACATTTTTGTGATTAAAAAAAAGTAACCTCAAATGTTCTTTTAGCACTTATCGCTTTCATTTAGAATTGTTTTATGCATGTAAAACAATTCAAAAAAAGCGTTTTGACAGTCAACCGCCATTTTGTTAGCAAGCTAAAAATGCTAGCAAGGACATTTTTGTGATTTAAAAAAGAAACAAACAAAACAGTTGTAATCACAGAGTGTATCAATAACATGGACAAGACACTTGCCGTATTGTATGCCAACCAAAAAATGTCAATTAACAGAGGCAATATTTTTGCGAAAATCGTCATCGTTAACCCAAAAACATGCTAACGTCGATGGACGTGAAAAAAGATTCCGCTTCATGAATGATTTGTGCTGATATCAGTGTCGTATCGGAAGGGAAAAAGTTGTATCGGGACACGACTAAAGGTAGTCTGGGATATAAGATAAGTGATTTGTGTTTACTGTCTGGTAAAAAAGCTCTACAGGACTACACGCGGGAACCCCTGAGTGGATTTTTCCTTTAAGCCTTACGTTTTAGTTTCGCTTGCATAGGAACCACACGTCAAGCAAAGAAGAAGTTTGGATGGCGACGTTACAGCAGACCGACGCTTCTGAAACTCGACAGTTAAAAAGTCGGCAGCGGCCAAAATATGGAGTCCCCACTCAACGGAGCCGGGACTCCATCCCAAACAATTAAGCACAAATGATCATCATCTGTATACACACGCACGTTACAATATAGCTTTCCACATCACACAGAGCAATAAAGCATCTCTGAGGGAAACTCTGACAAAAAGGCCACCAAAGGGGTTGTTTTCGGCTGAATCTGGATCAAGTGTGAACTGATGTTACCGGAGAAGCTTTTTGTAAACATTTGTTTGGAACATCTGTAAACAATTTTTATACTCTGCTACATCCCTGATTGATTTAGTGCCCATTCAGGTTGGTTGCAACTTGTGAAAAATGACATTTCATCATCTAAATATGCTAAATATATCTATTTTCTGACCACGTTCCCTTATGTGAAGAATATAGGTAATATAAATATGTTGTAGGAATTGCACATTAGTATGAACACACCCATATAAGGGAGGCGTGATTTGGTTTGCCTCCTGCGGAAATGTTAAAACAGCTTTTTGTTAGAGCTTCCCTTCCACAAGGAGCAAAAAGCCTCCCCATATTTGCGCTCCTCCGCATTTAACACCATAATTAAGATTTTTTTTTTTTTTTTTTAAATCCTCCACCCACTTTATAAAACATCAATAATTTGGTTAGAAAATGTACCGCTACAAAAATACAGTACATTGATTTGTCAGACAACAGAATCAACAAATAGGACAGAACAAAAAAAAAGATGCCTCTCTAAAAATACAAGAAAATGTTACACAAGAAGTTAGGAAAAAAGACACGTAACAGTAGAATACTCACGTAAGGCAAAATCAGGTGATTTCACAGTGACGACGTCAAAAAAGATTTCAAGATTTGAGCGTTTGCCGGTTTTAAAAAAAAATCAAAATGACTGCTTCCTTCCTTATAGAAGGACCAGTCTGGTGATGTTCGCGTAAAATTAAATTATGCTTTCCAGTTCAGTAGTAATACCTGATCATCAAAAAAATAAATAAATAAACAATAAAATAAAATAATCCAACAACCCTGCATTTTTTTTCAGCACTAGGTAGGATTTCAAATGTCACTTGCGGGTTGCAGCAATGAGTATGGCACATCGAACACTGAAGAGCAACTATATGGGGAGGTTTTGCACTCCTTCGTTAAAACGAGATACAACAGATACAAGTGGAAAAATAAATACATTGGTAATTCATAAATAAAACAGTGCAAATTTTACACTATGCCTTCTGAAAGCATTTTGGCATCAAACGTATGAAATTGAATATAAATATTTTGAGCACATAAATAAAACAGAACACATCAACACACACATACACAACATCAAAACATACAGTGCATGATGAAAAAAAATAATAATAATTTTGGTTGTCCAAAATAAAGCTTTGAGTGTGACAGCTGTTGTTTTGCAAGACTACCCGATTTGTTTTAATGCAGGCAGGAAAACCTGCAACTTTTTTTTTTTTTTTCCCTTTAACATGGCCGGTTTGATACCTACAGTTCAATGTCTCTGCAGCTTCCTGCTACAAGCAAATATAAAGAAAAACATATTCAAGTGGATATGAAAAGAAATGTGCATTTTTGGAATATATATGGTGGTATTTAAATGGTACACTGTAAACACAGCCGTGCTAGCAAAAAGCGCTGAGCGGCCAATCTCTTTAAAAGGACAGCAAGGCCATTCCCCGGAATGCCACAGGACGGTCCTTATCCCTGCTGTCTTCATTGTGTCAATCGGGCTTTCACACGGAGTCGAGGACTGAGGTCGGACTGCTGGATGGCCATGCAACGAGGGAGAGGGTTCGAGCCTGCCTTTGGTCTCTCTCTCGCTCTCTCGCTCTCTCGCTCTCTCGCTCTCTCGCTCTCATTCTCCTTTCACAAGTTACAGTGTTTGTCTTGTTGTTGCTCGCCGCCGCGCTCAGTCGGCGTGTGGCGTCACAGCCTATCCATCCTGAACGTGTCTTCGGTGGCGGGGTCGGCTAGCACCATGTCGGGGTCGTTGAGCATGTGCAGCCCGTCCAGGGTGAGGGGGTCGATTTTGAGCTCATCCAGGGGGAACTGAGAGTCTGCGTCAAAGCTGACGTCGCCAACGCCCGCCAGCGAACTGGTGAGCTCTTTGGAGAGGCTCGGCGGAGACTCACCTGTGACTGGAATGTGTCGCATCAAAGAGACAAGTGGGTGTGGATGCGGCGTCAAGCGGGGAGACGAAACACCTTTGCTTGTTTGATCAAATCCATACCCTAAGCCCCTAGAACCGGACTTAGGGGGACCGGGTGGGGTCCCCTAAGCCCCTAGAACCGGACTTGGGGGACCGGGTGGGGTCCCCTAAGCCCCTAGAACCGGACTTAGGGGACCGGGTGGGGTCCCCTAAGCCCCTAGAACCGGACTTAGGGGGACCGGGGGGGTAAGTATTTCATACAAGGGGGGGGGGGGGGGGGCGACAGAAAATAATTGAGAAGCACTGGGAAAGAGAAATAAGTGCCTGACTTACCAGTTAAGATAATGTTGGGAATGTTGCCATGGCTACTGTAGCCCAGCTGCTGGGAGTCTTGTAGGCTGCTCCCGCTCAGACCCATCATGGCGGCTTGAGTATAGTTGAGGGTAGAGCACTGTGTGTACAGGTTGGTGGAACTGATGGGGTTCTCGATCATGTTGAACTGCTCCAACTAGGGGGAAAAAAGGTGGGGTGGGGGGGGGGGTGCAATGAATCAGTTCAGAGCCTAAATCTAAAATGACAGTAAAACTCTTTACTGCCGTCACCTGGTGAGAGAGAGCATTGGTCTGCCTGGAGGCCACCTGCTGATCGTAGAAAGAGTCACCAAATATGCTGCCCACCACGGGAATGTGCTGGAATAAAAATATCAAAACAGAGCAGAATGTGGATTAAAACTCAAAACTGAAATTAGTTTGGGTGGAAATGTATCCTGGCCTATAAGCAAGACACCAAAAGCAACAGAAAACGAAAAGCAAAAAGGTCAATTCACAACCATCAGAGTGAGCAGTGACAAAAGCGGTGATGCTCATGAGGAGGCCCCGTCAGCAGTAGGATTTTTCCAAAAGGAAAACAATGAACAGATGGTGTCCTGGGATCGGATAATAACGATTGAGTATAAATTGAGGCGGAGATAAGATGAGAGGTGCAATTATGATGAACTGCGACGCGCTGACCTCTGAAAGCCTCTTCATGACTTAAACACAGACATTTGACTTAGGGAAATTCCAGTATCTAACAAAAAGGATCACTACCCCCGATCATCGTGTGTAGCACATCAGTCAAAACCAATAAGGACCATACGCTTCTGTAAAATATTATTCAATCAGGCGACAACAGTGCAGCATAGCGGATTTAAAATGGCGGTCTTTCATTAGCGTGACGCGGTTCTTTCATTTCCTATGAAAAGCACAACCTGTTTACACTCACTCATAAACACATTATAAAGCACCCGGTCTGCCAGAGAGCAAATAATAGGACGTTGCAGAAAGAATCGGTGCTTCCCACTAAGTGAATGTGTAATAGTTTCAAGTGACCAATCAGAAAACAGGAGGGGGTTTTGACCGACTGTCTATTATCTACGCCCGCCCCCAGAGTGGAAGAGCATTCATTCATTTTCTATCGCTTATCCTCACAAGGGTCGCAGAGGGCGGTCGAGAGAAGGGGGTCCACCCTGGACTGGTGGCCAGCCAATCCCAGGGCACATATAGACAAACAACCATTCACACTCACATTCATACCTATGGACAATTTGGAGTGGCTAATTAACCTAGCATGTTTTTGGAATGTGGGAGGAAACCCGAGTACCCGGAGAAAACCCACGCATGCACGGGGAGAACATGCAAACTCCACACAGAGATGGCCGAGGGTGGAATTGAACCCTGGTCTCCTAGCTGTGCTGCCCTGGTTCAGTATATTTTTCATCAAAATAGTAGTCATGCCAAAATGTTGTGTTGCTGCTGGATGTTCACAGTATCCGAGTGATACTGTCGTGGGGGTGCTGGAGCCTATCCCAGCTGTCTTTGGGCGAGAGGCGGGGTACACCCTGGACTGGTGGCCAGCCAATCACAGGGCACATATAGACAAACAACCATTCACACTCACATTCATACCTATGGACAATTTGGAGTCGCTAATTAACCTAGCATGTTTTTATATATGTTTTTATAATATACTTTATGGCTGATATCCTGGTAGAAACAAAAAGTTGATTGAGACCCCAACCCTGGATGACAAATACTGGAATTTCACCTGGGAAAATATACACTCCTGTTCAAAATGTTAACACCAGTTGAAAAATTGCAAGGATTTACATTTTGCACAAGGTTTCATGGTTTTATATACATGCTGTAATTGTGGAGTAACTGGTACATTCATGATAACTTTTATTTATTTGGTATTTTGGTATTTTGGTAAGTTGGTAAGTTGATGTCTCACATAAGGATTGTGGATTAACGGGAAAATTCCCCAAAAAGTGCAGTTTTCCTGCAAGCCCCAATCCAATAAATAAATAAAAATGGGGATTAAATATAATTTTCTGTCAGGTATGCACATTGTCATGATCTATTGATGGCAAAGACAAAAAAAGCTTTCTCTCTTTGAACGAGGTCGGCTTGGTCTCTCGTAGCGCGCCATTGCTGGGATGGGAGAACATTGTTGGGATGGACAAAAATAGTCATTTGAAATTTCTTAAAAGATCACGGGACAATCCCGAGGTGCCGAGTGCGGTCCAATAAACCATCAGATGGCTTTTAAAAGGACCAAAAATGAGGCCATCCTGCATGTTCCCCTGATTTAAATCCATATTGAGGATGAATGACAACAGAAGCAGATGCCCTCCATGAAGCCATCTTCACCACTTGAAGTAACATTCAAGAACGGTGCGCATTACTAAGTCCTTTTTTGAGAACCTTATTTTTATTTTAAGGGGCTTTGTTTTTAGGAGCTATGGTCTTAAACGTTTGCTCAGTTAATGGTTGTTTGCAATAAATTGTTGACTTTTTTCCACCTCCAATTAGAGCATTTTGAAGCTCTACTTAGAACCTCCTCAGGACCAAACAGTGCTAAATGTAAATTGGTAATGGTAATGCTTTTATTTCATTTGAACATGCATCAGATTACACTTGAATGCATCACATAATCAGTTCACAGTTCCACATGTCCAAAAGGAGAAGGAAGAAGCAAAGCTTATTAAATCCTACCCCTCCATCTGGTACTTTTACAATCACTAACTGTTACATTTGTTCACTTCCTGCTTTCCTAATATAGTTTAGTTTTTTTTTTTATAATTTTAATTTATTTATTTTTGTCAAATCAGTTCCCAGTTCCACACGTCCAAAAGGAGTAGGAAGAAGCAAAGCTTATTAAATCCTACCCCTCCATCTGGTACTTTTACAATCAGTAACCGTTACATTTGTTCACTTCCTGCTTTCCTAATATAGTTTAAGGTTTTTGGGTTTTTTTTATTTGTTATTATTTTTGTCAAATCAGTTCACAGTTCCACATGTCCAAAAGGAGTAGGAAGAAGCAAAGCTTATTAAATCCTACCCCTCCATCTGGTACTTTTACAATCAGTAACTGTTACATTTGTTCACTTCCTGCTTTCCTAATATAATTTAAGTTTTTTTTTGTTTTTATAATTTTTTTCAAATCAGTTCCCAGTTCCACATGTCCAAAAGGAGTAGGAAGAAGCAAATCTTATTAAATCCTACCCCTCCATCTGGTACTTTTACAACCAGTAACTGTTACATTTGTCCACTTCCTGCTTTCCATAATACAGTTTAAGGGTTTGTTTTTTTTAATAATGCACCATGTACCAAAGTACTCGGTGATATGAGCATCCAATGCCATAATGGGTACCATAGTAAGTGTCAATATAGTGATATATATAGCACATCATGACTGGTTCAAGACTCTTCATCCTTGGATTTAGCAAACATCAACTGCTTGTATTGTTTCTTGAATTCTTGCAGTTTGTCAGCTGACCTTCAATTTTAAATCAGGAGTGTATAATGAAAGAAGCATGACCAGAAGAACAGTCGACATCGTGGTGTGATGGTATAAGTCCATGGGAACTCGGGAGTGTCTGTGCTCTTTCGTCCTTTCTCAACTTCATTTTCCAATTTGTGTCAAAGTTGCTTCGCTATTTATCGCCCGTCTGCTGTGAGAGAGTGAAGTGTATTATAAAAACACATGTAAAATCCCTAATCTGTGTACCAAATGTTTTATGGTGACGCTGACGATGTTATTTATGTGTATGTAAACAGCAGATGTAATAGAGAACTGGGTTCAACAGAGTTGCTATAACACAGCTCACGGCGTGGAACAAATAACAATGTACGACTCTTTAAGGAAGTCAAAGGGACAAGACCGCCATCAAGAAATTGTATATCATGTCATGCACAGTGAACAGTGACAATGGTGAGGAGGAAATGCAGCTGACACAGCACGGGCGGGTGAATGGCTGATGCAAGAGATGAAAAGCAGCCTATCGAGAATTAGCTTCCCCCCCAGGAACAAAGCCCTTCCCCAAAAAGCAGCTGGCTTGGTGGGTGGGCTCTTACTTGAGGAGAGCTGCCGGGGGAGAAGCCTTGATTGGAGACTGGGGAGGTTGGAGACTGAGTGGCTGGTGAGCCAGTCTGATTGCGGTACTGTTGGAGGGAAGAGGGTTAGCGAGCACGAGGCTCCATGCCGGTCAAATAACAAAATATCAAAAAGGACGGGGAGTTGAGGTGGCATCCAACTCATTCCCAGTCATGGAATGCTCACTAATAAATTGATCCCAAGTCTTTCTGCACTCTCGAAAAATATAAATTTTACAACTAGAAAATTCCCGCGGGAAATTTTGATGGGCTTGCCACCTGTGTTGTGAACCTCGGGCTACCGTGCTAGCACCTAGCAAGACAGCCTCAAGTACCGAAAAGGTTGATGCAGTCCAATAGTGTCCCCACATCATGCCATGTGTCTATTTGCCTTTAGAAATGAGTAAATTAGCTAAAATGCTAACATGCTAACAGTCATCATGCTAGAGGGCCTCAAGTTTAGAAAGTGCCAAGGTTGTCCTATAACCTTCGTACATCATGCCATGTGTGTATTTGCCTTAAGACATGAGTGAATTAGCTTAAATGCTAACATGCTAGCAATTAGCATTTAGCCACAGGGAGAGTTGAGAAGTTTATCTCAAAAATGAGCCGTCAATCACATTTCTACGTGGCCGTATGGCTGAGCTACAAGGCTGTGAAAAGTCTGTAAATTCCCGTTTTCCCTGGAATGTGGCTGTTCTAAAAATAGAACAGGTGTATCTAATCTAGTGGCCCATTTTTGAACGGGGGTCCTTCTTGCGGTTTTGGCCGCATTACGCGCACAAAAAAGGGAAGATTAAGATATAACTAGAAAATTCCCGCTGGAATTTTGATGGACTTGCCACCTGTGCTGTGAACCTCGGGCCCGGTGTGCCAACGGCTACCGTGCTAGCACCAAGCAAGAAAGCCTCAAGTATCGAAAAGGTTGATGCAGTCCCATATTGTCCCCACATCATGTCATGTGTCTGTTTGCCTTTAGACATGAGTAAATTAGCTTAAATGCTAACGGTTACCATGCTAGCACCTAGCAAGACAGCCTCGGGTCCCGAAAAGTTTGGGGCAGTCCCATAGTGTCCCCACATCATGCCACATGTGTATTTGCCTTTAGACAAGAGTAAATTAGCTAAAATGCTAACATGCTAACAGTCATCATGCTAGCACCTAGCAAGAGAGCCTCAAGTTTACAAAAGTGCCAAGGTTGTCGTATAACCTCGCTACAGCATGGCATGTGTGTATTTGCCTTTAGACATGAGTAAACTAGCTAAAATGCTAACATGCTAACAGTCATCATGCTAGCACCTAGCAAGAGGGCCTCAAGTTTAGAAAGAACCAAAGTGGTCCTATAACATCCCTACATCATGCCATGTGTGTATTTGCCTTTAGACATGAGTAAACTAGCTAAAATGCTAACAGGCTAACAGTCATCATGCTAGCACCTAGCAAGAGGGCCTCAAGTTTAGAAAGAACCAAAGTGGTCCTATAACATCCCTACATCAAGCCATGTGTGTATTTGTCTTGAGACACGAGTAAATTAGCTTAAATGCTAACATGCTAACGCCTACCATGCTAGCACCTAAGCAGCAGTCTATGGGGCTTGCATTACTGAGCAAGCCCGCAAGCCCATAATAACAACCTCAATCATCCTTCCTGTGTGGGATAATGCTATGAAAATATTGCGTCTGTTTGCTGGCTTTATATGCGACTTCCTGTTGTCTTACCGAGCTGATGCTGGCCGAGGTCTGGCTGTCTGGGGAGGGGCTGCTGGCGGTGGCGGGGACTGTACCGGTGGAGGGAGGAGTCGGCAGGGTGATGAGCTGAATGCCCTGCGGCGTCTGCTTCTGCAGGTCGCTGAGCAGCTGTGCCTGGACCTGAGCTGTGAGCTGGTTAAAAAGTGGGAACTGGGCAAGCTGCTGCTCCAGGGTCAGTTGTTGCGTTGGCAACACCTAAAAGGAGAAGCACATACAACAAAGTCATTCAGGAATAGTTGCACCTAATTAGCAGGAGCAACATGCTACGTTAATTGGCGACAGGTATGAATGTGAGTGTGAATGGTTGTTTGTCTATATGTGCCCTGTGATTGGCTGGCCACCAGTTCCAGGATGTACCCCGCCTCTCGCCCGAAGACAGCTGGGATAGGCTCCAGCACCCCCACGACAGTATCACTGGGATACTGTGAACATCCAGCAGCAACACAACATTTTAGCATGACTACTATTTTGATGAAAAATATACTGAACCAGGGCTGCACAGCGGCCGGGTGGTTAGCACACAGGCTTCACAGCTAGGAAACCAGAGTTCAATTCCATCCTCGACCATCTCTGTGTGGAGTTTGCATGTTCTCTCCGTGCATGCGTGGGTTTTCTCCGGATACCCCGGTTTCCTCCCACATTCCAAAAACATGCTAGGTTAATTAGCGACTCCAAATTGTCCATAGGTATGAATGTGAGTGTGAATGGTTGTTTGTCTATATGTGCGTTGTGATTGGCTGGCCACCAGTCCAGGGTGTACCCAAGCCTCTCGCCCGAAGACAGCTGGGATAGGCGGTAGAAAATGAATGAATGAATAATTCGGAAAGATTCCATTCAGAAAAAGGAAAAACTCCTCATGTATTATGTAAACGTGGCTTATGTAAAATTGGATTTAGTAAAGTAAAAATTGAACGGCACTGGGGTGTGAAACGTAAAAACATCACCTGCGTCATGTTAACGGGTGAGGAGAGGGTGGGCGACAGCTGCTGAGTGGATTTCTGAAGATGGAGGTCAGTGGTGAGAGTAAGCGGCACAACAGGAGGCTGCCGGCGCTGTTCTGTTACAGTCATGTTGGGTTGAGGGGAAGTCGGGATTCCTGGGGGAAAGAAAACCAAGTTAAGAGTACAGCCAAAATCGAATTCGGATTATTTTTTTTTTAATCTGATTTATTTATATGCTCATTCACATTACCAAAAAGTGTGACTTTCAATTTTATGATTTTTTTTAGTGTTACCATGGCTGGCCGCACTGATGCCCAGGTGAGTGAGGTTGGTGGTCAGGCTGCCTGTGCTGTTGGACGAGCTGAGAGGCGGGAAGGAAACCGTGTCTTCGGGGTCTAGTGGAGTGGACAGCGGGGGAGGGAACTGTATATTGGTAAGATCAGGCAATGAGCCGCCTGTGTTGTGTGCAGCGGGCAGCACCGACGGATTCAATTCCTGGTCTGGTGATGGGAATATACTAGAAAGAAAAGAAGAACATTTTTGAATCAGTTATTAAAAAGCGAGAAAGCATTCATACTTCACTCAATAAATACAATTTAAGACACTCACTTGATTCCCGGGACATCACATGTGTTGGGGTTTGGCGAGTCCCCCTGCAGGCAAGGCAAACCTCAACCCTCCAATCTAAAAGCTTTGTATACATACATGTGACACCAAACTAACAAAAAAGTATGCAGCCCTTCCCTCGTCCCTCAGTACCTTCTCGTCGTTCCATAGCTGCTTCTGGGCTTCCTTGTCAGCATTCGTCTCCGGGCTCTCCGTCCCAGGCACTAGTAAGTAGTAAGCAGCGTTACTAATTAGTCAGCCAAAAACACACAAACTTAAAAAGCACGTCTAAAAACCTCAAGGTAGGGCTTTAAAAAAATACAAAAATTGTTACAACTATAATGATGAAAATGGTAATATTAATGATGAATATAATAATGGTGACAATAATAACAATAATAATAGGGTGGCACGGTGGCCTAGTGGTTAGCGCGCAGACCTCACAGCTAGGAAACCAGGGCTCAATTCCACCCTGGGCCATCTCTGTGTGGAGTTTGCATGTTCTCCCCGTGCATGCGTGGGTTTTCTCCGGGTACTCCGGTTTCCTCCCACATTCCAAAAACATGCTAGGTTAATTAGCCACTCCAAATTGTCCATAGGTATGAATGTGAGTGTGAATGGTTGTTTGTCTATATGTGCCCTGTGATTGGCTGGCCACCAGTCAGGGGTGTGCCCCGCCTCTCGCCCAAAGGCGGCTGGGATAGGCTCCAGCACCCCCGCGACCCTCGTGAGGAAAAAGCGGTAGAAAATGAATGAATGAATTATAACAAAATGATAATAACAATAATAATAATAATATTACAATGATAATAACAGGGGAAACAAGACTGTGGCATGAACATGATTATATCTTGCAAAAAGGTAGGCATTTAAAAGCTTTTGCTTCAGCCTACTCCTTTTCGGCTTTTGATCATATAGTTGAATACAAATGTAAATAATGGAAGGTTATATTTTGATTGATGTAACAAATGCACTGTAATGTTTCATATATTTGCCCAAATAAAATAAAAAAAACAACAAAAAAAACATGATTATATCTTGCAAAAAGGGGTAGGCATTTATAAGCTTTTGCTTCAGCCTACTCCTTTTTGGCTTGTGATCAGATAGCTGAATACAAATGTAAATAATGGAAAGTTATATTTTGATTGATGTAAGAAATGCACTGTTATGTTTCATATATTTGCCCAAATAAAATAAAAAAAACAAAAAAAACATGATTATATCTTGCAAAAAGGGGGAGGCATTTATAAGCTTTTGCTTCATCCTACTTCTTTTGGGCTTGTGATCAGATAGTTGAATAGAAATGTAAATAATGGAAAGTTATATTGTGATTGATGTAAGAAATGCACTGTAATGTTTCATATATTTACCCAAAAAAAAAAAAAAAAATTGCTTGCTACGACAAAATGCATAACGATTCACATCAGGGCAAGAAATGAGTCATCAATATCCCCGCCAGTCAGGCAGAATACGGTGCTGAGCACATGATTCTGAGGAGCCTATAAATAGCAAGGTGACCACCAGGCAGACTGGTTGGATGCCAACCAATTTGGGTTTCACACACACACACACACACACACACACGATCAGCGGATATTCAATGAATTATTGATCGGCCCATCTACATCACCTCGAGTCAGCTCCCATTCAGAGATTTCACTCCCGTGGAGGAAGCTACTAAATACAGAAGCAGCGTGTCGAAGCAACGAGCCGCATCATTCCAACTGTATCAATATTTACAAATGAGACCTGCACCTGCTCAAATAGAGTACCGGAGATTCCTGCAATTCCTGGTAAATGGCGAAAAAAGTGAATAATGGATGTGGCCATAAAAAGACTTAATATTACTCACAGCGAAAAAAAAAATGTATTCAGTTTTATAAATGGGCTGCATTTAAATGGGCTGTGGTTAGCGCACAGGCCCCACAGCTAGGAAACCCGTGTTCAATTCCATCCTCAGCCATCTCTGTGTGGAGTTTGCATGTTCTCCCTGTGCATGCGTGGGTTTTCTCCGGGTACTCTGGTTTCCCCCCACATTCCAAAAACATGCTAGGTTAATTAGCCACTCCAAATTGTCCATAGGTATGAATGTGAGTGTGAATGGTTGTTTGTCTATATGTGCCCTGTGATTGGCTGGCCACCAGTCCAGGGTGTACCCCGCCTTTCGCCAAAAAAAGACAGCTGGGATAGGTTCCAGCACCCCCCGTGACCCTTGTGAGGAAAAGCAGGAGAAAATGAATGAATGAATGTTTGTTCACTGGGTTGCACGGCGGTCTAGTGGTTAGCGCACAGGCCCCACAGCTAGGAAACCCGTGTTCAATTCCACACACCATCTCTGTGTGGAGTTTGCATGTTCTCCCCGTGCATGCGTGGGTTTTCTCCGGGTACTCCGGTTTCCTCCCACATTCCAAAAACATGCTAGGTTAATTAGCCACTCCAAATTGTCCATAGGTATGAATGTGAGTGTGAATGGGTGTTTGTCTATACGTGCCCTGGGATTGGTTGGCTGGCTGGCCACCAGTCCACGGTGTACCCCGCCTCTCGCCCGAAGACAGCTGGGACAGGCTAAGCCGCCACCGACATAGAAGTAGCTTTGCATCTTTGCAAGTTCGTTACCTCGTTTAGGCTGAAGCTCCTGTGATCCACCAGCAAACACCTCTTGGGGTTTAGGATTCATGGCGCTCTGGTGTAAGGCGGAATCTGAATTTGTCCTGTATGAGAAATGAGATGTCATTTAAAGGGTTCTTAAATTCTTTATTGCAACAAAGCGTATTTTGAACAGGATTATTCAGTTACAAAAATATATATTGCCCATAACGCATCTTCTGTGAGTTTCATGTACTGTAATTTCATTTCAGCAAGACATGTTTCTCGTGGGTTAGATTGTGGAAAAATGTCAAAAGGGTAGACCTTACCTTCTCCAGCTTGTGTCCGGTGGTGGGGAGAGGTAAACTGAGCTGTAGGGGCAGCTGTCGATGTGAATCGAGTTAAGGCTAATAAAGAAAAGGGATGAAAAATTGGCCAGAGCTTAATTTTCGTGCCTCTCGGCTCGTTAAACAAAATTGAACTAATCAATAACACAATTTTATATATAAGTGGGGTTTCAGTAACAAATAAGGCTCGAGTCAGCGTGCGATATTGTAAAAAATAGAAATGCTCAGCATTACCCTGTCGATGCAGTGAAACAAATGGGTTGCAACAGTCACATTAATAATGAGGCAAATCTATTTTTGATATTCTAAATTATTGAATGTAATCTGCAGTCTTGTTAGAGAAACCCAACGATGATGATGATGACAAAGTTGATGGGGCTAATTCAAACTCACGTCCTCAGCCTAATGATTTTATTAGGTTCTGTCTGCAGCTGAGAGAGAGTAGTGTTTTATTTTGAGGAAAAAATAATGTCAAATTTAAAGATTAATAAAAAGTTTTAATAGTAATTAAATCAGTGGTAATTTTTTTGAAATCTGGGTTGCAGAAAACATGATATTATGCAAATTATTTTGAAAATATTATGGGAATAATTACACAACAAAAGTTGAAATACTTAAAAAAAACAAAAAAAACTGCAAAAATAGAAAACAAAGAGCTGTATTTTTTTAATGAAAATTAAGTCAAAATATTAAATTATTTAATAAAATATTTCAAATATTTATATTATTTATATTAAAATATTGAATTAGTGGTAAGTTTTTTATCTGTTTTGCAGAAAACATGATATTATTATGCAAATTATTTTGAAAATATTATGGGAATAATTACACAACAAAAGTTGAAATACTTGAAAAAAAATTAAAAAACAGCAAAAACTGAGCAAAAAAGAGCTGTATTTTCTTTATGTAAATTAAGTCAAAATATTAAAATATTAAATTATTTAATAAAATATTTATATTATTTATATTAAAATATTCATTCTAATGAAATATGAACTAATTCAATCCCAGCCATTTTTCAAAAGCCATCCCTCTTGGTACCGACCATTTTTGATGATTTTGAAAGTTTTCAAGGCACACCAGATGGCCTATATAGACGTGGTATAGTCCAAAAGAAAAGATTACACTCTCATCTTTCATCAGAAAAAAAAAAGGTTTCTACCTTCTTCTGTTCATTAGAAATCAGAAGTAGAACATTGGTCACTTTTCAGCAAAATATCAGTTCTTTGTCTGAAAAGATAGAAATATAGCTTTCACTTTGACACTAATTTAGCCGTGTATATTTAGCCAAAATATTTATAAGTACATACAACACAATGAAAATAATTATTTTACAAATATAACACCGACAACTACTTACAATTTTCACATTTGGAACTGAACTGTGTGTGTGTGCACGTGTTAAAACTGCACCAAACATGATCTCTTCTCTTGTGCAGTTGCATCATCACCTCTATATGTGTTTGCGTTTGGGCAAACGGGTTGAAAAAACGTATAAATACATCTTTGGTAGTGATGACTTAAAGACAAATAGGTTATCTTTTACTTGCTATAAGAAGATTATTAGAATACAATAAGGTTATAACACAAAAAAACAAGAGCAAAGACCAACATTAATACTCGTTAAACGCTTTTTCAGCTATAGCACAAAGCTGAGATGCGGCCTGTTTGCATCCCTTCATTTTTCAGTATGTGACCCTCTCTGGAAAAGGTTTGGAAACCCATGCTCTATAGCAGGGGTCTCAAACACGCGGCACTAGTTTGAGGCCCCCGCCTTGATATGAAAGTTTAATGTCAGTGGGGCCCGCGCAAGTTTGATATGGATGCTGTATGGTATCATGTACCCAGAAAAAATTATTCCGTTTGATTCATGTTCATGTTAAAGGTTAAATAACTGTTAATAGTTATCCTCCCTATCCGTGTGGAAGTGGTAAGTTTTTGTTTTTTTAAGTTGAAAGGAAATAACTTGAAGGCTACCGTTTAGGTCGCTAGCTCTCTAGTTTGCGAGTTAGCATGTGTCTCAAGACCCTGCAGTTGCGCAATATGTTGTACATTTAAAAAAAGTATAAATGTGTGTATAGTCTTGTTTTGTCATGTCTACAGGGCTCTAATAATGCTTTGTTCATTTTAATCTGAAAAGAATAATTTGTCTAACCACCAACTATATGTGCTTTCTTAAGTTTTTATTATTTGCTGTTTTATTATTATTATTATATTTATTTATTACTGATTGATTTTCTTTATTCTTGATTTGTTTATTTGTCATCTTATTTTGTGCAGAAAAATAAAAATTAAGATATTTGAGAACAGTGGAATGTTTTATCAGAGCTTTTATTTTATTTATCGGAAACAAGCACTGTTTGGATATTTTTCTGTTTTTTTATTATTATTATTTTTTATTTTATTTATATATATATATATATAAAATTCTGTTTTTAATAAATGCGTCTTTGTTTTTTTTTTGTTGGAAAACCTGATGCGGCCCAGCCTTGCCCAGACCCTAGCTCCAGTGGCCCCCAGGTAAATTGAGTTTGAGACCCCTTCTCTATAGAAATACCTCAACATTTCAAGCCAATACACCAACTGCAAAAAGGATATCTGGCGTCCATGTTTGTCAACTGACAGGGGTCGGCGGTGGGGAGACGTGATGCGATTCCGATCACGGTAAACGCGATCCACCAAACCATGGTGCCTGGTTGTGCGACTGGTGTCCAGCACTGAATTCTAGAGTGAACACACTCATAGGTCACCGAAGGCAGCACGACAGCTCGCTCACACGACAACAACTCTTGTACAAAGGAAGGTCTCAGGATTAATGGTGCAAATGTGTTCATTTCAAAATGAGTCAAGCCATGGGGGGCCCCCCCGTACTGATGCTTGAGCTGGCAAATGTATCTTAGAATGGAAAGCCATGACAAGCAATGATTTTGATTTATATTGCAACCAAATTCCAAGTGCAGGGTAGAACTGATGCAAACATCTTGATTCCTTTGAACCATAAAGATCCTAAAGATCTCCCCGGTCCGGCTAAGCAACCGGATTTGCATATCTACGTAAAAGATGTACTACCCAGATGTACTATGAAAGTCCAATCTACTGTGAGAATGTACTGAAAGGCTAAGGGCTCACCTGAAAAGGCAGGTCAATGTTGCCATTTCCAATCTGATTGACATTGGGCAGTGAGCCTCCATAGTACTGTCCACGATTCTGCCCTAGTTGCAAATACTGGGTCTTCTTTAACTGCAACTGTGAGTAAAGTAAAATTGCATGACAGCATGAGCGCATGACTGATCTGATCACAGAAAAAAGGTCATGCAAAAAAAATGAGCGATGCCTGCCACTTCCCGGCGGGTTCGAGTTAATGCGGTGATTAACTGATCGAGACCAGGCACAAGAATCTTTCGTAGCAAATAAACTCATGTGAGGGGATGGAAATGACTTGCTGGCGTAATGCAGCGTTAGGATGCAACACACCGGAGATGACCCATTAATTCACTATGGCCATTCATTTAATAATAATAATAATAATAATAATAAAAATACAAACAAATGCAATGGAATGAAGTCAGGGATGGGAACACAAAAGAAGTCTGACGGAGACCACAGATCTATCTAGTTTACAGAATCAATGTTTGCACTCACTTCAATACAGTATTTCCACAAATACAACAGACAAATATGGTTATTATTTACATTTAAGTGGAGTCGAAGTACTTCACAAAATACATCAAAAATACAAAAAGCTGTATAAAACCTTTTCAATTTTCTGAAATGTGTTCTCAGTCATAAGCAAATCCTAATAATTTCATACGACATGTGAATTAGAGACTTGAATCTACCCCCCCACACACAAAAATCCCTCGTTTGTCGCAGTTAATTGCTGATAAGTGAAGTTCCGCAAAATAGAATTCCCATTTAGATATAAAATATTTTTTTGTAGTTAGAGCATGAAAACCTTTTCACAAACTTCCAAATATTGTTTAATGTTAGAGACCTCTAGACGTGACATAACACCCCTAGAGTTACCTTTACACTACCAAATATACCGTCGAAGACATGAAAAGAGTATTGGGTAAGTGCCTACTGTTTTTTTTGGTACTTCCTGTTGTGTACTGTGTACTGGGCGCGACAGTTCCCCCGTGTTTCTGATAATTTTTGCCTGATGTGAGATTATTTTTCGGCATTCAAGTTTGCCGCAGTTAATTGCTGAGAAGTGAAGTTCCGCAAAATAGGATTCCTATTTAGATATAAAATATTTTTTGTAGTTAGAGTATGAAAACCTTTTCACAAACGTGACATAACACCCCTAGAGTCATCTTTACATTCGTACTAGCCAATATACAGTCGAAGACATGATAAGAGAATAGCATTGGGCTATTCAAGTTCCTACTGTTTTTTTTTTGTACTTCCTGTTGTGTGCAGTACTTCCTTACATTGTCTCGTTAATGTAAGGGTATTATTAGTGTGTTCCTGTAAATGTGTTTTGGTGCTGGGGGAGCTGAATGCAAGGCCAACAGGAAGTGACGTCAGCGATTCAGAGATGAGTTGTGCTAGAGGCGCGACAGTACTCCCTGTTTCTGATTATTGTTGCCTGATGTGAGATTATTTTTCGGCATTCAAGATAGCATATCTTAATCTTAATCTTTATAATTAAACTCCGGACATGTTTTATATCGATATATATTTTCTTTTCAAAGAAAAACTGGACTTGGGAATTGCGGTAATGCACACCGAAATTTATTTGCCAACCGCCAATAAACAATAGAAAAAGAAAAACATGACAAAGACGAACGCACCCTAACAACTTTCAAGATACCTCAATCGGATTGGGGAAAGGAATATTCCACCCCTGTGAATCCGATTATATGTTATTCGGATTGGCACTTTTCTTCCGGAATGAGGTGTATACAAAGATTAATTAATAATGCAATTGAAATATTTGTGTCCATGTATACGTGGCTATTGTGTCGTGAAATTATTTCTCATTTGTATCCGCTTTCGATGCAGGAAGGCAACCGCTGTGAACTCAAAAGTACCGCCCACCTTCCTATTGGCTTGTCAATCAATCATAATATTAGAGGACATTTGGTTGCAGATGGAGAGAGTGGAAAGGTAAGCCAAAACTGCTGTGGCTGTGGCTTCCTGACATGAAGAAGCACATCATGCCAGTTGTGACTAATATTTGAATTTGTTTGATGATCTGAAATATTTTTTTAACATTTAAGATGTTAAAAAAATAAATATATATATATAACTTTTGTATGAGAGTTTTTTTTTATGATACATATTTGCATTGTAACACACTGCAACCTCCAAAGGCTCCAAACACAGAAATGATCCAAAACCATAAACACACAATAAAGGTACCATAAGGCAGATGCAACATAGAAATTAAAAATACTGCAATCACAGAAAAATGCTGCAAAAAAAACACAAACAAACCCCAAAAACTACTGCATGGGAGAAATGCTGCAAGTTCACAGAACAAAACGGAAGACTTCTGACGGGGCGGAATGAATATGTACATTTTTCTTTATGTGTTTGTTCAATATTAGCGTTAGCATGAAACCAATGAAGTCTTCTATCATGTAGTTGCCTTGGAGTGTTTCGAGTGTGATTTGCAGCATTTTAATTGCATTTTTTTTTTTTTTACATTTGCATCATTTTTCGGTTGCATTTATTATTTTTGGTCATTTTTTTGTTTGAAGCATTTTGACTTTGCACGTTTTCCTTGTATCTGCCACTTTATTTTAGTATGATTTTAAGCCCACTGCGTTATGCAAGGTGTTCCTCCAGCTGACATTCAAAGTCAAAAATTCAAAGTTCGTACCGTCTTTGAACGCAGCGCTTTCCGGTTTGCTGCAGCTAATGACTGGAATCTCTCTCCATCTTTAAACAGTGGGTTTTCTCCGGGTACTCCGGTTTCCTCCCACATTGTCCATAGGTATGAATGTGAGTGTGAATGGTTGTTTGACTATATGTGCCCTGTGATTGGCTGGCCACCAGTCCAGGGTGTACCCCGCCTCTCTTGCCCGAAGATAGCTGGGATAGGCTCCAGCACCCCACGACAGTATCACTCGGATACTGTGAACATCCAGCAGCAACACAACATTTTGGCATGACTACTATTTTGATGAAAAATATACTGAACCAGGGCTGCACAGCGGCCGGGTGGTTAGCACACAGGCTTCACAGCTAGGAGACCCGAGTTCAATTCCATCCTCGGCCAGTATGGAGTTTGTCAATCACAAGCATGATCAGAGACTGTTAATACGGAACTGTCAATACAACTTAAAGGGAAAGACCAACGGATTTTAACCAGCTTTCAGTCTTTTCGAGTTGTTTTTTAAGGTATATTCGTGCCAACGACGCCAGAAAATAATTAACCTTAACTAAGTAATCATTTTAATTACCTTCCGGAAGTGACGCACTGGGTTCATCTCGCCCAATACAACAACAACATAACACACTGATCTTACCTGCAGCGGGCTACACAGTTGATCGATCGCATGCAAGTTTACTTCTAATATGCCTGCTTGCCTGCTTGTTCCATTTAAAAGTCACTTGTAACGAGTGAGTGATCTTAAAACTTCTCATACCTATGCTTGGTTTGATCCAGAGTGTCCTGAACAAGTTACACGAAGAGGTAGAGTTCTGTAAATACATACGCATTTGTTAGAGTTCCTCTAGGTCCTCTTGGCTTTGGAAATCTTCTCCAGTTGTACTGGTGGCTCCTGAAGTAGGTGTCTAGCACAGCTTCATTTAGGTGAGCCACGAAATCTGGGTGCTCAGTCACACACTTCTGTACATAGCCTGGATGCTCGTCGTCTTCTTCCACATCGGTTGGCTCAGGGTCGAATTGGTCCACTATTGTTTGTGCTTGTTGGATTTCATGACAGCACACACATTCGTCTTCTGTCGGCATGGCTTGGCATTTCTGGCATGTGCACCAGTAGTCGCCGGTAACCCGGCCGGCTGGTATGGCCGCCATTGTGGTTGTTCTGTCCGCCTCTTCAGCCGCTCTTCTCCTGGCTTCTACTTCTTCTGCTGTCAAGTTTGGCTCAAATTGGTAAGGCCGAATGGTTCCTCGATGAAAAAATTCATCTTCAGAAGACGAACTATTCCCAGAAGACGCCATAGTCTCATATGGCAAGTGAAGTTGGTCGGTCGTGTGTAGCGTGTCAATGGCAGTCAGTGTGTTATGTTGTTGTTGTATTGGGCGAGATGAACCCGGTGCGTCACTTCCGGAAGGTAATTAAAATGATTACTTAGTTAAGGTTAATTATTTTCTGGCGTCGTTCGCACGAATAGACATTAAAAAATAACTCGAAAAGGCTGAAAGCTGGTTAAAATCCGTTGATCTTTCCCTTTAAGAATCAGGATGCACGGCGGACGAGTGGTTAGCGCGCAGACCTCACAGCTTGGAAACCAGGGTTCAATTCCACCCTCAGCCATCTCTGTGTGGAGTTTGCATGTTCTCCCCGTGCATGCGTGGGTTTTTTCTCCGGGTACTCCGGTTTCCTCCCACATTCCAAAAACATGCTAGGTTAATTGGTGACTCCAAATTGTCCATAGGTATGAATGTGAGTGTGAATGGTTGCTTGTCTATATGTGCCCACCCACCGCGACCCTCGTGAGGAAAAAGTGGTAGAAAATGAATGAATGAATAATAATAATAATAAATGTGCTACAATAATTACATCCCGCCTCTTCCCGCTTTGTGTATGTACTATGCAAGCTAGTTGCTTGTTGTCAGCCAATGATAGCAATTTGGCAAAGTTTAGCCACTAACGTTGGCTATCATTGAATGTGCAGCCTATCGTAACAACAACAACAACATGACTGCAAATTGTTGATCAAACCTCTGAGATGATCTCGAGGCGAAATAAAACCTTTTTTTAATATGAAATATAAAAGGTAGCCATAACTATTGTAAAACCGTGTCATCCTAACCTAGACTTCAAACAGTTCAATATTCCATTCTATTATTCGGACTAAGATAACATCCACAATGGATGACAATTCCTGACTGCAGCGAACCTTGTCGTGCGGAGTGTGGGGCGGTGAAAAACAAAACAATAGCAACATTTTCGTTTTCCTTGCCGAGGCGTTTCAAACGACTATGCTAGCATGCTAATGTAGCTGTTGTTGTCGTCCAGCTAGCTAGTCGAGGACGAGATCAAAACAAACCACAGCTGGGGACGGCGCCTGATATGAACGCTAACGTTCGGGCTGCTCTCTATAAATACATAAATTATTTTATTTTTTTTATTATGAATTGATTGCTTAGCTTGCATGCTGGTGGTTTAGCCGAAATATTCATTCATAATCAGTTGTAAATAATCCACTAGCCGGAGGACAGGTGTACATTTCACTCTCAGCTCCAATGAGCTAGCTAACTGGACCCGCATTCATTGTTTATTATTGACACTTGACTTATATATTTGCAACTATCTGAGTTAAAAAAGAGTACTAATGTAATACAGTATCGTTGCATTGTTGCTGCGGAATCCTTCACTTTCGCCTCTTAGCGCATAAACATTCAGGTTGATTTTCGCAGCATTCGCTAGCTGCCCAGACAAGCGCTTGCAACAAAATGCGGAAAAAGAGGGTCATGCACGTCTTACCCGCGCAGCTCTGGTAATGTTCAGGTCTTTCATGACTTCTTCAAATGCCGCAGTCTCTTCCGCCTGTTTCTGGTTATGCAAAGCGATTTTTTCGCTAAATTTGCGAGGATTGTTAGAGGACGCCATCTTTCCCTCTTCTCTTAATGGAATGTTACGTTACGCACCACGTTGGGGCCTTCTGGTGACGTCATCACGCAGTCGGTGCTTCTTTTGGACACGCCCACTTCAGCTGTCATTTATCATATGCCCGCCCCTTGGTTCAGTGAAGTCAGCTGTCAAAAGTGGGGGACCCTCATATTCTGAAAATATAATGAATTTATTATCAATGACTTATTTTATTATTATGATTATTACTGGTGTTTGTCAGATATAGCTGACTTACTTTACATACAAAAAACTGCACGAGTACTCAAAAGTGGTTCTATTCTATTGGATTCTATTGGTTTTATTTCATTTGAACATGCATCAGATGACACTTGAATGCATCACATAATCAGTTCCCAGTTCCACATGTCCAAAAGGAGTAGGAAGAAGCAAAGCTTATTAAATCCTACCCCTCCATCTGGTACTTTTACAATCACTGTTTTCCTAATATAATTTAAATGATTTATTTTATTTTTTAACTATTTATTTTTGTTTTATTTTAGTTTTATTTTATGTAAAAAAAAATATATATATATATATTTTGTCCCGTACCAAAGTCACCATACAGTGACATAATGTGTACCATAGTAAGTGTCAATATAATACTAATGCAAGTGCGTGCAAGTGGTTAGCGCGCAGGCCTCGCAGCTAGGAGACCCCAGTTCAATTCCACTCTCGGCCATATCTGTGTGGAGTTTGCATGTTCTTCTCCCCGTGCATGCGTGGGTTTCCTCCCACATTCCAAAAACATGCTAGGTTAATTGGCGACTCCAAATTGTTCATAGGTATGAATGTGAGTGTGAATGGTTGTTTGTCTATATGTGCCCTGTGATTGGCTGGCCACCAGTCCAGGGTGTACCCCGCCTCTCTTGCCTGAAGACAGCTCCAGCACCCCCCACAACCCATGTGAGGATAAGCGGTAGAAAATGAATGAATGAATATTAATATACATTGTATGGTTATTACATGGTATACATAGCTATCATGTAGAGCAGTGATGCCAAACATGACTGCGCTATCCATCTAGTACAGTCATTTTGTGGTTGTAGAAAATACACACAACAAAGTTAACAATGGAATAAAACAATTCAAGATAAAAAAAACACTTGTTCAAATATTCAAACATGATACAACTTTAATAAATGAAAAGTTGAATACATTCCCATGACTACAGGTCCCCTGGTGTTGCATGTTATGAAAGAGTGTGCTTTTACTTACAGGGCAAATCCCGCATTAAAATGTACATGCTTAGTCGCTTAGTCGCTTATGTACGGTGTCTCCTATCCTAACAAGGACAGTTTCAAAATATATTCCTTAATAAAGATACACGAGTACAACAATCATGTTTCACTCTGCAGTGAAAAGTGCAACATTGCAGTCAAAAAGAAAATAAGACAGTTACTAGGAAGTATCAGGTCATTTGAGTGCAGGTTAAAAGTAAAACGAACACTACATTCCAAAAGCTTATGTGATCGTTTCAGAGAGAGACGGGGGACGATTCATATACACACATACAAAAAAAAAAGAAGCACTTAAGAGTTGACATTCACGTGGACATACGCGAGTCATGGTAGCAACCACAACACATCCACATTGAGGACCCGTGCAAAGACAATTCATAGCTCAAAACCGTAACAGAATGTTCAGGACCAGACGGTCCCCAGTAGGACCACATCATTGATACACAATGACGACAATTACCATGAACCAAAAAATGCAGCATGCAAAGTATTTTTCAGAATTTGGTTTTGTGATTCAGTGAATAGATATATTTATATAATAACAAATAATCAAATGGTGTTCAATACCTGAATTACAATATGACTATGCACCTTTTTGAAGCTCATGGCAATATTTCCAGTTATATCAAATGGTACAAAAACAAATGTGACAAAATCACATGTAACAAAAGTGATGCACAAATAATGTGGAATAAACAGCTTATATTCTTATTATAATAATGTCATAAAACCTTATCCGACAGGTTTTTACACATTTCTATGAAACTCTTCATGCTAATAATCCCTTTTAAAGCACCATGTGATGTTGATGAACTCACAGTGCATTGGAGTTTTCATGATGAAAATAAATAAATGATGAAAACCAAAAAAAAAATTTATTTAAAACTAAAAATTGTCCATTGAACTGTAATATACTGTATTATTTATGTACTGTAGGATTCCAATCCGGTTTAGTGCGCCAGACTTGGCAGCTTCTGTTGGTTTGCATAACGGCTGTATTTCATGTGTGGCGTCATTATTCTTACTAATTGGGAGAAAATATTACATTTACATTTTTTTTATAAATGCAAAATATTTTTATGCTTTGTTGAATTAATGAATTTGACTCCAAAGATGGAGGACGATGCAGTCCTCAAATGCTTTTCATTCATTCATTCATTCATTCATTTTCTACCACTTAGGGTCCCAGGGGTGCTGGAGCCTATCCCAGCTGTCTTTTGGGCAAGAGGCGGGGTAAATCCTGGACTGGTGGCCAGCCAATCACAGGGCACATATAGACAAACAACCATTCACACTCACATTCATACCTATGGACAATTTGGAGTCGCTAATTAACCTAGCATGTTTTTGGAATGTGGGAGGAAACCGGAGTACCCGGAGAAAACCCACGCATGCACGGGGAGAACATGCAAACTCCACACAGAGATGGCCATTGATGGAATTGAACTTGGGTCTCCTAGCTGTGAAGCCTGTGTGCTAACCACCCGCACTCTGTGCAGCCCTGGTTCAGTATATTTTTCATCAAAATAGTAGTCATGCCAAAATGTTGTGTTGCTGCTGGATGTTCACAGTATCTGAGTGATACTGTCGTGGGGGTGCTGGAGCCTATCCCAGCTGTCTTTGGGCGAGAGGCGGGGTACACCCTGGACTGGTGGCCAGCCAATCACAGGGCACATATAGACAAACAACCATTCACACTCACATTCATACCTATGGACAATTTGGAGTCGCCAATTAACCTAGCATGTTTTGTACCCGGAGAAAACCCACGCATGCACAAGGAGAACAGAGATGCCGGAGCGTGGAATTGAACCCTGGTCTGCGCGCTAACCACTGGACCGCCGTGCAGCCATGAAACGCTTTACATTTAAATAAAATAAACGGGACTAAAAACTATTTGCAAACATTTAATTAACCAAAGTGAATGACTCTCTTCTGCCTCACCAGCCACCAACATCTCACCACACGTCACTGGTCTTCACAGCCAAGAGGTCAGATATTCCACATGTGTCTGCGGAAGTACAATCGGTGTACAAGCAATCCCAGCCAAGGATTCCGGGAAGTGCAAATCCCTCTCCCATTCATCCGTGTCTGTATTGTACACCTGTACAATACTGGTGACGTTGTTCAGGTGCCAGTTGTAGCCCCCGACGATGTAGATCTTTCCGTCCAGTAAGCAGCAACCAGCCTCAGACTGCCCTGCTCTCATGGGGCTCACAGTGGTCCACTGGTCGCTCTGCGGGTTGTAATACTCGACCGCCAGCACATCGAAACCTCGGTCCACATGGTCCATGCGTCCACCCAAAGCGTAGACGCGATCCTTACTACAGCTCATGGCATGAAGCACTCTCGGCTCATTCATGGGGGCTCTGAAGTCCCACTGGCCGGACGCCGGGTCATAACAGTGGAGAGTTTTTTTGTCATCCAAAGAGACGCCATAGCCCCCTGAGATGTACAGTTTTTCCCCACAGGGGGTCCCTGCATGACCCCAAATCCTGCGTTTTAACGGTTCCACACATGTCCACTCGTTTTTCTTCGGGCAGTAACACTCCACAGACGAGAGACTGCCAGATCGATTTCGCCCTCCAGTGGCGTAAAGTTTCCCGTTTAAGACATTGAGTTGAAATTGGATACGGGCCTCCTGCATTGGTTGTATACGCAGCCACTGGTTCAAGTGCGGATCGAAGCGCAAACAGCTATCCACCGCGCCTTCACCGCTTCGATACTGTAAATGCTGCCCACCGACGATGTAAACAAAGTTGTCAAGCACGGCGACGCAGGCGTGGCTGCACCCTGCGTCCATCTCGGTTAACTCCTTGAATTGGCGGGAAGCAACGTCGGGGAGATAGTACACCTTGGTGCTCACCGTGCGGTCGTTGTCGGTATATGGGGTCCCGCCAAAAGTGATGAAAGACATGACATCGGAACGGATGTGTGTGCGTGGCGACTGCATTTCGTGTTGCCGGAATGGAAGAATCTGGTAATTGAAGGCCTCGAGTAGATACTGACGGCACAGGACATCCTCCACCATGATGTCTACCGTCTGAATACTGTCCACCAGCTCGGATGAACGCATGAGTGGGAATCGCACGTGGCAGAGAACGTTGCTGGCTTGCGCCCGACGGGAGTCATCGTATTGGAGCCATCGGATAGCAGCGTGGAAGAGATCGATCTCGCTGCAGTTCTTCAGTTTGTTGCTCTGCAGAAAGAAAACGAGACGCTCCATGGGAATGTGCAGGAAGTCCTCCTCGTCGGCTATTTGGAGGAAGTGACGAAAAGTAAAAGCATCCACCGACGCCTTGAGCGAGGATAAGCTGAAGTTGGTGGCCATCTGATCGATGTGCAGACATGTCTTCACGCTCATCGCTGACTGGAGGAACTCCTCGCAGAGCTCCACAACGGGGACCATCTGGAGGAAGACAGCTGCTCCGAGGACATCCTGAATGCAGTCCAAATCTAAAGTGACTTCCGCACTGTAAGCAAAGTCGATGATGTGCTTCAGCCCTCGGGCGGACAACCCTTTCAGCTCAATCGTGTTTTGATTTGACTCCTTCATGCCGCCAGTGAACATGGCTCTGCAACACAAAAAACAAGAGAAAATGGAAATCTTTCAGAGACATATTCATTCTGAGTCAACTGCAGCTACTTTCCACAACATCGAATGTGAATTATTTTTAAAATATTATGGGAATAATTACACAACAAAAATTATGAAAAACTGCAAAAACTGAAAACAAAGAGCTGTATTTTTTCATGATAATTAAGTCAAAATATTAAAACATTAAATTATTTAAGGACATATTTAAAATATTTATATAAAAATATTTTTTATTAGTTAATGAAATATTAACTCATTCAATCCCAGCCATTTTTCAAAAGCCATCACTCTTGGTACCGACCAAGTTTTCAAGGCACACCGAATATTGTGTTCTTGGTCTATAAAGACGTGGTATAGTCCAAAAGAAATATTACACTCATCTTTCATCAGAAAAAAAAATGGTTTCTACCTTCTTCTGTTCATTAGAAATCAGAAGTAGAACACAGTTCATTTTCAGCATTTGTCTGAAAAGATAGAAATATAGCTTTCACTTTGACACTAATTTAGCCGTGTATATTTAGCCACAATATTTATAAGTACATACAACACAATGAAAATAATTATTTTACAAATATAACACCGACAACTACTTACAATTTTCACATTTGGAACTGAACTGTGTGTGTGTGCACGTGTTAAAACTGCACCAAACATGATCTCTTCTCTTGTGCAGTTGCATCATCACCTCTATATGTGTTTGCGTTTGGGCAAACGGGTTGAAAAAAACGTATAAATACATCTTTGGTAGTGATGACTTAAAGACAAATAGGTTATCTTTTACTTGCTATAATAAGATTATTAGAATACAATAAGGTTATAACACAAAAAAACAAGAGCAAAGACCAACATTAATACTCGTTAAACGCTTTTTCAGCTATAGCACAAAGCTGAGATGCGGCCTGTTTGCATCCCTTCATTTTTCAGTATGTGACCCTCTCTGGAAAAGGTTTGGAAACCCATGCTCTATAGCAGGGGTCTCAAACACGCGGCCCGCGGGCCAAATGTGGCCCGCAGGACACTAGTTTGAGGCCCCCGCCTTGATATGAAAGTTTAATGTTAGTGCGTTCCCGCGCAAGTTTGATATGGATGCTGTATGGTATCATGTACCCAGAAAATATTATTACGTTTGATTCATGTTCATGTTAAAGGTTAAATAACTGTTAATAGTTATCCTCCCTATCCGTGTGGAAGTGGTGAGTTTTTGGGCTATTTAAGTTGAAAGGAAATAACTTGAAGGCTACCGTTTAGGTCGCTAGCTCTCTAGTTTGCGAGCTAGCATGTGTCTCAAGACCCTGCAGTTGCGCAATATGTTGTAAATAAAAAGAGTATAAATGTGACTATAGTCGTGTTTTGTCATGTCTACAGGGCTCTAATAATGCTTTGTTCATTTTAATCTGAAAAAAATCATTTGTCTACCCACCAACTATATGTGCTTTCTTAAGTTTTTATTATTTGCCCTTTTATTATTATTATTATATTTATCTATTACTGATTGATTTTCTTCATTCTTGATTTGTTTATTATTTTTCATATTTTGTGTAGAAAAATAAAAATTAAGATATTTGAGAACAGTGGAATGTTTTATCAGAGCTATTCTTGTAGAAAATCTCATCGTTGTGCATTGTTTGATTTCCTTACTCAATCCATTCCATAGTTTGATTCCACATACTGCTATGGCTAGCATAACGTAGTCCTAGCATAGAAGTGTTTCAAATGTACTTCTTCCCTGAGATCATATTTCTCCTCTCTTGTAGAGAAGTATTAGATGACATTTTTAGCTAATTGCTTATTTTTAGCCTTATGTATTATTTTAGTTGTTTGAAGATGAACTATATCAGCAAGTTGAAGTATTTGTGATTTTAGAAATAAGGAGTTAGTATGTTCTCTGTAGGCGGCATTATGAATTATCCTTACTGGCCTTTTTTGCAGTACATTTAGCGAGTGAAGATTGCTTTTATAGTTATTAGCCCATATTTCCACACATCTTTTTGTCTTTCTTCATGTATTTTGGGATATGTACTCCATAGTTTGATTCCACACACTGAAATGCTATAGCTTTTTAACATAGTCCTAGCATAGAAGTGTTTCTCATTTAGTTCCATTTTCCGGTGCATTACTGTCCTGACCAAAAGGTTTTACATGCAATTTCACTGGCGCCTTATGCAGAGTGCTTTGAGCCAAATAATCCACTAAGTGCTTTGAACTGAAAATGTACAGTAGAGTATATATGGGCACTAGGAAGTCCTGTGATCCACACTGACCTGAAGTAATCACTACAAGCGGCCAGCACAGCTTTGTGGACCTGGAAGCGCTCCTCATTGATGGCCAGCACCACATCAAGAAGTTGGCCTTGAGCCCGTAATACCGACAAGCCCCGGAGGAGGGTGGCACTGTGGCTGGGGGCTGAAACTGTGCAGCGCAGGGTGCTATTCTTGCTAGCCATACTGGAAGAGAAAAAGGCCTTGTCACTTTGAGTGAAACAAGGGATGCTAAACTTAAATTGTAATTTTATCCAGATCCTCAATTGAATTAGATTAGCATTTTAGGTTTACCAAGGGAAATTCATATCAAGTACATAAACCCCACAGTTCTTTCATAACTATGTCATTTGCAAGCATCAACAAAATGATTAACTACGCGTGATCGGTTAGACATCATAGTGGATTAACCCACTCAGCTCCCCTAGCATAAAAACACATTTGCAGCAACACACATGTGCAAAACGACATGAACGCTGTAATAATGGCCTTAAAAAAACATCCACTTCAAGAATAAACTCAACTCTGGACCGCTGACATCACTTTCTGCTCGCCACTAACTCTTCTCCCCTAAGGAACACATTTATAGCAACAAACATGTCTTATTTATGTTTTAAATAAGATAAGATATGCCTTTATTCGTCCCTCAGTGGGGGAATTTGCAATTAAATGGCTTATTTACTATTCTTATGTCGACTATATTGGGTAACACAAGGGTAAAGGAT
Source organism: Doryrhamphus excisus (assembly GCF_037039965.1). NCBI lineage: Eukaryota > Metazoa > Chordata > Actinopteri > Syngnathiformes > Syngnathidae > Doryrhamphus > Doryrhamphus excisus. The sequence goes on from NC_136360.1 coordinate 221,147, forward strand.
ACTATAGGGGTGTTATTTAATGTCTTTACTGCTTTAATTCAAATTAAATAAGGAAATGACCATACTAATGACCACTGTCTCCATTTTGTGTTTTTATTCTGTTTTTGTTACACGGATTGTTATTGATATTGACCATATGGTAGCATTACATGCTATCAATCAAAAATAACAAATAGAATTCACATTTTAAGTTTGTACATTAGAAAAATACGAGCGTGACAACTTAAAAGTGGTAAAAGGACATTTGTACTTGTTCGTCAATAAACGAATTGTAGCTAATATTCTGTGATTTGAACATAATTTGTTGGACTACTGCTTTGTTAACGCAATTTTAGCATACCTGTATTGAGAATATATCGCTATGTAGAATATATATTGTGTTCTTGATAGCCTACGATTGGAGCAGCTAAGTGACATCCACAGGCCTCGACATTATCCTCGGTGTTTCCTGTTCTCGAGCGGCCGTGCCCGCCTCAATGAAGGCGGATGCTGACGTGGCGCCATGGAGATGTCGCTTAAAAGAGGACTGCCTGCCTGACCGACCGTAGATTTAACCAGACCCACTCACCTGCTCTGTGAATGTGACAACGAAGTAGCCACACCATCCGACTCCGCCATCTTTTAGCACAGGTGAAACCTCATTGAGCATTTTGGGAGGTTTCGTCAAAGGAAAGGGAAAAGATGCCCGGCCATCGTGTTTTAAAGGGAATGGTTCCTCAAAGTGAGCTGACGCCTGTGAACAGTGACACAACGAGGAATGAGTGAACCGAGTCTAATGTCGATTCTATCGATATCAAGGGTGGTTATATATTAGATCATATATATTTAGTTTGAGTTTCGGTCTCTAGCCCTGTGTTTACTGGTATCGAATCGATACTATTTTTGCAGTATCGTTCACCCCATTCAACGCCCTCCCATGTATTGACAGCGTCTGGCCTCTACGTGGCGCAAGCGTCATGAATGGCATTTATAGACAAAAAGAAATGGCGGCAACTGCCATATTTGTTGTTAATTGAGGGATACATTGCTGCTATATTGATAAATGTCATTTATCTCTATAAGATCATCCTTCATATAAAATGTTTGGCTCTTTTACTGCCTATAAGCATGACGTTTTGATTATGAAATGATATAAAAAATAATATTTCAAGAGACCATCACACTACCACCACCATATTTTACTGTTGGATGATGTTATTTCAATGAAATGTGCTGTATTATGATTACACCAGAGTATTTTTCCACAGATCTCGAGGCTCAAAGACATTTTCTGGCGAAATGGAGCCTTAATGTTCTTTTTGTTCAGCAGTGGTTTTGCTCTTGGGGCTTACGTACCTGAGGCAAGTGAGGCCTGCAGTTCTTTGGATGTTGCCGTGGGGTCTTTTGTGACCTCTTGGATGACTTGTTGTCGAGCTCTTTGGGGTCGTTTTAGTTGGCAAACTACTCCTGGGAAGGTTCACCACTGTTACATATTTAACTTGGATAACTTGGATATTGGATAATGGCTCTCACTGTGGTTTGCTGGAGTCCCAAAGTTTCAGAAATGGCACCTTTTTCCACACTGATAGCACTCACTTAATCTCAGTTAAGATGTGTCGCACTTTTTCATACAGGGCCATTTAGGTTTGGATTTTTTTCTCCCTTAATACTTTATTCATAATAATTATTAATTATAATAATTAAAATAATAATGATTCATTTAAAAACATCACTTGGTGTTCTTTTGTGACCTCTTGTATGAGTTGTTGTCGAGCTCTTGGGGTCATTTTAGTTAGCCGACCACTCCTGGGAACGTTCACCACTGTTACATATTTTCGCCGTGGTTTGGATAATGGCTCTCACTGTGGTTTGCTGTAGTCCCAAAGCTTGGGATGGCGCCTTTTCCACACTGTGTTGCACTTTTTCATACAGGGCCATTTAGGTTTGGATTTTTTTCTACCTTAATAATTCATTTATAATAATTATTAATTATAATATAATAATTATTATATAATTATTTAATTTAAATATTTAAATGATTTAATTATATAATTGTTATATAATTATTTAATTTACTTATTATTTAATATTTAAATTATTTAACTATATAATTATTATATAATTATTTAATTTAATTATGATGTATTATTTAATTTATTTAATTATATAATTATTATTAATATTTAAAATAATAATTATTCATTTAAAAACATCATTTGGTGTTCATTTGTGTTAATATTGAAATGTTTTTAACGATTTGAAATGTTTAATTGTGACAAACAGGCAAAAAAAAGTTATATTTTATTTGTTTAGCTTCTTTTTGTACCCCCCCCCCCCCCTTTTGGCATTCCATTTTGCGGATGGATCCAATTCATCGATTGGGGGCGGGGTGCTTCCTCCTTACTTCTCCTGATGTCCGGCAGATGGCGCCGTTGAGCGCTAAGGTCCCACCAATAGGGCTGGAGAGTGGGATCCCAGTGTGACTTGGCACACAAGCGGGAGGGGAGCCGAGCACAAGTCCCCGAAGGAGCGTCGGGGCAAAAAAAAACATTCTTTTACCGGCTTTCATCGGCATTTTTCACTCTTTGTGCTTCCCTTGAGCTGACAAATAGTTCTCGGTGGGAAATTTACCGGCAGAGTCAGAGCCGCCTTGTTGCTGGCTTTTGAGGGAAGCCGCGGACAAAGGAGGCAGTCTGGACTACCACTGACTTGGCAAGAGAAGCCCCACTCACTGTCGGAAGAAAAACGGACACTCGGAAGTGATTTTTTTTTGTTCCACTGAAAAATGTGAATCGAAGCGTTTTGATGGAAAAGCAGTAATACTGCGTGGGGGGGAGAGACGAGTTTTTTTCCCTTCTGTGGGGAAAGAGGTTCAGCGTTCAGCTTTCATTTAAGATCCAAGCAGCATGGGGTAAGTTTGACGTCCTCTTCGTCCTTACAGCTGATATCTACTGTATCAATTGGTGATATTGTTAACTTTATGGTGACATCATTCAGTGAAAAACTACCCCAAGTGAAGTATCATACATATACTTTTGTAAACCTTATTGCCTGACCTGGTTTCATGCACCTTGACCTTGTGAACCCAAGACCAAACAGTTTATAGGTGGCTAACTGGACAGCTAATGTGTGGGTTTGTATGTAGAAATGACCAAAAACCAACAAATAAACAACATAAAGTAAGTGAATTGGGAGAAATGGTGGAAATTAAAAACAATGCAATCACATAAATGCTGCAAGATCAATAACAAATGCAAAGATACCCCCCCCCCCAAAAAAAATCCAACAAATGCATTAGAGAAATACTGCAAGTTCATGTAACAAAACAGAAGTTTGAGGGTGGGTGAGTGGTTAGCACGCAGGCCTCACAGCGAGGAGACCCGAGTTCAATTCCACCCTCGGCCATCTGTGTGTGGAGTTTGCATGTTCTCCCCGTGCATGCGTGGGTTTTCTCCGGGTACTCCGGTTTCCTCCCACATTCCAAAAACATGCTAGGTTAATTAGCCACTCCAAATTGTCCATAGGTATGAATGTGAGTGTGAATGGTTGTTTGTCTATATGTGCCCTGGGATTCGCGTTTGACTTTAGAGGTTGCACTGATGTGAACAAAGTAGTGAGAGGATTTACTTGCTGCAATAAACGTAGTTAAGCATGTATGTAAGGTATCAAAACAGACATCATCTCCTTATCAGCTGAGTACGTGAAATAATAGTAAGGATTTATTATGTGAATGTCAGTGCTGGCTGACATTTGCCTTGTTGGGACGCAAGGTGGCATTCACAAATGCCAATGGATTATCTGATAATGTGTCTAATGTTTGTGGACAGGCGTGATGTAAGAAGGCCGGTGGGTTCAGTGTGTGTGCGTCTTTTCAATAAAAGGTCTGTCTTGAATAGGCATGAATATCGGTGAAGACGAATCACAATGGCTAATAACTATAAAAGCAATCTTCACTCGCTAAATGTACTGCAAAAAAGGCCAGTAAGGATAATTCATAATGCCGCCTACAGAGAACATACTAACTCCTTATTTCTAAAATCACAAATACTTCAACTTGCTGATATAGTTCATCTTCAAACAGCTAAAATAATGCATAAGGCTAAAAATAAGCAATGAGCTAAAAATGTCATCCAATACTTCTCTACAAGAGAGGAGAAATATGATCTCAGGGAAGAAGTACATTTGAAACACTTCTATGCTAGGACTACGTTATGCTAGCCATAGCATTTCAGTATGTGGAATCAAACTATGGAATGGATTGAGTAAGGAAATCAAACAATGCACAACGATGAGCCGATTCAAGAAAACAATATAAGCAGTTGATGAAAATTAAATTAAATTAAATTAAATTAAATTAAATTAAATTAAATTAAATTACTTTGGTACAAGGTGCTTTATTAAAAAAAAAGACAAACCTTAAACTGTATTATGGAAAGCAGGAAGTGAACAAATGTAACAATTACTGATTGTAAAAGTACCAGATGGAGGGGTAGGATTTAATAAGCTTTGCTTCTTCCTACTCCTTTTGGACATGTGGAATTGGGAACTGATTTGACAAAAATAAAGAAATTAAAAAAAAACAAAAAAAAACTTGAACTATATTAGGAAAGCAGGAAGTGAACAAATGTAACAGTTACTGATTTGTAAAAGTACCAGATGGAGGGGTAGGATTTAATAAGCTTTGCTTCTTCCTACTCCTTTTGGACATGTGGAACTGTGAACTGATTATGTGATGCATTCAAGTGTCATCTGATGCATGTTCAAATGAAATCAAACCATTCCCATTACCCTCAATGAAGCTGTGATGGAATTGTGCTCATATGAGGGACTGTCCAAGTGGACGCTTGTATTGCACAGAGTGACAGTGTGCTTGAACCAAACTATTGGCAGCATGAGCATGCATAATCCAAACCAAATATACACTCTACAGCTGAAGAGACAGCGCACAGCTTGAGTTTCTCAACGCAAACACACCCAGTACACCCAGTATCCACTTTGCAGCAAGCCAGTGGCCCAATAGTGTGTGTGTGTGTGTGTGTGTGTGTGTGTGTGTGTGTGTGTGTGTGTGTCATGGAAATAGAGGAATAGAGAACAGGAAATATGTGCAGTTGCTGTAAACAGCAAATCAACATGACCTCTTGCTTGTGTCTCATCCATTCAATATAAAGTCGAAAGTTGAATTGTAACAACCCTACAGCGCCCGAAAAGGTGCACACAACATAGAAATCATCCAAAATGAATGCTGATTTTAAAATGCTGAGGGATCAAAAACAAATGCAAAATACAGCAATTGATTTACTGGCGCCGCACGGTGACCTAGTGGTTAGCATGTTGGCTAACAGTTTCTTCCCACATTCCAAAAACATGCTAGGTTAATTGGCAACTCCAAATTGTCCATAGGTATGAATGTGAGTGTGAATGGTTGTTTGTCTATATGTGCCCTGGGATTGGCTGGCCACCAGTCCAGGATGTACCCCGCCTCTCGCCCGAAGACAGCTGGGATAGGCTCCAGCACCCCCACGACAGTATCACTCGGATACTATGAACATCCAGCAGCAACACAACATTTTGGCATGACTACTATTTTGATGAAAAATATACTGAACCAGGGCTGCACAGAGGCTGGGTGGTTAGCACACAGGCTTCACAGCTAGGAGACCCGAGTTCAATTCCATACTCGGCCATCTCTGTGTGGAGTTTGCACGTTCTCCCCATGCATGGGTGGGTTTTCTCCAGGTACTCCTCCAACTGAGGTGACCACAAATGTAGAATGTCATTCTTGGATTGATGTTTGGTGTAATTATTGTAATAACACCTGACAATCTTTTCGCCAATCTTTGTCTCTTTGATTTTGTTCTTTTGTTCTGGGTCTGCTGCAGAGGACTTGTATACCAGCTATAAAATGTACCCGCTACACAGAGAGAGGTACAACCCCCCCCCCCCCCCCCGCCCCCACTTGTGTCACTGCCCCCTTACGAAAAGAATATAAATATAAATATATTGTATTATATTATAATATTTTTCCATTATATTTTCCAATACATTATATATTATAAATACATGGAATAATATATTTTTGTACATATATTATATGTATATTCATGCAATATATGGCAATATATTGCAGAATATACAAATGATTGGCGCTTTCAATATATTGAAATATATAATATATGAGTTTATATATCCCAAATTATATGCAATTTTATATATGTAAAAATATAGTCTTTTTTTGGTCTTGATCGCAAGATATTTTTTATATGTATCAATATAGACACATATATGATCTATGCATATATTGCAATATATTGGAAAATATAAACATAAGATCCCATATATGGAAATATATTTCCTAATACATTGCATTATATTTGCTGATATACTGCAATATATTTTTTTCCATAATACGAAAAGAAAATATATTTATCATTGCACTAATTAGTTATTCACCATCGTTATGTTGTCATATTGTCTCCATCTTCCTCTCATCATATTAGCATATATTGGTGGCTTAATGTGGCAAAAACAGGCTGCACGGTGGACGAGTGGTTAGCAGAATGTTGCAGTAGGAAGAGTGTCTTAGAAATGTAACCAATCAGGCGTTCCAATGATATACAATATGAGACCAATAAGGTATAATTCAAGGGAAAGTTAATTCTTTAATTAACATGTATACCTGTGTGTGTGTTTACATAGTACCAGTTGTACTTCCTGTATCCTTGTATTATTATTGTAATTAAACATTTCATGGATTTATGGATACAACTGCAGGGTCTTGAGACACATGCTAACTCGCAAACTAGAGAGCTAGCGACCTAAACGGTAGCCTTAAAGTTATTTTCCTTTAAACTTAAATAGCCAAAAACTTACCACTTCCACACGGATAGGGAGGATAACTATTAACAGTTATTTAACCTTTAACATGAACATGAATCAAACGTAATAATATTTTCTGGGTACATGATACCATACAGCATCCATATCAAACTTGCGCGGGCCGCACTAACATTAAACTTTCATATCAAGGCGGGGGCCTCAAACTAAGTGTCCTGCGTACCACATTTGGCCCGCGGGCCGCATGTTTGAGACCCCTGATCTAAATGGACTACAATGTATTTGGAATTGCTTTTCCAGTATTTTTGTTTGAATACCTGCCTTTTGTCATAGTTTCTGCTCACCGGTTTAACCAGATGACTTAGTGAAAGCATCCATCTGGCATGTCAGGCCGGGGCAAAGTCACCATGTGATCATTCATCTACTTAATGACCATATTGAGTGGTGATATGAGCGGGGGGGTTTCTTCGCCGTCCTCATCTCATTTATTGCCGATATTTTGTGTAACATTTGACGTTGAGCATAAGTACTCTAAAAGTGGGAGTACAACACCGTGTCCTCACACCAAACCAGCAGCTCAGTGGGGGAGGCAATTCTGAGAAGGAAGTTGTCAGTGCGAGTACATGAGTGCTTGACCTTCACATACCGGGTGTTCTGCTGTCCTTGTTGAGTAGAATAAAAAAAAAAAAGACATCCCACTCGGTACATTTTTTCAGGTATCATACCTGATTTTGGCTGATTTTCCTTGCTGTGCTACTTTGCAAGCATTTGGCTGGATGTTCAAAAGAGGAAAAACAAACACATTTCAATCAAAATCAGCCCCCCCCCAAAAAAAACTGGATGTCCCCATGGAATGCCTTTTGTGTCATCTTAATGCAGATGGTGAAAAAAAAAAGCTACACACAACCGATGCTTTCATGTATTTTGGAGCTTGGATGCAGGACATACACAATACAGGACAGACTGGCGCACACACGCTGTATGTCATCATTTCATCTCACAAACATAAACATGGGGGGGTTATTTCACCATTAACTCAGTCACAGACATTTGTTCCTCTTCAGTATCGGCCATTTTACACGATGATGACAGATTTTTCAAAACGTGGAACCGACCCAAAACAAAAATTAGACTGTTGTCTTTCATCGAAAAAAAAAATGTTTCTACCTTATTCCATTCTTTAGTCAACCACAATAAAAATAAATCATAATAATATTATAAAAAGTCATCAATAATTTATTTTCCAAACTACTTGACCAAAACAGACATTACGTCCTCTTGGAAGGCAGTAATAATAATAATAACAATAATAAACAATAATACATAAAACAACAATAATAAAAGAATATAGAACAGGCTGAATAGATGTAAGATATGCTAACACAATGCTTATTCAGCTACACAAAACATAAACATGAACACAAAAGGTGTCCAGTGTTTATGGAACATAAACACTTTTTTCATTTTGAAGTCGCTCTGGAGTATAAGTCCCAGGAACAGCCAACCTATGAAAAAAAGTCTGCAGTAAAAAGTCTACAGTATGTATGTATATATGTATATATATATATAAATCCTGTTTTTTGACAGTTTTTACAATCTCAATTTCCCAGACTTTGAAGCATATTTGCTAATAATCTAAATAATGTGGGGACGATCCAACATTTTAGTAATCTCATCACGTATGATGGCGTGGCGTCGCCCGGTGAGATGATAATGTTCACTCTGTGCTTTTCCACCATAGCTGCCACTTGATCTAAAAAGTGACTTTCGTTGCCGTGGAAGTAATGAAGCGTCAAGCAGTCATTTCAAAGTGTGCATGAAAGATTGCAGTGTTGGATCGGACTCTTGGACTTCTTCTTCTCTGACGACTGAAGCAAAATAAAATCAAACACTACCATCTTGTTTGATTTCCACTGCTTCAGGACCACACTAATAACACATTAGGATCAAATACCCCACCCGCAGATGACTTATTTTCTCATTTTATTTGATTATGACAATAAAATACTATATATTTAGATATGGATATGGATATGTATATGTATGAGGAAGTGGTTGAAATGTAGAACTGCCTGTCTCCTACAGGCTTCTGCTGAGTATTTAAACTTTTAAACTTATATATTATAAAAATATATTTTAAAAATTATAATATATATATATTATAAAATATATATTGTGTATATATAATATATGTATTGTGTATATATATAGTATATATGTATATATAATATGAATATGAAAATGAATGAATATATAATATATTGAGTTTAAAAGTATATATATATATTATGAATATAATCAATTACATGTTAATAATATAACATTATTATATTATTTATAAATATATTATATACGCATATAATATTTAATATTATATTAATAAACTTTATATTAATAAAATGTAATATATTATTTTAATAATATATATATAATTTTAAACTACACTTTTAAAAAGTATATATATATAAATAAATATATTATTAATATAATATTATTTATTATAATATAATTACATCTTAATAATGTAACATATTAATATATTATTTATAAATATATATATTTATAAATATATAATATATATATATATTCATATTATATATACATATGTAATATTTAATATTATATCAATAAACTTTATATTAATAAAATGTAATGTATTATATTAATATTATATTAATTATATTATATTAATTATATATGTACTTTTAAACCATATAATATATATATATATATATATATATATATATATATATATATATATATAGAGAGAGAGAGAGAGAGAGAGTTAAAAAGTTGAACTACTACTACTCAGCATAAACCTGTAGGAGTTCTCCATTTCATCGGCGTCCTCATCCTGTATGTCCACCCCCCCCCCCCCCATTGCCCATTCATCTGATAGCTTCATGCTAATGAATTTATCATGAGGGGGGAGTGTGGCTAACAGCCCCAGGCCTGAGGCCCGAGTGCTTCTTCTGTCTGCTGTTGGCCTCCTCGTTCTCCTCAGATGGCACCTCGCTTGGCTCCTACGTCCTCCGGCCATGGCAGGGTATCAAACAAATGTTTTCTCAAGGCCAAACTGGTGAGGGTTCTTTGTTGTAAAAAGCTGATGGTTGGCATCAGACCGTCTCACCTAGCAGAGATGCCAACAAACTACGGTATATTAGCAATGGTGTTGTTGTTTTTTAACCCAGTGTTTCCCAACGGGCTGCACGTTAGCCAAGTGGTTAGCGTGCAGGCCTCACAGCAAAGAAACACGTGTTCAATTCCACCCTCGGCCATCTCTGTGTGGAGTTTGCATGTTCTCCCCGTGCATGCGTGGCTTTTCTCCGGGTACTCCGGTTTCCTCCCACATTCCAAAAACATGCTAGGTTAATTAGCGACTCCAAATTGTCCATAGGTATGAATGTGAGTGTGAATGGTTGTTTGTCTATATGTGCCCTGTGATTGGCTGGCCACCAGTCCAGGGTGTACCCCGCCTCTCTTGCCCGAAGACAGCTGGGATAGGCTCCAGCACCCCCACGACAGTACCACTCGACATAACAAACCTTATCGTTCACCTGAAACGCATCATCGCTACCTTTACGCCCGGTGCTTGTTCCTATCAACCTGAGGAGACAACATGAGGAGATCTGTGGTTTCATCACGGAAATGATGGCGCTAGATGACCAGTAAAGGCGAGTAAAGCCGTTGGAGTCACAGTTGGTGTTTTTTTATGTCAATCAATCATAGTGATGTCATCAAATCAGAGTTTATTTCCGACATCCCAATGGTAGCATCCAAAGTATGCTGGAGTTGGACCATGACCATGAATGACCTTGAAAACTAACATTAAGGGCGGGTTTTGGACCATTAGTGACAAGTCAGCAGTTGCATTTTGCACCAACTATGGAGGATGGAGGAGGGGTTTCTTTCGTAAAGAGGACATCACAATAATGGAGCCTTCAGCTGATGAATGCATGAATTGCTTTTTCAAGGTCAGCTCTTGATGAAAAAAAGGGCTTCACGTGTCAGGAAGGTGGAAACAAAACTGCTCGTACTATATGGAACTCCTTTATTTAAGACGAGTGTCCAATAGCACAGCAGGAGCTAAAGGACGGGTCAGAGTGTTAAAATGGTGCACTGCGACTTGAATCTGGGCTAAAAACAACATACTGTTTTTCCTTCATTTAAATACTACTACGGTACTTTGGTACGAGGTACATTATTAAAAAAATACATTAAAAAATATATAAAAATTAAAAAAACTTAAACTGTATTATGGAAAGCAGGAAGTGAACAAATGGTTGTTTGTCTATATGTGCCCTGTGATTGGCTGGCCACCAGTCCAGGGTGTACCCCGCCTGTCGCCCCAAGTCAGCTGGGATAGGCTCCAGCATGCCCCACGACCCTCGTGAGGAAAAGCGGCAGAAAATGAATGAATGAATGAATTTTGAACATTTAAAAAATAAAAAATTACAAAAAACAAAAAAATAACAAAAAAAACCTTAAACTGTATTATGGAAAGCAGGAAGTGAACAAATGGTTGTTTGTCTATATGTGCCCTGTGATTGGCTGGCCACCAGTCCAGGGTGTACCCCGCCTCTCGCCCAAAGACAGCTGGGATAGGCTCCAGCACCCCCGCGACCCTCGTGAGGAAAAGCGGCAGAAAATGAATGAATGAATAAAAAATTTAAAAAAACTAAAAATTACAAAAAACAAAAAAATAACAAAAAAAACCTTAAACTGTATTATGGAAAGCAGGAAGTGAACAAATGGTTGTTTGTCTATATGTGCCCTGTGATTGGCTGGCCACCAGTCCAGGGTGTCGCCCGAAGACAGCTGGGATAGGCTCCAGCATTCCCACGACCCTTGTGAGGATAATGAATGAATGAAAAGTACACACTTGTGGTAAAATAAGTGTACATTTTTTACATTTTGGGGAAAATAAACAGCAGAATTTGGGAGTGTGGAATTGAACCCTGGTCTCCTAGCTGTGAGGTCTGCGCGCTAACCACTCGACCGCCGTGCTGCCCATAATATGACATAATTTTTTATTATTGTGACTTTTTTTGTCCTTACGATATGACTCCTCTTGCTGTATATTTTTGACTTCATATTTTTTTGTAAATTTTCTACATATTTTAACATTCGTTCAATTATGTAAATTTTCTTCTTGACTTCAGTCTCTTGACATTTTAACTTTTTCTGTAACCCGATTGGCCAAAAGATACAACTGTATTTTGTTGTTTTGTTTTTGTTTCTCATATGACTTTTAATAAAATTACCGCTGATTTTTTTCCATTTTGCAGGCTACGAATGGCCCCCAGGCCGCACTTTAGACACCTCAACTCAACCATGGACCCCGTAGGCCTGCTTTAGAAGAGATTAGCTAGCTGTGAGGCCTGCACGCCAACCACTCGGACACTGTGCAGCCGGACTGTAGAGCAAAATGTCATGAATCATTTATAGCAAATTTGATGGTAACTATATAACTTATAGTGCCACCGGTCCTTGGCGTGAGATATTTTATGAATATTTTTATAGAAAGCCACCCAATGCCTGTGAACTAACCAGTTCGATTCCGCCCACAGCGCATCGCAGGCAACAGAAACATGGCCTGAAATCAGCATAACGTCATGAACATGAACGTCTATCCTGACCCCTTTAATTACTGAGCTGTAATCTGCACGCTACTCCCTTTGCAACTCGTGCATGGATGAGCAGCAATGAGTGGGGGGGGGGGGGGGCAGTGGGGGGGGGGGCAGGAGCGGATGTACAGTATGTATGACCTGGAAAAAGATTGATCAATTCACATGACCCCCCTCCCCACCCTCTCACTGCATTCAGGCCCCTGGCTCACAGCAGACCCCCCCCCCAACCCCCCCCCCCCCCCCCCCCGAGTGACAATCAACTATAACAAAAAAAAAAGTAGTGGTTTGAACTTCAGTTTCCTCGTTTTGAATATTAAATATGTGAAATTTAAGCACGGCTATACGTAGTTATCATATATTGTGTTGGCGAGGTCTCATTTGTGTCAATGTGAAATTACCCAATTCCCTACAGTAAAAGCTGCACACGTTCAGGTTCATTGGATGCATTGCAAAGTACACACGACGTTGTTATCTATCAGGCAGCTTTTTTCCCTGTCAAGCTGCTCTGCAGTGTTTGCTCCAGTTTGATCCCCGTTTGAATCCGCCCGCGTCGTCAAGCCTCCATGCGATGCGTCCTGGCCAGTTGATTAGCCGGAGAGGCGTTTTCTGGCGGCAGCACCCTTCCTTCCTTCCTTCCTTCCTTCCTTCCTTCCTTCCTTCCTTCCTTAAGAAGCCAAAAAGTTACCACTTCCACACAAAATAGGAGGAGAACTCATTCATTCATTCATCCATTTTCTACCGCTTATCCTCACGAGAGTCGCAGGGAATGCTGGAGCCTATCCCAGCTGTCTTGGGGCGAGAGGCGGGGTACACCCTGGACTGGTGGCCAGCCAATCCCAGGGCACATATAGACAAACAACCATTCACACTCACATTCATACCTATGGACAATTTGGAGTGGCTAATTAACCTAGCATGTTTTTGGAATGTGGGAGGAAACCGGAGTACCCGGAGAAAACTGAACTCGGGTCTCCTACTTGTGAGGTCTGCACGCTAACCACTGGTCCACCGTGCAGCCTTCTGTCCATGATGATGATGATGATCCCATAAAAGAACACAACTTTTTAAAGAGACATGCGGTTTTCCCTGTAAGCCTCGGCTCACGGATGGCAGGAACGTGGCCGTGAGTTGGCATCGGACCTGAAGGACTGAAGCCTTTGGCGGCAGATGAGATGCGTGCACAAGTAAACACGATAACGAAGAGATCTCATAAGAGCAGCCAAGTACGGACATGCAAATAAACCTGCTGCTAGCCAACTGGAACACATACTTTGGGTCAAAAGGTGTCGTCTGAATGATCATTATGCTGATTGTAAAGAATCCTACAATTCTGTACAATGGATTCTAACAGGAATTTTAAAACTGCAGGACGGTGACACATCTGTTTAGGACTCGGTCATGTGGTGCTCGGCTCATTGACTGTTTCATCCCGCAATTATTCTTCATCTAAAGCACTCATCCTGCCTCTTGAAAGACAAGAGGCTAAGTCATGCTTTTGACCCCCCAATAATACCTTTAACATCCCCTTTAACAGCTACTGTGGAGCTACTGTGGAAGTCCTGGTCACCATTGTGAAGGAACCCATTCCTGGATCCATTGGTATAGGCTTATCCTGTTCATTGGTTTTTTTTATTTGGGCAAATATAAGTATTATATGAATATAATAATGTTAAATATATAAATAAAAAAATATATAAAAATATAAGGCTGCACGGTGGACGAGTGGTTAGCACACAGACCTCACAGCTAGGAGACCAGGGTTCAATTCCACAATTCCACAGGGTTCAACTTTCCAATGTGAAACGTGTAAAGATTGTCCATTCATTTTCAATGGGAATTTTGTCAGGGAAAACATGGAATTCCATCAAATGTGGGAATTTCTTTGACTGTAGCTTTCATCTTCTGAATGAGTGGAACATTTTGACGTTAGAATGCGTTGAATCGGTTGACAAATTCAGATGCAGTACATATGTAAATCTTAAGATAGATGCAAATTTTTTAATTTTTACATTTAAATAATTAAATTAAATTTCAATTGAAAATTTTTAAATTTAAAATTTTTAAATTTTTTACATTTCTAAATTTTTTCATTTTTAAATTTCTAAATTTTAAAATGTTTAAATTTGTAAATTTTTTAAGTTTTTTAAAAATAAAAATTTAAAATTTAAAAATGTTTATTTTTATTTTTTTAATTTAATTTTTGTCACATACCGAAGTAGTATGTTCTCTGTAGGCGGCATTATGAATTATCCTTACTGACCTCTTTTGCAGTACATTTAGTGAGTGAAGATTGCCTGCTTACTGTATCAGCAAGTTGAAGTATTTGTGATTTTAGAAATAAGTATGTTGTGTCGTTAAAGTCCACACTGAAGGCCCAGGTAGGAAGTGCACGGCACGCCCCCGGGGCCTTTTATCATAATCTTATTTGTATAATCAGCGTGTCATAGTGAGTCTCTATCTGGCGCAACAGCGGACACCAACTATCGCCAAAGGCGTCTTGGCTCCTCGGCTTTTGTTCAATTATCCGAGCTGCGGCAACAATGGCCATTGTTAGCATGCAAATGTTGGGTAATTCCACGCAAACCCGACACGGAAACAATGCTTCACATAGACACAGACGACCCATATAAATAATATTTGAACAGGAACGGTGCTTTGACTGGCCCACATTATACTCATTAACATGAAAATGTGCTTGGCTTGCAATAGGGCCGTCTCATTGCATACGTGGGTATTAGAATTCAAAAGCAGTGAAATATTGCCTGCATATATCCTGGAATCTATTGAATATGAGATATATGCCTTTAATTGCATGCCTGCTATTACTTTATCATTTATTCTTTTTATGTTCTGTTCTGTTTTCTAGCATTAGCTTTAGCATTAGTGTTCTGCTTCATGTGTTTGTCATTATTTCGAGGTCAGGGTCAGGGATTTAGGTGTTTTTATGAGAGGCGCAAACACTTAAACGTCACACATCATCCCGAGTCTGACGCAGACCCGCACACAACAAAAGTTCCTCCTGCACTAAAAGTACAGCAGGTTGGGACCGTGGCTTTAAAGTGAAATATGTGCATCGGAATCGTGTTTTATGATGATAATGATTGTTCGAAATCCCATCATTTGTGTCACTGATAATGTTCAGCTTTGGGCGTTGTTTTGTCCTACTGTGTTCGGCGGTCAGTAAACGCACCACAGTGCGCCGTTGCGGCAGTTGGCAAATAATAAAAACTTAAGAAAGCACATATAGTTGGTGGGTAGACAAATGATTTTTTTCAGATTAAAATGAACAAAGCATTATTAGAGCCCTGTAGACATGACAAAACACGACTATAGTCACATTTATACTCTTTTTATTTACAACATATTGCGCAACTGCAGGGTCTTGAGACACATGCTAACTCGCAAACTAGAGAGCTAGCCACCTAAACGGTAGCCTTCAAGTTATTTCCTTTCAACTTAAATAGCCAAAAACTTACCACTTCCACACGGATAGGGAGGATAACTATTAACAGTTATTTAACCTTTAACATGAACATGAATCAAACGTAATAATATTTTCTGGGTACATGATACCATACAGCATCCATATCAAACTAACATTAAACTTTCATATCAAGGCGGGGGCCTCAAACTAGTGTCCTGTGGGCCACATTTGACCCGTGGGCCGCGTGTTTGAGACCCATGGTGTTAACATTAGCATTCAAGCTAACTGTATGACCAAGAGAATGACCGGAGAAAACCCACGCATGCACGGGGAGAACATGCAAACTCCACACAGAGATGGCCGAGGGTGGAATTGAACCCTGGTCTCCTAGCTGTGAGGTCTACGCTCTATTTGACTTACCATTTATTTTTATTGTATGTATTTTGTTACAGTACCATAGCATAAGGCCATCCATATTAGGGATTATTGTGCCTGTTAATAATTCAAACCTGCTATAAACGGCTGTTATTTTGGCGATCATTTTCGTGACCAATGTAAAATGTGTATATTTTGATCAATGTTGGGAAATGTACCATTTATATACCTTATATTTGTAGGTGTCCCAATGTATTTGTTCATTATCATCCATTATTGTACAATGTTTTGCACCAAACAAACCAATATTGTCATTGTAAGCCATTTTCCTGCAGTGATATGACACAATATGAGTATTAACATACTGTAAATATTGATGTGTTTTCAAAGGGAGCAGCCCATCTTCAGCGCCCGAGCTCATGTTTTCCAGATTGACCCGGTGACCAAACGCAACTGGCTGCCGGCCAGCAAGCACGCCGTCACTGTGTCCTTCTTCTACGACGCCAACCGCAGCGTCTACCGCATCATCAGCGTGGGCGGGACTAAGGTAGGCAACATCCCAGTACGCACATAAGATCCAAATCCAAATGAGTACTTTTACTATATATACACAATATATATACAATAATATATTGTATGACTGGATATGGGCGGCACGGCGGACGAGTGGTTAGCGCGCAGACCTCACAGCTAGGAGACCAGGGTTCAATTCCACCCTCGGCCATCTCTGTGTGGAGTTTGCATGTTCTCCCCGTGCATGCGTGGGTTTTCTCCGGGTACTCCGGTTTCCTCCCACATTCCAAAAACAATGCTAGGTTAATTAGCCACTCCAAATTGTCCATAGGTATGAATGTGAGTGTGAATGGTTGTTTGTCTATATGTGCCCTGTGATTGGCTGGCCACCAGTCCAGGGTGTACCCCGCCTCTCGCCCAAAGACAGCTGGGATAGGCTCCAGCGCCCCCGTGACCCTCGTGAGGATAAGCGGTAGAAAATGAATGAATGAATGAATATTACATAACCATAATAATGAGCCAAAGGCATATTGCATACAAAAATCCACAAGAAAATGAAGTAAATATGACGATTATTAGAACAACAGTTGGTCATACAGTTAGCTTGAATGCTAATGTTCACACCAATGGACAAAGGAGCCTCATTATCATCATAAAACACGATTCCGATGCACATATTTCACTTTAAAGCCACGGTCCCAACCTGCTGTACTTTTAGTGCAGGAGGAACTTTTGTTGTGTGCGGGTGACGTTTAAGAGTTTGCGCCGCACTTGAAATGTCCAGGGTGAACCCCGCCTCTCGTCAGAAGACAGCTGGGATAGGCTCCAGTGGCCCTTGTAGCAGTCCGTTATCCAATGCTGGGCCACTTTGGAAAATCTTGGGGGAAAGTCTGCGGTCGATGTCATGAATTATTTGATTGATTAAGTTGTACATCCTAGAGACTTAGAGGTGTGGGAAAAAAACAACAACAGAAAGACGTCAGAGAGTTCATCCTGCACGTTGTAATAAAGTCGCACGGTGCTTTTGTGTTGTGCACGACGTTTGCATCTCCTGCAGGTTGATTCCCAGCCCTTTGAGGATTGTCTGCAGTTGGACAATGTGAAGCATCGTTGGGCTGTTTCTACCAATGCCATGAGGGGGGCTTTTAGGGACGGATTAAAAACAGCCAGCAGTTTTTGCTAAAATAATCTCCTGTCATGAAACGCTTCATTTAACCAGGTTAGCGAACATATCCTTTACAAGCTTTTTCACTTAGCTCTCAAACACACACGGATGGTTGTTGGATGCACAAGAACATCCGAGCGTAGTGAAACTACAACAGCTACCTCAAGAATCCTTTTCTCCATGCAAATATTCATATACCGGTGATTTATGCATCAGTAATGGTAATTGAAGTTGTTGTCATGTGTTTTGTGAATAATGGCTCATTGAAAACGACCTCCCTTTGAGAGCAGGGGGTCGTTGAGTACGACGAAGCAGCTTAATAAATGAGCATGGAAACTGTCCTGCTAATGTTTATGGCACCTGCGGTTTTTGTAGGTGAAGATTTAGTGGGAAAAAAACAGACTTCTGAGCGGCACGGTGGCCAAGTGGTTAGCGTGCAGACCTCACAACTAGGAGACCAGGGTTCAATTCCACCCTCGGCCATCTCTGTGTTCTCCCCGTGCATGCGTGGGTTTTCTCCGGGTACTCCGGTTTCCTCCCACATTCCAAAAACATGCTAGGTTAATTAGCCACTCCAAATTGTCCATAGGTATGAATGTGAGTGTGAATGGTTGTTTGTCTATATGTGCCCTGGGATTGGCTGGCCACCAGTCCAGGGTGGACCCCGCCTCTCTTGCCCGAACACAGCTGGGATAGGCTCCAGCACCCCCGTGACCCTCGTGAGGAAAAAGCGGTAGAAAATGAATGAATGAAAAACAGACTTCTGTATTTAAGACGGTGATAAATCTAAAGTACTTCAGAATGAAAATATTATATTAATATAGAATGTATTGTGAAAATGCACATAAAAACAGACATTGCTGCAAAAATGGTGCAGGAGACTTATATTTTTATATTTTATCTGTGCACTTCAATGCTTTATTATTTTCAATGGTAGAAATGTCATTTTTCAAGAAAAAAACCAAACATATTATTCAGGAGTTCTCTTCTCCTTGGACACTGAAAGCACCGCCAGTCCATGGGCCCAAACCACCTTGGCTGTATTGCGGTTCATTTTAAGGCATCAAACGCTTCTCGCTGCCATTCTGCCTCGTGACACATAAAGTTATTCTTACAGTTGTTCTTATTAGCGGTTAGCTAATATCAACTTTTGAAGTCTTACGCAACAATCTCTGACACACCGTAAGTAAGTTTGACCAAATTAACCGAATTAGGACTGCTCGCACCGCCAATTGTCCATTGGAAAGGCTGGAGAATACCGCAAGCTAAATGGCTAATTTGCCTCAAGACAAAAGTGACTCCAAGAACGACAACTAGAGAGAGACTGACAAAGTGTGTGATGAAAGAAACCTAGCATGTTTTTGGAATGTGGGAGGAAACCGGAGTACCCGGAGAAAACCCACGCATGCACGGGGAGAACATGCAAACTCCACACAGAGATGGCCGAGGGTGGAATTGAACTCGTGTCTCCTAGCTGTGAGGCCTGCGCGCTAACCACTTGTTCAACATGCAGCCCGTTGGGAAACACAGGGTTAAAAAAAAAAAAAAAACACCATTGCTAATATACTGTAGTTTAAGTGGCATGGGCCAGCACTACTGATTCTGAAGGCCCTGGCAACACACGGAAGCTCAAATCTGATTGGACAAATGCTATTAAATGTAGATAACAAAATAATTGGGAACACTTTAATACAATTTCATGCAACAAATATTCATGCTACAATTTAAGTTGTAAATGGAGGCCAGAGCTTCTAATAGTGTTTAGGCCAGCACAGGAGGCTTTGCTGGCCCTGATGATACACCACTGAAAGGACCAGTGTAGGAAAATACAACTCCAATGTTCATAACATTCATTCATTCATTTTCTACCACTTATCTTCACGATAAGCCTATCCCAACGGCCTTGGGCGAGAGGCGGGGTCCACCCTGGACTGGTGGCCAGCCAATCACAGGGCACATATAGACAAACAACCATTCACACTCACATTCATACCTATGGACAATTTGGAGTGGCTAATTAACCTAGCATGTTTTTGGAATGTGGGAGGTACCCGGAGAAAACCCACGCATGCACGGGGAGAACATTGCACACACAGAGATGGCCGAGGGTGGAATTGAACCCTAGTCTCCTAGCGGTGAGGTCTGCGCGCTAACCACTCAACGTATAAATATATACGGAATCTTATTTGCGGAAATTCACTTATCCTGGTCAGGTCTGGAAACGAATTAACTGTGATAAACGAGGGATCACTACACTGTTTTAAAGGTGGCTATAGGGGTGTTAGTTCAAGTCCAGAGGGCTCTAATAATGTTAGAAACTGTATTTAGAAGGTTCATTCATTCATTCATTTTCTACCGCTTTTTCCTCACGAGTGTCGCGCGGGGGTGCTGGAGCCTATCCCAGCTGTCTTCGGGTAAGAGAGGCGGGGTACACCCCGGACTGGTGGCCAGCCAATCACAGGGCACATATAGACAAACAACCATTCACACTCACATTCATACCTATGGACAATTTGGAGTGGCTAATTAACCTAGCATGTTTTAACCTAGCATAACAGAGAGAAACTCCACACAGAGATGGCCGAAGGTGGAATTGAACCTGAGTCTCCTGGCTGTGAGGTCCGCGCACTAACCACTTTACCACCGTGCAGCCCAATAATATTTATATAGAATGATTTCACTAGTACATAACAGAAAGAATGCAGTATGTGAATGATAATTGTATATCACAAAATAATTACTGCATGTAGCAAATTATACACGTGTCAAAATATTATAAAAATATTCAGTATATACTGTAAGCAGTTAATTAGTAGTGATTGAAGGCAGTGTTGGTTGTAGTACTACTACTACTACAGCTAGCTACTAGCTACTGTAGGAATGACCTTACGGTGTCCTGTGGGGTGTCGGGGGGGGGGGGGATCTGTCCATTTTTTTGATTTTCTTTTTTTTACATTCCTTATGTAACGTTCCTCTGCTCCTTGTGGCGATAGGCTATCATCAACAGCACCATCACCCCCAACATGACCTTCACCAAAACCTCCCAGAAGTTTGGCCAGTGGGCTGACAGTCGCGCCAACACGGTTTACGGCCTGGGCTTTTCTACAGAGCAGCAGCTGCAGCAGGTACACGCCATGCCATACCATACCATACCATACCATACCATACCATACCATACCATAATAATCATAATAACATGTCAAAAAATCTGTGTTGCCAGATTGGCTGAAGACTAAGGGCTCAGCAACCTTTTTAGTATTTTAGCCGTTTCCACCATATTAAAACACAATACCGATTTAAAAGCTATTTACCTGATAAATTGAAGGTAGTACTACGTAGTTTCTTTAAAGGTATTCTTTACATTAACACTCTTAGGAAAAACAATTAGACTGTGTATATATATTTATATTGTTTATTCTGTATATTTTGTATTTTTTTGTATATACCAAAACAAATTCCTAGTATGTGTTTGATCATACCTGGCAATAAACCATTTCTGATTCTGGTTTACATATGTGTGAACGATATAGTATTCATTTATAAAAATCAAACAGCAGGCTTTTATTGTAGGTTTGAATCATCTCAGAACAGGTACACTGGTAATGGTAATGGTAATGGTAATGGTAATGGTAATGGTAATGGTAATAGTAATGGTAATGGTAATGGTTTTATTTCATTTGAACATGCATCAGATTACAATTGAATGCATCACATAATCAGTTCCCAGTTCCACATGTCCAAAAGGAGTAGGAAGAAGCAAAGCTTATTAAATCCTACCCCTCCATCTGGTACTTTTACAATCAGTAACTGTTACATTTGTTCACTTCCTGCTTTCCGTAATACAGTTTAAGACGGGTCTCAAACTCAATTTACTTGGGGCCACTGGAGCTAAGGTCTGGGTGAGACTGGGCCACATCAGGTTTTCCAAAAAAACCAAAAAAAAAACCACATTTATTAAAAACAGAAAAAGATAAACTTTTTCAGTGCTTTGGTTCCAATTTTCTACAATAAAAGCTCTGATAAAACATTCCACTGTTCTCAAATATCTTCATTTTTATTTTTCTACACAAAATAAGATGAAAAATAAAAAAACAAATCAAGAATAAAGAAAATCAATCAGTAATAAATAAATATAATAATAATAATAAAAACTTAAGAAAGCACATATAGTTGTTGGGTAGACAAATGATTTTTTTCAGATTAAAATGAACAAAGCATTATTAGAGCCCTGTAGACATGACAAAACACGACTATAGTCACATTTATACTCTTTTTATTTACAACATATTGCGCAACTGCAGGGTCTTGAGACACATGCTAACTCGCAAACTCGAGAGCTAGCGACCTAAACGGTAGCCTTCAAGTTATTTCCTTTAAACTTAAATAGCCAAAAACTTACCACTTCCACACGGATAGGGAGGATAACTATTAACAGTTATTTAACCTTTAACATGAACATGAATCAAACGTAATAATTTTTTCTGGGTACATGATACCATACAGCATCCATATCAAACTTGCGCGGGGCCGCACTAACATTAAACTTTCATATCAAAGGCGGGGGCCTCAAACTAGTGTCCTGCGGGCCACATTTGGCCCACGGGCCGCATGCTTGAGACCCCTGACCTAACCGGTAGCCTTCAAGTTATTTCCTTTCAACTTAAAAAATAGCCAAAAACTTACCACTTCCACACGGATAGGGAGGATAACTATTAACAGTTATTTAACCTTTAACATGAACATGAATCAAACGTAATAATATTTTCTGGGTACATGATACCATACAGCATCCATATCAAACTTGCGCGGGGCCGCACTAACATTAAACTTTCATATCAAAGGCGGGGGTTGATATGAAAGACCCCTGGTTTAAGATTATCCCTAATAAAAACAAAGACTTACAATAGATACAGTAAGCGTTGAACCCCTAAAATAAAGCATGTTTTCCTTTCTCTGTCTCTCCTTCTAATCCACCCAAAGCTGCTGCAGTGAGGGAGAGATTTGAGGGCAAAGCAACTGTTTGTGTTTCATGCAACAGTGAGTTTGGAGTAACTGCAGACGGGTCACATCTGTTTCTCCTCCTGGACCCATCTCTAGTTTGCTGAGCAGTTTAAGGAGGTGAAGGAGGCGGCTCGTCTGGCCAGAGAAAAATCCCAGGAGAGATACGAACTGGCCAACCCTGCTCTCAACATCGCTGCCCCACAGGTGAAGAAGCACTTTGGAGTAGTTTTCACTACTGTTGCTTTGGCTATCGTAGTAGAGCTTCTACTCATACGCAAAGGCAAAGCTGTTTGATTATGTATCGGATGGTCGCAGGGGTGCTGGAGCCTATCCCAGCTGTCTTTGGGCGGGGTACACCCTGGACTGGTGGCCAGCCAATCCCAGGGCACATATAGTCAAACAACCATTCACACTCACATTCATACCTATGGACAATTTGGAGTTGCTAATTAACCTAGCATGTTTTTGGAATGTGGGAGGACACATCGGAGAAAGTTGTCTGAATCTCCTCTGGGTGGAATTGAACTCGGGTCTCCTAGCTGTGGGGCCTGCATGATAACCACTCAACGACCGTGCAGCACCACTATTAGTATCAAAATTAATTTAAGATATTGTACTATATCAACCAGTCCAGGGTGTACCCCGCCTCTCGCCCAGCTGGGATAGGCTCCAGCATATACACAACCCTAGTGAGGATAAACGGCATAGACAATTGTTGGATGGATATGGTAAATTTGTGTTTATATAATATCAACAAAGGCTGCACGGCGGTCGAGTGGTTAGCGTGCAGACCTCACGGCTAGGAGACCGGAGTTCAATTCCACCCTCGGCCATCTCTGTGTGGAGTTTGCATGTTCTCCCCGTGCATGCGTGGGTTTTCTCCGGGTACTCCGGTTTCCTCCCACATTCCAAAAACATGCTAGGTTAATTAGCCACTCCAAATTGTCCATAGGTATGAATGTGAGTGTGAATGGTTGTTTGTCTATATGTGCCCTGGGATTGGCTGGCCACCAGTCCAGGGTGTACCCCGCCCAAAGACAGCTGGGATAGGCTCCAGCACCCCCGCGACCCTTGTGAGGATAATCGGTAGAAAATGAATGAGTGAGTGATATCAATAATATGTGGAGCAATTGAACCTTGGCCCTAAAAGAGACATGCAGACCATTTGAACCAAATCCCAGGACTGGACATAAGTCAGTTTCTATTTTAAACCTGTATAGAACCAAGAGGGATTATATGGTTCTCCATCTGGCTGCTCCTCCAGATGCTTTTTGGTTAACTCCATGAAAAGATTTCCTGCTTGAAATGCATGCAGGCCTCTGCTTGGGGAGCCTCAGCAGCTGAAGGTGTTTGGAGGGTCGGTATGAGCTTGGATTGACTGAAAGGGGAACGGAGAGGAGGCACAATCATCCATAATTGAAAGCAACCTCGCTGTTGTTTGGAGGACAATACCCAGATTTCATACTGCCGGCGTCTGTGATTTTCACCTTCCACTCGACAAGTTTGAGGTTTGTTTGGAGACGTGAAAGTCAACGAACGATTATGATCGATTGATTATATTTGGTGGATGGCATTAAAAACCCACACACACTTCTTAGTAGAAATGCCTTTAAGAATGGATGAATGGACTCTTTTCTTTGCCTTGTTTGATGGTCAAGTTGTGAAGCACGTAGCGCTATTTGTAGCTTGACTGTTACACCACCAGGTTTACTAGGTTATACTTGGGAATGTAATACGCACGCTCCAAGCACACTTCTCTACAGTGGTTTGCTGTGAAAGATATCAGGAAGAGACAGAAATATCGATTGCTCTTTTCCAGAGTCAAAGCTGCCATGTTTGACTATCTTGTTTTACCTGAAATGATAAGTCTGTTTTCATGGGTGACGAAGGAAATTCAAAAATCGTCATGTTTTTAGGCTTGAATCAGGATATTTACAGTACATTTTTAAATGAAATGATTAATCGATGACCAAAATAGTCATTGATTTTTTTCTTCTTTATTTCGAATGAAATGATTAATCGATGACCAAAATAGTCATTGATTTTTTTCTTCTTTATTTCGAATGAAATGATTAATCGATGACCAAAATAGTCATTTTTTTTCTTCTTTATTTTGAATGAAATGATTAATCGATGGCCAAAATAGTCATTGATTTTTTTTCTTTATTTCGAATGAAATGATTAATCGATGACCAAAATAGTCACTGATTTTTTTTTCTTCTTTATTTCGAATGAAATGATAATCAATGACCAAAATAGTCATTGATTTTTTTTCTTTATTTTGAATGAGATGATTAATCGATGACCAAAATAGTCATTGATTTTTTTTCTTCTTTATTTTGAATGAAATTATTAATCGATGACCAAAATAGTAATTGATTTTTTTTTTCTTCTTAATTTAGAATGAAATTATTAATCGATGACCAAAATAGTCATTGATTTTTTTTTTCTTTATTTCGAATGAAATGATTAATCGATGACCGAAATAGCGGGCCACATTTGGCCTGCGGGCCGCGTGTTTGAGACCCCTGGTTTAGATCATCTGACCGATCAACATATTTATATTAGGAATGCTTCGATTTAAGGTTTTACGTTTTTTTGTATCTGCATGTGCTGATCAGGGGTATTTTACAGAAGTTGGACAATTGATCTAGGCGTCGATAATTTATATTTATTATTTTGTACATATCATTTTCTATATTGCATGCGTCTAATCTTGTGCATTAAAAAAACACAAGAACTTGAGACTGTGTCTGGACAGGTGACCAACCCAATCAGTTTTTGTTCTTGTTGAGCCCTACTTTGCGGTTTTTAGACATGTTTTTAGTCTTTTTTGTTCTAGTCTTGTGCATTAAAAAGCAAGGTTTTAGGTCTGGGCTCAAACCGATGACCAGCTCCAGCCCCCGGTCTTCACTTGCTGTGCCTAATCTGAGTTGTTTCTTTGCATTCTCACTCAAGTCATTTGTCTGCTCATGGGATACTCCCTTATGCAAAGTACCTATGCAGTACTTGCAGAAAAGGACAATAAATGCCAGTCATGTATATTTTAAATCAAAATCTTGGCAATGAAAACTACACTAAAAAAAGTGTTGTGTTGTGTTACGAGCGGCGCAGGTACTTGAAGGGAAGCCTCGCATGTCCTGATGCATGGAGCCATAAATAAATGAAGGCGGCTTGTGGTCTCAATGAAGCTTAGAACGTGAAGACGGGAGCTTTTATATAAGCGCAGAAGGCAAAATGGACTGATGCTGGGATAAATAAGTAAACAGTGTAAATGTACTTTAAAAAAAAAAAACAGCGGCAAAGGCACGTCACGGTGAAAGCTCTCTGGAAAAGCAACTTAATATTTAAAAATATCCAAGAGTGAGATTTGCATTTGACAGCTCTCACCTAAAAAAAAAAAAAAAAAGACACCCTGTTTGAATCATGTAAAAATATAAAGGTGCATTATTTTGCTTTTTTTTTTTAATTTCTTGGTTGCAAATGAAAAATTAAAAGGTTGAAAAGTGAAATAAAATATGAAATGTATTTCTGATTTTGTATTTCCCGGGATCATCTGCAAGTCAGCCATTAAAAAAAAAAAAGGTTTCAGTCACCAGTCATTTCTTTTCTTCGTCATGCAGCAAAGCATAATTATTACTTGGAGCTCTCTGATGAAAAAATTATTTCTCAATTTCTGTCCTTTTTCTTTTTTTGCATGGGATGCATTATGGGATATATGGACCCCCCCCCCACCCCCTCAGCTTTCTCAGGTGAGTGGAAAGTCTCACAAAATCCTAATACAATATAAATCATGCATTTTCTTTTGTCTTGAGGCCGATGCTACTGTATTCTAAGTCATGCATCTTTGCATTGCATGGATGATTTTTGCTCAATAATTAATACGCAGCCTCATCAAATTTGACTTGAGAGCTTCAGAACGCAGCTTGTGGTTTGTGCAAAGAAAAAACGTTCTTTGTTACTGACTGGCGGCGACAAGGATTACGTCTTCCAAGGAGGTTTTGTCTTTATTGGTGCGTTTTATTAGTTTGTATGCAACTTGCGGTATGCTGTTTTTCATATACTGTATGATATGTATCAAGATGGTTTTTTTTAATGGTTTACAGCAGGGGTCTCAAACACGCGGCCCGCGGGCCACACTAGTTTGAGGCCCCCTGCCTTGATATGAAAGTTTAATGTTAGTTTGATATGGATGCTGTATGGTATCATGTACCCTGAAAAAATTATTACGTTTCATTCATGTTAAAGGTTAAATAACTGTTAATAGTTATCCTCCCTATCCGTGTGGAAGTGGTAAGTTTTTGGCTATTTAAGTTTAAAGGAAATAACTTGAAGGCTACCGTTTAGGTGGCTAGCTCTCTAGTTTGCGAGTTAGCATGTGTCTCAAGACCCTGCAGTTGCGCAATATGTTGTAAATAAAAAGAGTATAAATGTGACTATAGTCGTGTTTTGTCATGTCTACAGGGCTCTAATAATGCTTTGTTCATTTTAATCTGAAAAAAATCATTTGTGTAGTGATCCCTCGTTTATCACAGTTAATTAGTTTCCAGACCTGGCCAGGATAAGTGAATTTCCGCAAATAAGATTCCGTATTTATACATTTTTTCATAGAAAACCTGTTTACAAGCTTCTAAATGGCAACCTTTTTGGGTTGTGTAAAAGTGAAATACTTGACAGAACATTTGGATTGTGACAGCACACCAACTGTCTCTCGCTGCTCCGTAATCCGACTTGATATTTTTTCATCCCTGTTGCGGAAAAACAAGCTGTGATTTGTTCCCACTGTACCATTTTCACACATTCCCCCCCGATGATGCAGATGAGTTTTATTTTTTACACTCTCTGTCACCTTAATTTCTCTTTCCTTATGTGAAGAAATCAAACCCAGACATGACGGACAGATGTCAAATTCAACTAAAGTGTTACATTCCTGCACCAACAGGAAACAATATTACATCTTGGAATATTAATTTGAGTGAGCCTTACACGATTCCCGGGAGGAGGATTGTGTGTTTTTGTAGCACCGTCTGTCCTTATAGACGCATGGAATTAAACACACAACCCACTCATGTGGACGTGAACAAAGAGTCAAAATGAAACTAAAGACAACTGTGGTCAGATCCCAAAAGCCAAGGGATCGACTTCCATATTCATGCCTGAATAATTCACGCTGTGGATCATGTTTAAGTCATAAACCGGGTTACAAATACTTAAGTTCAGTTGAAAGACTCGGGAGGAACTTTTAGGGGGTACTTTGTGTACTTCCTGTTCTCGAGGGTTTTTTTTTAATAATCAGTGAAGTATCAGACAGATTTTTGTATCAGACTAGAAAAGAAATAATTCTGATGAGATCCAAACATCTGAATGTATTTCATGGGATTTTATGTTCAGGATTTTTTAGAAACCTGGATCAAGTGCATCGGCTTTTGAAGACAAGGCTTCAAAAGAGTTATGCTTTTGCATTAATAAATGACATGATTACTTTTTAAGCTCATATTCAATAACTAATGGGGGAATCTTTTTTTGCCTAAATTAAACATTTCCAAGCATTGCAACAAACTAAAACACAAATATGAGACATTCAGAAGACGCATTAGCTGGCCACTAGGTGTCAGCAGTGTTACTATAATGTTCGATGAGACACACAAGCACCAGACCCGGTCGTCTGGAGTAACAGGCTTTTTTTGCAAATATGAATTACAATGTTCCTTCACTACACTTTTCGCGCAATTGCTGTTTCACAGGTTTTAAAGGTGACTATAGGGGTGTTACTTCAAGTCCAGAGGGCTCTAATGATGTTAGAAACTGTATTTAGAAGGTTCATTCATTCATTCATTTTATACCACTTTTTCCTCACAGGTCTTATAGGTGACTATAGGGGTGTTAGTTCAAGTCCAGAGGGCTCTAATGATGTTAGAAACTGTATTTAGAAGGTTCATTCATTCATTCATTTTATACCACTTTTTCCTCACAGGTTTTATAGGTGGCTATAGGGGTGTTAGTTCAAGTCCAGAGGGCTCTAATGATGTTAGAAACTGTATTTAGAAGGTTGATTCATTCATTCAATTTATACCGCTTTTTCCTCACGAGGGTGGAATTGAACCCTGGTCTCCTAGCTCAGACTAGACTCATCCTAGAAAAGAAATAATTCTGATGAGATCCAAACATCTGAATGTATTTCATGGGATTTTATGTTCAGGATTTTTTAGAAACCTGGATCAAGTGCACCGGCTTTTGAAGACAAGGCTTCAAAAGAGTTATGCTTTTGCCTCAAACTAGTGTTGGCCCACGGGCCGCGTGTTTGAGTCCCCTGACCTAAACGGTAGCCTTCAAGTTATTTCCTTTAAACTTAAATAGCCAAAAACTTACCACTTCCACACAGATAGGGAGGATAACTATTAGCAGTTATTCAACCTTTAACATGAACATGAATCAAACGTAATAATTTTTTCTGGGTACATGATACCATACAGCATCCATATCAAACTTGTGCTGGCCACACTGACATTAAACTTTCATATCAAGGCGGGGGCCTCAAACTGGTGTCCTGCGGGCCACATTTGGCCCGCGGGCCGCGTGTTTGAGGCCCCTGCTGTAAACCATTAAAAAAACCAGCTTGATACATATCATACAGTATATGAAAAACAGCATACCGCAAGTTGCATACAAACTAAAAAAACGCACCAATAAAGACAAAACCTCATTGGAAGACGTAATCCTCGTTGCTGCCAGTCAGTAACAAAGACTGTTTTTCTTTGCACAAACCACAAGCTGCGTTCTGAAGCTCCCAAGTCAAATTTGATCAGATGCGGATTAATTATTGAGCGATTATTGTCGCCCATATTGGAACATTTTTCATTTAATTTGAAGCAAAGCTGCTGTTGAAGTAGAACGATCATACAGCGGTTTAATGTCCTTGTAAGTGTGTGCTTGTCTGCTAATGGTATACTTCAGGTCACAAAGAGTATTTTCATCCTACTTGTCATCAGTGCTTTATGTTCACGTAGTGGAACAAAATCACGCCTAACTACAGTGTACTTGTGTGGGTTCTTGGCCCAGGAACTGTCGGAGGAGCGTCATTCACCGCCACTGCTGACAGTCAACGGCCCAGGAGAGGAAAAGCTTTTTCGCAGTAAAAGTGCAGAAGTGGAGCTTACGGTGGAAAAGGAGCGGGTCAAAAAGATGCTGTCTGAAGGGTAATGGCACGCATCGTTGTTTTTCACTTCAAGGAATGTTGGTTTCATATCCAGATTGTCACGCTTAACAGTTTCAGATCATCAAATATATTTTAATATTAGTCATTGACACAACTGAACATAAAATGCCCCCTAAATCTACTCCCAGCCTGAGCAGCAACAACTGCAATCAAGCGATAACTTGCAATGAGCCTCTAACAGCGCTGTGGAGGAATTTTGACCCACTCATCTTTGCAGAATTGTTGCAATTCAGTGTTTTTTTTACCTTGTAACCATTCGCCGTTTGACAACCCTGCACCGCCTGATGCGCCATTCATTCATTTTCTACTGCTTTTCCTCATGACGGTCGCGGCGGGTGCTGGAGCCTATCCCAGCTGTCTTTGGGCGAGAGGCGGGGTACACCCTGGACTGGTGGCCAGCCAATCACAGGGCACATATAGACAAACAACCATTCACACTCACATTCATACCTATGGACAATTTGGAGTGGCATGTTTTTGGAATGTGGGAGGAAACCGGAGTACCCGGAGAAAACCCACGCATGCACGGGGAGAACATGCAAACTCCACACAGAGATGGCCGAGGGTGGAATTGAACCCTGGTCTCCTAGCTGTGCAGCCCTGGTTCAGTATATTTTTCATCAAAATAGTAGTCATGCCAAAATGTTGTGTTGCTGCTGGAGCCTATACCAGCTGTCTTCGGGCGAGAGGCGGTGAGGTAC
Organism: Doryrhamphus excisus; assembly: GCF_037039965.1. Taxonomy (NCBI): domain Eukaryota; kingdom Metazoa; phylum Chordata; class Actinopteri; order Syngnathiformes; family Syngnathidae; genus Doryrhamphus; species Doryrhamphus excisus. Next base: position 251,985 of record NC_136360.1, read on the forward strand.
ACCCTGGACTGGTGGCCAGCCAATCACAGGGCACATATAGACAAACAACCATTCACACTCACATTCATATGTGTGGACAATTTGGAGTCGCCAATTAACCTAGCATGTTTTTAGAATTTCAAAATACATGTAGGCCGTTATATTCCAAAGAAATCAACACCTTGTACAATTTCAGTTATGCACATTTTCATAAATGTATTTTTCAGGTCAATTTAAGACTTAATTACACGGTGTTAAAATACCCAAATGTCCACTTAAATTCACAGATGCACCGTTTCTGAATATCATCGTCTTTGTGAACATAACAGTGGACTTGTGGTTGCAGTCTAATAAGAAGTCATACACAAAGAGGCTGCAACCGGGGGTGGTATATATGAGAGTTATAATTTACCACTGACTGAGAGCAGGATGTGAAAAGGAGCCGAGCAGTAGATTAAGTAGTATATCCACGGCTAATATGGCTCTCTAGCAAATGTCATGCACTCTTGAGACTAATTGTCATGGCTTTACACATAAAAATGATAATAAGCCTCGTTTCATAAACAGTCTGAGTATATTGTATAGGGCGGTGATTTTCAACCACTGTGCCGCGGCCCACTAGTGTACCTTGAGAAACCGTCAGGTGTGCTGTGAGGAATTATCCAATATCACTTTTTATAATTAACATTTATTAATCATCATTTGCAAATATTATGTCCATAGCCATGAATATATGGACCCAAATATTCCAATTGCATTTGGTATATTTGCTCAAACGGAAAGAATTGAACAGGGATGGAATATTCCTTTAACCAATCCGATTGAGGTATCTTGTACCCGCTCAAACGGAAAGTTGTCAGGGTGCGTTCTTCTTCTTTGTGGTGTTTTTCTTCTTCTGTTGTTTATTGGCGGTTGGCAAGCAGCTTTCGTGTACATTAGCGCCATCTGTGGAACAGAATCTAAACCCTTCTATACGCCATTCACAAGTCCAGTTTTATTAAAAAAGAAAATATATATCTATATAAAACATGTCCTGAGTTTAATTATAAAATATTAGCAAGATTGAATTTGATCTTTTCCTGGTTAAATTGATCCCGGGTGCGTTCTTTCAGCGCATGCTCAGATATGACGTAACACGCAGATCCAGACGTTCTTCACTTTTAAAAATGGAGGCCAGCAATCGGCATTGGACTGCTAAGCAAAGTTTGTTTTTGATTCAAACCAAAAATGTTCCAAAATGTCACCACGACCTCACACGTGCATCAATAAGTCTATGGGAGGAACAAGGTAGGTGTTGCCACACGGACCAATATTACATTGCTATGCCAGTCTTTACACCACAGACACTCCACAGTAGCCATGTTTTTACATCACCACTTTTTCTCTTTCCCAATGACCTTTCGGGAAACAATGGTATCCATGGAAAGGAATATTCCAATCTCTTGTCTACATGCGCCGTGAAAATCAACCAGAATAGTCAATAGGGCATGCCCAGTAAAACGTAAACATCAACATCACGTGATACCGGCTTCCCCGAGTTTTTCTTCCACTTGTTGGAATAACTCCGTATTGCCAGTTTTTCGTCTGTCCAGTCTTGAAATTTAGTTTGAATGAAAAACAAACTTTGCTTAGCAGTCCAATGCCGATTGCTGGCCTCCATTTTTAAAACTGAAGAACGTCTGGATCTGCGTGTTACGTCATATCTGAGCATGCTCTGAAAGAACGCACACCGGGATCGATTTAAACAGTAAAAGATGCTAATATTTTGCTAATATTTCATAATTAAACTCGGGATATTTATTTTCTTTTTTAATAAAACTGGACTTGTGAATGGCGTATAGAAGGGTTTAGATTCTGTTCCACAGATGGCGCTAATGCACACGAAAGCTGCTTGCCAACCGCCAATAAACAACAGAAGAAGAAAAACACCACGAAGAAGAACGCACCCTGACAACTTTCCGTTTTTTAGCGGGTACAAGATACCTCAATCGGATTGGTTAAAGGAATATTCCATCCCCGTTCAATTCTTTCCGTTTGAGCAAATAAACCAAATGCAATTGGAATATTTGGGTCCATATATTCATGGCTATTGACATAATATTTGCAAATGATGATTAATAAATGTTAATTATAAAAAGTGATATTGGATAATTCCTCACGGCACACCTGACGGTTTCTCAAGGTACACTAGTGGGCCGCGGCACAGTGGTTGAAAATCACTGGTATAGGCCACATTTGTACAATCACTCAATGGTTGCATTTACTTCTCGGAGAAAGCATGTAAAACACAGCTCCCGGGCCTTTCCTTGCTCACGTCGTCGTACACAGCGAAAGACACACATCCGAGTGATGTAACAAGGAGGAGAACACATTTTTAAATGGAGCAGCAGTGAGTAAGTGTTCCACTCACACAAAACAACTTTGCCTGGAGGAGATTTTTGTCCTTGCATTTAGTGAGATCATCCATTGCGTCGCATGGCGATTGAACCTGTGGTGTTCATCATGTTGCACCCGTTGTTGGCCTTTTCCTGGTCACTCCTGGTGGTCTGTAATGATATGGAAGAGTTGTCATCTGCAGATCTTGTCCAGATGATTCCATTTCATGACTTCTGTAAGCCGGTGCAAGATCTTCTCTGTTGCTATGGTGAGTAGCTGTATGGTTGCTAGGCTCCTGGAATGGTTGCCAAGTGGAAAGACGCCACTTAATGCATTTCAAAGCTCTCAGGCATATTTGGTATCCTCGGTAAATCCTGACCTTTACCGGAACATATTTGTTTAATTTTCATAATATCTTCCTTGATCCAAACATTTGCAAAAACACTTCAGTGTCTTTTCTGCAAGTAAATATTGCTATGACACTTTACTTTACTGACTGATTTATTTTTCATAATAATATCATAATAAAAACGGGCGGCATGGCGGTCTAGTGGTTAGCGCGCAGACCTCGCAGCCCGGAGACTAGGGTTCAGTTACACCCTCGGCCATCTCCCCGTGCATGCATGAGTTTTCTCCGGGTACTCCGGTTTCCTCCCACATTCCAAAAACATGCTAGGTTAATTGGCCACTCCAAATTGTCCATAGGTATGAATGTGAGTGTGAATGGTTGTCTGTCTATATGTGCCCTGTGATTGGCTGGCCACCAGTCCAGGGTGTACCCCGCCTTTCGCCTGAAGTCAGCTGGGATAGGCTCCAGCATACCCCCACAATCCTAGTGAGGATAAGCGGCATAGAAACTTACAAGAAGAAAGTTTTTTTGTTTGTTTGTTTTTTTTAATTGTATTCAAAACTGTTAAATTAAATTTTAACTATTAATTTAAATTTTATTGAAAAGTTGAAATAGTTAACAGAACTGGAAAATCGGCTGTAATTTTGCAAGAATAAAGTCAAAATATTCAGAAAAAAATGGCAATTTGACGAGAATAAACTTGTAATAGTATGAAAAGAATAATGTCATTTTAGAAGCAATAACTGGAAATATTAAAGAATATTCAAAGTTGTAAAATTATGAAATCGATTTGTAATTTTTCAAAAATTAGGTTGGGGAAAAAGTTCTAATATTATGTGAATAAAATCATAATATTACTAAAAGAAAAACTGAATGAAAGTTGAAATATTTGCAAAATTTTACATTTAGAATGTAGGAAGACCTCAATAAAAGCTATGTATTAAGCGAGGGTTTTCTCCGGGTACTCCGGTTTCCTCCCACATTCCAAAAACATGCTAGGTTAATTAGCGACTCCAAATTGTCCATAGGTATGAATGTGAGTGTGAATGGTTGTTTGTCTATATGTGCCCTGTGATTGGCTGGCCACCAGTCCAGGGTGTACCCCGCCTCTCACCCAAAGACTTAGGCTTTCCTCGTGAGGAAAAAGCGGTAGAAAATGAATGAATGAATAATAAAAACTATAAAAGCAATCTTCACTCGCTAAATGTACTGCAAAAAAGGTCAGTAAGGATAATTCATAATGCCGCCTACAGAGAACATACTAACTCCTTATTTCTAAAATCCCAAATACTTCAACTTGCTGATATAGTTCATCTTCAAACAGCTAAAATAATGCATAAGGCTAAAAACAACCAATTAGCTAAAAATGTCATCCAATACTTCTCTACAAGAGAGGAGAAATATGATCTCAGGGAAGAAGTACATTTGAAACACTTCTATGCTAGGACTACGTTATGCTAGCCATAGCATTTCAGTATGTGGAATCAAACTATGGAATGGATTGAGTAAGGAACTGTGCAGTGCAGCCGGACTTCCTTCTAGTTCTATCAGCTGTTAGCTGTGCAAGCTGAGTGGGACCAATCAAAGCGGAGTGGGCGTGCCCAGAGGCAGGTCGTGGGTGGAATAAATTTAAACGGACCGTTTTGGAAAATCCATGGAAACACAGCTGGGATAGGTGCAGAATCTGGAAGATCTAGACTGCTTTCTGTGAGGGTTATCACGTGTGTCTGCTTTATAGGAGTCCACAACTTAATACAAAGGGCCGGAAATGAGCCTAATCGGAAACCCTTTAACCGAAAAACATGTTAACCGGGACGGACGCTAACCAAGGTTCCACTGTACTCGCATGTGATCATTTATAGTGCAAGTATGTACAACCATTGCACACTCCATTAAAGTTAAAGTTACCATGTTATTACCAAACAAAGTCCAGTATTATATACCACAAACGTCCGTGATATACGGCCACCACGGCAACGACAGAGTAATTAGCCTCCATACATCCGTGGAGATGTTATTGGAAGATGGAATTACAAGATGTTTCTGTTTGAAATTCAGCGTTTTGTGCAAGGGTTGCATATTAAGGTGTTTCTCAGTGAGGTAAAGTGAGTCATTCTTATGTCAGCTAGAAGATGGACGCCATTGTGAAAAGCTTTTACTCAAATTGAGGCTTTTTGCTCTTTTGTTGCTGCTTTGCTGTGCAAAGTGTGCGCAATATTTATTCATTTTAACTTTTAAATTCCTTAGAAATGTCTTAATTGGGGCGGCACAGTGGACTAGTGGTTAGCGCGCAGACCTCACAGCTGGGAGACCAGGGTTCAATTCCACCCTCGGCCATCTCTGTGTGGAGTTTGCATGTTCTCTCCGTGCATGCGTGGGTTTTTGGGTATGAATGTGAGTGTGAATGGTTGTTTGTCTATATGTGCCCTGTGATTGGCTGGCGACCAGTCTAGGGTGTACCCCGCCTCTCGCCCAAAGATAGCTGGGATAGGCTCCATCGCCCCCTGCGACCCTCGTGAGGAAAAAGCGGTAGAAAATGAATGAATGAATGAATGACTTAATTGGTTTTTCATTACAAAAGACTATCAATCTAAATGTTTTGTTTTTTTTCAGAAAGCACACGGCAGGGGAGTCAAAGTTAAATAGAGACGTCCCATCCGAAAAAAGAAAGTCAAACAAGTGTTTGTTTTTGTGCCCCCAGGTCCATGTGTGAAATCAACCTGGAGGCAGAGCTGTTCACCCTCCAAGACAGTAATGCCAAGCTGGTAGCAGCACTGCAAGAAGCCAACAGCAGCGTGGAACAGTGGAAGCAGCAGTTGGCCGAGTACCAGAACGAGACAGATCGCCTCCGAGAGCAGGTGGGCACGCGGCATAACCTTATCACGGCGTCACTTGATCGTCACATGTACTTGAAGTTGCTAGAGAACACCTTCATCGACTTAATCAAGGCCTGCAAAGTCATAGCATGCTGTTTTGTGTTCACTGTGCGCGGTATACGTCCCCGACCGAACAGCAAGCGTTCTAACAGCCACACATCGGTTATTTTGCCCATGGAGCACACAAAATAGTGCTATTGTGTGGATGAAAACACCTGTCTATTCTGTTTAAACCTCTCCACTACTATGGGAAAGACCAAAGAGCTGTCAAACGACCTAGAACGACTCAGAATTAAAGATAGTAATCCCTCGTTCATCACAGTTAATGGAAAATTTATGTAGTTAGAGCAGGGGTGGGCAAACTTTTTGACTCGCGGGCCGCATTGATATTACAAAATTTACGGGGGGGGGCAGACTATATATTTTATTTTACACGTAACAGTCCACCTGGTATTATTGTATCTGTAAAATTGTCATGCAATCTGCTATTATTATTTATTATTTTATATTTATATTTAAATATTTTAAAAAATAATAAAATATTATAATTACAATAAAATTAAAATAATAATTATTATATTATTATTATGTAAAATATGCAAATATAACAATAATATTATATAATTAATATAATAATTAGCATTAATATAATAATTATAATAATCATAGTAGTTCTAATAATAATAATACTTATTATTATTATTATGTGCTTGTGTCCCTTTTTTCAGGAACACTTTGTAAACAACAGACCATGTCAAAAAAAGAAATTGATAAAACCATCAAAAGGTTGGCTCAGGCCATGATGCCAGGTTGTATGTTGAGTTTAAATGAAATACTTTGGAAAGATTGGGCGGGCCGTATTCAAACACTTGGCGGGCCGGATGTGGCCCCCGGGCCGTAGTTTGCCCACCCCTGAGTTAGAGCCCCTATTGTCACCTTTACATGCATACTACCCAATATAGTATATAGATGTCTATTGGTGCGCAGTTTAAGTCACTGTAGAATCACTGTAATATTCCAAACTGCAGTGTTTTGTTTTTTTTCCGTCCATCCCACTTTTTTCCCATGAATATTTTTCTTAGCAAGTTCCCGTGATAATTGCAGGGCCGGAATTTAATTTCTAATCTAGGGAGAGAATGATATGCCCATGGTCAAACAAAACAAGCGCGTCTTCAAGGAGACCGAATCAAGTGACGCAACAACTGGCCTTCAGCGATCGCTATCATCGCTAATTACGAGACGCTTGTCACTGTTTTTGTCCTATATCGTGCGAGTCCAGGTGAGCGTTACTCCTCAAATAGACACACACACACACACATCAACGCACACACTGCAGAAAAGTCAACCAGGTGGCTCGAAATGGAGCAGGCCCCCAGGGTTTGATGGGGGAGGGGGGCTGACACTCTATAGTGTCCAGCCTTTTTTTCCCCCCCATCTCTGCCCCATTTAGGCGAACATGATAAATCGCCATAAGGCTCCAAGGAGAAGGTTGACTTAAAAAACGAAAAAAAAAATCTCATATCACATTTTCTTTCATTATGGGACTGGGGGTGGGGTATATTTTCTATATTTGTCATATGGCATTTACACCCTTTGTGATTCATACGTAACTGCGTAGGCACAATCTTAACAATCCAAAAAAGCAATTTAAGGTCTTAAGGTATTAATTGACAGTTTAATTAATATATTATATTATATTTAATATTAAACGGAAACCTCAGTGTTACTAAAGCTCTTGTATTAGATTGTTGGATGAGTGGGTGTTTGTATCCCTGTCAGTTTGATAGCTGAGTGTCTTCGTTATGTCCTGTCTACTCACAAAAACAAAGATGGGAGCCTGGGGGGGGTATTAGTTGTCACATACAGTACGGAGAGCATACAGAGGGGGGGTCTACATGGCTTTTCGGAGGCTGGGCTCGTTTGGCGTATGACATAACACAGCATGGGCTCTTTATAGAAGAGACTGCATATGAAAATGCATAAAAATTAATATACTCAGTTCACATTGGCGACATCAATAAAAATGTTTCCTGTAGTTTCTGCATCAGCCATTTATTTACGGGGGACAAAAAAGTAACCTAAACTGGAAGATTTCTATATGTGCCCTGTGATTGGCTGGTGACCAGTCCGGGGTTTACATTCCACCTCTCGCCTGAAGTCAGCTAACTAACCCTAATGAGGATAAGCAGCCTGGAAAATAGTACTGTGCTGTAGATGGGCTAGCATGAGCAAATCAAGCGCCCCTTTTCTCTAACGTCCCCTGAGCTCACTTGGAAACAAACATTGCGGTGTGGGACATTTCACCTGTGCTCTAAATGTGATGAGGGGTAATGGTAATGGTAATATTTCATTTGAACATGCATCAGATTACAATTGAATGCATCACATAATCAGTTCACAGTTCCACATGTCCAAAAGGAGTAGGAAGAAGCAAAGCTTATTAAATCCTACCCCTCCATCTGGTACTTTTACAATCACTAACTGTTACATTTGTTCACTTCCTGTTTTCCATAATACAGTTTAAGGTTGTTTTATTTTGTTGTTTTTTAATAATGTACCTCGTACCGAAGTAGGAGGTGATAAGAGCATCCAATGCCATAATGGGTACCATAGAGCGTGTCAATATAGTGATATATATAGCACATCATGACTGGTTCAAGACTCTTCATCCTTGTATTTAGCAAACATCAACTGCTTGTATTGTTTCTTGAATCGGCTCATCGTTGTGCATTGTTTGATTTCCTTACTCAATCCATTCCATAGTTTGATTCCACATACTGAAATGCTATGGCTAGCATAACGTAGTCCTAGCATAGAAGTGTTTCAAATGCACTTCTTCCCTGAGATCATATTTCTCCTCTCTTGTAGAGAAGGTAATTGCTGTCATTGGGATACACCTATTGATGATGAAGCCCCCTTAAAAAAAACCCTAAATGTTGTATGTTTTGATAGACATGCTGAGATCATGCATTAACACGAACAGTTGCAATATCTTACATAGTATCTTACACTACCAAAACGTCTTTCCTAGGGTGCACTGATACACATACTTATGCTAGTTCCGTCAACAACAGCAGTATAGATACATCGACAAAACTACGATGTCCGCTCTCCTTGGGATGGCTGTATCTTCCAACACAGTTCTTAGGTTAAAAAATACTGATGGCAAACGAGTATCTTGTTGAGTATTTGCAGCATCATTAAACTTAGTCTTAGCTGATGAAGAAAACAGGACCTAGATCACTTAATTAGTTGACATTGACCTTTGATGCAATTCCATGATTCGGCTCATGATTATGCAAAATTGACACCTTTGATTTCATATTGTAAACAGTACATCATGATTTTGTGCAACAAGCTAGTGACGCTCACCAGAAGAACAAATACACTACGTTCTCTGAGTATTGATGTGTTTGTGTTCCAGGTGGCAGAGTTGGAGGCACAGCTTGGTCATCCTGCTGCTGCTCACACTGATAAAGAGGAGTTGAGCCGCTCACTGGAGGAGCTCGAAGCCCTGCTTAGCGTCAAGGACCAGGTACATATAAGATGCAAAGTCCCCCTTTTACAGGGAAAAGTCATAAGAATATAAGACAGAAGCTGGTGTTTTCATGTATTCCCACACAAAACTAATGTAACATATATTAGGGTACCATATTGTATATGTTAGCACACCTAGTTGGAGCAAACTAGGTGATTTCATAACCAACAGACCAAGTGCTTGTCGATGCCCTAAAATATAATTTTATAATTGTTTATCTTCAACAGTCCTGACCTTATCTTAGTAAGTATGCACTTAAGCTTGCCTGCAATAATTTTTTTCTAAACTAAAGAATAGGTTTGAATCTGAGTGGGGAAGAAAATACCACTTCCACACTGAATGGGAGGAGAACTTTTTTCACTATGACATGTCTAACTCACAGCTAGGAGACCCGAGTTCAATCCCACCCTCGGCCATGTCTGTGTGGAGTTTGCATGTTCTCCCCGTGCATGCGTGGGTTTTCTCCGGGTACTCCGGTTTCCTCCCACATTCCAAAAACATGCTAGGTTAATTGGCCACTCCAAATTGTCCATAGGTATGAACACCGCCATTGTCACTTTTACATGCGTATTACCCAATATAGTAGTCATATAATCAGCAGAAAATTTGCAATTTAAGATGTAAATAAGACAAAATAAACTTGCGTGGAAAAAGCCACACGGTGGTCGAGTGGTGGCCAGTCAGAAGATTGAGAAGACCTGGGTTCGATTCTCAGGAAGTGATGTCGGGGGGTTTGTTACGGATGCAAAAGTAGCCCATGCTCGAGTTTCTTGCGCCTCCATTAAAATCCTGTTTTTCAGGTGGTCAACTCTGGTGCTTGTGTGTCTCACCAAACATTGCAGGTTTGATTTGATTGAGAATAGAAAACGTTTACTCTTAGAGCCTTCTAAACATGAAATAACACCCCTATGGTCACCTTTACATGCGTATTACCTAATATCGTAGTCATATAATTCGCAGAAAATTTTCAGATTTAAGATGTAAATAAGACAATATAAACTTGCATGGAAAGCCACACGGTGGTCGAGTGGTGGCCAGTCGGGAGATTGGGAAGACCTGGGTTCAATTCTCCGCTTTCCACATTCCAAAAACATGCATGTTAGGTTAATTGGTGACTGCAATATTCCTATTGGTGTATGAATGTGAGTGTGAATGGTTGTTTGATTGGTGAATGGTTGTCCTCTCGCCTGAAGACAGCTGGGATAGGCTCCAGCACCGCTTGTGAACACTCTATAGGCCTCACATACCAATTGAATGTACTCTAAATTGTAAACTGTCAAAGTACTCACCACAAAAAAATCAGTCATAGACATGACATAGTGAAAAAAATGATCCTCCAATTCCATGTGGAAGTGGTGCATTTTTGACCTTCTCACTTCGTCGTCCTTCCCCACTCTGTTGGAAATCCATTCTTAAGTTAAGAATATGTAAATTAGAGGCTATCTAGTTAGCTCGCTAGCTTGCCGTGCCTAAAGCGGGAGCTGTCTCTCGTGTTTCCGCAGAGGTCCCCATAGCCTATGTGTAAGAGTTGCGCAATGTGGTGTAACCAAAGATAGCCGTGCAGCAGTGTCGGTTATTTCACAACTGTATGTGTATGCCAGATGCATGTCGGACTGGTTGTCCTGACAAAGAATGACGGATGGCTAACGTCGACGTTTTTAATGCTGTGCGATGAACCCACATTACGTTGTCTACAACAAAAAAACTTTACCCATGCTAACATGTGAGTTATTGTGTCTTACTATAGCTTGTCATGTCTACTATATTATGACTATAGGGGTACTAGACACCCACAAAATAAGAACGACAAGAATAATAAGATAATAATTAACATTGCAATGTGGTTCACGTATCTAAACAAGGCCCACTTTACTTTTTTGAACCCACATTACGTTGTCTACAACAAAAGACTTTACCCATGCTAACATGTGAGTTATTATGTCTTATTATTGCTTGTCACGTCTACTATATTATGACTATAGGGGTACTAGACACCCACAAAATAAGAATTACTTGCTGTTTGGAGGTTGTCGCTCTCCTCGTTAACATTGCAATGTGGTTCACGTATCTAAACAAGGCCCACTTTACTTTTTTGAACCCACATTACGTTGTCTACAACAAAAGACTTTACCCATGCTAACATGTGAGTTATTATCTCTTATTATTGCTTGTCACGTCTACTATATTATGACTATAGGGGTACTAGACACCCACAAAATAAGAATTACTTGCTGTTTGGAGGTTGTCGCTCTCCTCGTTAACATTGCAATGTGGTTCACGTATCTAAACAAGGCCCGCTTTACTTTTTTGAACCTACATTACGTTGTCTACAACAAAAAAACTTTACCCATGCTAACATGTGAGTTATTATATCTTACTATTGCTTATCATGTCTAAGATATTATGACAAAAGGGGTACTAGAGATCCACAAAATAAGAATGACAAGTATAATAAGATAAGAATTAATATTGCAATGTGGTTCACGTATCTAAACAAGGCCCGCTTTACTTTTTTGAACCCACATTACGTTGTCTACAACAAAAAAACTTTACCCATGCTAACATGTGAGTTATTATATCTTACTATTGCTTATCATGTCTAAGATATTATGACAAAAGGGGTACTAGAGATCCCCAAAATAAGAATGACAAGTATAACAAGATAAGAATTAACATTGCAATGTGGTTCACGTATCTAAACAAGGCCCGCTTTACTTTTTAATTTATGCAAGGTCACCTTGATAAGGGTCTGTCGGGACTTCAGGTATGTTCCAAAGTGTTCTGATGACTCCGCTTGTTTGATTCCTTTTTGATTCCAAGCACAGCAACCTGGTGTAAAAGGACAGTAAGGTTAAAAACAACAGTGACAGGGTTTTCCTGTGTGACAAGGGTGATCTGTTTTCAGGAGATACACAGTCTACAAAGCAAGAAAACTGATGTGGGACAACTGGAGAGGGAGAGGGAAGAGGCTATTGAGAGACTCCAGGTACGTTGTTTTTCTCTTGTCTACTCACTGGCTTGCTTTTTGCTTTTAAAGTCGACTTTTCGTTCTTTTCGTCAATGATTTGGACGGAAAGATTTTCTTTTTTTCTGCACTAAAAGTTTCAAGCGGGTTCAAACTTGTCTTTAATGGTTGTGACTATTACTCCACCTCCTCAAGAGGCATCTTAGAGAAAGCAATCTTGCAGGAAAAGGGACTTGTTGAAGTGCCACTGGGTAGTAATTGTGCTGCAAAATAACAGCCTCATTATCAACATCTTGGTGCTATCTTGCAATAAAAAATAATTGTGTTATCGCCATGGCCATACTAGATCTTACATGGGCTTGAATATTGCTGGGCCAGCCAGTGCACCTCCACACCTGGGGTGGGAAAATGTTTCAAATTCTGGTATTGATTCAGGGCCGTATACGGATATATATATATATATATATATATATATATATATATATATATATATATATGGATACTAATTCTCATTTTTCAGTATTATTTAATGATTTTGTGATTTTTGCCTTTATTTTGTGGCTCATTCATCCATTCATTTTCTACTGCTTATCCTCACAAGGGTTGCGGGGGTGCTGGAGCCTATCCCAGCTGTGTCACAGGGCACATGTGCACCCCTGCTTTAATGTGTTTAGCAAATGGCTTCAATGTAAATCATATTTCTCATCTGTAGCGCAGGATCAATAGAATATGGTAATGGTTTTATTTCATTTGAACATGCATCAGATTACAATTGAATGCATCACATAATCAGTTCACAGTTCCACATGTCCAAAAGGAGTAGGAAGAAGCAAAGCTTATTAAATCCTACCCCTCCATCTGGTACTTTTACAATCACTAACTGTTACATTTGTTCACTTCCTGCTTTCCATAATACAGTTTAAGGTTTTTGTGTTTTTTTTTTAATAATGTACCTTGTACCAAAGTACTCAGTGATATGAGCATCCAATGCCATAATGGGTACCATAGTAAGTGTCAATATAGTGATATATATAGCACATCATGACTGGTTCAAGACTCTTCATCCTTGTATTTAGCAAACATCAACTGCTTGTATTGTTTCTTGAATTGGCTCATCGTTGTGCATTGTTTGATTTCCTTACTCAATCCATTCCATAGTTTGATTCCACATACTGAAATGCTATGGCTAGCATAACGTAGTCCTAGCATAGAAGTGTTTCAAATGTACTTCTTCCCTGAGATCATATTTCTCCTCTCTTGTAGAGAAGTATTAGATGACATTTTTAGCTAATTGCTTATTTTTAGCCTTATGCATTATTTTAGCTGTTTGAAGATGAACTATATCAGCAAGTTATCAGCAATATCAGATTTTGAAATAAGGAGTTAGTATGTTCTCTGTAGGCGGCATTATGAATTATCCTTACTGACCTTTTTTGCAGTACATTTAGCAAGTGAAGATTGCTTTTATAGTTATTACCCCACCTTTTTAGACAATAATAATTTTATTTAGAAAGCTACAGACTTTAGTTTTGTCATGTTTTGCATTTGGTGAGTAGTAGTGGCCTCTGCTGGCATAAGTGGTCATTGTCACATGCAAGCACATCAATTATCAAAGGATTTGACTAGTAGTTTAGTAGTAGTATAGTCTGTACTCTGATACAGTTACTAAAAAAAAGAGCACAGTATATGACAGTTCAAGGACAAAACAAATTGAACAACTTTGCATGTCAATGAGGGCAATACTGACAATTTTTCGTCTTGGTGTCAGTTATGATTCATGTATCGTCACGTTTAACCTTTGCTGTCTTTGTGTTTATTTCATCAATTCTTCATCGATTCATTCAGCAAAGTTCCCCTCATAAAGCCCCCGCAATGACTCATTTGAATTTCTATTTTCAACACAGAATGAGCAGCAAATAGCCTCGGAAATTTTAGCAACCTTTACCTCACTCAGCAGCGAGACAATATAGGATATAGAATTGACCGATTTTTAGGTTTAGGTCAAAACTCAAACAAAGTGGTTAAAATGAGTACTTCAACTACAACTACTCATTCCAAAAATTACAACAAAAAAAAAGATGCAAGTATGTGTATGACTGCAATGATGTCCGCCTATTTGTCTGCAGGACCTTGAGAGGCGAAACACAGAACTCGAGGGTCAAGTTCACAACGCTGAAGAGACACTGGCCTCCAGCAGGGACGAGCGAGAGAAAGCGGAAGTCGAGGTCCAACACATCCTGGAAGCTCTCGATGTTAAAATTTGCGACCTGAATGACCTGAGACAAAATTTGGCCAAACTGATCGATAAGTAGTCCCCATCTCAGGCGGGCTGCATCTCCACAGTCGAGGCGTGGTCACTCTTGTTTGTTTTTACCGGCAGATCCTTAAAGGTGCAACGCACAGAATAAACCAGCTGTATTCTTACATAGACAGTACACGATCTGATTTGTATCTAAGGCTACCTTCACTGTTTTGCTTTGGTACTCTGGTCTGGAGAATCTGAATTGAAAAAAGGTACTTGGTGTGCACTTTGGTACAGTTTGCTCAGCAGTCACACTAGTAGTTCTTAGTAGTCATGGGAACAAACATGGGACTTTACTTTGATGAGGTTGGCCATGGAGTTTCATTTGTAGTTTAGTGTGTTTAGTTTGTGACCAAAATAGGTGTGTCCCCAATGATGTGCATTGTTAGCTAGCTCATATTAACTTGGTTTCTTGTGTTATAATGCACAGAAAAGTAAATAAATAGAAATAAATATGTTTTCATGTATCACATAAGGATTGTGAATGATGGGCAAAATTTTAAAAGTGCAGTTCCCCTTTAAAGATTAACTTTCTGTACCTTTAAAATAACTAAAAAAGTCATTTGGATGAAATGTTAGGAAGAATTTGGTATTTGATTCCATGTACATGTTATAACTAGGGATCGACCAATATGTTTTTTGGGGGTCTGATGCCGATTTTTTTCCATCAACTTTAGCCGATGGCCGATTTTACTTGGGCCG
Source organism: Doryrhamphus excisus (assembly GCF_037039965.1). Taxonomy (NCBI): domain Eukaryota; kingdom Metazoa; phylum Chordata; class Actinopteri; order Syngnathiformes; family Syngnathidae; genus Doryrhamphus; species Doryrhamphus excisus. Next base: position 267,072 of record NC_136360.1, read on the forward strand.
ATATTGCTTTTGATCCCTCAATTTACATGAAAAAAAGACCATGATAACAAATATTTATTGAAATGTAAACTTCTTAAACACACATTTAAACGTCATTATCAACTTTAAAAGGAATAAATATTCAACCATGTGCAAAACATTTCTGTCGTAGTTTAAATTTATCTAGCATCGATGTGATGACTGCTCCTCCGCAGTGTGACACGAACCTACACGCGTATCGGCCGATACCGATAGAAGAGAAAAACGCAAATATCGGCCGGCCGATGTATCGGTCGATACTTAGTTATAACCCTGAAAAGGGGGAAATATGTGAATAAGTATGGCCGAACACGCTGTCTCCCTCTGACATCCTCATCCAGAATGCTTTTATTTCATTTATTTCACACACACAAAAAAAACATGTATGTTAAGCACACGGTAGCCATTTTGTTTCCCACAAGTAGACCCACAGAGTAAATCAACAAGACAACAGTGTCCCTTTCTACTTTTTCAGACAACTCAAACACAAAATATTTGCATGTTATTTTAAACATCCGGAGAAAGAACATATATTGTACATGTCTACCTAAACAAATACACATATTACCCTCCTAACAGACGTCGGTTAGCTAGCTAGCTTACAGTACCATGTAGCATCTACAACGAGGTACCAAATTATGTCTCAAAAAGTTTCCGCAATGCACCAAACATGCTTAAAAATGTTGCAGCACAGCAATGAGTATATTTAATACCCGTGACATACCTGAAAATGGGGAAATATGTGAATAAGGACAGCCGGATACGATGTCTCCCTCTGGCATCCTCATTCAAAATGGAGCGCCGCGGCGAAGAGCTCCCCCTTTCGGCTTTAGCAGACATAGGCAATCGATCCCTGATTAATTGATTCAGACTGCATTGTAAATCAATTATAAATAGACACGACCCTTTTAGTGAGCACCTTGCAACACAAACAATATATCATGTGAGATCGAGATATATAATAAGAATAATGGCATCCTCTCCCCGACTGTGGAAATGCACCCCACTGGAGTTGGGTGACAGGAGGGGGGGGAAAGTCTAATCGAACCGCTGCTCTACTATCTACTTAATTCCTTGTTCGTATTTGCTCCATGAAGACACGGCAGCAAAGATGCTGCTCAATTCAAGTGGCGGGTTGCCAGCTTTATTCCCTTTTTATCCCCCTCCCTTTCATGTTTGTGCCAAATTTGATTTTGTTTTCTTCTGTTAAATGTTTAGAGAAGCAGTTTCAACACCTCCTCTGTAATATGAAACTGTTTTAGTGTGTGTGTGTGTGTGTGTGCTCCCTATACTGTTAAGAAGCACAACTCTTATTAGTTTACTATAGGGGTACTTTTCCAATTCAATAAGCTTGTGGAGCTGTAAGGATGCGATTTAACCATCTTTTATTATAAAAAATTTTTAAAAGAAGGGGAGTGTTGATTTTTACAAGCACTAGCTGTTTCTGAATGCTAATTTTATGCCCCAAGTTTCACTGTGATTTCGGCACGTTCAGCTTTACATTTCATCATTTCACCCGTCTGGCGGTTCGGACCTCAGCAGCCACATGCAAACGTCTTTTAATCAGCAATATATGTTTGTAGATTCTCACTATTTATTTAGCAAGACGTGATATGTCATTATAGTTATTATAGCCTGAGAATCACACTTAGAACATAGCAGGAAAATACTAGTACGAAACAGTAGTATTTCAGGGGTGTTTTTTTTTTTTAGTCGGCCTACAGCACATTGTAAAGAAAACATTCATTCATTAATTTTTGGACTGGTTGCCAGCAAATCCCAGGGCACATTTAGACAAACAACCATTCACACTCACATTCATACCTATGGACAATTTGGAGTCACCAATTAACCTAGCATGTTTTTGGAATGTGGGAGGAAACCGGAGTACCCGGAGAAAACCCACGCATGCACGGGGAGAACATGCAAACTCCACACAGAGATGGCCGAGGGTGGAATTGAACCCTGGTCTCCTAGCTGTGAGGCCTGTGTGCTAACCACCCGGCCGCCTTGCAGCCCTGGTTCAGTATATTTTTCATCAAAATAGTAGTCATGCCAAAATGTTGTGTTGCTGCTGGATGTTCACAGTATCCGAGTGATACTGCCGTGGGAGTGCTGGAGCCTATCCCAGCTGTCTTCGGGTGAGAGAGGCGGGGTACACCCTGGACTGGTGGCCAGCCAATCACAGGGCACATATAGACAAACAACCATTCACACTCACATTCATACCTATGGACAATTTGGAGTTGCTAATTAACCTAGCATGTTTTTGGAATGTGGGAGGAAACCGGAGTACCCGGAGAAAACCCACGCATGCACGAGGAGAACCTACAAACTCCACACAGAGATGGCGGAGGGTGGGGAAAGACAAAATAAGAAGCCAAAAAGTTACCACTTCCACACAAAATAGGAGGAGAACTCATTCATTCATTCATTTTCTACCGCTTGTCCTCACGAGGGTCGCGGAGGGTGCTGGAGCCTATCCCAGCTGTCTTCGGTACACCCTGGACTGGTGGCCAGCCAATCACAGGGCACATATAGACAAACAACCATTCACACTCACATTCATACCTATGGACAATTTGGAGTGGCCAATTAACCTAGCATGTTTTTGGAATGTGGGAGGAAACCGGAATACCCGGAGAAAACCCACGCATGCACGGGGAGAACATGCAAACTCCACACAGAGATGACCGAGGGTGGAATTGAACTCGGGTCTAGCTGTGAGGTCTGCGCGCTAACCACTCGTCCCCCGTGCAGCCTGAAAATATTAAGACAAAAAAGCAATAAGTTGACAGGAAGTAGCGTCATTTTGTGAGTAAAAATAATCATTTTAGTTTCAAGTCTTATTGTTTTTTTAAATATGTAAACATAAGAAACAAACAAAACGGTTGGAATTTTTGAAAATTTTGCTGGAAAAGTTGAGAGAACAAAATAAAGTTGTCAGTTTTTTGGGATAATTAGCTTGCTAATAATGTGGGAATTATTCCGAATGTTATTGGAATAAAGTCATAATATTACGAAAAGGCAAAATTATTTTAAGAAAACAGTTTAAAAAAAACAGCAGCATCAACTTCAAATATTTTGACAGACAAGTCAAATTCTAACAAGAACATAAGTTGTAATTTATAAACAATATAATAATATTATAATAATAATACAAAATATGGAAAATCTTTAGTAGCATGGTGTTGAAATATTAAAAAAATATATTCATGAGAAACACAACAAAAAAATAAAAATTTGGGTGGCGAATGAGGTTGTAGTAAAAAAAAGTTATAATACTATGAGAATAAAATCATAATATAAAAGAGAAGAAAAAAAATGAAATATTTGGAAATAATAAATTAAATTAAATTAAATTAAATTAAATTAAATTAAATTAAATTAAATTAAATTAAATTAAATTAAATTAAATTAAATTAAATTAAATTAAAGTAATAATAAAGTGGGGAGAAATTGTACCAATAATACACAATTTCATCTGTATTACAAAACTGAGATGCTTTTTTTTCTTGAAATATTTTAAAATTGTTAGCTTATCTGTATCTGTTAGCATACAAAATGGCCCTTGCATCCTTGTTTGGACCCCTGACGCTACACACGATAAATTCATTTTTTTCTCTTCATTTGCACTTTTGACATTTCTTGAGAGGTTCTGACAAATTAGTAAGGTAATACCTCTTCACGTATTATTTTCTAGGTCGAGTATTACTGTAGAAATCCATCCAAGCTCGTATTTTTACATGTATGGAACTGCTTTGTTTAACCATTGATAGTACCTGTTTTTGTGCTTGTTACACTCTGGAGTAAAACCTTGAAGTATCTCAACAAAGCACCAAAGAGGCGTTACCACCTAAACTGGAATGAGCACATCACCTTTTTCACCAATAACGAAATGACCTTCTTTTGACTGCATTTTACTTGATCTTTTACATAAATGCTTCTTAGCTTCTAACAGTTTTTTTTATGGTAATTTGGGAAAACCTTGTAATGACTTTTTCAAGGTCACAAACCCGGAGTGAAAGTTGGGTTTCTATGCGAGATTGAGGCTTATATTTGTAAAGAAGTCTTGAAGCATTAAAATTCAGCCATGCTTGACACAGCTCTATTCTTTATGGTCATTTTTGCATACTTAGCATATTCAAACCTATACAGGTATTATTATAAAGTGCGCATCACAATAATCACTGTCGTGGTTAACTACGGCCTATTATTGATCCAAAATGGGCGTTTTAAAGTAAATTGTACTTGTTCTTGGCCTAAATTAAGCATTTTCAAGTATAAAAATGGCGAAATTAACTAAAATACACAATACAGAAAAAACAATTTATACATTGGCCACTAGGGGTCAGTGTTTAGTGAGGGTCAGATTCAAGTCCTTTACACACAAACTTGGGGTTTATTTACATCTTAAATTGCAAACTTATTGTCTTTAAAAAATTATATATGGATGAATAATCACTGTGTCGTGGTGACTACGGCCTATTATTAGTCCAGAATATGCGTTTTAAAGTAAATTGTACTTATTTTTGGCTTAAATTAAGCATTTTCAAGTATAAAAATGGCGAAATTAACTAAAATGCACAATGCAGAAAAAACATTGTATACATTGGCCACTAGGGGTCAGTGTTTAGTGAGGGTCAGATTCTTCACATATGTCCGCCCGCCATTAAAGTCCGCTAGGGAATACATTTACTGTGACACACACAAACCGCGGGTTTATTTAGGTCTTAAATTGCGGAAGTACGCTGTCCGGAAGAAAACAACAATGAACTGCTACCGTGTGAGTCTATGTTGTCTTGTTTTGTCTAATATGGCTTATTTTCGTTGATTATATTGAGTAACATAAATGTAAAGATGACAATATGTGTGTTGTTTTATGTCTAGAGGGCTCTATTAATGTCAAAACTTTATTTAAAAGATTGTAAACAGGCGTTCTATGCTACTACTATGAAAATATTCAATTTATTAATAGCAGAAATTCACTTATCGTGGTTGTCTGAGCTGGTTAATCACGATAAAGAACACATTGAGAGCACATTGACAGTTATTTAGCTAAAAAATGGAAGAAAATGACGTTTTTCAGACCGGGGTCCAGTGAAATTGACCAGCAGGCACCCATTTGACACTTGGACACTGCTCCAAGAGACTGCAGCTGCATCATAATGTTTTATGTTTCATTTTATGTATAGAACATTTCCCAGGAGGGCGGCACGGTGGAGGAGTGGTTAGCGCGCAGACCTCACAGCTAGGAGACCATGCAGGATTCAATTCCACTCTCGGCCATCTCTGCTTTTCATGTTTGAAACAGCCTATTATTACTCAAAAACATCCATTTTAAGCACGTTTGATGTATTTTTGTCTTAAGCAAGCATTTTCAGGCATGAAAATGAACTAAAGTAAAAATATAAGGCGGGCTGCACGGTGGTCGAGTGGTTGGCGAACAGGCCTTACAGCTAGGAGACCCCTGTTCAATTCTCCCCATGCATGCGTGGGTTTTCTCCGGGTACTCCGGTTTCCTCCCACATTCCAAAAACATGCTAGGTTAATTAGCCACTCCAAATTGTCCATAAGTATGAATGTGAGTGTGAATGGTTGTTTGTCTACGTATATGTGCCCTGTGATTGGCTGGCCACCAGTCCAGGGTGTACCCCACCTCTCTCACCTGACGACAGCTGGGATAGGCTCCGGCACCCCCGTGAGGATAAGCGGCAGAAAATGAATGAATGAATTACATTTTTCAAAACATTGCAACTTGATCATTTTGTTTGCTTGTCATAGTATTAGAACTTTTAAAACAATACATTTTTTTCTTCAATATTTCACTTTTATGCTTCTAGTCACAAATTTCCCAGGTGCCAGTGAACGGGCCTCAAACCAAAAAGGTATGTCCAATGTCTTTTGTTTATATAGTGAACCCTTGGTTAGCATCTTTCATTGCAGAAAGTCGGACTCTTAACCAAAAACGGACGCTAACCTCATCCATTTTTCCCATAAGAAATACTGCAAAGCCAATTAATCCGTTCCAGAAATCCAAAAAATATGTGAAATTCATTCATTTTCTACCGCTTTTCCTCACAAGGGTCGCGGGGGGTGCTGGAGCCTATCCCAGCTCTCTTCGGGCGTGAGGCGGGGTACACCTTGGACTGGGGGCCAGCCAATCACAGGGCACATATAGACAAACAACCATTCACACTCACATTCATACCTATGGACAATTTGGAGTGGCTAATTAACCTAGCATGTTTTTGGAATGTGGGAGGAAACCGGAGTACCCGGAGAAAACCCACGCATGCACGGGGAGAACATGCAAACTCCACACAGAGATGGCCGAGGGTGGAATTGAACCCTGATCTACCTAGCTGTGAGGTCTGCGTGCTAACCACTTGCCCACCGTGCCGCCTGAAATTATTAACTAACATCAATAAATAAAAAAAATAAAAACGCAACAATTTTAACCAGCATTCACACCATTTATTTTGTCCAAAAAAAAAGAAAGCACAAACATAAAAAAGGAATATTCCATAAGGCAGTTTGGTTTTTGTTGCCTTGACTCCTTGCCCTGCCTTTTGAAATCCATCATTTGCGTTATCATGTAACTGTGTATCAGTTACTGCATGAAAACGTGAAAACGTGTTTTATGTCGGGATGCATCAACCACTGACGACTACGTGAACCTCTACGAATTAACCCGGGACTAAAAAGTCAAGCGTATAAGTGAAGCTTTGGTGGAACAATGAGGGAACTTCACACGGTAGCGAGCGGGAAAAGCGGGAATGCTCGTACATTGATTTTCCTATTGATATGGAATATGTCTAACACACAAGGGGCGTATAAACTGACATGAAATTGTTTTATTTGGCAACAGATGATTATCTACCTCATCGGGTAGACCGGTTTCCTGTGATACATTGAATATGCATACTGTATGTTTGGACTTATTGACACATTGGAGTAAATATATTTTAACCTATAGATATTTTTAAACTGACAAATAGCATCGGCATAAAGATATTCAAATATTGGCCTCTTTTTTTTAAACAGGAATGCGTACTTTCTCTAAAATGGGGTGAAAAATGTTGAATAAAGTAAAGGGATTTGGTCATCAACTAAAGCATTTTTAAATGACTTTAAAAATGAAAAGAGGAACTAGGAAGTTATTAGTTATCGTTAAAGAGCTACTATAAACAGTACCAGGAAGCAGAACAAAATGATGGAAGGGAAAACCGTTCGATGGATACAGGGGGTGGGGGATAAAAGAGCTTCCGGGATAAAAGAGCCGTGCGCTTCGGGTACTGAGTTTAGGAGTCGTTTTGCGGGGTTTGATCAAAAACGAGATAATAAATGTGCCAAATTCTTTAAACCCAACGTGACCCCAGATAAGACCGGTTTTAGTGGAGCAACTCGATGTGACAACAATCCCTATTTGCGTTTTCCTTTTAGTCCGTATGCCATCTGTTATGCTGTGCGGGTCTATCCGACGTGCGCGGAGTCGCCGGTGCCCGCGCGACTTTGTTGCTTAAACCGTCTTCCTCGCCGTCAGGACTCGTACGATGCTGCCGACTCCTCCGACTGCCAGCGCCTGCAAAACACATAAAAAAACAATAATTGAAATAGGACTCTTTTTTTTAAGCCTTGAAAAATAAAATAAAGTTGTAATTTTTGGAAAATTTGGTTCAGAACAAAGTGATAATGTTACAAGAATATTGGGAAAATATGGGAATAAAGTCATAATTATGAGTACAATATTTAAAAGTTGAAATAGGACCTTTTTTAAGCTTTGAAAAATAAAATAAGGTTGTCATTTTTGGAAAATTTGGTTCAGAACCAAGTGATAATATTACAAGAATAGTGTGAAAATATGGGAATAAAGTCATAATTACAAGTAGAATATTTAAAAGAAGAAAGTTGAAATACGACTTTTTTAAGCCTTGAAAAATAAAGTTGTAATTTTTGGAAATTTTGGTTCAGAACCAAGTGATAATATTACGAGAATAGTGTGAAAATATGGGAATAAAATCATAATTATGAGTACAATATTTAAAAGAAGAAAGTTGAAATAGGACTTTTTTTTAAGCCTTCAAAAATAAAATAAAGTTGTAATTTTTGGAAAATTTGGTTCAAAACCAAGTGATAATATTACAAGAATAGTGTGAAAATATGGGAATAAATTCATAATTACGAGTATGTTACGAGAACTGCGGCTTTAAAAAAAAGTCCTATTTCAACTTTCTTCGTTTAAATGTTCTACTCGTAATTATGAATTTTATTCCATATTTTCACACTATTCTTGTAATATTATCACTTGGTTCTGAACCAAATTTTGCAAAAATTACAACTTTATTTTATTTTTCAAGGCTTAAAAAAAGGTCCTATTTCAAATTTTAAACATTCTACTCATAATTATGACTTTATTCCCATATTTTCACACTATTCTTGTAATATTATCACTTGGTTCTTAACCAAATTTTCCAAAAATTACAACTTTATTTTATTTTTCAAGGCTTTAAAAAAAAAGGCATATTTCAACTTTCTTCTTTTAAATATTATACTCCTAATTATGACTTTATTCCCATATTTTCATACTATTCTCGTAATATTATCACTTGGTTCTGAACCAAAATTTGCCAAAAATTACAACTTTATTTTATTTTTCAAGGCTTAAAAAAAAAGTCCTATTTCAACTTTTAAATATTCTACTCATAATTATGACTATTCCCATATTTTCACGATATTCTCGTAACATTATCACTTTGTTCTGAACCAAATTTGCCAAAAATTACAACTTTATTTTATTTTTCAAGGCTTAAAAAAAGGTCCTATTTCAACTTTTAAATATTCTGCTCATAATTATGACTTTATTCCCATATTTTCACGATATTCTCGTAACATTATCAACTTTACAACTTTATTTTATTTTTCCTCATAATACTACATTATTCTTGAAAAATTAATTCTGACTTTTTCCCCATTGTAGTACAACTTTTTAAATCTTATTTTACCAGTGTAAAATGACTGCAGATTGTGTAATTTTTGCTGTTTTTTTTCAAGTTTTGTCATTAAATTTTTGTTTTATAAAGTACTGACTGTACTTATGCGTCCATTATTGGCGTTTTTCATCATTCCCACGGAATGATGCATCTACTATGGACAACTTACCTTTTCGTGCCACTGCAGGAGAACGGCGCTGCTGTTTTCTGACGGCCTCTCGAAGCCTTTGTAGATATATTTCATCAGCAGGTCCACGCCGTTCTTGTCCAGCGACTGCACACCTTTCTCGATGTCGCTGCTCTTAAAAGCGCTGAGCACCTTGAGCACCAGGCCTTCTGCACGGTCCTGGCGAACAAATCAGACAAATGTAGGAAGATAGCAACGTGGAAGATTAAAAAAAAGAAAACACACACACCTTCACGTTTTGATTCTTTGTATTGATTGGTGGGTTCTTGAGCACAGCGTGAAGAGCTGCCATATTGTCTCCTGTACAAAAGGTGCGTTAAGGAGTATAATAATAGACGGTTAAACCTCCAAAAATATGAATTATCATTAGTCCCATACAGTACAGAGTTTCACAATAATAAACATTGTTTACATTTTACGTTTATATTGTACACAACTGTCAAGTTGACCAAAATTAAAGACTTATTTGCGTTATATGTTTAACAATATCCAATATTTACAATGTAAAGAATCACTTTGCGGTACAAAGATGAACAAGTTGTTTCCGACACAAAAGACAAAAAAGAAACACTTGAAAAGCAACGGATGTCACATCTGATAGGCTGAAAGGTGGAGGTGGGCGGGACATAGCTACTGCAACAAGGAAGTGTCGCGCTTCCTTACCTTATAAGGCCTATAAATTCTAAACTCGATGTTTGTTTAGTTCCAACGCGTAACGAAGCACAACACAATACGGGAGTATTGTCATCACGTTCAAAGGTAAAGATTGCGTCGACAATGAATGGTATCGACGTAGAAAGTGTGCTGTATAATTACGGAAAATGTTAGCTTGAATAGCATTTTAGCTAAGCCATATACCAGCCTGTTCTCATTTGGGAGCAGAAATCCCTGGAATGTTACTGTCAGGCAAGTCTGGGCAGTGACTGGCCTCATTGTAAACGCCCCAATACGGGGCGAGTACAGCCGCCAAAGCACAGACTAAAGTATTAGGCTAAATATAATCCAGCCAAAGTCTACATTGTAATATAACCGTTTATAGAATAGCAATTACATGTTAGCATAAAGCAGGCTAATAAAGCAAAAGGATATTGTCTGATGAGGGAGTCCACCTCCGCCTCGTCGGGACCCAGCTGGTTCTCTCCCCCGTCCTCCTCGTCTACAAATTTGTTCTCGTCGTACTCATCCACGTCCACTCGCCTGAAGCGAGCGGACATAACGTTCTTCGACATTTCGGCAAAAAGAAAGTAGCGACTGACTGAAATCAACGACCGCTAACGTTGTGAAGCTCAATTTCCGGCCTCTTCACAGTCAACTAGCAAGCAGGAAGCTTCCTGATGTCTTTCTCCTTCCTTGTGTTGGCTTTTGGTTCCGCATTTACGCCATTGCCACCTGGCGGTCACCACATGGAACTGCAGGCAGGAGTCAATAGGACCACTAGAGGGAAATCACGCCTAAGAAATGTGGAACCGTTTACTGTATCGTACACACCAGCTGTGTAAATTGTATATTCTTTCCATGTACAGTTTACTCTTTCTAAATGTATAGATTTAAACAGGTGTGTGTATATGTATCACCATAATATTACACAGGTTCCAACACTGGGCCCCAATTCAAATTTTATGACACTAAAGTTGCTCGCTCTGTTAGAAAACAAGCTTAATTTTATTTGGGTGTTAGTAAATAATGTCTACCCACTGGAACAAGTGTTTACAAACTCTTGCAGCTGTTCCTGTGAGAGCTGTGTGGGCTCAAGTGCTAAAATCCAAACAGATGATCCCTATGTACTCCATATATTTTTATTTAGCACTTAGCCAGCACTTAGTGTGTCCACAGCAAAGCAACGCAATGCGTCACACACACACACACACCTTAATCCAGGTGTGTCCAAAGGTTGGCCGGAGTTTTTTTTTTTATCGGCCCGCAGCATATTCTAAAAACATGTTATAACAATAAAAATAAAAAATACAACACCAGAAGCAAACATTGAAAAATCAGCAGTAATTTTACCCAAAAAGTTAAACTGTGAAGACAAAATATCAAATTTTTGCAAGAATAATGTAATATTATGAGGAAAAATAAATAGAAAATTAATATAAAATTAATTTAAATTAATCTAAATTAATTTATAAGTCATAATATTCTAAAAAAAACATTAACAAATAAAGCTGTAATATGTGGAAAATTTCTGGAAAATTAGTTTGCAGATAAAGTTATATTATTATAAGATTAAAGTCAAAATTATGAGAAGAAAATGAAATTGAAATATTAAAGAAAAAAATAAGTTATTTAGCACTGATATGATGGGAAACAAACAAAACAAAATAAAGTTGTCATTTCTAATAATATCAAAACAAAGTCTAAATTATGAGAAGAAAATTTACAAGAAGAAGGTTAGTCAGGAAAAGAAAATAACAGCAGAAATGACAAAAATAATTATAAAAGTATGATGAGAAAAAGTATTGTGACAAAAAAGTCCCAATTTTACTAGAATAAATATTATTATGTTATGTATTATATATATATATACTTTTGTATATTTTGTATATTATTATATTGTATATTATTTAATACTATGTATATATATATATAATGTATTATTTTTGTTGAAATATTAAAGAAAAAAATAAGTTATTTAGCACTGATATTATGGGAAAGAAACAAAACAAAATAAAGTTGTCATTTCTAATCATATCAAAATAAAGTCCAAATATTATGGGAATCGAATAATAATACTATGAAAAGAAGTTGAAATATTTAGGAAATTAAAAAATAAAAACAAAAATGTAATAATCAGCTTTTTTCACAAGGATGACAGTTTTTTTCCTGAAATGTATCAAACTTCTTAGCATATTTTCATGTGTTGAAAATAACAACATGGTCCTTGCATTCTTTTATTTTTCAGTGTGGGGTGAAAAAATGTGTCAATCCCTGCCGTATAATAAGTGAGATACCCAAAAAACATAATTTATTACCAAAATATTTGCAGATGACTCACAGAACCCCATTTTAGTGAATCCCTGCTATATACGTACATCCTGAGTAATGTCTGCTATGGATTCCTACTGGGACAAAATGAGTTGGGAATGGGAAATTTCCATGTTTGTAGTCTCGTCTGTGTATGTTTGTGTGTGTGTGTGTGTGTGTGTGTGTATGTGTGTGCTGATTCATGATGTGCTTCTCATTGTGGAAATATTTCTTTGACCGGTCAGCGCTGTGTGGTTTTTGGTGAGTCCTGAAATCTTTACGTCAGCAGGGATTTTCGGATTTTCCTGCTTTGGTGAGTGAGTGAGTGAGTGAGTGAGTGAGTGAAAGTGCATGTTTGTAATTGCAGGAAGCATGGGGAGGAAAAAAAAAACAAAAAAAACTTCCATGTTGAACTTCAGCCTAGTGAACTTTGGAAGACTCTCCAAGACAGGGGTGGGCAAACTTTTTGACTCGCGGGCCGCATTGATATGACAAAATTTAGGGGGTGGGGGGGGGCAGACCAGTATATATTTTACACGTAACAGTCCACCTGGTATTATTGTATCTGTAAAATTGTCATGCTGTCAAGCATCTGCTATTATTATTTATTATTTTATATTTATATTTAAATATTTTAAAAATAATAAAATATTATAATAATTACAATAAAATTAAAATTATAATTATTATATTATTGTTATGTAAAATATGCAAATATAACAATAATATTATATATAATTAATATAATAATTAGCATTAATGTAATAATTATAATAATCATAATAGTTCTAATAATTATAATAATGTAATTATTATTATTATTATTATTATGTGCTTGTGTCCCTTTTTTCAGGAGCACTTTGTAAACAACAGACCATGTCAAAAAAGGAAATTGGTAAAACCATCAAAAGGTTGGCTCAGGCCATGATGCCAGGTTGTATGTTGAGTTGAAATGAAATACTTTGGAAAGATTGGGCGGGCCGGATGTGGCCCCCGGGCCGTAGTTTGCCCACCCCTGCTCCAAGAGGACTTAAAGTGAATTCAAAGAAAAATGCTAGGATCCAAACCCACAGTTTCATTGACTCCAAGTCTTGTGATGTCGCTATAGCAACAGGACTGAATGGTTTTTCAGGGTGGAATTTTTGAATTTCCTGATCGGACCTGTCTAGACTGACGGCCCCAAGGGAGATAAAAGCTAATATCGCATGGATTCAACGTTCAAGTTACATAAGATAACTCACTGCTGTATAGTCTTAACATCAGCGTTGCGTGCATTGGGTCTTGAACGTCCTCACTTGAGAGCTTTTGAAGACAAAGTCTCAACCCATGGGTGCTATGTGTGACTCAACACATCAAAAGCTGAGCATACAGGCACCTACATGACAAGCTCACGTGAAGAAGGCACCCTGAAGGAATATTACAGTATGTAGATCATTTCCACTCATGCACCGTACGTACCGTGCACACTAGCATGGATGGATGGATGGATGGATGGATGGGCTCGACAAATTGTCGGATAATTAAACGGTGCTCTTCGTGACAGGATGATAAGTGCAAAATATCTTGAAGTATATAATTATTCCGCCTTATTAAATTTGGGAATGTTATGGCTTGGCTTGGAGACACCCAGGGTGGTTTGGTCTATTTGTGGAGGTTGCGATGTACTTGTGGTTTTGTTGTTTTGTTATGTCACCGTGTGAACCTGGAGTATTTTTCATGCATTTCTAAACCACATTATTAAGAATATTTTATATGAAACTTTTTATTATTAAAGGAGATTAAAAAAAAATCCCCCAAACAGTGATTACCCCCTAAACTTAATAAATGGTTGGGCCCACTCATCTTTGCAGACTTGTTGTCATTTAGCCACATTGCTTTGCTTCTTCCTACTCCTTTTGGACATGTGGAACTGGGAACTGATTTGACAAAAATAAAAAAATACAAAAAAACCTTACACTATATTAAGAAAGCAGGAAGTGAACAAATGTAACAGTTACTGATTGTAAAAGTACCAGATGCAGGGGTGGGATTTAATAAGCTTTGCTTCTTCCTACTCCTTTTGGACATGTGGAACTGGGAACTGATTTGACAAAAGTAATTAAAAAAAAAAAAACCTTAAACTATATTAGGAAAGCAGGAAGTGAACAAATGTAACAGTTACTGATTGTAAAAGTACCGCATGGAGGGGCAGGATTTAATAAGCTTTGCTTCTTCCTACTCCTTTTGGACATGTGGAACTGGGAACTGATTTGACAAAAATATATATATTTTTTTAAAAAAACCTTAAACTATATTAGGAAAGCAGGAAGTGAACAAATGTAACAGTTACTGATTGTAAAAGTATCGCATGGAGGGGCAGGATTTAATAAGCTTTGCTTCTTCCTACTCCTTTTGAACATGTGGAACTGGGAACTGATTTGACCAAAAAAAAAATAAAATAGAAAAACCCCTTAAACTATAGTAGGAAAGCAGGAAGTGAACAAATGTAACAGTTACTGATTGTAAAAGTACCAGATGGAGGAGTAGGATTTAATAAGCTTTGCTTCTTCCTACTCCTTTTGGACATGTGGAACTGTGAACTGATTATGTGATGCATTCAATTGTAATCTGATGCATGTTCAAATGAAATAAAACCATTACCATTACCATTACCATTACCATTACCATTACCATTACCATTTGTATGATATTTGAGTTCGTATTAGTTGTATAACCAAAGTTGACATCAAAGCTTTCACTGATAAGGGATCATCAGTACAAAAGCATTTCAAAGGCAACCATTCCAGGGATGATCATTACCAGGGCATTCATTGTCAGACAGGAATTCCCGTAATACTTCATAAAAATCCACATTTTTCCAACAGTGTTTGACGTTGCTCGTGGAACTCTTGAACGCACACTCAGCATTCAGAGCATACTCGTCATGCTTTATCAAAACAAGGTTTACAGGAAAAAAAGTGTCGCAAATCATCGACTTAATTCTAAAAATGTGAGTCACATAAAAGAGCGCATTGTTGTCAAAGATAAGAAAGACCACATAAGGACTTAGTTTTTTGTGGATGTGCTCCAAAGTCCTGAAACATGATCCATGAACATCCAATAGCGGTCACAAGCGTTTGAGTGTAAAATTCCACTGCGGTGTGTGCAGCCTTTGGGCCCCATGCAGGTTGGAGGTGTAATGTGTCAGATTCCAGGCTTGCAGCGCTGGAGGTGTAGGTGCAGTGTGTAAAATTCCACTGAATGAGAGCCAGTTGTATGATGCCATCTCACTCCTAACCACCACCACCCTCTCACCCTCCCCTTCCTTTAACCTGAGCGCCATTTTTTTGAGGCGGCTGAAAGCCAGCAGGGTGGCGGGAAGAGGAGGAGCAGGAGGAGGAAATGGTCTTTTTCGGAAAAAGTGGCCTGAAACAACACAGCCAGGAGCATAAACACGCCTTTAATGCTAATGTTGATATGGTATCGGGTTGTTTTTGTAGAATGGCCGCTTCAGTAGGAGGCACTGCCCGCTTCCTCCCTGTCGGCCATTAAACCACATTGAAATGTTTGAGGTTTACTAGTTACTATCATACTGTGCTATGCTATGCTATGCTATGCTATGCTATGCTATGCTATGCTATGCTATGCTATGCTATGCTATGCTATGCCATTAAACCACATTGAAATGTTTGAGGTTTACTAGTTACTATCATACTGTGCTATGCTATGCTATGCTATGCTATGCTATGCTATGCTATGCTATGCTATGCTATGCCATTAAACCACATTGAAATGTTTGAGGTTTACTAGTTACTATCATACTGTGCTATGCTATGCTATGCTATGCTATGCTATATTTCTAAAATCACAAATACTTCAACTTGCTGATATAGTTCATCTTCAAACAGCTAAAATAATGCATAAGGCTAAAAATAACCATAACCATATCTTACTTATTGTGTGGAAATATGGGCTAATAACTATAAAAGCAATCTTCACTCACTAAATGTACTGCAAAAAAAGGTCAGTAAGGATAATTCATAATGCCGCCTACAGAGAACATACTAACTCCTTATTTCTAAAATCCCAAATACTTCAACTTGCTGATATAGTTCATCTTCAAACAGCTAAAATAATGCATAAGGCTAAAAATAACCAATTAGCTAAAAATGTCATCCATATCACCTCGTACTTCGGTACGTGACAAAAATCAAATAAAAAATAAAAACACAAATTAAAAATTTAACATTTTTTACTTTTTTTAAATTTTGAATTTTTTTTTAATTTGTAAAATTAAAAAAAATAAAAAAAAAATCATTTTTAAAATTTTACAATTAAAAAAATTTCCAATAAAAAATAAAATAAAAACATAAAAAAAACTCATATCACCTCGTACTTCGGTACGAGGTGCATTATTAAAAAAAAAACCTTAAACTGTATTATGGAAAGCAGGAAGTGAACAAATGTAAGAGTTAGTGATTGTAAAAGTACCAGATGGAGGGGTAGGATTTAATAAGCTTTGCTTCTTCCTACTCCTTTTGGACATGTGGAACTGTGAACTGATTATGTGATGCATTCAAGTGTAATCTGATGCATGTTCAAATGAAATAAAACCATTACCATTACTATCAAATTAATGGCGACAAGCTTCTCTTGTTTAGGTGTGTCAGTCAGGTGGGTAAAAAACAAAAAGTCATTTCCCCGCCATGGACGGAGGGGTAGCAATTGAAGTGGTTACGAGTTACTGTCAAACAAACGGCTTCAAGCGTCTCGTATGATCTCACTCATGATGTTTGGGTGAGTCATTCGATCTTTTTTCTGCACTGGCACGATGAAAACGGATGGAAGGAGTTCAGCCAACTAACAGATACAGTACAGGCCAGGTTTCTTACACAGGGCAAACATTGCATCACCATCATTGTTGGGTTGGTCACGACACGATTCGTCTCTCGTCTGAGCAGGCGTCATTAGTTCATGTTCAAGGGGGGGTTTGAAAGAGGAATGAAGGGTGAAGAAAACATTCATTCATTAGTTTTCTACCACTTCTTTTTCACGAGGGTCGCGGGGGTGCTGGAGCCTATTCCAGCTGTCTTCAGGTGAGAGAGGCGGGGTACACCCTGGACTGGTGGCCAGCCAATCACAGGGCACATATAGACAAACAACCATGCACACTCACATTCATACCTATGGACAATTTGGAGTGGCTAATTAACCTAGCATGTTTTTGGAATGTGGGAGGAAACCGGAGTACCCGGAGAAAACCCACGCATGCACGGGGAGAACATGCAAACTCCACACAGAGATGGCCGAGGGTGGGGAAAGACAAAATAAGAAGCCAAAAAGTTACCACTTCCACACAAAGTAGGAGGAGAACTCATTCATTCATTCGTCCATTTTCTACCGCTTATCCTCACGAGGATCGCAGGGGTGCTGGAGCCTATCCCAGCTGCGGGGTACACCCTGGACTGGTGGCCAGCCAATCACAGGGCACATATAGGGTGTACCCCGCCTTTTGCCTGAAGTCAGCTGGGATAGGCTCCAGCATACCCCCACAATCCTAGCAAGGATAAGCGGCATAGAAACTTACAAGAAGAAAGGTTTTTTTGTTTGTTTTTTTTTAATTGTATTTAACTATTAAATTAAATTTTAACTATTAATTTACATTTTATTGAAAAGTTGAAATAGTTAACAGAACTGCAAAATCGGCTGTAATTTTGCAAGAATAAAGTCAAAATATTGAGAAAAATTTGGCAATTTGACGAGAATAAACTTGTAATAGTATGAAAAAAATAATGTTATTTTAGAAGCAATGACTGGAAATATTCAAGAATATTCTTCAAAGTTGTAAAATTATGAAATTGATTTGTAATTTTTTGAAAATTAGGTTGGGGAAAAAGTTCCAATATTATGTGAATAAAATCATAATATTACTAAAAGAAAATTTGAAAGAAAGTTGAAATATTTGGAAAATTAAACATTTTTTGTCCTCCCCGTGCATGCGTGGGTTTTCTCCGGGTACTCCGGTTTCCTCCCACATTCCAAAAACATGCTAGGTTAATTAGCCACTCCAAATTGTCCCTAGGTATGAATGTGAGTGTGAATGGTTGTTTGTCTATATGTGCCCTGTGATTGGCTGAAAATGAATGAATTATTCACACAGTGTAAAACATATGACTCCAGTCTCTCAGCCAGAGGAAACCAAATGTCAGCTGCTAACGGTTGCAGCAAAGAGTTTGGCCTATTTTGTGCAAATGGAGCCCGAATGAAAAGAAAAACGTCAGTGTGTTTCTGAGGCTTTAAACAATAAAACGTCATCGTTCCCTTTTATCTAACACCATCAAACATAGCAAATTCAACATTTTCCAAAAAGAAAACATTTTCCGCTAAAATCCAAAAGTCTCCATGGAAAACCAGGCTACTGATCATTGTTGCCATGGTGATTCCAGGCGTTAAGGTGAGGATTCCTTTTGAGAAACCTCTTCTTGGGGATCGCACTTAGGGAGAAAGGCAAGGTGAGGGAGGAAGGATTCTCTTTCCGTAACACGATGCGATCTTTGATGGCGTCTTTAATCACCTACAGGAAGCAAATGCAGCGATCAGTGTTGAAAAAACAAAAACATTGCTATCTTTATTCAGTGTGTCTGCCTTTTGGATGGGAAAATGCAACACTTGCACAAAGTGACTCACTCCCTTTTTAACAATATCTAATAGGAGGTCAAAACCGACAAGGCGTGGTCGGAGATGATGGATCTCAAAGGGTTTAAGATATGCCTTTATTAAGATATGCCTTTATTCGTCCCTCAGTGGGGAAATTTGGTTTGATCATGCATTCCAAGATGCAAGTGAATGAAACGGTTAATTGGTTCCAGCGTCAACAGCGGTTTCTGCCAAGTATGATTCAATATTAATAAATGGAGTATTTTCGTTTTCGAGTGTTTTCGAGTTTTGAAGACCTGGTTGTGACCTTCTAAAACATTTTTTTTTTACATTTTTAACATTATTAGAGCTCTATGGACATGAAATAACACCCCTGTGGTCATCTTCATACTTACATTACCTAATACAGTAGACATAATAAGCAATAATAAGACATAATAACTCATCGTTAGCATTGGGAAAGTTCCTTGTTGTTGTAGAATCTAAAAAATAAATAAAGAGTTTGAGTTTTGAAAACCTGGTTATGACCTTCTAAAAAATGTTTTTTACAGGTTTGAATTTGAGTGGGAAAGAAAATACCACTTCCACACGGAATGAGAGGAGAACTTTTTTCACTATGACATGTCTAATTCTTATTCTTGGAGTTTGCATGTTCTCCCCGTGCATGCGTGGGTTTTCTCCGGGTACTCAGGTTTCCTCCCACATTCCAAAAACATGCTAGGTTAATTAGCCACTCCAAATTGTCCATAGGTATGAATGTGAGTGTGAATGGTTGTTTGTCTATATGTGCCCTGTGATTGGCTGGCCACCAGTCCAGGGTGTACCCCGCCTCTCTTACCCGAAGACAGCTGGGATAGGCTCCAGCACCCCCGCAACCATCGTGAGGATAAGCGGTATGTTTGTATACTTATTGGTATACCTTTTGAGTGTTAAGTTCCTGTGTGATGAGTTTAGTGTTCTTTGTGAAATGACACGGTGGTGATTGCATCACGTGTGAGTCTTCCCTCAGCTCAGGAGTGACTCAGTTACGCTGAGTGAAAGTCATAATGACACATCTGCACACCAATGTTTTAATATTGCACCATAACCTGATAACCTGAATGGTGACAGTACAAATATGCACAGCACGCCAACGCATCACACTTGAACAAAAGTTGCCCATCAATGGCACCAAGGGCATCGAACTTGATGCTGCCCCGGGGTATCAAAATACACACACAGCCTTTTTTTTTAGAAGCGTGAAACTTACATCCAAGTTGTTGAGGGTGTTGAACTCCATGAGGTCGTGGAGTCGAGTGAAAGCCTCGTTGGAGTACTGGAAGTTGAACGTGGAGAACGGAGACTCGGGGTCGTCGAAGATGTCGAAGTCTGCCACTTCCTTCTCCTTCTCGGTTTCTCTTGGAACGCCTGTTAGCACATTTGCATCACAATCATATCAGTGTGACGGACGCAGTTCTGCTACTGCTATCATAAACAAAAGGGTTGTTTATTATTGTGGAGCTTGAACCTTGGCACTTGCCGTGGAGTGGAAAGCACGTCATTTATAGTAGTTTGCACGTTTTTTGTACTTTTTAAAACATTTTACCATATTTTTTACTATATTCATTCATTCATTCATTTTCTACCACTTTTTCCTCATGGGGGTGCGGGGGTGCTGGAGCCTATCCCAGCTGTCTTTGGGCGAGAGAGGCGGGGTACACCCTGGACTGGTGGCCAGCCAATCACAGGGCACATATAGACAAACAACCATTCACACTCACATTCATACCTATGGACAATTTGGAGTGGCTAATTAACCTAGCATGTTTTTGGAATGTGGGAGGAAACCGGAGTACCTGGAGAAAACCCACGCATGCACGGGGAGAACATGCAAACTCCACACAGATGGCCGAGGGTGGAATTGAACTTGGGTCTCCTAGCTGTGAAGCCTGTGTGCTAACCACCCGTCCTCTGTGCAGCCCTGGTTCAGTATATTTTTCATCAAAATAGTAGTCATGCCAAAATGTTGTGTTGCTGCTGGATGTTCACAGTATCCGAGTGATACTGTCGTGGGGGTGCTGGAGCCTATCCCAGCTGTCTTCCGGCGAGAGAGGCGGGGTACACCCTGGACTGGTGGCCAGCCAATCCCAGGGCACATATAGACAAACAACCATTCACACTCACATTCATACCTATGGACAATTTGGATTTAATTCCGGGTACTCCGGTTTTCCTCCCACATTCCAAAAACATGCTAGTTTGCTAACATGCTAAACATGCTAATTGGCGACTCCAAATTGTCCATAGGTATGAATGTGAGTGTGAATGGTTGTTTGTCTATATGTGCCCTGTGATTGGCTGGCCACCAGTCCAGGGTGTACCCCGCCTCTCGCCTGAAGACAGCTGGGATAGGCTCCAGCACCCCCCTCCCGCGACCGTCGTGATGAAAAAGCAGTAGAAAACAAATGAATGAACTTTTACAGGTTAGATTCCCAGTGTGCAGCCATCTTTTACAATAGCTCATTCTTGGCGCTCATGACACATCAGTCGTCTGCAGGAAAAAGTTAGTTTGGAAAATGGAACCCTTCGATAGCAAAGTCTGTTTCAGGTCCGACAAACTGGAAGTCCATACATGGAAGTGCAAAAAAAAAAAAAATCTGAAACATCAATAAACAGGCTGCGGAAGTATGTGGGCAGATGGCCGCCTGAATGTAAGGAGGCAGATCTTTCTGTGTCTGAAAAATGGCCGCTTACATATACAACTCTCCCACCGGACTGAGACATTCCCACCCAGCACCTGGTACCTCACGGAACCATAATCCTCCCAAACGGCTCATGAAATAGTCAGGGACCGCCATGTTCCTGTCTGTGTGTGCACACCGAGCAGAATGCATATGTGGGCTTCAAAGCACACAAATTCCATGAAGAACCACAGACACCCACATTTAACAGTGAGCAATGGGGCCCAACTGGCGAGACAAAATTGTTGGCTCAATGTTGTTCAAATATTGTGTCACTTCAAGGAACGGATGCCTCATATGCCATGACGGTAAAAAAAAAAAATGACAGGAAGGGGTACAGTAAGATTATTTTTCCTTTCACAAAGCACATAAGGTGGCCAGAAATATTTCAGTATTGAACAAAGCAAAATTTGTTCTCAATCAGAAATCACTCCACACTCTTTATTGCTCTCTAGTTCTACCATATCTTACTTATTGTGTGGAAATATGGGCTAATAACAATTTAATTTAATTTAATTTAATTTAATTTAATTTAATTTAATTTAATTTAATTTAATTTAATTTAATTTAATTTAATTTAATTTAATTTAATTTAATTTAATTTAATTTAATTTAATTTAAAAATGAAACTATATTAGGAAAGCAGGAAATGAACAAATGTAACAGTCACTGATTGTAAAAGTACCAGATGGAGGGGTAGGATTTAATAAGGGAGAACATGCAAACTCCACACAGAGATGGCTGATGGTGGAATTGAACCCTGGTCTCCCTAGCTGTCAGGTCTGCACGCTAGCCACTCGACGGCCGTGCCACCCCAAACATATACCAATATAAAAGTTTAAAATGATTTTGGTTTTTAAAGCCATTTCTAAAGTTTTGGGACTCTAGCAAACTACAGTGAGAGCCACTATCCAGAAAATGGCAAAAAAAAAAAAAAAACATGAAACAGTAATGAACCTTCCCAGAAAATGACCCCAAGAGCGCAGCGACGACTCATCCAAGTGGTCACAAAAGACCCCACAACAAAGAACTGCAGGCCTGATGTGCTATATATATCACTATATTGACACTTACTATGGTACCCATTATGGCATTGGATGCTCTTATCACCTCCTACTTTGGTACGTGACAAAAATAAAATAAAAAATAAATGAATTAATTTTTAAAAAATTAATATTTAAAATTTACATTTTTAAAAATTTAAAAATTTAAAAATTTAAAAATTTAAAAATTTAAAAATTTAAAAATTTAAAAATTTAATAAAAAAATGAAATAAAAAAATGAAATAAAAAAATAAACTATATTAGGAAAGCAGGAAGTGAATTGTAAAAGTACCAGATGGAGGGGTAGGATTTAATAAGCTTTGCTTCTTCCTACTCCTTTTGGACATGTGCAACTGTGAACTGATTATGTGATGCATTCAAGTGTAATCTGATGCATGTTCAAATGAAATAAAACCATTACCATTACCACTTACCAGGCGCTTTGAACGTCCTGAAGTTGATATTGACCAGGACAAAATGGATGACAGTTGGGCAGTTCTTTTCGCCTTTTTTGGGTTTGAACACGTAGCATTCCTTCAGGCCCTCCCGGTCGAAGACTTTGGGATCAATTTTGGGAAATGGAAGCTTGTTCATACGAGCCCATTTTTCAGCCAGCAGGAGCTCCTGATGTGTCAAATTTACAAAAGATTCACTTTTTTGTTTTTCTGAATCGTTCTTGACTTAAGCGGAGTCAGACCTTGAATGGCGGGCTGGAATCACTGGGTCGTGCAGAGAAATCAAAGGAGATGATGAGGTCGACGCTCCGTTGGGGCCGCAGGATGAGAGGATAGGGGAGGTTGTAGGTGAGGCCGCTGTCCACCACGTGGATCTTCTTACTCTTCACATCCAGAGGTTCATAGATGCGGTCAAACTCGTCTGGGTCTAAGAAGGTGGCAGGGACACAATCGAGTCAAGCATTCATTCATTCATTCATTTTCTACCGCTTTTCCTCACAAGGGTCGCGGGGGTGCTGGAGCCTATCCCAGCTGTCTTTGGGCGAGAGGCGGGGTACACCCTGGACTGGTGGCCAGCCAATCCCAGGGCACATATAGACAAACAACCATTCACACTCACATTCATACCTATGGACAATTTGGAGTCGCTAATTAACCTAGCATGTTTTTGGAATGGGGGAGGAAACCGGATTGGTTTGTGTATTTATGAGGTCTATCATTTAGGCGTTAAGTTGCTGTGTGATGATTTTAATTGTGTTTGTGAGATGAAACCGTGATGGTCACCTATCATGTCTATGAGGAATGAAGGTCTTCAAAACTCCCACTTACTACTCTGCAACATCTCACTCACAGTTAATTAAATTAAATTAAATTAAATTAAATTAAATTAAATTAAATTAAATTAAATTAAATTAAATTAAATTAAATTAAATTAAATTAAATTAAATTAAATTAAATTAAATTAAATTAAATTAAATTAAATTAAGAAAGCAGGAAGTGAACAAATGTGAGAGTTAGTGATTGTAAAAGTACCAGATGGAGGGGTAGGATTTAATAAGCTTTGCTTCTTCCTACTCCTTTTGGACACGTGGAGCTGTGAACTGATTATGTGATGCATTCAAGTGTAATCTGATGCATGTTCAAATGAAACCAAAGCATTCCCATGACCATAATTGTACTGTGGTAATATTTCAAAGTAAAAGGAAACATTGCTGCTTGTTGTTACCTGTGACAGCATCTACTTCTTCCTCTGGTGTAGGTGCTTGGCAGATGACACCACTGGCAGGGGAGAAAGGGATGCTGGTGTTCAGGTTCAATCCCAACATGAAGTTATGCACCTGGTCAAACAGGGTAAGAACAGAAAAAGTCCATTTTGAATTCACATATTTCCGTTAGTTAGTACCAGTAACTGTAAGTAAGAATATCTTCGGGCACCTTCCCAGCACGACCTTCTCTGGTGTTGAACAAGGCCGTGTCGCTGAAGAGCGACGTGAACATCCTGTGGACCCAGCTGGCCTGAGCGGTGCGATGATACTCATCCTCCGCCTCTTGGTTCTCTGTGCCGGCTGAAGACCAACAGGGTTAGTCTTTATGAAGGTGTCATGGGAGACATTGTGTTCTTTCTAATCCAGGGAGCAGGACACTGTCTTTCAAGGTAATTGATGTACTTGTCTTGTACTTGTCTCTGTACTGGTCTCTGTGATCCTCATCTCCGGTGTGGGGGGAAAAGTATTCTTAAGGATCTCTATAATCCATAAATGTTTACATTCCTATCATAAAGAGGACCTATTATGCTCATTTTTTGACCCTTTGTATTGAATGGTGGTCTCCTATAGAGCAGCTACACGCAATAACATTTTAGATTTTCCAGAATCTGCACCTATTCCAGCTGTATTTCCTTTTATTTATGCCTGTTTTAATTTATTCCACCCATGGCCCGCCTCCAGGCATACCCACTCCCCTAACTATGAACCATATAAGGACGTCCGTCCCTCTGTGACATCACAAAGGAATGGTTTTACCACGCCTTTTCAAACCGAGCATTTTGGCCCATCCCAAACGTCTTTTAGGGCTCACTTCCAAATATCAGATTACAGTTGAATGCATCCCATAATCAGTTCACAGTTCCACATGTCCAAAAGGAGTAGGAAGAAGCAAAGCTTATTAAATCCTACCCCTCCATCTGGTACTTTTACAATCACTAACTGTTACATTTGTTCACTTCCTGCTTTCCCAATATAGTTTAAGTTTTTTATTTTTGAATTTCATTTTTAAAATGTTAAAATGTTCATTCATTCATTCATTCATTTTCTACTGTTAAAATTTTAAATGTTAAATTTTTAAATTTTTAAATTTTTAAATTTTTAAATTTTTAAATTTTTAAATTTTTAAATTTATTTTTAATTTTATTTTTGTCACGTACCGAAGTACGAGGTGATATGACCATCCAATGACATAATGGGTACCATAGTGTCATTTGTTCACTTCCTGCTTTCCATAATACAGTTTAAGGATTTTTTTTTTTTTTTAATAATGTACCTCGTACCGAAGTATTGCTGCTTGTATTGTTTCTTGAATTGGCTCATCGTTGTGCATTGTTTGATTTCCTTACTCAATCCATTCCATAGTTTGATTCCACATACTGAGATGCTATGGCTTTTTAACAACATTTTTAGCTAATTGCTTATTTTTAGCCTTATGCATTATTTTAGCTGTTTGAAGAGGAACTATATCAGCAAGTTGAAGTATTTGGGATTTTAGAAATAAGGAGTTAGTATGTTCTCTGTAGGCGGCATTATGAATTATCCTTACTGACCTTTTTTTGCAGTACATGTAGTACTGTGAAGATTGCTTTTATAGTTATTAGTTATAGTGATTTCTGATTGAGAACAAAATTTTGCTTTGTTCAATACTGAAATATTTCTATCCACCTTATGTTGTATATTTGTAATATGAGGTTTCCAGCTCATATTTTCATCTATTGTGAAATCTAAGT
Organism: Doryrhamphus excisus; assembly: GCF_037039965.1. Taxonomy (NCBI): domain Eukaryota; kingdom Metazoa; phylum Chordata; class Actinopteri; order Syngnathiformes; family Syngnathidae; genus Doryrhamphus; species Doryrhamphus excisus. The sequence continues at coordinate 293,083 of NC_136360.1, forward strand.
ATGTTCTACATGTTCAACTACATATATAGGTTCACTTGAAAAAAAACGTTGACTTTCCTCGGCGTTCTCACAATACTTTACGACATGTACGAGTTGTGCCAGGAATTCTAACGGTTTCCCTTCCTCTTTTGTTTATTTTTAGATAAGACTGACTGCCATTGACTCAGCCAAAGCACTGAGGAGGAACATGATGAGCTTTGAACCTTGAGCGCAGTAAGAGAGCTTTTGTATGTATGATTGTGCACGTATGGAAATTTCCCTCCTAACATGCAAACTCATGGCCAGGATGTTTCCATATGTACAGTAATACCCATTGAACCTCTAACAATGTTCACCACAAGTCTGAATTAGAGATCACCTTTGCGGGGTTCATCCTCATTGTCCAAACTGTCTTCTCCGACAATGTGCTGTGGTTTAATCTGCTCTGTAAAACAAGACAGGAAATCATCAGGTCATACATAATGATATTTGTCACAGGGCTGCACGGTGGACAAGTGGTTAGCACTTCTCCTCTCATTCCATGTGGAAGTGGTATTTTCTTCCCCACTCAGATTCAAACAATTCCCAGACAGACGGCCATCTCTGTGTGGCGTTTGCATGTTCTCCCCGTGCATGCGTGGGTTTTCTCCGGGTACTCCGGTTTCCTCCCACATTCCAAAAACATGCTAGGTTGATTAGCCACTCCAAATTGTCCATAGGTATGAATGTGAGTGTGAATGGTTGTTTGTCTATATGTGCCCTGTAATTGGCTGGCCACCAGTCCAGGGTGTACAACTGGACATAGACAACTGGGATAGGCTCCAGCACCCCCGTGACCCTCGTGAGGCAAAGCGGTAGAAAATGAATGAATGAATGAATGAACATATTAGTGAATGTGAGTGTGAATGGTTGTTTGTCTATATGTGCCCTGTGATTGGCTGGCCACCAGTCCAGGGTCACCTGGGATAGGCTCCAGCATACCCCCACAACCCTATTGAAGATAAGTAGCATAGAAAAGGGCTTAGATGGATGGATGGATGTAAATGTAAATATTAGTCAATGACAAGATTTCGATTTTTTTTTCTTTAATAATAAAAAGTTTCATTTAAAAACGACATTTTATATTGAGTTGTGTTGTCCTTGACTAATATTTACATTTGTTTGAAGATCTGAAACATTCAAGTGTGCGAAACAAAAACACACCAACGCCAACGACTTCAGCTTCATGTTGCTGACATGATCAAGTTTACTGATTCCTTTTTTTATCACTCATAATATAACCAGGGCAGAAAGGCGATACCGGTGATGAACAAACACATTCTTTCACAGGGTGGGATTGGTCCCAGCACTTTGGTACAAGCCGTGGATTGTGTGTCTGCATGCAAAGGTCATCCTAAGCAAACGCATTTAACCTAAGCAAACATCACACGTGTTGTCTGAATAAGCCCAGGAAACTGATACCTCCTCATTGTTGTGGGAACAACAGACAAGCGCACACACGACACACACACACACACACATACACACACTATTCCTAAAGATATATACAGTCATTTCTTTCCACAGTATATACATACTGCAAGGGTGTGCAACAAAATGTATGAATCTCTCTTCTGTGCTTACAATGACTATAGTACAAAAATACTAGGGCAGAAAAATGATTACAAATATTAATCGAATTAATCGCATTTTCCCCCTTCAAATGAATTAATCATGATTAATCAGCATTTTAAATTCATTCATTCATTTTCTACCATGGGGGTTGCTGGAGCCTATCCCAGCTGTCTTCGTTCGAGAGGCGAGGTATAACCTGGACTGGTGGCCAGCCAGCCAATCACAGGGCACATATAGACAAACAACCATTCACACTCACATTCATACCTATGGACAATTTGGAGTGGCTAATTAACCTAGCATGTTTTTGGAATGTGGGAGGAAACCGGAGTACCCGGAGAAAACCCACGCATGCACGGGGAGAACATGCAAACTCCACACAGAGATGGCCGAGGGTGGGGAAAGACAAAATAAGAAGCCAAAAAGTTACCACTTCCACACAAAATAGGAGGAGAACTCATTCATTCATTCATCCATTTTCTACCGCTTATCCTCACAAGGGTCGTGGAGGGTGCTGGAGCCTATCCCAGCTGTCTTCGGGCGAGAGGCGGGGTACACCCTGGACTGGTGGCCAGCCAATCACAGGGCACATATAGACAAACAACCATTCACACTCACATTCATACCTATGGACAATTTGGAGTCGCTAATTAACCTAGCATGTTTTTGGAATGTGGGAGGAAACCGGAGTACCCGGAGATGGCCGAGGGTGGCATTGAACTCAGGTCTCCTAGTTGTGAGGTCCCCGCGCTAACCACTATACCACCGTGCAGCCCGTTTCATTTTTTTTTAATCCTAAATGTTTTTTTAACGGAAAAATAAACAAAAAATGCTAAAATATTAGAAATAAAATTCAATGGAAATAGTTTGGATGTCAAAAATAAAATAAAAAATAAATGAATGAATTAAAAAAAAAAAATGAAAAATGTATCAAATATTGGCTATCATGATCAAATATTGGCTATCATTATCAAATATTGGCTATCATTATCAAATATTGGCTATCATGATCAAATATTGGCTATCATTATCAAATATTGGCTATCATGATCAAATATTGGCTATCATGATCAAATATTGGCTATCATGATCAAATATTGGCTATCATGATCAAATATTGGCTATCATGATCAAATATTGGCTATCATGATCAAATATTGGCTATCATGATCAAATATTGGCTATCATGATCAAATATTGGCTATCATGATCAAATATTGGCTATCATGATCAAATATTGGCTATCATGATCAAATACTACAATGACTTGAAATGATGCTTACCTAACTCCTCCTCCATGGTGCTGCCCCCAGTTCTGTCTTTGACCCCCAGCACGCGGTTAAAAAGAATAGAAAAGGCGCTTCCCCAAACACCTGGAAGAAGAAACATATGTATATTTCATATTTCCTGTGTACTTTATTCCCCAATGGACAAAAGTACATATATTGAGTTTCTCACCCATTAAAAAGTGAAGAGGGTTTTCCTCGTATTTCTTGACAACAGTTCCCATGAAGAACTTGCTTCCAAACAGGTCAGGGGTCATGAAGGTGCCGTATTTTGCCATCCCAATTTCGTAAGGAGTGAACTCCACCCAGTCTGCAGGTGAAAGTGTTAACTCAGACATGGACACCCATCTCGTAAAAAAAAACAAAAAACATCAATACAGAGGTCTTGAAATGGAAAACGATCATTATAGAGTCTTCTTATGCAGTGGAACCTTGGCTAGCGTCAATAATTTGTTCCAGAAGGTCTGACTATAATCGAAATGCACATTTTTTCCCATCAGAAATTATGGAAATCCAATTTTGACCTTCATTGAAGACTTTATTCTTGACTAGAGTATTCCCCAAGACACCACCTTCAGGTCTTGCCATGAGTTATTTTTTCAATTCAATTCCGTTTTTCACCTAGAGGATCACAATAGATGAAAATATGAGCTGGAAACCTCATATGACAAATATACAACATAAGGTGGCCAGAAATATTTCAATATTGAACAAAGCAAAATGTGTTCTCAATTAAATTAAATTAAATTAAATTAAATTAAATTAAATTAAATTAAATTAAATTAAATTAAATTAAATTAAATTAAATTAAATTAAATTAAATTAAATTAAATTAAATTAAATTAAATTAAATTAAATTAAATTAAATTAAATTAATAAATAAGAATTTTAAGAAGCATGAAGCCGAAACATTGTTGAAAAAAAGCATGTTATTTTTTTTATCATGAGAAAAAAACAAAATGTTGGGAAAAGTGTTCCAAAATGACAAGAATAAAGTCAAAATATTTTGGGATAAAGTCATAATAGTACAAGAACTAAATAAATAAATAATAAATAAAAAATAAATGAATGAATTTAAAAAGAAATACATACAATACATTTAAAAATTAAAAAATGTAAAAATGTAAAAATGTAAAAATGTAAAAATGTAAAAATGTAAAAATGTAAAAATGTAAAAATGTAAAAATGTAAAAATGTAAAAATGTAAAAATGTAAAAATGTAAAAATGTAAAAATGTAAAAATGTAAAAATGTAAAACATTTAAAATTTAAAAATTCAAAAATTTCATAATTTTTAAATTTTAAAATAAAAAAAATCCAATAAAAAAAAAAAAAACTTAAACTATATTATGAAAGCAGGAAGTGAACAAATGTAAGAGTTAGTGATTGTAAAAGTACCAGATGGAGGGGTAGGATTTAATAAGCTTTGCTTCTTCCTACTCCTTTTGGACATGTGGAACTGTGAACTGATTATGTGATGCATTCAATTGTAATCTGATGCATGTTCAAATGAAATAAAAGCATTACCACTACCATCAATAACCCACAATGGCGCCACTGAAAGTGCCAGCATTTTTGATAAAGAGTGTGAAAAACAGGATTTGATTGAATTGAATTCAGTGAATAACAAAACAGGAAGCTGGTGACTTAGGGAACACTCGTATCAAGAATCACATCTTAAATGTTGACTTATCCCATTAATTCCTCATTTATTTATCTGTATTTTGAATTATTTTATGCATGTCAAACTATTTACTATGAACATTGTCATAGTCGGGCTACTCTACTATTTGTTGTGTACTAAAACACAAGAAGTAGGTCAATATGGGCTTTACTTTTGGCCTCAGGGCCAACAAAGACTGTTGTCCCGTACAGAGTACTGTAGTATATGTACAGTAAGTATACCGAGGCCTGTCATCATGAAGTATTTGTCCAGGCTTGTATGACATATGATGAATAACAACAACCACTTCAGGCGTGTGGGTAAAAATAGAGCCAGAAATACACGCAAAACATACATTGACACATGGAACATGGCATGGAAACACTAATTACACCAATTATTGCTCTTGAAAATTGCTGATATTTAAGGAGTATTTTGACATGGAAGTCGTGTCTTGGGGAAACAGTTTGTGTCACACATACACGCCAAAAAACCCCCCCCAAAAAACACGCACACGCATGCTAGTCACGCTTTCGACTTTGAAAGAAATAGTCTGAATGTCATGATTTAATTTGAGGTGTGATAATAACACATAACAGGAGACAAACAGTGGGTTGCCGTGCTAACGACAACAACAACAACATTGAATGTTCCTTCTTCTAGCTTAGCTTAGCTGCCAAACAGGAAATCATGACAGAACAGAAGAAAAGCAAACAAGAGTCGCAACCAAAGGTGACCATAGGGGTGTTATTTCATGTTTACAGGGCTCTGATATTATTTTTAAAAATCAGGATGTCGTAAACAAGTTTTCTATGTTTTAAATATTGGTAATGGTTTGATTTCATTTCAACATGCATCAGATTACAATTGAATGCATCACATAATCAGTTCACAGTTCCACATGTCCAAAAGGAGTAGGAAGAAGCAAAGCTTATTAAATCCTACCCCTCCATCTGGTACTTTTACAATCACTAACTGCTACATTTGTTCACTTCCTGCTTTCTAAATTAAATTAAATTAAATTAAATTAAATTAAATTAAATTAAATTAAATTAAATTAAATTAAATTAAATTAAATTAAATTAAATTAAATTAAATTAAATTAAATTAAAATTACACTGTGCATGTGTTTTTTTTTTTTTGTGTGTGACACAAACTGTTTCCCCAAGACATGACTTCCATGTCAAAAGACTGCTTAAATTAAATGTAATGAAATGTAATTACATGTTAAATTTAATTACATTTAATTAAATTGAATTAAATTTAATTTAAGCAGTCTTTTGACATGGAAGTCAAAAACATTAATTTAATTTAATTTAATTTAATTTAATTTAATTTAATTTAATTTAATTTAATTTAATTTAATTTAATTTAATACAAATTTTGAACTTACTTTTACAATCAGTAACTGTTACATTTGTTCACTTCCTGCTTTCCATAACACAGTTTAAGGTTTTTTTTGTTTTTTTTTTAGTACAATATCCCAATAGTTCATTTATTAATACTGAATACTTGGATGGAACCAATGAACACCGATAATGGAGGTACAGTACGACTCCATATGCAAGTACTAATATAAAACGTACCTGCAAACATGAGCTCAGAAACATCCGGCTTGACATGGAGACACGTAAAGAGAGGAAGAGGACATTGGGCCTGGTCGATTTTCTCCTGGATGTCACTCAGCTTGATGTCCATCCTCTGGTGGAGAAATCAAATACAGGATGATGTACGCTACTAAAATAGGAAACAAAACGTCTCTTAGGTATCTCTTACCGCAGGTATAAGCGTCTCTCCTATGAGCATCCCGAAGATATCGGTGAAGGTAACAGGCTGTCCTGAGGCCTTCTTGGTCCACAGAGCCTGGATGTAGTTGGTTATATGTTGCGGCAGCAAGAGTCTTAATGGATTACTGCTGACTTGGTTCATTAGCTCCTTGTTGATCTCCTTTGGACCCTTATTGGGAAATTCCGGGTGGGAGTACATAGTGGACATGTACCTGGAGCGCCAAACGGAGACATAGATGAACATATGCATTTCATTTAATATTGAAATGTTGTCAAATATCGTGTTTAATCAGGAGGTGCTGCTCTTAAAGAAGCCAGGGGTGTCCGGTTTTTTTTTTAATGAGGCTCGGCAAGACTTTAACGTAACAGGAAAATTAAAAACAAACAAAAAAAAACAACAGCAGATATGGAAGAAAAGTGCAGTCATTTTACAAGAATAATATCAAAATATTTAAAGAATAATGAGAAAATTAAGTAAAGTAAGTAAAAGTAAGTAAGTAAATAGAATATTCAGAGATAATGCTCATAATCTCATAATTTTACAGAAATACAGTCATAATATTATGAGGAAAAAAATTACTTTAATAAATAAGAATTTTAAGCAGCATGAAGTCAAAACATTGTTGAAAAAAACATGTTATTTAATAAAAATTAATTATGAGAAAAAAACAAAATGATGAGAAAAGTGTTACAAAATGACGAAAATAAAGTCAAAATATTTTGGGATAAAGTCACAATAGTATAGGAACAAATATTAACAAGAATAAAGTTGAAATATTTCTTTAAAAAAAATGTATGCCAAAATTTGCTTTAAAAAAAGTGTATTATTATAAGAAAAAGTAAATATAGAAATCAAAGTGGCCCAAGAATCAAAGAATGTGGATTCTTTGTACAGTACGGGGGCCCTCTGTGGAAAAAGTCATAATTTTACAACAATACAGTCATAATATTACGAGGGGAAAAAATGACTTTAATAAATACGAAATTTAAGAAGCATAAAGTTGAAAATTTGTTGAAAAAAGCATGTTTTTTTTAATCATGAGATAAAAACAAAAAATGTTGGGAAAAGTGTTACAAAACGACGAGAATAAAGTCAAAATATTTTGGGATAAAGTCATAATAGTACAAGAACAAATATTTACAAGAATAAAGTTGAAATATTTATTTTTAAAAAATTTAATGCAAAAATTTGCTTTTAAAAAAAGTATTTTATAAGTGTTACAAAATGACAAGAATAAAGTCAAAATATTTTGTGCTAAAGTCATAATAGTACAAGAACAAATATTCACAAGAAGTTGAAATATTTATTTTTTTTAAATTTCATGCAAAATTTGCTTTTAAAAAAAGTATTTCATAAGTGTTACAGAATGACAAGAAGAAAGTCAAAATATTTTGGGATAAAGTCATAATAATACAAGAACAAAGATTGACATGAATAAAGTTGAAATATTTGTTTAAAAAAATTAATGCCAAAATTTGCTGAAAAAGTCATAATTTTACCAGAATACAGTCATAATATTGTGAGGAAAAAAATGACTCTAATAAATAAGAAATTTAAGAAGCATAAAGTTGAAAATTTGTCAAAAAAAGCATATTATTTTTTTTAAATCATGAGATAAAAACAAAATGTTGGGAAAAGTGTTACAAAATGACGAGAATAAAGTCAAAATATTTTGGGATAAAGTCATAATAGTACAAGAACAAAGATTCACAAGAATAAAGTTGAAATATTAATTTTGTTTAAATTTTATGCAAAAATGTGCTTTTAAAAAAGTGTATTATAAGTGTTACAGAATGACAAGAATAAAGTCAAAATATTTTGGGATGAAGTCATAAGAGTACAAGAACAAAGATTAACATGAATAAAGCATAAAGTTGAAAATTTGTCAAAAAAAGCATGTTATTTTTTTTAAATCATGAGATAAAAACAAAATGTTGGGAAAAGTGTTTTCAAATGACGCGAATAAAGTCAAAATATTTTGGGATAATAATAATAGTACATAGATAATAATAATAATAATCATAATAGTACAAGAACAAATATTCACAAGAATAAAGTTGAAATATATATTTTTAATTTAATGCAAAAAATTTGCTTTAAAAAAAGTATTTTATAAGAAGAAAGTGTTTTTTATTTGAATATATTAATATGTTGGGTTGGTTCACCAAATATAGAAATCAAAGTGGTCCCCACATTCTTTGTACAGTATGGGGCCCCCATGTGGAAAAAGTTTGGACACCCCTGCATTAAGCCATCCCACGCATATGGAAAATAAAAAGAGAAAAGCCAGTGCTTCCTTGATGACGGATTCGTACCAGTAAACGTGGAAAATAGAAAAATGCTGAGTAAGAGGAAAATGTTTAGTTGAAAATATAAGAAACCAGACCGCATTATGGAAGAATTATGGAGAATAACAAAATACAAAAAACACACAAACCAGGTGGATCCGGAGAGACCAGCAATATAGGTGGCACAATCCAGGACTCCAGACTCAAAGAGGGCTTTCATCACACCCGAGTAGCCCACCATGGCACGAAATCCACCTCCTGAACCCGAGATGGCGATCACTGGTACCTGTGTCACGCAAAAAGAACATCACAGATAGTCAACTATATCCTGATGGCCACTGTTTAACATTATTATTATGGGCTTGCTCAGTAATGCAAGCCCATAATCACTGAGCAATTTCATTTCTACTCCTTTTGGACATGTGGAACTGGGAACTGATTTGACAAAAAAACAAAGAAAAACCTTAAACGATATTAGGAAAGCAGGAAGTGAACAAATGTAACAGTTACCGATTGTAAAAGTACCAGATGGAGGGGTAGGATTTAATAAGCTTTGCTTCTTCCTACTCCTTTTGGACATGTGGAACTGTGAACTGATTATGTGATGCATTCAATTGTAATCTGATGCATGTTCAAATGAAATAAAACCATTACCATTACCATTACAATTACCATTAAAATGGCGTCTGGGCCAGGGGAAAAAAAATGTCTTTTGAGCATAGCTTCTTACATCTGTTTCTCTTCTCATGTCCCGGTTGAGTGATTTTAATAGCTAAGACTTGTGGAGGTCAGAATAGTTGGGAAAAACAGAGACTAGGTTTCTGTTGGATCCATTTTTCTGGTGTGATAGCTTTGGTCTGTGCATATGAAAGCATGTTGACGTTCCCCTAAAGGAAGCAATAAATTCTTTTTCTCACCTCTTCTGGTGAGCTGGGAAGGAAACGCGGCTTCTCCATGTCCAGGAACTTCTTGATCCCCAACATTACTCTTTCTCTGCGGGTCTGACGGAACTGCTTCTCCTTGTCACAGAGAGCCAGGCTGAAGCGTAGATCCAACTTGGTACTGTCGGCACAAACAAGTGGAACAGCTTTACTACGACTTTACTTTTGCGTATGAGAAGATAAAGTCGACGGTCAATTTTGGTGTATAAGCCACACACTCTAAATTTAGAGTGAAAAAAACAGATTTGTGTATATTTAAGCTGTACTGAACTACAATTGGCTGCACGGTGCTTAAGTGGTTAGCACGCAGGCCTCACAGTGAGGAGACCCAAGTTTAATTCCACCCTCGGCCATTTCTGTGAGGAGTTTGCATGTTCTCCCCGTGCATGCGTGGGTTTTGTCCGGTTTCCTCCCACATTACAAAAACATGCTAGGTTGATTTCAATAATATGAATGTGAGTGTGAATGGTTGTTTGTCTATATGTGCCCTGTGATTGGCGCAGGTCTTTATATGACAGCAACTATAAAAAAACTCACAACGAGCCTGTCAACCCGTCGAAAATTGTAGGAGGTCATTATTCAATAACACTCAAAGTTTAGAACACTAAACTCATCACACAGCAACTTAACTCTCAAAAATTAAAAAATTAAAAAATTAAAAAATTAAAAAATTAAAAAATTAAAAAATTAAAAAATTAAAAAATTAAAAAATTAAAAAATTAAAAAATTAAAAAATTAAAAAATTAAAAAATTAAAAAATTAAAAAATTAAAATTTGAGAGATGGCCGAGGGTGGAATTGAACCCTGGTCTCCTAGCTGTGAGGTCTGCGCGCTAACCACTCGACCGCCATGCCGCCCCAAACATATACCAATACAAAAGTTCAAAATGATTTTGATTTTTAAAGCCATTTCTAAAGTTTTGGGACTCCAGCAAACCACAGTGAGAGCCACTATCCAGAAAATGACACAAAAATAACCCATAAAACAGTAATGAACCTTCCCAGAAAATGACCCCAAGAGCGCAGCGACGACTCGTCTAAGTGGTCACAAAAGACTAAAAGTTTAAAATGATTTTGGTTTTAAAGTCATTTCTAGTGGTTAGCGCGCAGACCTCACAGCTAGGAGACCAGGGTTCAATTCCACCCTCGGCCATCTCTGTGTGGAGTTTGCATGTTCTCCCTGTGCATGCGTGGGTTTTCTCCGGGTACTCCGGTTTCCTCCCACATTCCAAAAACATGCTAGGTTAATTAGCCACTCCAAATTGTCCATAGGTATGAATGTGAGTGTGAATGGTTGTTTGTCTATATGTGCGTTGTGATTGGCTGGCGACCAGTCCAGGGTGTACCCCGCCTCTCGCTCGAAGACAGCTGGGATAGGCTCCAGCACCCCCGCGAAAAAGCGGTAGAAAATGAATGAATGAATGAAAGCCATTTCTAAAGTTTTGGGACTCCAGCAAACCACAGTGAGAGCCATTATCCAGAAAATGACCAAAAAAAAAACATAAAACAGTAATGAACCTTCCCAGAAAATGACCCCAAGAGCGCAGCGACGTCTCATCCAAGTGGTCACAAAAGACCCCACAACAACATCCAAAGAACTACAGCCTTACTTTACTTAGCCTCAGTTACAGTCCATGTCCATGACTCCATTATAACAAAAACAAGGGTCAAAAACGACCGAAGATCAAAAACCACTGCTGAACAAACGGAACATTCAGGCTTCAAGATTCCCTTTTGGACTTTTGGGAAAATGTCTGTGGTCACATCTGGCATTAAAAAAAACATTTTGGAAAAAAAACAGCATACCAAAATCACTGATTTTGGATCACTTACCAGATCTCCTGATACATCTCCAGGTAGACCTTGGTTGCCTGTCAAAGCAAGAACATATGTCAGTCATATTTTTATATATATATATATATTTATATATATATTTGTCTTTCTATTTGTCAGTGATGGAGCTCACTTTTCCAATAAGGAACGTCTCCATTTGTTTGTGTCCCACTTTGAGCTTGGAGATGTCGTAGGAAGCGGTCCCGAGGGTCTCATCCATCACGTAATTGGCATCCATTAACGTTATCTGAGATCAAACAACATGAATTAGGCTAAAGCTAATTTGGGATGCGTTTCATTTCCCATTTTTTTGAACGCACCGCAAACCAGCTTTTTTTCCAAGTGAAGTGTGAAATCATCAATTCAACAATCTGGCTTTTTGAAGTGCGTTAGCAAGTACCGACCTCGAGGACGTTCTGCAGGTTCGGGTCCAGTATGAAGTGAAATGTCTCGTCCCATTTTGGATTGACGTTGTTGTCGATGTGATTGGTCTTCTTCCTGCTCTCCGGGGCCGTCGGGATGAACAGCTCCACATACGGATCCGGTGTATCCACTATACGAGTACGCGGAAATGTTACGTGCTAATCTTTGTTGGTTTGTTTTTTGATTGCTAAGATTTTTGTGAACACGCTGCAGGGTTCTGAAGAAGTTCGAGAAGAACTCACACAAGTCTCCCAGCGCTCCCTTGGTGACGCTCTCGGCTCGGACGACCGTCACTGTTAATTTGTGGGAAAACTGTTGTTCCACCTGAAATACAGCAGATCATGTCGGAAAAGTATTTGTACGTAATGAAATTGGAATCTACACGGATATTTTTACCCATGTTTTAGCCATACATTCATTTATTTGTGACTTTGAATATCGGCTTGACAGGTTCACAGCGAGGAGACCAGGGTTCAATTCCAACCTCGGCCATCTCTGTGTTCCATAGGTATGAATGTGAGTGTGAATGGTTGTTTGTCTGTATGTGCCCTGTGATTGGCTGGCCACCAGTCCAGGGTGTACCCCGCCTCTCGCCCAAAGACAGCTGGGATAGGCTCCAGCACCCCCCAACATCAACTGCTTGTATTGTTTCTTGAATTGGCTCATCGTTGTGCATTGTTTGATTTCCTTACTCAATCCATTCCATAGTTTGATTCCACATACTGAAATGCTATGGCTAGCATAACGTAGTCCTAGCATAGAAGTGTTTCAAATGTACTTCTTCCCTGAGATCATATTTCTCCTCTCTTGTAGAGAAGTATTGGATGACATTTTTAGCTCATTGCTTATTTTTAGCCTTATGCATTATTTTAGCTGTTTGAAGATGAACTATATCAGCAAGTTGAAGTATTCTAAAATCACAAATACTTCAACTTGCTGATATAGTTAATTTTCGGGGAGAACACAGAGATGGCCGAGGGTAGAATTGAACTCGGGTCTCCTAGCTGTGTGGCCAGTGTGCTAACCACTCAATCACCGTGCAGCCAGTATGTGTGTACATAAATTGCTATTTTTTGTGTTGTTTATGTTTGTACAGTTGTTGTAAAGTAATGCTTGTAATGTATCTATTCACAACCTTTTTAGTCGGGGACTGATATTTTCCTGAAACGTACCTATGTTCTACTGCTGATTACTAAAGAACAGAAAAAGGTAGAAAGAAAACTTTTTTTTCTGATGAAAGACTGGGGGTCAAACCTTTCTTTGTAGGAAATCGAACAAAATGACACCAGAATCCTTTAATGGATTTTGTTTTGTTTCGACGCCCTCCCTCCCGAAAAAAAGTCTTTTCTAAAACCACTTGACATCCGTCTGAGTTCACTGAAGCTTCTAAGGTGTGTCAGTCGTCAAGAACTAGGTAACCATGGAGACAGTTTCAACAAAAAAACAATGAGAAGGTTAAAAGTTCAAGAGACCTAAAAAAAAAGTTTGATTCCTTTGTTTTAATCTCATTTATCAACATGCTAATTGAGCCAACATGAAGCGTCGGTACTCACGATTATATTCGATGCCATGGTGTGGTGTCAGTGATGTCGGTCTGGATCAAGATGGAAACTCAGGAGAACATCTCACTCCTCGGTTGAAAACTTGAGAGTCGGAAAAATGAAACAAAAATATGAGACACAAATGACACGGATGGTGACTTTCATTTACAAGAGTTCCTGAACACATCTGGAATGGGATTGGATCATCCCAAGTCTGTTTGTTAAGTGTGTTTGTTATGTGTGTTTGTTAAGTGTGTTTGTTATGTGTGCTGCAGAGGTCATCCAGGTTTTTCTCATGGGTTCAGCAAAGCGTGCCAGAACTGACGGGCTCGGGTGCACGTAGGGAGATTGTGCGCTCATCCCGCCGGTCACGTAGTTTGCCTCGGTGGTCCAAATCCTGCAAGTGCCAGCTCATTCTGGCACATGCCGCCTTCCGTGCGTATATGTGTGAGTCAACATTTTCCTAAGAGCATGGAAGAGACCAGACTAGGGGTCGGCAACCTTTACTATCAAAAGAGACGTTTTGCCTCAACGCTCACCAAAGGAAAATAGACTGGAGCCGCAAAAGAATCATTAAAAAAAAAACACGGTGGTTGAGTGGTTAGCATGCAGGTGTCACATCTAGGAGACCCAGGTTCAATTCCACTCTCGGCCATCTCTTGTGTGGAGTTTGCATGTTCTCCTTGTGCATGTGTGGCTTTTCTCCGGGTACGAAACATGCTAGGTTAATTAGCGACTCCAAATTGTCCATAGGTATGAATGTGAGTGTGAATGGTTGTTTGTCTATATGTGCCCTGGGATTGGCTGGCCACCAGTCCAGGGTGTACCCCGCCGCTCGCCCGAAGACAGCTGGGATGGGCTCCAGCACCCCCCGTGACCCTCGTGAGGATAAGCGGTAGAAAATGAATGAATGAATAAGTTCTCCTCCTATTTTGTGTGGAAGTGGTAACTTTTTGGCTTCTTATTTTGTCTTTCCCCACCCTCGGCCATCTCTGTGTGGAGTTTGCATGTTCTCCCTGTGCATGCGTGGGTTTTCTCCGGGTACTCCGGTTTCCTCCCACATTCCAAAAACATGCTAGGTTAATTGGCGACTCCAAATTGTCCATAGGTATGAATGTGAGTGTGAATGGTTGTTTGTCTATATGTGCCCTGTGATTGGCTGGCCACCAGTCCTGAGTATACCCCGCCTCTCTTGCCCAAAGACAGCTGGGATAGGCTCCAGCACCCCCGCGACCCTCATGAGGATAAGCGGTAGAAAATGGATGAATGAATGAATGAGTTCTCCTCCTATTTTGTGTGGAAGTGGTAACTTTATGGCTTCTTATTTTGTCTTTCCCCACCCTCGGCCATCTCTGTGTGGAGTTTGCATGTTCTCCCCGTGCATGCGTGGGTTTTCTCCGGGTACTCCGGTTTCCTCCCACATTCCAAAAACATGCTAGGTTAATTAGCGACCGTGGGTTGCTGACCCCTGGACTAGACCAATGCAACATTTTCTAAAAACACAAGCTTGTTTCTTCTGTACAGCGTAACGCGGGGGTTATGTTTTCATCACAGTCGCCATCTTATAAGACTCAACTTTTCAAATGTTGTACTCCTGTTCTCCATGATATGGAAGTCCCATATCCTGAAGTTGGTGCGTCGGCACTCCAGGAAGTTTTAGTCATGGATATCATTGCTCCTGATATCATTATCTGCATTGAACATACCATCCTCTGTCTCTGTCAGCTCAACAAGACCACAAACATGAACGTTTGAACGTTCCCATGCACTCGGGGTGCATTTAGACCAGGGGTCTCAAACTCAGTTTACCCGGGGGCCACTGGAGCTAGGGTCTGGGTGAGACTGGGCCGCATCAGTGACTTTGTTCATTGTGTTCACAAAAAAGAACTAGTTCTTTTGACCCATTCGTTCATGACTGACACACCACGAGTCATCGTGTGTTGTTGCACTGAGTCGTAACAAACATGAACATGAGTGAAGGGACTGACTCGACACAGCTAACCGGGTCTATGCACAGGGGGACATCACAGGCTAACAAATTGACCGAAATGAACGGATCTTTTTACTGAAATGAAACGCCAAATGTGGCCCGCAGGACACTAGTTTGAGGCCCCCGCCTTCATATGAAAGTTTAATGTCAGTGCGGCCCGCGCAAGTTTGATATGGATGCTGTATGGTATCATGTACCCAGAAAATATTATTACGTTTGATTCATGTTCATGTTAAAGGTTAAATAACTGTTAATAGTTATCCTCCCTATTCGTGTGGAAGTGGTAAGTTTTTGGCCGCATGTTTGAGACCCCTGATTTATACATATTTTGCTAAGTATTTTCTGAGAGATAATTCTTTATCTTTTTTTAATCTTTTTTTTTTTTAACAGACATGACAAAACACGACTATAGTCACATTTATAGTCTTTTTATTTACAACATATTGCGCAACTGCAGGGTCTTGAGACACGTGCTAACTCGCAAACTAGAGAGCTAGCGACCTAAACGGTAGCCTTCAAGTTATTTCCTTTCAACTTAAAAAACCAAAAACTTACCACTTCCACACGGATAGGGAGGATAACTATTAACAGTTATTTAACCTTTAACATGAACATGAATCAAACGTAATAATATTTTCTGGGTACATGATACCATACAGCATCCATATCAAACTTGCGCGGGGCCGCACTAACATTAAACTTTCATATAAAAGGCGGGGGCCTCAAACCCGTGTCCTGCGGGCCACATTTGGCCCACAGGCCGCGTGTTTGAGACCCCTGACCTAAACGGTAGCCTTCAAGTTATTTCCTTTAAACTTGAAAAAAGCCAAAAACTTACCACTTCCACACGGATAGGGAGGATAACTATTAACAGTTATTTAACCTTTAACATGAACATGAATCAAACGTAATAATATTTTCTGGGTACATGATACCATACAGCATCCATATCAAACTTGCGCGGGCCGCACTAACATTAAACTTTCATATCAAGGCGGGGGCCTCAAACTAGTGTCCTGCGGGCCACTTTTGGCCGCGTTTTGACTGGGACACCTTGATAACCTTTGTCAGGTTATGTATGTTTATTATACGTATAAGAAGAGGTGAATCAAACTAATATATTTTTAAATATGCTATAAAGTCACTTTTGTTGTGATTTGCCACAATGTAAAAATGACCTGGAGTGAAGTGAATGACAGAAAGGTGTATTCCCAATACCCAATTCCCAATTCCCAGTAGTCATCACGGTGTTATTATTAATGGTGGTTCACAATACTGATCCGTGTGGACAGTTCATAAACGAGCAGTTATTATTTTACAGAGATAACGTTCGAATGAATATGGTTCATTTGCAAACATGAAAGCAACGTTTGCTAAATAAGCTAATAGGAGTGTCTTAACCATTTACTGACAGTTTGTACCTGACGAAATGTGAGTATTTACAAGTATGATATGATAGTATCGTCTCCTTTTGGTTTTCCTCGTCATTTCAAATTCGCGTCAAAAGTCCCAAAGTAAGTACGCTTTGTGACGGCATTCCGATTTAAAAAACACCGAACGATGCGAGGTAAAGAAAGTACACATACCTGTAACGTATCCGCTCACAAATCCTGCAAAAAAATAAAAATAAAAAAAAATGTCACCGATCGAGAATCTTGTTCCACCACAAGTCTGGAAGGAGGCGGTGCCTCGCTTTTTTTTACTTTGTGGCCACTCACAGCAAAAGCATTCAATCTTCTTCAACACTGACGTTCTTGTTGATAGCACATAATACGTTTAAGCCCCCCCCCCCCCCCACACACACACACACCGGAAAAAGCGCATAGTTCCGAACAAGAAACCATAATGGATGATTTTTACGCGGCGGAAAGTTGCGCTCCTGTGTGCGTAACGCTGCGTCCGCTTGGGGGCGCGACTCACTCTGTTGCCAAATGTACGAGTCCATCACTATGACTCAAGAAAACACCTTTTGTCTATCTTTACTTACAAATAAAACATCTGTGATGCTTAAATCCGGAATTAAATTCAATTCCGTGAATTACGCGACTCGTAATAACAAGATAATATTAATATAAATACCAAAAAAATGATAATAATAATAATGAACAAAATTATCTACGATAATATTGAATACATACACGTTTAGAAATAATAAACAACAATTTGAGGTTTATTAAGATTACTCATAAGAAAACAATTATAAAGGTGTGCGGTTGCGCAAAGGGGAAATTGTGTCTATGCATTGAGTGAAGACTGCGTGTGACGTCACCCCCCACTATAAAGGTGCTCCCTGTGGCAGGATGGGACACTCAAACGTTCAACTCCCAGAGAGAAAACAACACTGCGGAGGTGAAGAGGAGTGCAGCCAAGAAGAAAAGAAAAAAACATTTTTTTTTGGAGTATGAACACATTAATTTTTTTCATTTTGGCTCTTGGTTGTGTTGTCTGTGCTGGAGGTAAGAAGTCACATGATCAGATCTTTTTTGGAATCATGTGTTGGGATTTCCCGCCGTTATGCGTGTGTGTTTCAGGTAACCCATGTTGCTCGGAACCATGCCAGAACCGAGGCGTCTGCACGGCACTCGGAACCCAAGCGTACGAATGCGACTGCACCCGTACGGGATATAGCGGTCCCAACTGCACCAGGCGTGAGTACAACGTTCCGTTTCGTGTTCCATCTCCTCGGGTATCGATTCACGATCATCTGGTTTTTTGTTTTTTTTCCGATCTCTACAGCTGAATTCCGAACCCGCATCAAACTCCTACTGAAACCGTCACCCAACACGGTCCATTACATTCTCACCCACTTCAAGGGATTCTGGAACATCATCAACAACATCTCATTCCTAAGAGATGCCATCATGAAATATGTGCTGACATGTAAGCCACCGCGCAGCGATAGTGATATAGTATTATAATAACACTAATACTTTTTCTTCTTCTTCTTCTTCTAGCTCGCTCCCACATGATTGACAGCCCCCCGACGTACAACGCTGATTACGGTTACAAAAGCTGGGAGGCCTACTCCAACCTTTCCTACTACACCAGAGCCCTCCCCCCGGTTCCGCAGGATTGCCCAACCCCGATGGGAGTCGTAGGTGAGTTGTTTCTCCACCTTCGGAGAAACCAGTTTTCTTAGATTCCTGACTATGAAAAGCAAGTAGTGGCTCCTCACTTGACTTAGTTGCATGTTGGAATTCAGTGATTTTCAACCTTTTTTTGAGCCACGGCACGTTTTTTTTTTACATTGGAAAAATCTTGTGGCACACCACTAACCAAAAATGTTCCAAAATGTCACCACGACCTCACACGTGCATCAATAAGTCTATGGGAGGAACAAGGTAGGTGTTGCCACACGGACCAATATTACATTGCTATGCCAGTCTTTACACCACAGACACTCCACAGTAGCCATGTTTTTACATCACCACTTTTTCTCTTTCCCAATGACCTTTCGGGAAACAATGGTATCCATGGAAAGGAATATTCCAATCTCTTGTCTACATGCGTCGCTATAAGCAACCAGAATAGTCAATAGGGCATGCCCAGTAAAACGTAAACATCAACATCACGTGATACCGGCTTCCCCGAGTTTTTCTTCCACTTGTTGGAATAACTCCGTATTGCCAGTTTTTCGTCTGTCCAGTCTTGAAATTTAGTTTGAATCAAAAACAAACTTTGCTTAGCAGTCCAATTTACGATTGCTGGCCTCCATTTTTAAAAGTGAAGAACGTCTGGATCTGCGTGTT
Source organism: Doryrhamphus excisus (assembly GCF_037039965.1). Taxonomy (NCBI): domain Eukaryota; kingdom Metazoa; phylum Chordata; class Actinopteri; order Syngnathiformes; family Syngnathidae; genus Doryrhamphus; species Doryrhamphus excisus. The sequence goes on from NC_136360.1 coordinate 312,176, forward strand.
ACGTCATATCTGAGCATGCGCTGAAAGAACGCACCCGGGATCAATTTAAACAGGAAAAGATCAAATTCAATCTTGCTAATATTTTATAATTAAACTCAGGACATGTTTTATATAGATATATATTTTCTTTTTTAATAAAACTGGACTTGTGAATGGCGTATAGAAGGGTTTAGATTCTGTTCCACAGATGGCGCTAATGTACACGAAAGCTGCTTGCCAACCGCCAATAAACAACAGAAGAAGAAAAACACCACCAAGAAGAACGCACCCTGACAACTTTCCGTTTTTTAGCGGGTACAAGATACCTCAATCGGATTGGTTAAAGGAATATTCCATCCCTGTTCAATTCTTTCCGTTTGAGCAAATAAACCAAATGCAATATTTGGGTCCATATATTCTTGGCTATTGACATAATATTTGCAAATGATGATTATTCATTCATTCATTTTCTACCGCTTCTTCCTCACGAGGGTGCTGGTGCCTATCCCAGCTGTCTTTGGGCGAGAGAGCGGGGTACACCCTGGACTGGTTGCCAGCCAATCACAGGGCACATATAGACAAACAACCATTCACACTCACATTCATACCTATGGACAATTTGGAGTGGCTAATTAACCTAGCATGTGGAGAACATACAAACTCCACACTGAGATGGCCGAGAAAAATTTCAAAATTTCAAAATTTCAAAATTTCAAAATTTCAAAATTTCAAAATTTCAAAATTTCAGAGATAGCCGAGGATGGAATTGAACCCTGGTCTCCTGGCTGTGAGGTCTGCACGATAACCACTAGACCACCGTGCCGCCCTTGGTTTTAATGGTTTTCAGATACCGATATCAGTATTTTATGCTGATAATAATTGTAGGTGCTGATAATGATCAGACATCTCTAATTAATTAACTGGGAGGAAACCGGAGTACTCGGAGAAAACCCACGCATGCACGGGGAGAACATGCAAACTCCACACAGAGATGGCCGAGGGTGGAATTGAACCCTGGTCTCCTAGCTGTGAGGTCTGCGCACTAACCACTAGACCGCCGTCGGCACACGTGACGGTTTCTCAAGGTACACTAGTGTGGTTGAAAATCACTGTTGTAATGAATTGCCCCCCTTGCAGGTAAAAAGGAGCTACCCGACGCTCAGGTTCTTGCAGAGAAGCTCCTGATGAGAAGACAGTTCATCCCCGACCCGCAGGGAACCAGCCTGATGTTTGCGTTCTTCGCACAGCACTTCACGCATCAGTTCTTCAAATCCGACATGAAAAGAGGTCCCGCCTTCACTCAGGCGAAAGGACACGGGGTGAGTAGACATGGATGGTTGTTTTTTTAACATGGAACATCTCATTTAATGCCGTGTCATGTTTTCAGGTGGACCTCAGTCATATTTATGGAAACGGTCAGGAGAGGCAGTACAAGTTGAGGCTCTTCAAAGATGGCAAGCTTAAATATCAGGTATGTGGCGATAACGTGGAGCACCAAAATCCCCGTTTCGGGTAAAGCATCTCACATTTTCCCATTTTCCCAAATAAGTTGACTTGAGTAACGTTACGTTACATTTAATTTAATTTAATTTAATTTAATTTAATTTAATTTAATTTAATTTAATTTAATTTAATTTAATTTAATTTAATTTAATTTAATTTAATTTAATTTAATTTAATTTAATTTAATTTAATTTAATTTACGCATGTACAAAAAAAACGTATGGGAAAAACATTACAAAAATACAGTCGCATTATGAGAATAAAGTCATACAATTCCAAGAAAAATAACAGTAATATTACGAAAAGAAAGTTTATTAAATTAAATTAAATTAAATTAAATTAAATTAAATTAAATTAAATTAAATTAAATTAAATTAAATTAAATTAAATTAAATTAAATTAAACTATATTTTCGTAATATTACTGTTATTTTTCTTGGAATTGTATGACTTTGTTCTCATAATGCGACTGTATTTTTGTAATGTTTTTTTGTATGACGTTTATTTTGTTTGAAGTATTGAAGTATGTGACGTTATTGTCATAATATTTCCACTTTATTATGGTAAATGTATAACTTTACTCTCGTAAATATGCAACGTTATTGTCATAATATGTATATGAGTAATTTAATTTAATTTAATTTAATTTAATTTAATTTAATTTAATTTAATTTAATTTAATTTAATTTAATTTAATTTAATTTAATTTAATTTAATTTAATTTAATGACTTTTATGACTCCGCAGATGCTGGATGGAGACATGTACCCCCCCACAGTCAAGGAAGTGGGCGTTGATATGCACTACCCTCCTCATATCGCCGACTCTCATCGCTTTGCCGTGGGACACGAGGCGTTCGGATTGGTCCCCGGTCTCATGATGTACGCCACCATATGGCTCCGGGAGCACAACCGGGTGTGTGACGTCCTGAAGCAGGTCCATCCTGACTGGGACGATGAAAGACTCTTTCAAACGGCACGGCTCATTCTGATTGGTGAGTACCGTAATACAGTAGTAGTATAGCATGTACTGGATGGTAAAACCTCGTCTCCGCACTCTTAGCATTACTGATTAGCCGTCCACATGTGTGGAAATATGGGCTAATAACTATAAAAGCAATCTTCACTCGCTAAATGTACTGCAAAAAAAAGGCCAGTAAGGATAATTCATAATGCCGCCTACAGAGAACATACTAACTCCTTATTTCTAAAATCACAAATACTTCAACTTGCTGATATAGTTCATCTTCAAACAGCTAAAATAATGCATAAGGCTAAAAATAAGCAATTAGCTAAAAATGTCATTTGAAGTACATTTGAAACACTTCTATGCTAGGACTACGTTATGCTAGCCATAGCATTTCAGTATGTGGAATCAAACTATGGAATGGATTGAGTAAGGAAATCAAACAATGCACAACGATGAGCCAATTCAAGAAACAATACAAGCAGTTGATGAAAATTAAATTTTATTTTATTTTACTAGGAAAGCAGGAAGTGAACAAATGTAACAGTTAGTGATTGTAAAAGTAGCAGATGGAGGGGTAGGATTTAATAAGCTTTGCTTCTTCCTACTCCTTTTGGACATGTGGAACTGTGAACTGATTATGTGATGCATTCAATGGTAATCTGATGCATGTTCAAATGAAATAAAACCATTACCATTACCAGGCATTTTTTTTAAATTCATTGCAAAATAACCCACCACGGGGCCAAGTCCGCATCAACAATAGGTTCCATTTCGTCACGTCATTTATAATTATTGACATGATTTCCTGGTTTTTCAGACGTTTTGGTTACTTCTGGAGCGAGTGAATTAGTCAGGAAATGCAATATGAATATAAAGTCATTCATATCAATAATAATAATACCTGAAGCTGCTGTGTCATGAGGCTGCAGGCGTATTTACCCCAGGAAGTGGAAAAGTAGAAGTTGATTCATCACATCCCTCAGATCCTGTTGCACACTTCCACATTTCAAAAGATAAATGAGTTCATAAAGACGATTCGTTTCTCTATCGCCCGGCATCCGCTTGCCAAATTGTGCACCTCGACAAACCCAAGCAAATAGCAAGGGTCCCTTTTCAGACGCTAACACATGGAGAATCATTTGTCCTACAGGAGAAACCATCAAGATCGTAATCGAGGACTACGTCCAGCATCTGAGCGGCTACAACTTCAAGCTCAAATTCGATCCCGAGTTGCTGTTCAGCCAGCGTTTCCAGTACCAGAACCGCATCGCGTCCGAGTTCAACACCCTCTACCACTGGCACCCACTCATGCCCGATTCCTTCCACATCGAGGAGAAAGACTACACCTACAAAGAGTTCGTTTTTAACACTTCTGTCGTGACCGCGCACGGGATCGCTAACCTGGTGGAGTCCTTCACGAAGCAGATAGCCGGCCGGGTAGGTTTGTTTACATTAGCGGCGCTAGCTAGTTGTTAGCCGCTGCTAACATCTTTTCCCGTTGCGTTGTTTTCAGGTTGCCGGCGGGCGGAATGTCCCTGCGCCGATCATGTACGTGGCCGTTAAATCCATCGAGGACAGCAGGAAAATGCGCTATCAGTCCCTGAACGCCTACAGGAGAAGATTCTCCATGACTCCGTATCAGTCATTTGAGGACTTGACAGGTGAGATGAGCATTTATGATCATATTTTGGTTATGGTTTTGTTTATTTTGGATGACCAAGTATTAGCGCCACATTGAAAAAAAAAACATTCAGACATTTCGAGAATAAAGTCATAAAATGTACGATAAAAAATTGGGGTAAGAATGGCTAGTGAGAAGGGCTAGCTAGACATGCTAGCTAGACATGCTAGCTAGCTAGCTATCTCAATTACGTAATATTACGTACTATGACTTTATTTTCGGATTTTTTTTTCTTGTACATGTACAGCTTTATTCTTGTAAATAATAATATAATATAATTCTATTAGAATTCTAATTCTAATATAATAAGATTCTCCATGACTCCGTATCAGTCATTTGAGGACTTGACAGGTGAGATGAGCATTTATAATAATATTTTGGTTATGGTTTTGTTTATTTTGTACATTGAAAAAAAAACATTCAGACATTTCGAGAATAAAGTCATAAAATGTACGATAAAAAATTGGGGTAAGAATGGCTAGTGAGAAGGGCTAGCTAGACATGCTAGCTAGCTAGCTATCTCTCAATTACGTAATATTACGTACTATGACTTCATTTTCGTATTTTTTTTTCTTGTACATTTACAGCTTTATTGTTGTAAATAATAATATAATATAATATAATATTTCCACTTTATTATGGTAATTTTACAACTTTATTCTCGTAAATTTGCGACTTTACGCTTGTAAACTTTCTTTTCGTAATATTACAGTTATTTTTCTTGGAATTGTATGACTTTATTCTCATAATGCGACTGTATTTTCGTAATGTTTTTCTCATACGTTTACGGCTTTTTTAAAATTGTAATATTCGTGACTCCATTATCGTTTTGTTACTTATACATTTATGGCTCTATTCTCATAATATTGTGACTTTATGATCATAACATTTACGGTTTTACACTTGGAAATTTCCGACTTTATACTTGTAAATTTACTAGTTTAATTTTCATAATGTTACAAGTTTTTTTTTCTCGTAAATTCCCGACTTCATTCTTGTAAATTTACAACGTAATTTTCATAAATATACAAAACTTTGTTCTTGTAATTTTATGACATTATTCTCATAATATTGCAACTTTATTTTGGCAAATGTACAACTTTACTCTCGCTAATTTACGACTTTAAACAAACAAATTCTTGTTAATGTACAACTTTCGGAATATTTGAATATAATATTTAATTATTTATTGTTAATAATTTATTGTACTTATCAGAGAAATCCACCACTTGCAGACTTTATACTTGTAAATTTTCTAGTTTATTTTCATAATGTTACAAGTTTTTTTTCTCGTAAATTTCCAACTTCATTCTTGTAAATTTACAACTTCATTTTCATAATATAAAAAATTTTGTTCTTGTAATTTTAAACTTTATTTTCGCAAATTTACGACTTTAACCAAACAAATTCTTGTTAATGTACAACTTTCTGAAGATTACAAGTTTATATATATATATATTTTTTTTTAATATTACAAGTTTATTCTCAAAATCTACGATTTTTAAACTTTATTTTCGCAAATTTACAACTTTCCTCTCGCTAATTTACGACTTTAAACAAACAAATTCTTGTTAATGTACAACTTTCTGAATATTACAAGTTTATATATTTTTTTACGATTTTTTTTCAACGTCGTAATTTTGAACTTAGTACTTACATGTCACGTTCACAGATAAAAAGAGCAGTTTTACCCCAATTCTCTCCTTAAACACACGCACGTATGACGTTTAGAAAATGTCACATTTTTGCTGAACGTATTGAATCGTTTGTCAAAACAAAATGATACACCTTTAAAAAAACCCCGAATTGAAGCGTTTATGAAGTATTTCCGCTAGTATACAACCCAGATGCTAAGTTTGTGTAAGCAAGTCGTCAACGCGGTGAACAAGATATAAACAAAAACAAGAGGTCTCACTCCACTCCGGAGGGGAAAGTTTAGAATATTTTTCTTCAAAAACACTGAAGTATGAACATTTTGACCACATGTGAGCGAGCCAGTGATATTCCAGTAGAACGGAATAAACAGTAATAAATATTCTAATAAAAACCATAAACTAAACCTGTTTTCTTCCTCCATCTTTAGGAGAAAAAGAAATGGCAGCAGTTCTGGAGGAGATGTACGGTGACGTTGACGCTGTGGAACTCTACCCGGGCCTGCTGGTGGAAAAACCCCGCCAAAACGCCATCTTTGGGGAGACCATGGTGGAGATGGGCGCCCCTTTCTCACTCAAAGGCTTGATGGGAAACCCCATCTGTTCTCCGGAATACTGGAAGCCCAGCACCTTCGGAGGCAGCGTAGGATTCCACATTGTCAACACGGCATCTCTGCAGAAGCTGGTGTGCAATAACGTGCGGGGGCCTTGCCCCGTGGCGTCTTTTAATGTGCCTGACGTGAAAGATACAGGATCCGTGGTCATCAATTCCAGCACGTCGCCGTCACGCCGTAGTGACATCAACCCTACGCTCATTTTGAAAGAAAGGACTACTGAGCTCTAAAGTTGATTGCGGTATTTCTTATTATTTCATTCAGCTATTTAATTATTTATTGGTACTTATTTATTGTATTTATGAGAGAAATACACCACTTGCAGACATTTTTTAATTCAATTTACTACTTTATTTTCATAATATTACAAGTTTTTTTTCTCAAAAATTTACGAAAATTTACGACTTTAAACAAACAAATTCTTGTTAATGTACAACTTTCGGAATATTTGAATATAATATTTAATTATTTATTGTTAATTATTTATTGTATTTATAAGAGAAATCCACCACTTGCAGACTTTATACTTTATTCATTTTTTTTTTATTAAATTTACTAGTTTTTTGTCATCATGTTACAAGTTTGTTTTTTCCGTAAATTTCTGACTTCATTCTTGTAAATTTACAACGTAATTTTCGCAATATAAAAAAAAATTATGACATTATTCTCATAATATTGTAACTTTATTTTCATAATGTTACAAGTTTTTTTCTCGAAAATTTCCGACTTCATTCTTGTAAATTTACTAATTAATTTTCGTAATATAAAAAAAATGTTCTTGTAATTTTATGACATTATTCTCATAATATTGCAACTTTATTTTCACAAATGTACAACTTTACTCTTGCTAATTTCCTACTTTAAACAAACAAATTCTTGTTAATGTACAACTTTCGGAATATTTGAATATAATATTTAATTATTTATTGTTAATTATTTATTGTATTTATAAGAGAAATGGATTTCTATGGAATTCTACATGTTGTTTTATGGCTAAATGTGGTTTATTTATTAAAACACAGCGTGTATTGTAAGTTATTGTAAAAGGAAAGACCTCAGTGACTGCCACCTGATACTTGAACGTTAGTTTACAATTTTCCCGCCGTTATAGTATACGTAAGTTACATGGCTGACGGTTTTTTTATACACTAAGTGCTGCTCGTTTTTTCCACTTTTAAGTATTTTTGCTTTGTACTAGACAAAACGTAGTACTTGTTGAGTTGTGGATACAGTGACCCTTAAAATGATTTGAGTATTTTTTTGTATTTATATTGTTATTTCTGTGTTTTTTTATAGTCATTTGAAATGACACTGGATCTAAGTTGCACAGTTTTCTATTCATGTGTATTGATGTCTTGTAGAAAAGTCACTTGAATATTCATGTTAGATATGTTATCAAAGGCTATTTACATATCAGGTTAGCGCTAATTGTGCTTAGCGGGAAATGATGAATATTGCTCAGAAATCAGAAAGTTATCATTGTCACTTTTTTCTTTGACATTTTTGACATTCAACCTTTTGATCCAAGTTGTGGAAATGTGCTAAGTATTTTTGATCATTAAATGATATTTATGATATCAAATCTTGGTTTTTTTTAATGCACAAGACTAGACACGCACAAACTAAAAAAGTGGGCTAATAAATTGACAATAAAAGCACAAATACTGCAAATTTCAGAAAACAACAGATGGGATGATACAGCACTCTACAAGAAGCAATGAAGTCTGTAAAATTAAAAACTTAAAAAAACAATTGTTACTGACTGCATCACACGCCGTCTGGAAAGAGTCAGTATCAAACATAATGTACGTACCGTCATTTCCGATGTATACAGCGCTACATTTTTTTATGGCTATGTTCTAGAATCGCTACTCATTATGGAATCATTTGTTTAACTCGTATTGGTACATGTTTGTATGTTTATTCGGCATACCTTTTGAGTGTTAAGTTGCTGTGTGGTGATTTTAGACTTATTTGTAACATGACACCGTGAATCAGACTATGACAGGGAGTAATGACCTCCTGCTGGTCCTACTGGTCCTCACAGACTCCATATAACGATATAACGATGAAAAGGGTAATATTAATGGTGATTATAATAATGGTGATAATAATGATAATATTATAATGATAATAATAACAGGGGAAAACAAGACTGGCATGAACATGATTATATCATGATTATATATTACATGATCTATGTAATCTTTTGCTTCAGCCTACTCCTTTTGGGATTGTGATCATATAGTTGAATACAAATGTAAATAATGGAAAGTTATATTTTGATTAATGTAAGAAATGCACTGTAATGTTTCATATATTTGCCCCTCAACATTTTTTTTACACTTTTACATTTGTCCAGATAATCAATTTTTATGAATACCGCATCCAAATCTGAGTCATTTAATTTTGAGTATTGGTGGTAATGCAATAAAAAAAAAAAAAAAAGTGTGAAGAAACACATCCCGAATATCATTTTTTTGTATTTTATTCACGTTATTTGTTACAAAGCCCATAATTTAACATGCTTTGTGTCATTTGTGCGCTTGGCTTTGGCACTTGTTTTGTCCCACTGTGTTCGGCCGTCAGTGAACGCACCGCAGTATTGTGCAGTTTCGTCAGTTGAAACGTCCTTGACGCAGTTTTTCGGCATTTATACCTTTCAGATATACTTCATACTTGTTTGGCTAAGTTACTGCTGTGCGTGAATGCATAAAGGTGAGGTTTCAATTCCGTTATTACAGCTGTGTGAGTTATATTGTACACATTTTGTTCAGTGTAACGCTTGTGTTCGATAAAGCTAACATTAGCATTCAGGCTAACTATATAGACGCTACATACATATCCTGGTTGGGAGCGAGTCTGAAACCACGTGATTGAGACCGACTTCCGATCACGTGATCGACACGGGGCATCCCTAATACGCATGTACAGGGATTGCCCTATTTAACCATTCGAGTTAGAATGTCAACATTATCTCATGCTGGTAGTTTGGAGGCGCCGTTAGCCAAAGCTCAGCATTAGCAATGCCTCATTTTCATCATTTTTTTCAGGCATTTGATCACAAAATTTGCAAATTCACCATTTACTTAAGAAAATGTTAAAAACGATTAAAATAATCTTATAATACTATAATATTTCTAATTTTTGTTTATGTTATTATATGGTTTGTGACTTTATTATTGTAAATGTACAACTTATTTTCCGAATATAATTAATTTTTTTTGTCAATTTGCAACTTTATTTTTATAGATTGACAACTTCATTTTTATAATATTATAAGTTTTGTTTCTTATACATTTACGGCTTGATTCTCAAAATATTGTGACTTTCTCGAAAATTTGCAACTTTATTGTCTTTATTCTCATAATATTGACTTATGATTTTACTCTTGAAAATATATGACTTTATTCTTGTAAGTTTAAAACATTATTTTCATAGTATTGCAATTTTTTTTGTAAATTTTACAACTATATTCTCATGATATTACCATTTTATTTTTTGTATTTTATTTACTTTACTCTCATACATTTATGACTTTATTCTTGTAAATTTAAAACATTATTTTCATAACATTTAATTTTTTGTCTTAAATTTACGACTATATTCTCACGATATTACGATTTTATTCTTGTATTTTTTTACTCTCATAAATTTATGACTTTTATTTTTGTAATATTTAAATTTTTGGTCTTAAATTTACGACTACATTCTCATGATATTATAATTTTATTATTGTATTTTTTTTACTTTACTCTCGTGAATTTAGGACTTTATTTTTGTAAATTTAAAACATTATTTTCAGAATATTAAATTTTTTTGTCATGACTATATTCTCATGATATTATGATTTTATTCTTGTATTTTTTTTACTTTACTCTCATAAATTTATGACATTATTCTTGTAAATTTACAACTTTATTTTTGTAATATTACAAGTTTTAATTCCAATCCTTATTAAATTACAATTAAAATAAAATACGTTTAAAATAAATATTAATTAAAAAAATAAAATAAATAAATAAATAAATAATAAAATATTAAAATACAACTAAAATAAAAATAATACAAAACCAAGATTCAATAATTCAAAATTCAAAATATAACAAAAAGCATCTAATCACTTTTAGGTCTTAAAATTAGGTGCTAGTCATAAAATATCCAGCTTGAGCACCTTTGTTCTTTAGCCCTGCCTTAGCCTTTTTAGGCAACACAGGTTGTTAATAGAATCTTCTTCCACTCCCACAGCACACGATGACACCACTGGCTTGAAAGCTGCCACGGGGTCCGGTTTCTGGAGGGCAGGGATTCTTCAGAACGTTGCACTACATGTTGGAATCCTGACGAACCGCAGCTCCCTTGTGACGGTAGGCCTCTTTATACACCGCACCGCAGTACCGCCACACATGATTGGTCGAAGCCAAGCAAGTTTATCTTAGCCACATCGCACCGCAGGACGTTGGTTCCTGTAATTAATGCTCCGCTTGTCTTCGGCAAATAGTTTGCAGGCATTTTCTATGAGGCAGTTACTGTTCCTGCTGACCTTGGCTGAAGCTTGCTCAAAAGCACTCACAGTTACGCTATAACCCCATTAGACACAACGGCTCCAGATGGGATAGTCTTACGAATCTACAGTGTTTTCATACATTGGCTAACTTGCCATGCTAATGTTAGCATTATAGTGCAAAGTGTCTACCCATGAAAAATGCTACCATGCTAATATTAACATGTTTGTCATGCTAACATTAGTTAGCATGTTAGATCAGGGGTCTCAAACACGTGGCCCGCGGGCCAAATGTGGCCCGCAGGACACTACTTTGAGGCCCCCGCCTTGATATGAAAGTTTAATGTTAGTGCGGCCCGCGCAAGTTTGATATGGATGCTGTATGGTATCATGTACCCAGAAAATATTATTACGTTTGATTCATGTTCATGTTAAAGGTTAAATAACTGTTAATAGTTATCTTCCCTATCCGTGTGGAAGTGGTAAGTTTTTGGCTATTTAAGTTTAAAGGAAATAACCGTTGAGGTCGCTAGCTCTCTAGTTTGGAGTTAGCATGTGTCTCAAGACCCTGCAGTTGCGCAATATTTTGTAAATAAAAAGAGTATAAATGTGACTATAGTTGTGTTTTGTCTAATAATGCTTTGTTCATTTTAATCTGAAAAAAATCATTTGTCTACCCACCAACTATATGTGCTTTCTTAAGTTTTTATTATTTGCCCTTTTATTATTATTCATTCATTCATTCATTTTCTACCGCTTTTTCCTCACGAAGGTCGCGGGGGTGCTGGAGCCTATCCCAGCTGTCTTCGGGCGAGAGGCGGGGTACACCCTGGACTGGTGGCTAGCCAATCACAGGGCACATATAGACAAACAACCATTCACACTCACATTCATACCTATGGACAATTTGGAGTGGCTAATTAACCTAGCATGTTTTTGGAATGTGCATGTTTTTGGAATGTGCATGTTTTTGGAATAGCATGTTTTTGGAATGTGGGAGGAAACCGGAGTACCCGGAGAAAACCCACGCATGCACGGGGAGAACATGCAAACTCCACACAGAGATGGCCGAGGATGGAATTGAACTCGGGTCTCCTAGCTGTGAAGCCTGTGTGCTAACCACCTGGCCGCTGTGCAGCCCTGGTTCAGTATATTTTTCATCAAAATAGTAGTCATGCTAAAAGGTTGTGTTGCTGCTGGATGTTCACTATCCAAGTGATACTGTCGTGGGGGTGCTGGAGCCTATCCCAGCTGTCTTTTAGGCGAGAGAGGCGGGGTACAACCTGGACTGGTGGCCAGCCAGCCAATCACAGGGCACATATAGACAAACAACCATTCACACTCACATTCATACCTATGGACAATTTGGAGTCACCAATTAACCTAGCATGTTTTTGGAATGTGGGAGGAAACCGGAGTACCACACAGAGATGGTTCCGAGGATGGAATTGAACCCTGGTCTCCTAGCTGTGAGGTCTGCGCGCTAACCACTCAACCACCGTGCTTTTTGTGGAGTTATATACGCAAATACCGAAAACGGTCCTATCTTACAATGTTAAAGAATCCTTAAAAAATATTCCCAGATCACTCCCAAAATGTAATCACTTTTTCCATATCCCATTTCCGCCAATTCCCTGAATATTTCATGCAAGTTTTATTAAAGATAAACAGATAAACTACAGGGAAATAAGAGATAAATATGTAACTTTCATGGCTCTCTTAGCTTAAAAAATGTTCCCGAATCCTGGGTTAGACACTTCCTTGCCCTGGGATTGACTGGGAGAGGCGTCCATGGTGTACCCCACTTGTCACTAATAGTCAGCTGGGATAGACTCCAGCTTTCCTGTAAGCCTGAGTGCACTTAGCAGTATAGAAAAAAGATGATTGGATGGCTTGACTCAACCTCATGGAGGAAACCACCAATGTTTTCCCAAAACTTTCCATGTTTATTGAAGAACTTTTTCTTTTTTTTACTGTATATGAGGTGTGAGGAAATGGCAACCAACGCTGAGCGGAAATGTCTTTTTCAGCAACGTAACACAATTATTTGCGTTTGGGTAGAATTCCAAATCAAACAGTCCGGTCCAAAACGATGTTGACGTGACCGTCGGCACAGACGGATGAGTCAGGCCATAATAGCGGGATCATCAATTCCGACACAGACAATAACAGCAATAGTTTCCCATCCACTTTTACTCTTTTTTTTCCTAGTTTGGGCATCAAACAAAAGGCGTACGCAGAAGCCGTGAAATGACATGAATCAAGTCATGTGCATCAGTCGTCGTTTGAACTGCCTTCCCTATCCCGACTCTGCCGGTCTGCCGGTTTTTGTCCGTCAAAGGATTCCCTTTCAGATATTCTTGCTCCATCACGGCATGAAAATGAGCTGATTGTGTGAACGCATTGTTTGATTTCCAGACTGTCGCTTCCCCACGGAGAGTTCTTTATTTCATTATGCGTGGTATGTTCAGGTCCTGTTCAGGTCCTGTTCAGGTCCTGTTCAGGTCCTGTTCAGGAGCTGGACCAGAGGGAACACATCCTTGCTTTGTGTGGGTGTAATCGGGATGAGCAGGATGTGAGTTCAGTTGTGAGAGGAAACGTTCTCGTGATGAAAAGTGACTTACGTGACGTTTAGCAGGTTGGCCGGAATCAACAAGCTGGCTAAAGCTGCTAGCTACCAGAGGAACGTCATCCCCTCACAATGGCGTGGTGGGTCTTGGCTTTGGCTTTTTACGGGACATGGTCCCATAGTTGGGGAATTCCGAGATGACACATTATTATTTTGACCGGACTGGGGGGGGGGGGGGGATAAGATGACCACTCATCCTATCAACGTTGCATCACATCCTGGAATAGTAGCCATGGATACATGGACCCAAATATTCCAATTGTTGCATCTGTCTATTTATCTATCTATCTATCTATCTATCCATCTATCCACCCATCCATCCATCCATCCATCCATCCATCCATCCATCCATCCATCTATCTATCTATCTATCTATCTATCTATCTATCTATCTATCTATCTATCTATCTATCTATCTATCTATCTATCTATCTATCTATCTATCTATCTATCTATCTATCTATCTATCTATCTATCTATCTATCTATCTATCTATCTATCTGTCTGTCTGTCTGTCTGTCTGTCTGTCTGTCTGTCTGTCTGTCTGTCTGTCTGTCTGTCTGTCTGTCCGTCCGTCCGTCCGTCCGTCCGTCCGTCCGTCCGTCCGTCCGTCCGTCCGTTCTATCTATCGTTCTATCTATCGTTCTATCTATCGTTCTATCTATCGTTCTATCTATCTATCTATCTATCTATCTATCTATCTATCTATCTATCTATCTATCTATCTATCTATCTATCTATCTATCTATCTATCTATCTATCTATCTATCTATCTATCTATCTATCTATCTATCTATCATTCTATCATTCTATCATTCTATCATTCTATCATTCTATCATTCTATCTGTCTATCATTCTATCTATCTAGCTATCCATCCATCCATCCATCATGTGATGTTGATGTTTACGTTTTACTGCGTATGACCCATTGACTATTGTGGTTGATTATAGCGCCGCATGTAGACTAAGTACTAAGTAGCAAGTCATTGATAACCTTGGGAACATGTGTATATATATATATACTATATATATATATATTATATATATATATATATATAGTACACACAAAAAGCCAACTCATAATAAGTCATGTTATTCTCTTGGTTTCTAGTTTTCCCATATTTCCAAATTGTCTGACTCCCAAGCCAACCAATTCCAAAACTTTTGCAATTCAAGCAATAGTCACGCTGAAAGGGACTTTTTCCTTCCTTTCCTCCGTCGCCAAGCGCTTGCTCATGTGGGCTTCAGCTGGTTCTCTTTAGGAGCATGGTTCTAGACCTGTTCCATGTTCCTGCTCTGTTTGGGCTTCTGGTAGGTCGAGTGGTTAGCGTGCAGACCTCACAGCTAGGAGACCAGGGTTCAATTCCACCCTCGGCCATCTCTGTGTGGAGTTTGCATGTTCTCCCCGTGCATGCGTGGGTTTTCTCCGGGTACTCCGGTTTCCTCCCACATTCCAAAAACATGCTAGGTTAATTAGCCACTCCAAATTGTCCATAGGTATGAATGTGAGTGTGAATGGTTGTTTGTCTATATGTGCCCTGGGATTGGCTGCCCACCAGTCCAGGGTGTACCCCGCCTCTCGCCCGAAGACAGCTGGGATAGGATAGGATACTGTGAACATCCAGCAGCAACACAACATTTTGGCATGACTACTATTTTGATGAAAAATATACTGAACCAGGGCTGCACAGCGGCCAGGTGGTTAGCACACAGGCTTCACAGCTAGGAGACCCGAGTTCAATTCCACCCTCGAGTTTACATGTTCTCCCTGTGGAGGATAAACAGTAGAAAATGAATGAATGAATATTTATTTGTATTATTTTTATTGTATTTTTTTAAATGAAACATAAAATCCGGCAATTCTCCAACAAATAAACGACAACAAATCCAAATAAATGAAACAACATATACAGGAATACACCTGTGTATGTACCGTACCAAAAGAAAAAATATGATGGATACATGTACTAATCCCAGATACATTATTCTACAGCAGTAATCTTTCTACTATATGTGGTTGCCATAACCAATCATTAAAAAGTCAGTGTCGGAAGTTTAGCAATTTTACCTGTCTCCCTGGATCTACGTCCCTATAGTGGGTGTGTACGTTTTGTCATGCGGGAGCCTTTGGCTACATTCACGCTGCCTCGGGGGAAGATGTTCAACTTGTCTATGATGTCATCGCCATCATGTCTGTCGCATCTTCTCACGCTCATTTTCTTGAGAAAATGACAGCGGTAATGGTTGGTCAGGCTTCTGATGACGACACAAATCACATGCAAGATTATTCATGGATGTGTCTCATCAGTTATTTTCCCAGTCGTGTTTACTTGGCGGATTATTTGATGCTAAATTAATTCCCTAAAGTCACTTAGATGGTCCCCAGAACACATGAAGACAACTCGTAATGAATGTAGACTACGTCAAAGACAGTGACCGGATACAGTGATGTCATCATTTTGTTAACGGATGGTGGATAAACTGTGTGGCTGTTGAGTGTATTTTATTGATTTTTTTTTTCAGATCAAATAGGTTTCCTCCCACATTCCCAAAATAAAAAACAAAAAACAAAACAGTTTATGGAAGTGGAGACTTCACTGGATTCATTAGTCATCTGTTGCCATTTCTTGCATGTGAGCAGTCAACAGTCAAAATTTTAAATTTTAAATTTTAAATTTTAAATTTTAAATTTTAAATTTTAAATTTTAAATTTTAAATTTTAAATTTTAAATTTTAAATTTTAAATTTTAAATTTTAAATTTTAAATTTTAAATTTTAAATTTTAAATTTTAAAATATTGACACAGCAGTACATATGCAGTTTGGTTAAATTATTTTCACATACAATGCCATAATCCTAGTGAGGATAAGCGGCATAGAAACTTAGAAAGTTGAAATAGTTAACAGAACTGGAAAATCAACTGTAATTTTGCAGGAATAAAGTCAAAATATTGAGAAAAAAAATTGGAAATTTGACGAGAATAAACTTGTAATATTATGAATAAAATAAAGTTCTTCAAAGTTGTAAAATTATAAAATAGAGTTGTAATTTTTTTAAAATTAGGTTGGGGAAAAAGTTCTAATATGTGAATAAAATCATAATATTAGTAAAAGAAAATTTGAAGAAAGTTGAAATATTTGGAAAATTATAAAATAAAAAAAATGTAGGAAGACCTCAATAAAAGCTATGTATTAAGCGTGGGTTTTCTCCGGGTACTCCGGTTTCCTCCCACATTCCAAAAACATGCTAGGTTAATTAGCCACTCCAAATTGTCCATAGGTATGAATGTGAGTGTGAATGGTTGTTTGTCTATATGTGCCCTGTGATTGGCTGGCCACCAGTCCAGGGTGTACCCCGCCTCTCGCCCAAAGACAGCTGGGATAGGCTCCAGCACCCCCGTGAGGAAAAGTGGTTGAAAATGAATGAATGAATGAATGAATGAATGAATGAATGAATGAATGAATGAATGAATGAATGACTGTATTTTATTGTTGTAACCAACCACTCAAAGTTTCCCAAAGTTTCTTGGGACCCAAAAATGTGTGCGCCTGTCATCTGTTTTCTTGCCAACAAGTAGCAACCAAGGTTACACTGATGTTATCATGTGTATCACCTGGTGACACCATAAGAACAAAACAGCTGTAAAGCGGCTCCCCCCACGCACAAAGACGAGGCGATCCCACCATGCCATCCGCACACGCTGACTCACCTTTCAGACACAGGCGATAGATCCCATGTGAGTCCCTAAAGAAGGTGTACAGTAGATGATCACACACCAATAGACACTAGACACATGGAAATGATCATCTGTTTCTCCAACTCATGAGTGTTTCACGAAAACCCAGACAAAAACGAAACCAACAAATTGAACGGAAAAAGGAAATGAAATATTTCATAGAACTGTTTGGCTTTATGGTGAATTACATGCATCACAAATAACTTCAGAATGTCAGCTATTTGATTTGGTGTTCCCCTTGTTTTCCCGTGTTACTAATATCCGGCGAGTCCCGCCTCTCACCTTGACACACCTTGGATATCTGTCATATCTATTTGCTTACCTCCCCCACCATTGCTTGTCTGCATTCCTTTGGAAACATTGTTGCACACGTTCGTGGCTGATACCTATAGTTTTCATTGCATGGGAACGCTACGTTTCGTTTGGAACCAATGGCAACAGAAGATTACGCCCAAGCAAAGCAAAGTAGCGGTGGGCTGAACCATCTAAATGTTGACTTGAGTGGTCAAACATGCTAGTATAGATTGGTTTAGTCTTTGGTAAGCTGGCGGGCCCGCGGGTGTGGGTGGAATAGACCAAAACATACCTCTTTGGAAAATCAAAGGAAATACAGCTGGAATAGGTGCAGATTCTGAAAGACTGAGAGGCTCCTGGAGCGGAAGCTATATATATATATATATATATATATATATATATATATATACCCTCACGAGGGTCGCAGGGATGCTGGAGCCTATCCCAGCTGACTTCGGGCGAGAGGCGGGGTACACCCTGGACTGGTGGCCAGCCAATCCCAGGGCACATATAGACAAACAACCATTCACACTCACATTCATACCTATGGACAATTTGGAGTGGCTAATTAACCTAGCATGTTTTTGGAATGTGGGAGGAAACCGGAGTACCCGGAGAAAACCCACGCTTAATACATAGCTTTTATTGAGGTCTTCCTACATTTTTAAAAAAATGTGTAATTTTCCAAATATTTCAACTTTCTTTCAAATGTTCTTTTAGTAATATTATGATTTTATTCACATAATATTAGAACTTTTTACCCAACCTAATTTTCAAAAAATTACAAATCTATTTCATAATTTTACAACTTTGAAGAATGTTATTTTTTTTCATAATATTACAAGTTTATTCTCGTCAAATTGCCAATTTTTTTCTCAATATTTTGACTTTATTCTTGCAAACTTACAGCTGATTTTCCAGTCTATTTCAACTTTCTTCTTGTAAGTTTCTATGCCGCTTATCCTCATTAGGATTGAGGGGGTATGCTGGAGCCTATCCCAGCTGACTTCAGGCGAGAGGCGGGGTACACCCTGGACTGGTGGCCAGCCAATCACAGGGCACATATAGACAAACAACCATTCACACTCACATTCATACCTATGGACAATTTGGAGTGGCTAATTAACCTAGCATGTTTTTGGAATGTGGGAGGAAACCGGAGTACCTGGAGAAAACCCACGCTTAATACATAGCTTTTATTGAGGTCTTCCTACATTTTTTAAAAAATGTGTAATTTTCCAAATATTTCAACTTTCTTTCAAATTTTCTTTTAGTAATATTATGATTTTATTCACATAATATTAGAACTTTTTACCCAACCTAATTTTCAAAAAATTACAAATCTATTTCATAATTTTACAACTTTGAAGAATTTTATGTTTTTTCATAATATTACAAGTTTATTCTCGTCAAATTGCCAATTTTTTTCTCAATATTTTGACTTTATTCTTGCAAAATTACAGCTGATTTTCCAGTCTATTTCAACTTTCTTCTTGTAAGTTTCTATGCCGCTTATCCTCATTAGGATTGAGGGGGTATGCTGGAGCCTATCCCAGCTGTCTTCGGTCGAGAGGCGGGGTACACCCTGGACTGGTGGCCAGCCAATCACAGGGCACATATAGACAAACAACCATTCACACTCACATTCATACCTATGGACAATTTGGAGTGGCTAATTAACCTAGCATGTTTTGGGAGTGGGGGTGGGGGTGGGGGTGGGAAAATGTCAAATTGTATCACCCTCAACACGAATGTATCATGTTTGTATGAGACGAAAGTACGCACGTTTTGCACAAATGACGCCTGATGTGTTGTGGCAACAGTTATCAAATGTCATGGAAATTTTTGGCCCTACTAAGTCTTCTCAAAAGTTGGAGGTGAAGCCACAGTCAACCCCTGGTATGACGCAGTCAGACCCTGACCGAGATGATATGTGTTATTGTCCAACTTCCACCAAGTACGTCTTAGTTGCGCCGTATTTCCTGTTTTTCAACAGTTTGAAAGTGAACACAAATGCAAATCAAAGCAGTCATCTTCCAATCCAACCAAACAAACGTATGCCATATTATATTACCTTTGTGTTCATGTATGAATGCATCTTAATCACGGAGTTGTTGTAGGTACGTTTTCAAAAATAAAAATAAACACCACGTTGCATTACACAGGATAGTCCAAGATGATATCACCAGGATTGCGACTAGCAATGCTGCAACCTTATGCTAGCCTGAGAAACCTTCAACTCACTGGCAATACGCTAGATCCCTGTTTTTCATGGGGGTACTTTCTGAAACCACCAGCGAATTGTGAAAATCCGAGCATAGTACACCCATAAAAAAGTACAAATATTTTATATATATATATATATATATATATACATATATACACATCTATTCAATTTCAGCATAGAAACTTACAAGAAGAAAGTTGAAATAGTTAACAGAAATGGAAAATCAGCTGTAAGTTTGCAAGTATAAAGTCAAAATATTGAGAACAAAAATTGGCAATTTGACGAGAATAAACTTGTAATATTATGAAAAAAATATACATATATACACATATATTCAATTTCAGCATAGAAACTTACAGGAATAAAGTTGAAATAGTTAACAGAACTGGAAAATCAACTGTAAGTTTGCAAGAATAAAGTCAAAATATTGAGAAAAAAAATTGGCAATTTGACAAGAATAAACTTGTAATACTATGAAAAAAATAAAGTTCTTCAAAGTTGTAAATTTATGAAATAGATTTCAAATTTTTTGAAAATTAGGTTGGGAAAAAAGGTCTAATATTATGTGAAAAAAATCATAATATTACTAAAAGAAAATCTGAAAAAATTGGAAATATTTGGAATTTTTTTTTTAAATGTAGGAAGTCCTCAATAAAAGCTATATATTAAGTGTGGGTTTTCTCCGGGTACTCCGGTTTCCTCCCACATTCCAAAAACATGCTAGGTTAATTAGCCACTCCAAATTGTCCATAGGTATGAAAGTGAGTGTGAATGGTTGTTTGTCTATATGTGCCCTGTGATTGGCTGGCCACCAGTCTAGAGTGTACCCCGCCTCTCGCCCAAAGACAGCTGGGATAGGCTCCAGCAGTAGAAAATGAATGATTGAAGTTGTACGACGTCCCCATCAGCAGTGTAGTACATCAACAATGACTTACCCCCCTCACTTGGTGCCGCAAGTCCAGTTCTGGTCACATTTGCGTGACGAGGAATGTAGTTTACGCTTAAGTAAAGATTCGAACCCAGGTCTCCTGACTGTGGCCAACATGCAAACCACTCGTCCACCATGCGGCAGAAATTCTGACGCACCAAGGGTTAATAATGAAAGCCCACACCATCATAACATTAAGCCTTCTGGAACTAATGAAAGATGCTAACTAAGGTTCCACTGTATAACTTATATTGAAGACTGAATATTTTGCAGTGCAATTATATATAAATAAACATAATATAATATATAATACATATTCAAATAAACATAATTTAAAAAAACAGAATTCACTGAAAAACAGCTGGCGACTTTTGTTTATAACAAACCCAAACGAAACAGTAAACACTTTATGGAAGTGGAGACTTCACTGGATTCATCAGTCATCTGTTGCCGTTTCTTGCATGTGAGCAGTCAACGGCGGAGCAAGTGCATTTATGGTCGGTAGTATAGTTTGACTAATAATTACCGTAATGTGTCATGATACACTTCCCATATTCTGAACAATTGCATCACTGAAAAAGAGAAGCTAGTAGTTTAGCCAAAATGCATCACTCCGATTTAGCCACTCCAGCATTTCCTTTGCTACGGCCACTTCCTTCTTCCTTTTTAATTTTTAATTTTTAATTTTTAATTTTTAATTTTTAATTTTTAATTTTTAATTTTTAATTTTTAATTTTTAATTTTTAATTTTTAATTTTTAATTTTTAATTTTGTATTTTGTATTTTGTATTTTGTATTTTGTATTTTGTATTTTGTATTTTGTATTTTTTATTTTTTATTTTTTATTTTTTATTTTTTATTTTTTATTTTTTATTTTTTATTTTGTCAAAGTTAAAGTATAGTCTAACTATACTACCGACCATAAATGCACTTGCTCCATTGTTGACTGCTCACATGTAAGAAACGGCAACAAATGAATAAATTTTAAATTTTAAATTTTAAATTTTAAATTTTAAATTTTAAATTTTAAATTTTAAATTTTAAATTTTAAATTTTAAATTTTAAATTTTAAATTTTAAATTTTTGACACATCAGCACATAGGCAGTTCGGTTAAATTATTTTCACACATAATGCCTTATTGTACTAGACAAGGGGTGGGCAAACTACGGCCCGGGGGCCACATCCGGCCCGCCAAGTGTTTGAATACGGCCCGCCCAATCTTTCCAAAGTATTTCATTTAAACTCAACATACAACCTGGCATCATGGCCTGAGCCAACCTTTTGATGGTTTTATCAATTTCCTTTTTTGACATGGTCTGTTGTTTACAAAGTGCTCCTGAAAAAAGGGACACAAGCACATAATAATAATAACAATAATAATAATAATAATTATTATTATTATTAGATTATTATAATTATTATTAGAACTACTATGATTATTATAATTATTATTAGAACTACTATGATTATTATAATTATATTAATGCTAATTATTATATTAATTATATATAATATTATTGTTATATTTGCATATTTTACATAATAATAATATAATAATTATTATTTTAAATTTATTGTAATTATTAAAATATTTTATTATTTTTTAAAATATTTAAATATAAAATAATAAATAATAATAGCAGATTGCATGACAATTTTACAGATAGAATAATACCAGGTGGACTGTTACGTGTAAAATAAAATATATAGTCTGCCCCCCCCGTAAATTTTGTCATATCAATGCGGCCCGCGAGTCAAAAAGTTTGCCCACCCCTGTACTAGACACTCAAAAAAAAAGTACAAACCAGTCCAGGGTGTGCCCCCCCTCTCGCTCAAAGACAGCTGGGATAGGCTCCAGCACCCCTGCAACCCTTGTGAGGATAAGAGGTAGAAAATGAATGAATGAATGCCTTATTGTTAATTTTTTTAATATTTTTGCTGCTTTTTCGGTTTAATCTTATTTCTACAGTGTGCTGAGGGCCAAAGAAAAAAACCCAAAACAAGCGGGAAGTGGGCCATGTTTTGGACACCCTTGATTTCGATTTAGTCACGTGATGCATGGAGGAAAAGAGGACAGGGAAGTACGCACGCGTACGGCCGACATGGCGACTGTAGGGGAAGTGATACACGGTGAAACATTAGTAGGAAGTTCATGTGGGAGAGGACAACTGCTTTCAATCCAAGCCGTGTCTTACTTTAAAAAATAAATATATATGTATATTATTATTACTGGGACACAATAAGCATAATCCTGCTAGTCTTTGAAATGACATTATATTTATTGTTCTATAGTTCTATTACTTTTATACCTATTTGTCCTCATTGGGCTCACCAGTAAGATGGAACCTATCCTAGCTCACTTTGCAGTTATTCTAGTTATAGTAAAGTTTACGTCTTTTTTACAGAACTAAAAGAGCCTCGCAAGTGCCCTTATTTAGCGTCCCTGTAGCTCCTCCCAGTGGACTGTATTGATACAATGACAGTTAAGTGTGCGTCACACTTTCCCTCAACGACGAGAGGCAGTCAAGCGAGGCAACAAAAAACCACAACATTACTTTTGGGTGAACGAAGATCATGAATGGGTTCCACTAGTAAACACGCCCACATTCCCTCCCTGTCTTACGCATTGCTTGTTTTGGTGTTGCGCAATAGATAAACACACGCATTAGCGGTGCGTCAAGGGACATTGTGGAGGAAAGGAAACCGGAGAAATGGCATTGAACTCTGGTTGTCTAGCTGTGAGGTCTGCGCGCTAATCACTCGACCGCCGTGCACACAATAGGAATTCAGAGTAAAATGATTAGGTCTGTTTAATTTGTTACATTTTCTACTTAGTCAATTGGTTTTCATGATGCTTTGGGGTTGAATACTGTGTATTTCAAGCTGCAGCCCGGGGGGCCATTTATGGTCCATGACCCCCACCAAAACATCTTTTTTCATATCTTCAATTGCATCACTGAAAAAGAGAAGCTAGTAGTTTAGCCAAAATGCATCGCTCCGATTTAGCCACTCCAGCATTTCCTTTGCTACGGCCACTTCCTTCTTTAAAAAAAAATTACAATTAAAAAAATGATGTTTTGATGGGGGCCAGAAAAAACAGTCATGGACCAAAAATAAATCATCTCTCTGACTATACTTTAATTTTGACTATATTTAAAAGAATATTTTAAAAAATATTTAAATGATTTATATTATATTTAAAATATTTTTTACAAATTTAAAATTTTTAATATTATTTTTTTAAATATTTTAATTTTTTTATTTAATTCTTTAAAAAATATTTTAAATTTTTTTACATATTTTTTTTAATAATTAAAAAATATATTTTAAAATATTTTTTAAAAAATAATATTTTTTGGCTAAACCTAGTAGTTTAGCCAAAATGCATCACTCCGATTTAGCCACTCCAGCATTTCCTTTGCTATGGCCAATTCCTTCTTTAAAAAATTTTTAAATTTAAAATTTTAAATTTTAAATTTTAAATTTTAAATTTTAAATTTTAAATTTTAAATTTTAAATTTTAAATTTTAAATTTTAAATTTTAAATTTTAAATTTTAAATTTTAAATTTTAAATTTTAAATTTTAAATTTTAAATTAATTAAATCATCTCTTTGACTATACTTTAACTTTGACTATATTTTAAAAAATATGTAAAAATATAAAAAAATTACATTTTAAATTTTAATTATTTAAAAAATATTTATTTAAAAATATTTTTTAAATAATTAAAAAAATATATTTTAAAATCTTTTTTAAAATATAGTCCAAGTTAAAGTATAGTCAGAGAGATTACAGGTATTACTGAGAGTTTCACTCTTACGGGAAAGACCGTGCTATCGTAAAGTCAATATGCACAGTAGAAAGGAATGAAAAGGAACAAAAGAACAGGCCTCTGACTGCAATTTTATCTTATGTTTTGCGTGACTATGATATAATCTGGAATTGCATATAAATCTGCACGGACATGTTCACTCACATGCTGCTCTGACCTGATAAAAAAAAAGATTAGATTCATACACATGACACGGCAAGTTGTGTTTATGATGCTCTTGTTGCTAAGCACCAAGCCGCATAGGTATAATATAATATAATATATACTGGGAATGTGTTGATATGCTTATTGTTCATTTGCAATGCAATGTATTTATAGGATTTATAGGATAGTACACTTATGTCATTTATTATCATGATATCATTGATCATCATGATATCATCATCATTCATTCATTCATTTTCTACCTTTTCCTCACGAGGTCTTCGGGCGACAGGCGGGGTCCACCCTGGACTGGTGGCCAGCCAATCACAGGGCACATATAGACAAACAACCATTCACACTCACATTCATACCTATGGACAATTTGGAGTGGCTAATTAACCTAGCATGTTTTTGGAATGTGGGAGGAAACCGGAGTACCCGGATGAAAACCCACGCATGCACGGGGAGAACATGCAAACTCCACACAAAGAGGTCGGAATCGAGGGTGGAATCGAACCCGTCCTCTCCTAGCTGTGTGGCCTGTGTGCGCTAACCACTGTGTTGCCGTGCAGCTTATTAAGTTAGATTTTTTAATATTAATATTATGACTTTTTCATGTTTTTTGTTAGTTTTCTTGCTTAATTGTATTTTTAAAATCTGTCGAGGGCCGATACATATCAACCAATGAGAATTGGTGCCGCCCATAACATGATCAAAATAATCATAATATATAAATAATCATAATAATAACACTACTACTACTGTTTTATGTCACAAATGGCTTATTTACTCTTAATAAATGTGTAATACAACTGTAATCATGACTATAGGGGTGTTGTTTTGTGTCTAGAGGGCTCTAATTATATTATTTAGAAGGCTGCAAACAGGTTTTCTTTTCTCTATGAGTAACTATGAAAATATTCAATTAATTCACTTATCATTATATTCTTGAACCAGTATAGATACAGAGGGTGGGGGTGAAAGTAAAAGGGCGGCTTATGAAAGGCTGTCAGGTATTTTCGTGTTTGTGTTTTTTTTTTAGAATAATCTACTGTATCCATTTTAAGCAACAGATGCTTAGCGAGCAAGCGAGATGATGGAACCCCCACCTGACATGCACGGCTCCTCCTAGTGCCTCCATTTAGAACGTCTACTGATCCTTTAAGCCAATAACATCCCGGACACAAAAGGACAGTAAGACGACAAGACAAAAGTCAAAGACTTCGTCTTGTCAACTTGTCTCAGAAAAGGTTTTTGGCAAACTTGTCAAAACATTTTTTCAGAGGCAGGCAGAGTTACTTTGACCTTTATGTGTTAGTATGTTAGCATTGCTAGCTTGATAACATTTTTTGTTATTTTTATGGGTAGACAGAAATATAAACACCACTATCATGGTAGGTGTTAGCATGATAAAGTTAGCATGTTAGCATGTTAATTTAGATTTAAATTCGATTTTTGATGGATTGACACTCTCATGCGCACACACACGAGAACTCTTATGCTAATGCTAGTTTTTAGCATTCTAACATTAGCATAGTATCATTGCTAGCACGCTAACATTATTATCCATTTCCATAGGTGTACATTATTGTTAGGTGTTACCATATTAACTTTAGCTTCTTACCATTGCTAGCATGCTAACATGAACAAATAGCACTTTTTGCGTTTTTCATGAATATGTAAAAATGTAACAAAATGATGTATTTACAATAGAGATCGAAATGGGAGCAAAACACGCAGAACGTCCAAACCTTTGTGATGCGTAGAAGACAGGAAGTGATGTCAGAGGTTGAGAGTTGAGAACAGTAGCCTGTTCGTTTCATATGTGTTAGTATGTTAGCATTGCTAGCTTGATAACATTTTTTGTTATTTTTTATGGGTAGACAGAAATATAAACACCACTATCATGGTAGGTGTTAGCATGATAAAGTTAGCATGTTAGCATGTTAATATTAGCATAGTAGATTTTTGATGGATTGACACTTCTACGAACACACATGAGAACTCTTATGCCAATGCTAGTTTTTAGCATTCGAACATTAGCATAGTATCATTGCTAGCACGCTAACATTATTATCCATTTCCATAGGTATACATTATTGTCATGAATGAATAATTGTTATGAATATGAATATGATAATCATGTTATTGTTAAACCTGCAAGAAACTCCTTTTGCGGCGAACACGTCTGGCCCTTGTGAAACCGAATACCGACACCTTGTGGCCAATGTAGAATACTACATTCACAATTAGAAGGCTTTTTATGCCCATTGTATTTGTATGTCAGTTCATTAAGTTAGTCAAGTCAGCCATTTGTATTCTTAAGGTGCTTAAATATATAAATATATATATATATATTTAATATTATAAATTATTATTATAAATATTTATACATATAAATATATATTTTTTTACTAATAATTGGTTGTATTCACCCACAGAACTGTGATCATTTATTAATTAGTTTGTGAAAAGCGTTTGAATGGCGACCGAAGACGCATACACACGTTGTCGCTAATGTTTTCTCGAAAAACAGTTTATTCTTGTTTTTGAGAGTCAACCATAAAGCCGCATGATAAAGCATCCTTGGCCGGAGGTGTTTTATGTTTTCTAAGCTGCCTGTCATGTGTGTGTGTGAAAGTATGACGGCCTGAGAGACGTTCAACTGAATAACAAAACAAGGCATTCATTCCAAAGTTCTTTACCGAGACAGAGTTAACTCTTGTGACTCTTGTTCCGGTCTAGGATTTAACCAAGACAACAATTTCTCTTTTATGCGCTGATCAAGTCGGCCAACCCTCCCAAGTTGCGTATCGGAGGAAAATGTTTTCTGTCTCTGTCTTAGTATGTTTTGCATCTCTCGCTGTATTGTAGCAACTAGAGGCTTCTAATTCCTGAAGTCAAATCCTCTTAGGATCTATTTCCGTGAGGTCTAAAATCTCCGTTAGACCTTGCTCATTGGCTGGAGAGCACCAACGCGTTCATCCAAAAAAAAAAACAAAAAAACACACCAAGCAGCAACAGATAACTTCGTGAAGACATCGAGTACGCACAACTTCAAGGCAACGCGGTGAAAGGTAAGAACAAGTTCGATTTTCTCATACTACTTTTAAATTCTCATGATTCTATGCTCTTGTGTGTATTATCATCGTAATACGCAAATAAGATGAGTTTTTGCAGCACAAAATACACAAACAAAGCAGTTTCTTGTTGCTACCGTGTCACGGGTACAGCATCTGCAGACTCAAGGACTTCACTGTGGCACACGTGTACACACCAGGAAATGGAACCACTAAACATTCCTACGGGACTCACCAGGGAAAATATTTTTGTCATGGTAATGCTTTTATTTCATTTCAACATGCATCAGATTACAATTGAATGCATCACATAATCAGTTCACACTTCCACATGTCCAAAAGGAGTAGGAAGAAGCAAAGCTTATTAAATCCTACCCCTCCATCTGGTACTTTTACAATCACTAACTGTTACATTTGTTCACTTCCTGCTTTCCACAATACAGTTGAGTTTTTGGTTGTTTTTTTTAAATAATGTAAATCGTACCGAAGTACGAGGTGCATTACGAGGTTCATCCTTGTATTTAGCAAACATCAACTGCTTTTTTTAAGTCATATTTTATCTGTCATATCATATTTATTCCTTCATTTTTATTTTTTCTGTTGTTATTGAAGCCAAACCAAATTGACAAATGGTCTCAAACTGTGGGATGGAAATTTTCCAGTCATTCTAGTTTTTTTTTTTACAATTATTTGTATTATTTTATTTATGACTTTTATTTAAGTCTTTCTTATTTTGGAATTATTTGTATTATTTTTTTTAGACTTTTATTCATTTTTCAGTCATTTTTGCTTTTGAATTATTTTTTGAATTATTGCTATAATTGATGTAGACTTTTATTTCATTCATTTTTATTTTGTAATATTTTTTTATGATTTATAAGACTTTTAAGTCATTTAAAATTTTGAATTATTTCTAAAGTTTAAATTTTTTTTGAATTCTTTGTATCTTTTTTGAGACTTTTGTCATTTTAACTTTTCTGTATTTTTATTATTTTTTAGACTCATATTTAAGTTTTCTTTTTTAGACTATTAATAGTCTAAAAATAGTGTCATCTATATTAATATTCTAATCTATTTACTCGTAAATTTGATATCAAATATGTTACCGCAACGTATGCAACGACGTAGCATGTAGCGTAGGAAAAATATGTGACGAGGAATTTAAATAAGACGTGAGTTGATTACTAATGTGGTGTTTACAAAGTCTAAGGAAGAACAATAATGAACATTATCTTACACCATTTTATTACATATTTATTATACAACGTGTACGTACATTTTACTCCTGCATGTACTGTTTACGCTTCATTATTTCATCTTTAATTAAATTATTGTTATTATTGTTACACACGCTGGACTTATTCATTCGTTTATTTAGTTATTTATTTAGCTATTTCTAAATTTTTCTTAACTGTGCTATGAAACATTTTTATCATTTTCTTATTTATTTATTTACTTCTTTATTATTTAAAAAAAAAAAGGTAAACCGGTACATATCGAACAAACTGTGCTTCTTCCTGCTTCTTTGTGGATATTTTGAATTGTGACGCACTTCAACCTCGCATGCATGTCCAAAATAAAGTAAAGCATTATCATTATGGTTATTATTGAATGATAAGTCTTGTGGAATACTTGCATTATACTTAATGCATACAGTACATTGTTCTAAAATTAGGACATAGTTCTATATTGCAGTTGTTCTATTATGGCCTCTTTAGCGACGAGCAAAGCCACCGGGAGACCTGCTGCATTCCACTAATCCTCTTAGGCAGCATTAATTGAATTAAATATCTTTGTAAACAAATCTGGAGCTATGAAATTATCTTATTCGAGCCAACAAATGCCACCGGTCATCAACGTTTTATGTATTTCAAAAAAACAAAAACACGAGTGGCTACTCTTGTGGCCAACGACGTCATCATAATTTGGATTGAATTGTCAGTTTTGTGTTTTATAGGCTAAGCAGAAACATGTCGAGCCAGATGATTGACTTGGAAGAAACGGCAACCCACACGGGTGAGTGGAATAGTTTTTCAATTCATGATACATCAAATGATGGTGTGTTTGTGTCATTGAAAATCCTCCACGGTCACGCTTTCATCTGATAAACAATGTTAAACTCATCACACAGCAACTTAACACTCAAATGTTATACCTCAAACATGTATAAACATGTACTAATACGAGTTTTCAATGAAAAAAAAACAAAAGTTTTTCCATAATGCCATACACGACCTGAACTCCATTAAAGAAATGTTTTTCATCACACAGCAACTTAACACTCAAATGTTATACCTCAAACATGTATAAACATGTACCAATACGAGTTTTCAATGAAAAAAATCAAACGTTTTTCCATAATGCCATACACAACCTGAACTCCATTAAAGAAATAGATTTTTCTACACTTACTTCTTGTTGTTGCTATTGTTTTATTATGAATCAAAAAATATTCTTTAGGTCTTAAATTTTTTATTATGTCGCCTTGACTTCGGCTGTACTGTCATTTTGGTAATTGTTTATTTTAGTATAGTAATGTTTAATAGCAAAGTGGATGTGTACAGGAACTACACATAGTTTAGGTGAAATGCTGTTGAATCTATGAATAGAACTATTGATGAATTATGTGTAATTATGTCAAACATGTATAAACATGTACCAATACGAGTTTTCAATGAAAAAAATCAAACGTTTTTCCATAATGCTATACACAACCTGAACTCCATTAAAGAAATAGATTTTTCTACACTTACTTCTTGTTGTTACTATTGTTTTATTATGAATCGAAAAATATTCTTTAGGTCTTAAATTTTTATTATGTTGCCTTGACTTCGGCTGTACTGTCATTTTGGTAATTGTTTATTTTAGAATAAAAAACAACATTGTAATAATTCGTCCATATGATTGTGAATGCTACAATACAACCAAATGCTGTGTGCCAACATGTCCCAAGGGCCCAAGGGAGTCATCAACGACTGGAGGAGGTTCAAGTTGGAGAGTATGGACCAGGAGAACCTGCCACCTGCCAAGCGAGAACTTCTCAGACAAATGTCATCCCCGAATAGGAAAAAGGACGACTCCAGAGCAAATCTCAATCGCAAGGTATGCAGTAAATATCCTTTCATGAGTTGAGTGAGGTCATTTTTGAAGATATTTTCTTCATTCATTCGTTCATTCATTCATTCATTCATTCATTCATTCATTCATTCTCTACCGCTTTTCCTCACGAGGGTTACTTTTGCAAATAAGAAGAAAATACCTGGGCTGCACGGCGGTCGAGTGGTTAGCGCGCAGACCTCACAGCTAGGAGACCAAGGTTCAATTCCACCCTCGGCCATCTCTGTGTGGAGTTTGCATGTTCTCCCCGTGCATGCGTGGGTTTTCTCCGGGTACTCCGGTTTCCTCCCACATTCCAAAAACATGCTAGGTTAATTAGCCACTCCAAATTGTCCATAGGTATGAATGTGAGTGTGAATGGTTGTTTGTCTATATGTGCCCTGTGATTGGCTGGCCACCAGTCCAGGGTGTACCCCGCCTCTCGCCCGAAGACAGCTGGGATAGGCTCCAGCACCCCTGCGACCCTCGTGAGGATAAGCGGTAGAAAATGGATGAATGAATGAGTTCTCCTCCTATTTTGTGTGGAAGTGGTAACTTTTAGGCTTCTTATTTTGGCTTTCCCCACCCTCGGCCATCTCTGTGTGGAGTTTGCATGTTCTCCCCGTGCATGCGTGGGTTTTCTCCGGGTACTCCGGTTTCCTCCCACATTCCAAAAACATGCTAGGTTAATTAGCGACTCCAAATTGTCCATAGGTATGAATGTGAGTGTGAATGGTTGTTTGTCTATATGTGCCCTGTGATTGGCTGGCCACCAGTCCAGGGTGTACCCCGCCTCTCGCCCGAAGACAGCTGGGATAGGCTCCAGCACCTTCCAGTAGAAAATGAATGAATAATATGCGTCTTTTGAATGCTTAGTTAAGGGACAAGGGACGGCTGTATTGTAGTTTTCCTTGTAGTATTTTTTTACATCCAGAAAACTCCATGTCTGATCAAATATATTTAACGGAACCACTTTTCAGATGAGCGTCCAGGAATACGAGCTCCTGAAGGACGAAGATGAAGGCTGTCTGAAGAAATACCGAAAGCAATGCATGCAGGAAATGCACGATAAGCTCAGCTTTGGGCCAAAATTCGAAGGCGTACACGACCTGGACAGCGGCGAGGCGTTCCTTGAAGTCATCGAGAAGGAACACCACAGCACGGTGGTCGTGGTCCACATCTACAAGACGGGCGTGAAAGGCTGCGAAGAGCTCAACAACTGCCTGGACTGCCTGGCTACAGAGTACCCCACCGTGAAGTTCTGCAGGATCGACGCCGTCGCCTCAGGTGCCGCCGAAAGGTTCTCGGATGAGGTGTTGCCCACACTTTTGGTCTACAAGGCCGGAGAACTGCTCGGGAACTTCTTGGCCTGCACCAAGCACTTAAATGAGGAGTTCTTTGCGACGGATGTGGAGGCTTTTCTCAACAGTTATGGTCTACTGCCTGAGAAGGAGATGCCGGTGTTGGACGATGAAGAGGAGAACGACGTGGAGTAAAAAATGGCTGCTTGGTTGGATGTGGAGCTTTATGAGTTGTATCAGATAAGATCTAATAACATCTCGTGAAGGCCTCCCAAACATGGCTGCTCTCAAATATGATTTGGGTTCATTAGAATGAAGAGTTTTATTTTGAAAACAAAATTAGCATTCAACTGAATATTGATGTACATATACACTGTATTCGTATGAATTTAGATCCTTGAGTTCGATTCCATAGTCCATTTAAAGGACGGTTTCTTTTTGGTCTTTCTTTGCAACTCAACTTTACCAAAGAAGAGTAGATGTGGAAGAAGGTTGTCAACATATCTTAACATACGGTGGAACCTCAGTTAGCGTGTTTCCATTTTGCCTCGGTTAGCGCACATTTTGTGGTTAGCGTACATTATGTTGTGCTTTTCGCTGTTATTAATACACGACGGGAGTCCAAATGTCTTCTGAATGTATTTTTATTACAGATGTTATTGTTAGCGGGCGGCACGGCGGTCCAGTGGTTAGCGCCCAGACCTCACAGCTAAGAGACCAGGGTTCAATTCCACCCTCGGCCATCTCTGTGTGGAGTAACTATTTTCATAGTTAGTCATAAAGAAAAGAAAACCTGTTTGCAGCCTTCTAAATCATATAATTAGAGCCCTCTAGACACAAAACAACACCCCTATAGTCATGTTTACAGTCACATTACACATTTGAATAGACTTATTAAGAGTAAATAAGCCATTTATGACATAAAACAGTAGTAGTAGTGTTATTATTATGATTATTTATATATTATGATTATTTTGATCATGTTATAGGCGGCACAGCGGTCTAGTGGTTAGCACGCAGACCTCACCGCTAGGAGACCTGGGTTCAATTCCATCCTCGGCCATCTCTGTGTGGAGTTTGCATGTTCTCCCCGTGCATGCGTGGGTTTTCTCCGGGTACTCCGGTTTCCTCCCACATTCCAAAAACGTGCTAGGTTAATTAGCCACTCCAAATTGTCCATAGGTATGAATGTGAGTGTGAATGGTTGTTTGTCTATATGTGCCCTGTGATTGGCTGGCCACCAGTCCAGGGTGTACCCCGCCTCTCTCGCCTGAAGACAGCTGGGATAGGCTCCAGCACCCCCACGACCCTCTTGAGGAAAAAGCGGTAGGAAATGAATGAATGAATGTTCTTGTTAGCATATTCCGGCCTCCGGAAGCAGAAGTCAGCTGTGTCGCCCGTCTAGATATCATCTATGTTTGACTCTCAAAAACACATTTTTATAGTTTTACAATTAGTTTTACTTGCATGAAACTCTAAATTTCTAAATGCATAAAAATGAAAGGAATAAATATAAATAAAGATGTAAAGTTACTTTAACCTTCACTGGAAAGCTGAGTGTTCCCAAAGACAGTCACCACTCGGACATCAACTTCCTGTTCTTTGTTGTGTTCAATAGTGTGCAACTTAGTTTATCTACATTTTGGGTTTGAGAATTGAGGTGAGAAACTTAATACATTGAAAAAATAACTCACGGCAAAACAGGCATGTGGTGTCCGTGTGTTGTCTCGCTGCCACATCATGTCTTTGGGAACAGTCATGTCAAGAAACACATCTTGAATGAAGATAAAAGTCAATTCCTTCATCACTTATCTTGCATTGTAATTGTTGTGGCATGTCCAACTAACTTTTGTGTCATTTTTGGCTTTCTGGAACGGATTCATTGGATTTACAGAATTTTTTGATGGGAATTTTTCCGGGATTAGACACTAACTAAGGTTCCACTGCATACCTGATCAGATAGTGCCATCTGCAAACCAGCAGCGTTGAAGAGTAAATCCATTCCAGTATTTTGTGTGTACAGATATGAGTATAAAAACGTGTATCTCAGCAGACTGTAATCACCATACGTCGTTTTCCTAATACTTACATATAGTATTTATGTTAATAATGATTAATTGTACATAATTTAATGAATAAAAGGTGAAAATTCCATTTGGGTTTACATTTCATTGACTGATCACCTCCACATGTGAAAATGAAAATAAAATTGTAAGGTAAGTCTTGTTATGTTTTATTTTGTTTTATTATGTTGAATGATGTGGGTATTCTATCTGGGTCCTGGGTCCTGGGTCCAGGAGATTTAGCTAATGAGGTTAACGTAATGCTTTGCTAACAGCTGTCTCTTTGCCGCTACTAGAGTCTAGACTCCTTAATGTATCACCCTGCAGTGTATTATGATAACCAAAAAAAAACCTTTTCCTAAAATCATGTTCAAAGATGGCAACGCGGCAGATAATGAGGTTTTCATATTTGGTAATGAGCCCTGAAAGCAGTTTTGTATGGTTCTGCAGTTTTTTTTAAACACAGAGTTCCATTGACATCACTGCAACCCAGACTTATATGGGCATGCCCGGTTTTGCAATGTCTCCGGGCAAATGTTTTCAACGTGTGTGAGGCAAAACTCATTTTCAGAAGTCAGAAGATTGAGCGATAAGTAACAATTTTACTGTCCTAACTGTTTTTTCGTTTGTGTAAGTAATCGGACATAAAGGGGTTCGGCAGCTGTCCAGAAGTCCTCGGCAGTGCTTGGAGTGGGCTCGGCGGGAGGCGTACCTGGAGGAAGGCAGGGGTTGGAGTAAAAGATGCGTATCGTTTGGGCGGGTGGAAGGAAACACAAGGAAAAAACTACAGGAAGAGGCGCAGGAGCTGAAAGATCTAGAAAGCTTTCTATGCGGGTTATCGTATGTAGCTGCTCAATACAATACACAATACAGAGGCCTTTTAATAAACATCAATCAAGTACAGTAATCCCTCGTTTTCCCATCATTTTTAGGATTTTTAATTTTCAGCATTGCATGTTTGTGTTTTTTGGTTTTGGATCATTTGTGTGTGTGGAGCATTTGGTCGTTCCTCCACTTTTCCACTGTGCTATTGTAGACTAGACATGCTTATTACCATATGATGCATAAATGCAAATGTATCCTTTCCTTCCTTACTATCATTGCACCTACATGGTACCTTTTGAATGATGACACTTTGACAAATATTTCTCTGAAATTCGATACACGACGCCACATCTGATCCGGCTTGCATAGCCTCCAGCTGGTAACACCTCCCTTTCACATGCCTGAGATTTACTCCAGTATTTCTAGATAACGAAATGTCCAAACATGTCAGCCTTGCTAGGCTCTGACATCGCTTGTTTTAAGGAACAGCAGCGTCCTTAATCAATCGGTTCATGGCAAGGGAAATAACCAATGATATTGGGATACTGACACCTGTTGGAAAATGAATAGTAGTGTAGTGGTTCACGTAACTGACGTTGGTGTCACTCAGCAATCAGGCAAGCGGTGAAGAGATCCACGTATCGCCTCGTTAAGCAATCAGCAGTATGCACTCTGATAAGATCACACATGAAGGCGGGGTACACCCTGGACTGGTGGCCAGCCAATCACAGGGCACATAAAGACAAACAACCATTCACACTCACATTCATACCTATGGACAATTTGGAGTGGCTAATTAACCTAGCATGTTTTTGGAATGTGGGAGGAAACCGGAGTACCCGGAGAAAACCCACACATGCACGGGGAGAACATGCAAACTCCACACAGAGATGGATGAGGGTGGAATCGAACCCTAGTCCTCCTAGCTGTGAGGTCTGCGCGCTAACCACTTGTTCGCCGTGCAGCCTATTAAGTTAGATTTTTTTTATATTAATATTATGACTGGGGTGGCGGTCGAGTGGTTAGCGCGCAGACCTCACAGCTAGGAGGACCAGGGTTCGATTCCACCCTCTGTGTGCATTTGCATGTTCTCCCCGTGCATGCGTGGGTTTTCTCCGGGTACTCCGGTTTCCTCCCACATTCCAAAAACATGCTAGGTTAATTAGCCACTCCAAATTGTCCATAGGTATGAATGTGAGTGTGAATGGTTGTTTGTCTATATGTGCCCTGTGATTGGCTGGCCACCGGTCCAGGGTGTACCTCGCCTGAAGACAGCTGGGATAGGCTCCAGCACCCCCCGCGACCCTCGTGAGGAAAAAGCGTTAGAAAATGAATGAATGAATATTATAACTAGTTTTTTGTTCGTTTTCTTGTTTAATTGTGTTTTTAAAATCTGTCGAGGGCCGATACATATCAACCAATGAGCCGCAAATGGCAAATGGGCCACATGTTTGGACAATCTTGCGCTAGAAATGAGCTGCATTAAAGGCTATTATTCTCTGAGCGACAGGAAGCCAGTACAAATATGGTCGTATTTCCTGCTTCTAGTCTCGTAAGCTGAAGATAACATGGCCGGAGTGTCACGCCTGTGTAGGAATTTCAGGATATGCTTGACGGCAGTGTTGGCTTACTCTCAGACAGAGCATCTACTCCCATGCATAACATTAGCCGTACATTTATGTCGTAGTTGATAACCGTTATATCAAATATCCTCGATGTATTTATTTATGAAGTCACACAAATTCATCCCAAGTTCATGAACTCATGTTGACATTCCGAGGGGAGGAGATCCCCTTTTATTTTATTCTTGGAATAAACATCACGGGTTGACTCATTACTCCCCCAAACGAATGTGCGCCTCAACGTTTACTCCATCGGTCACATGATGCCACCCCCATATCTGACATTCTAATTGTTTATAGAGTCACTAATTAATGGATGCTTTGCCCAACCGGCACGCTCTAATTCACACAAATAAAAAAAAATGTCACTGTGATGATGTCACGATGTTGCGAGTTCCGATGCACTCTTGGTCACGCTCCACAAATATGCACACAGTGGATGTCGTGAAAATGACATAACGTGTGAAAGTGCTGCCTTTCATCCGGAGTTAAATTTAGAAATAGGACCTATTTGACTTGTAAGGTAGGAATTATTATTCCAGGAATATAACAGGAATAAACAGGAACAGGAATAAAATTAACAGGAATAAACAGGAATAAAATGATTCCTGTTAAGATGAACCACACCCGCATTTGAGTAGAAGAAACACTGCAATGCAATAGATCAAGTTTTTATAAATATCCAAAATCCGTATTTAGTTAGGAGCATGTTTTGGTGTATATGAATACAACAGAAAATTATTGTAAAATAACAAATTAAGGGATAAGGGCGGATGAGTGGTGAAGACCCGAGTTCGATTCCACCCTCGGCCATCTCTGTGTGGAGTTTGCATGTTCTCCCCGTGCATGCTATTATGCTATTTCCCTCATTCTCATAAAACTACAACTTTTTCTCATTAACATTTTTGTAAAATAAAAATAAAAATAAAAATAAAAATAAAAATAAAAATAAAAATAAAAATAAAAATAAAAATAAAAATAAAAATAAAAATAAAAATAAAAATAAAAATAAAAATAAAAATAAAAATAAAAATAAAAATAAAAATAAAAATAAAAATAATGAAAAATATATATAATAGAATATAATATAAATTATTTATAAAATTACTCCATATTTTTACATTTTTGCTTTTTTTATTTTTATTGTTATTTTCTTGTCTGAAAAGGTGCCGTTGACCAATACAAAAAAAAGCCTCAGGCAGCACTTTGGACACCCCTGACATAGGTCCTCAGAATGCAACAAATATAGAGCTCAAACACTTCGCATTTGGTTCCAATTCATCTGTGGTTGTCACGCAAGGCTTCCCTTTCACCTGAATAATTACTCATCTTGTTTGAGCAAATTTCTGAGGTTGGTGAAATGTGAAACATTCACCTGTACGGTGTCATGAAAATTCATGGAATGTTCGCATGAATCACCCTGGAAATGGCAGCTCGTGTCATCATGTTTCTTGGTTTCTGTCAACACACAAGATATGCACAAAAGGTCTGTCCAGCCATTAAGGAACATTTTTGGTGTGCCCCGTTCAGGGTGTAGTTTGCCTTTCACCCACAGTCAGCTGGAATAGGCTCCAGCTCCTCCCACAACCCCCGGAACAGGATATGTTGTATGAAATAAATGGCTAGTTTTATTTAGCACATCTTGGTAACCAGGTGTGGTCGCCAGATTTAAAATAGTTCCGCTGCCTCCAGACAAACCTCTCCCTTCATTCCTCTCACCTTCCCTCATTCGTCAGAACTGATTGTGAAAAGTCAACACCCGACACTTTGTGCGTGCATTGGAAAAATAACCAAATCTGGCTCCGTGCAAGCAGTTTGAACAAGTCAAAAAAGTCATCATAATTTAAAAAAAAAGGTCAGTAAGGATAATTAATAATGCCGCCTACAGAGAACATACTAACTCCTTATTTCTAAAATCCCAAATACTTCAACTTGCTGATATAGTTCATCTTCAAACAGCTAAAATAATGCATAAGGCTAAAAATAACCAATTAGCTAAAAATGTCATCCAATACTTCTCTACAAGAGAGGAGAAATATGATCTCAGGGAAGAAGTACATTTGAAACACTTCTATGCTAGGACTACGTTATGCTAGCCATAGCATTTCAGTATGTGGAATCAAACTATGGAATGGATTGAGTAAGGAAATCAAACAATGCACAACGATGAGCCGATTCAAGAAACAATACAAGCAGTTGATGAAAATTAAATTAAATTAAATTAAATTAAATTAAATTAAATTAAATTAAATTAAATTAAATTAAATTAAATTAAATTAAATTAAATTAAATTAAATTAAATTAATAAAATAACAATAAAATAACAATAATAAATAAATAAATAAATAAATAAATAAATAAATAAATAAATAAATAAATAAATAAATAAATAAATAAATAAATAAATAAATAAATAAATAAATAAATAAAATTTTATTTTATTTTATTTTATTTTAACCTATGGACCTATGGAACCTTATTTATACCTATGGGCAATTTGGAGTCACCAATTAACCTAGCATGTTTTGTACCCGGAGAAAACCCACACATGCACGGGGAGAACATGCAAACTCCACACAGAGATGGCCGAGGGTGGAATTGAACTCGGGTCTCCAAGCTGTGAGGTCTGTGTGCTAACCACTCGACCTCAGCCTTTCCTGATCATGAAAACCGATATTTTAAAAAATGCTGTGTTCATTCCACCGCAAGAGATATATCACGTTACACATATCAGTATTGGTATCGACTGATATCGGTATCTGAAATGGAGAGTTTGATGGCCAAAAAAAGCCAATATTGGACATCTCTAGTGTTATATTAAAAATGTAAAGGTTATATTAAAAAATACACAGGTTCATCTCAATAAATTAGAATATGGTACAAAAGTTATTTGACTTCAGGAGTTCAGTTGATTTGGTTTTCATCATAATTTCGGTCAAAAATGATGCCTTGGTTTTTGTAACTTTTGTTAATAACTCGCCATGGGGCCAAGCACTTTGATAAGGAAGGCAAGAAAATACTTTTCAATCTTGCCATATTTGGGAAATCCACTTTAATCGTAAGTCCCATGCATTCATCATGTTCAAAATTCGAATTTATTTAACTTATTCAAATGTATGTACCTGTTATGAGGTTACTTTTTATGGCTATATGGTAGGTAATCACACCATAACTATGGTTAAATTATGGGTGGTCATTTGTTAGACTGAGCAACCTTTTTCCCTGAATCACTTCACAGTGATGCAGTAATTTTTTGCCGTTTGGTCCCATCTAGTGGTGGTGCTTGAAAAACAAAACAGTCCACATGAGCCCAACAAGAACGAATACTGTAGATTACTGCAAAAAGTCTAATTATGTCTAATTAAAGACTTTTTAGAGTGTACATTTAGAGTGTTATTTATCTGATCGCGTGATTAAAATGTTACATTTGGCACTAAGTGAAGTGGCACGCAAGTAGTTTTGCCTTTTGTAAAAGAAATACATCTCCCACAATGCCCCGCTTTCTTTGACGAACACAAATCGCAGCACTGCGCTTGCGCGTTGGAGCCACGGAAAAATGGCGGCATTGTTGCTGCTGCAAGATTTGGATAGTTCCGAGCTATCAAAGCTATCAAAAGGGACTCTGGACAAACTTGAGAAGATCCTGTCAGATCAACGATATGAAATCGACACTTTGAAAACTCAACGGGAGCAATTCAGGGTCGACAGCGGTAATATATGTGCCGACATTTTGGTCGCAGTGTGGTGCTAATGTGTTACTTTCACCATTCACGTACTTCTTACAGAGACCTCATAATGTTGTGTTTCGGTCTTATTTGCACATATACACTACAATTTAAATCGGTTATAGCGTTATATCTGTCGTAACACATCTTAATATTTTTAAACACTACTGTACCAGTAATGCTACGGTTAGCCACACTGCTTAGCTACTAGCATTAGCGTAAACAACGTGACTAGTTGACATTGTGTGTTTCTCTCTTATCTTACAGAACAACATTTCTTTGAAAAGGTAAAACAGCTTGGTCAGTGTCAGGAAGATTTTTTGACTCAGACTCAAGAGCACAGTAAACTTAAAGAAGAGTTGACGAAAATCGGTAAGTATGAACCTTTTAAACATAACTTTTTTTCAAGTAGTTAACATTTGTAGCTAACTACGTGGGCCATGGCTTATTTCAGAGGATGAACTCAAAAGTGTCCGTGAGAAAAACCAGCAATATGAAACCGCTCAGGAGAAGTTGTCATCACAACAGGTAACCTCGTTCGTTTGTTCAGAATCACATGGTTGTGTTTGTTGCACCGTTTGTAACGTCCAAACGTCACAAACGCCATAAAACTTGCACAGGGAAAATACTGGCGTCGGGGAGAAGGCTCTGCAGCATCCGCTGTAGAACAACCAGGTTTAGAGACTGCTACTTCCCCCTGGCCATCAGACTGCTCAATGCCAAATAAGCCCCTCTTACCTGCCCACATGCACATGTAAAACTTTAAACGAGGCTGGACAATAACGATGTACCGATGGCCCGGGGCAAGTTGAAACAAAATTGTGGCAAGTAAATCCAATTGGTATAACACGGACTGTGTAATTCCGGTGGTAATTTGCAAACAAATCCTTGCAAATCTTGAAATGGACCAATCCGAATCGTTTATTTAGACGGCGGTCCACAGTCCACGCTTTACCCACACCCGTTCTTGTTGGTGATCAACCAATCAGCGATGGTTTGACTAGGAAAACATCTATCATGGCGTCCCTGCCAACATGGTCTAATTCTTCAACAACTTGTGAAGGAAAAGACCAAAAAGTGATGAACCAGTGCCTCCTAAACAAGTATTTTATTAGCGGCAGCAAATCAAATGATGGCACAGGTGAGTGAATCACATTGCTGTGACAATTTGAAGTGGTCACAATGAAACACCACCCATTAGATCCAATACCAACACAAAAGCTACAAAATCTAGCCGTTCCATTTCCCTGTGGATTTTTCTCACCTTTGCTTCACAAATTATTGTTTGACCATTGAGCATTTTTTTCTGGTTTGAAAACACTTTACTAGTACACAAATGTGTCTATTCAATAATGTTTCATTGTGGCGCACAACTTCTAAATATCACTGCTTACTACGACTACGATGTGTAAGGTAGTATGGCATGTACGGCACCCAATAACTTGTTTTGTCATTTTGTTATTTAATAAGCACAATGTTTATTCAATCATGAATGTACTTTTATTTATCAAGGCAAAGTGCCTAGAAGTCTCTCGACAATCCAGATTTCCATGCAACGTCATGATCTATGTAGGAAAACAGCCACAAGAAATGATCATCATTTTAATCTTTATTTGAGATTCTCATGTGATGCCACAAAAATGAGATGATATCATTATGGCAGTCTTTTCATTTTACATGGGGCAAGTAGTTCTCACCTTAAGGATTCCCCATGGGCAAGTCATTTTTGTTTTTAATGTAGAGCCCTGTACTTATAAATATATCTAATATATACACACAATAATATACTTATATAAGGTATATAAATCAGTCATGTTGTTCAGCATTACATTAACCATTATACATTTTTGACAAAGGTTGGAAATATTTTTATCCCCTTTACCTGCTTTTCTTAACCTACTCTTTACTTAATTTCTTTCTTCATGAATCCGTTATTTTATTTGATCTGCTTATTAAGCCATTTGCATTGCGCCTATCTTATCAAGTAACTAACATTATTATTATTATAAAGGTTTAATATAAGCACACTGCCGATTAGGGCCAATTAAATGAACCACCGCGAGCTGCCGTGTGCACCAACGCGACACAGGTGATCAACGGCGTTCCAGATCCCACTTTTCCAACCAATTGCACCATGTTAATGCTTTTTAATTCAATGACAATAACTAAAGTGAGGCGCGCGTCATCGTCGTGCCTTACGTGGCACGGACGCGTCAAACCACAGCGCTAATATTAAGGGGAATTTCTCACCTCTCCAGCTCCAGCTTGCGCAAGGTTTGGGGCGCAGCTCTGACTACCTTTTCGATCCCACCTGTCTGCAGCCTTACCTGCTAAAAAGGGAAGTGCACTCTAATGGTGCGCTTGGAGGTGATCCCCACTTCCGGTTCAGATTTTTACCCACCTTATCTCCCTTGTTTAATTTAGCGAAATAACATGATAATTGCAATGAAAAGTCGTTATTTGCTTAATGAGGACTATGAGAAGTATTTTTTATTTTTATTAATTTTTTTCTCATGTTCGTCTCATCTAAATTATTTTGGACAATGGTTTGACTTGACAATAATATATTTTATTTCAAATCGTCTTTCAGGACACCCAAGGTCGCTGTACAGAAGATATAAAAACACGAATATAAAAGGGAACAAACGATGAATAAGAACATACAATAAATAATGGGGGCGACCATGTGACGCAGTTAGGGAGAGTAAGCTAGTTTGAACAGATGAGCTTTGAGTTTGGATTTGAAGATGGGAAGGGTGGCAGAGTTCCGGAAGTCAGCCGCTCTGCTCCCCATAGTGCTCAGGCGTGCCGAGGGTACAGTGAGATGGAGGGAGGAGGAAGATCTGAGGGAACGGGATGGATTGAGAATGTGCATGAGGTGGGGGGGGGGGGCAAGGTTATGGATGGACTTGTAGGTGAACAGAAGGATTTTGTAGGTGGTTCTTTGAGTCACTGGGAGCCAGTGGAGTTCCTGCAGGATGGGGGTGATGTGGTGATTATGGGGTCCTTCCTGTGTTTGTATCATTTGGCAGTCAATGTAATCCACTTACCTTTTAGGCTACCATGTCCAAAACCAAAGAAGAACTGGAGGCACAAAAGCTTGAACTTGTGCGGACACTTGAAAGGAGAGCCCTGGAAGTGGAGCATTTAAATGGTATGTTGCACTTCAATTTGTCCCATTCGGGGAAACGGCGTCGACATAGAATTCAAATATTATAATATTCCATGCTGTCCTGTAGATGACTTGAGGCAACTGAACGACAAGTTGGTGGAGGTCAGCGCCTCCAAAATGTCTCTGCAGCTAAGAGTAGATGAACTTGAAGCCACTGAAGTCAACATCAAAGTAAGTTATGCTTTATACCTTTTATAATAATATTGGCTTTTATCATCCAACAACTATTATGCATAGGCTGTATGTTATTACAGTAAAAAAAAAAACATCATTACATACTAGGCATGATCATGGTTTTATGCTGCCGATTCCAATACCGATCATCTAGGACTGAAATCGACCGATACAATCACATTCATTCATTCATTTTCTACCGCTTTTTCCTCACGAGGGTCACAAGGGTGCTGGAGCCTATCCCAGCTGTCTCCAGCTGGTGGCCAGCCAACATTTACAAGAAGGTAGTTGAAATAGAAGAAATGGGAACAAGAATACAGTCAAAATATTA
The DNA here is from genome assembly GCF_037039965.1 of Doryrhamphus excisus. Classification (NCBI taxonomy): domain Eukaryota; kingdom Metazoa; phylum Chordata; class Actinopteri; order Syngnathiformes; family Syngnathidae; genus Doryrhamphus; species Doryrhamphus excisus. The sequence goes on from NC_136360.1 coordinate 356,258, forward strand.
AGATAAAGTCATATTATAATGAGGAACATTTTACAAAATAAACTAGTAATATTATGAAGAACAATAATGTGGTTTTAGTTTTTCAAAGAGTTGAAATATTAAAGAAATTTTTTATACAATTTTTGCAGTATTAGGTTGGAGGAAAAATGATAATGATAATTTCAAAGTCAAACTATTATAAAAAGAAAATTTGATTATTTAAGAAGAAAACAACATACAAATAAAAACAAAAACAAAGAGAGAAAAAAAAGCTCGTTCTATGCCACTTATCTTCATGAGGGTCGCGGGTATGCTGGAGCCTATCCCAGCTGTCTTCAGGCGAGAGAGGCGGGGTACACCCTGGACTGGTGGCCAGCCAATCACAGGGCACATATAGACAAACAACCATTCACACTCACATTCATACCTATGGACAACATGCAAACTCCACACAGAGATGGCGAGGGTGGGGAACGACAAAATAAGAAGCCAAAAAGTTACCACTTCCACACAAAATAGGAGGAGAATCATTCATTCATTTATCCAGGTCTGATAATGATAATGACAATACTACATGCTTTTTTTCAAAGAGCACTGAACAGTGTGTGTAATATGGCTAGCTAAACAGTAGTCTTCCAGAAAACTCAATCTCCTGGGAGCTAAAACCACTAAAGTCGTCCTCTTTAGTGTCAGAATTGAACAGCTTCATAATTCCTTCATCACACACTTTGTCAGTCTCGCTCTCTTTTTTTTTTGGTGGACAATTAGGAGTCGCCAATTAACCTAGCATGTTTTTGGAATGTGGGAGGAAACCGGAGTATCCGGAGAAAACCCCACGCATGCACGCGGAGAACATGCAAACTCCACACAGAGATGGACGAGGGTGGAATCGAACCCTGGTCTCCTAGCTGTGAGGTCTGCGTGCTAACCACTAGACCGCCGTGCCGCCTTCACATGGATTAATCATACATTTTTTAAATTTAGTGTGCTATTGTGTGTAGCTACTCTACAGGAGTCCACAACTCAATACAAAGGGTTGAAAAATGAGCATAATAGGTCCTATTTCAGTTACATAGGGTAGACATGCACAATGTGAAGGAAAGCGGGAGGAGCATGATGCCCAAAACGGTAGTTAGGGCAAGAAACTACACTGTATGCAAGTATCGCTGCGAACTACATTAGCATTAGCCACAGGTGATCGGCATTGAATGGCATTTTAGCGTATGTCAATCGTGTGATTTTTCACAGAAATTGAACGGTTACTGATTCCCGATGACTCACATTGTGTTGTTGTTTTTTTATTCCAGTACAAGGAGAAACGTATGGAGCAAGAAAAAGAGCTGCTAAATGGACAAACATCTTGGCTGAATGAGGAATTGAAGGCCAAAAGTGAAGAACTTTTGAACCTGTCCCGACAGAAGGGTAATGAGATCCTGGAGCTGAAATGCAGCCTGGAGAACAAAAAGGACGAGGCACGTTTCTTCCTCATTTGATCCCTTCATGTCGCTGCGATGACGACCTGGGCTGATCAGATTTTTGTGTGCGCTCACCTTGTAGTTGAACAGAGTCCAGGAACAAGTGGCCAGTCTCAAGACATTCAGTGAAAACTATCAAAAACTGAATGAGGACCTGATCCAGAAGCTGAAAGAAGTATGTGAAGTCTACCTGAGGGCTTTCTGTTTTTAATTGTGTATTTTTTTGGTATGCAAAAATGATAATTTCACTATGTTTATTTATTCCAGGCAAAGGAGCAGCAATCTAACATGGAGGAAAAATTCCAAAATGAGCTGAATGCCAACATAAAAATTTCCAATTTATACAAGGTATGTTGTGTGACGTTTGCAAAAACATTAACATTACGTAGGCTGGGTTTGAAGTGCCTTAAATTTGCGATAAATAGATGCTAGGGCTGCACCATTTAGCAAAAAGAATTATTGTAATTATCATTATGTACACTCACTATATTCAGGGTCATATGCTAAAAACCAGAGGTAGTCATTAGAGTCCTCATTATCTTTAAAGGGGACCTACGTATTTCCACTTTACTGACACATAAATATTGTTACGATGTAATATTGTCTTTTGGGTGGCTCTGCTCACGGGGGGTGGAGTAAAATTACACAGGCAGGAAATCCAAGAAGCGCCTGGAAGATCTAGAAAGCTTTTTCAGTGGGTTATCGTTTTGAGCTAATCTATAGGAGTCCACAACTTAATACAAAGTCCTGAGAATTAGTATAATATGTCCTTTGTAGGGCTGTAAGGTGGGCGTGTGGTTAGCGCACAGACCTCACAGCTAGGAGAGCCGGGTTCAATTCCACCCTCTGCTATCTCTGTGGAGAGTTTGGATGTTCTCCCCGTGCTTGTGTGGGTTTTCTCCGGGTACTCCGGTTTCCTCCCACATTCCAAAAAAAAACATGCTAGGTTAATTGGCGACTCCAAATTGTCCAACAAAAAAAAGAGAGAGAGACTGACAAAGTGTGTGATGAAGGAATTATGAGGCTGTTCAATTCTGACACTTATAGAGGACGACTTTAGTGGTTTTAGTTCTGGAAGACTGCTGTTTAGCTAGCCATATTTCACACACTGTTCAGTGCTCTTTGAAAAAAAGCATGCATTATTATCATTATCAGACCTGGGTTCAATTCCACCCTCGGCCATCTCTGTGTGGAGTTTGCATGTTCTCCCCGTGCATGCGTGGGTTTTCTCCGGGTACTCCGGTTTCCTCCCACATTCCAAAAACATGCTAGGTTAATTGGCCACTCCAAATTGTCCATAGGTATGAATGTGAGTGTGAATGGTTGTTTGTCTATATGTGCCCTGTGATTGGCTGGCCACCAGTCCAGGGTGTCTACCCCGCCTCTCGCCCGAAGACAGCTGGGATAGGCTCCAGCACCCCTACGACAGTACCACTCAGATACTGTGAACATCCAGCAGCAACACAACATTTTGGCATGACTACTATTTTGATGAAAAATATACTGAACCAGGGCTGCACAGCGGACGGGTGGTTAGCACACAGGCTTCACAGCTAGGAGACCCAAGTTCAATTCCACACTCGGCCGTCTCTGTGTGGAGTTTGCCACATGCACAGTTCTCCCTGTGCATGCGTGGGTTTTCTCCGGGTACTCCCACATTCCAAAAACATGCTAGGTTAATTGGCGACTCCAAATTGTCCATAGGTATGAATGTGAGTGTGAATGGTTGTTTGTCTATATGTGCCCTGTGATTGGCTGGTTTGCCGATGACTGTGCAGCATGAGTCCTTGAATAAAATGGCAGCATTTGTTTGTTATGGAGCTTAAGTTTGCATATTGTGAATCGAGATCACTTTTTTTGTTGTTGTTGCTGCTGCTGCTGCTACCCTTGATGCTAATATGTGATTGTCACCGCAGGGAGCGGCAGCTGATGCCGAGGCGAAAAGCGAGGAGCTGAGTCAAGCGGTGGATGAGTTGCATAAACTGCTGCAAGAGGCAGGAGAAGGTGAGACGCTTTTGAATATTTGCTTGTGTTGTTTGTACCCTGTCCTTTTTTTTAATTCATTTCTTTTTCTTTTACCTCAGCCAACAAAGCTCTTGAAGAGCATTTCCAAGCAACCAAAGCTGCTTCAGACAAGACTGCCGTAGAACTAAAAGAGCGAATCGAAGTACTTGAGAAGGAATTGGACAATGCCAACGATCTCCTCTCTAACTCTAAACTAAGAGGTAATTTGGGTTTAATTGTTCTTTGACTGACTTTTATGCATGGTAACATTTTTGGAGGCATTAAAGCAGCATTTTTGAAACTTTCAGCTCAAATTGCAGACTTACAAAAAGACAGCCAAACCAGTGACAAAGAGGACAACAGATATGCTTGAATCAGAACGTTATTATTATCATCATTATTAAGTTACAATATCTGCCCTCAGGACAATCAGCAACATAACCTGATATTTTGAAATATCAGATATTCTGCCTTGATTGTTTTTTTTACAGTGCAACCCTGGTCAACGTCATTAATCAATTCAAGACCTGAATCCATTTTCTCCATAAGAAATAATGTAAATCCAAAGTTCGTATTTCATGCAGAATGTAAATATAAATGACAAATGAAAATTTAAGCTTAGCCTTACTTTCATTGAAGACGTGACTGAAAATAAGAAGGTTTAATACATATAAAACTATCAAAATGTGTTTTTTGTTGACATTTTTGAGAGTCAACAGCTGATTGCATCAGACAGGCGACGTAACTTCTGCTTCTGGTTGCCGTTTTCTTTGGCTAGCTATTAAGACGTTAACAACGAAGGACGTTTTGTGATAAACGCAGAATAACACAAGACCTATACGATATTAATAGTGGTTCCGCTGTTTATGATGATGCATTTTGCCCTCTTTTGTGCATCCAGGTCCAGTTGGCACATCATCTGTGCTCACCGAGGAACAAATGACAACAGTGTCTCCTACGGCGACTGCAGTGGCGAAAATAAAACCCGGAATGAAGCTAACTGAGGTGTGCGTCATTTCATGGTGTTTACAGCGTTATGCTTGATTATTAAATTTCTGTTCTGGCATTTTGATCTGTATTCTTATTATTTTCAGTTGTACACTGCCTACGTGGAAAGCCAGGAGCAGCTGCAGTTGGAGCGCTTGGAGAACAAGCGGGTTAACAAGTATCTGGATGACATCGTGCAGGAAGTGGAGGCAAAGGCCCCCATTCTGAAACGGCAGAGGGATGAGCATGAGCGCATGCAGAAATCGGTGGCCAGTCTGTCGGCCAAACTGGAGCAGGCTGTTAAGGTAAGAAGTGGAATGGCTGTTTCAGGATTCCCGGTGGTGCTAAAAACATGGCTGTTTGTTTTTGGTTTTTTTTTAAAAATACAATTAAAGAAGAACTAAGGCACAGATGGCACTGGGGTGCGTAGAAAAGACAAATAAACGGAAAATCACATAATGTGAGGTGACGGGATCAGGGCTCGACAATAACGATGTACCGATGGCCAGGGGTAAGTTAAAACAAAATTGGGGCAAGTAAATCCAATCAGAGGCGGCACGGCGGTCGAGTGGTTAGCGTGCAGACCTCACAGCTAGGAGACCAGCGTTCAATTCCACCATCGGCCATCTCTGTGTGGAGTTTGCATGTTCTCCCCGTGCATGCGTGGGTTTTCTCCGGGTACTCCGGTTTCCTCCCACATTCCAAAAACATGCTAGGTTAATTGGCGACTCCAAATTGTCCATAGGTATGAATGTGAGTGTGAATGGTTGTTTGTCTATATGTGCCCTGTGATTGGCTGGCCACCAGTCCAGGGTGTACCCCGCCTCTCAGAAAATGAATGTATGAACCCTAATATTTTATTTTTTCCCCCTCACATCAAATTGCACATTCTGGTCTGGTGGCACATTGTTGCTTATTTCTTCTATTGTGTCTTTGTTTGATTTCCACCGCTTTCAATGATTGTTTCAGGAGGTGCACCGCCTGCAGAATGAAACCGATGAAGCCAACAAGCGCGCCACTGTTTTAGAAAGGGGCAACCAAAGGTGTGATTTACAGCTCGCGGACCTTTCTCAGCAGGTAGTTTCTTTTTTCCCCCCCAAAAGAGCTCATTGCGGCTATATTTTACGATGAGAAAAATTCAAAGTTTCTCTCCCACCAGGTTCGTGTGCTCCTCATTGAGCTGGAGGAGGCCCGGGGAAACCATGTGATTCTCGATGAGGAGTTGAGCTCGGGAGACGTCAGCAGCACCTCGGAGGTCATCAGTCAACACCTGGTGACTTTCCGAAGCGTGGAAGAGTTGCAGAAGCAGAATCAGCGTCTTCTGGTGGCCCTCAGGGATCTCGGCGATGCCCAAGAGAAAGAAGAGTTGGAAGCCTCCAGCACCAAGTATGCTAATGCTAATGCTTTTCTTGTCTTTATATTCGCCTGAGTTCCAACATGTGATTTGTTTCCCCCAATTTACCAATGCTACTTTTCCAATAGTTACATATGATTTTGGCTAATCAGGATTAATGATCACAGGCGTGTTGAAGTGGAGAAGAGTTTGGAGAACACGCTGGTTGAAGTGGAGTCGCTGAGGGAGCAACGCAGCCAGCAGATTAAGATGACCGAGTCCATCATGAGGCAGAGGGACATGTACCGTGTGCTGTTGGCCCAAGCAACAGGAGTCAGCTTCCCCCAGCAAGGTAACGCCCCTTCACGGTGAGGCAGCATTTAGCCACTATGGCCCCCACCCGTGGAACAGCCTACCGGAGGGCCTCAGGACTGCGGAGACTGTTGATATTTTGAAAAAAAAATTAAAGACGCACCTTTTTAATCAGGCTTTTAACTAATATTTTTAAACTTATGTTTTTATCTTTTTAGTCCTATTTTATGCTCTTAGTCTTCAGCTTTTAAGTCCAGTGTTTTTCATCTTTTTAGTCCTATTTTATGCTCTTAGTTTTCAGCTTTTAAATCCAATGTTTTGTTTTCATCTTTTTAGTCCTATATATTTTTTTTTTTTTTTTGCTCTTGGTCTTCAGCTTTTAACTCTAGTGTTATGTTTTTATCTTTTTAGTCCTATTTTATGCTCTTAGTCTTCAGCTTTTAACTCTAGTGTTTTGTTTTTATCTTTTTAGTCCTATTTTATGCTCTTAGTCTTCAGCTTTTAACTCTAGTGTTTTGTTTTTATCTTTTTAGTCCTATTTTATGCTCTTAGTCTTCAGCTTTTAACTCTAGTGTTTTGTTTTTATCTTTTTAGTCCTATTTTATGCTCTTAGTCTTCAGCTTTTAACTCTAGTGTTTTGTTTTTATCTTTTTAGTCCTATTTTATGCTCTTAGTCTTCAGCTTTTAACTCTAGTGTTTTGTTTTTATCTTTTTAGTCCTATTTTATGCTCTTAGTCTTCAGCTTTTAACTCTAGTGTTTTGTTTTTATCTTTTTAGTCCTATTTTATGCTCTTAGTCTTCAGCTTTTAACTCTAGTGTTTCCTCAGGTGGGCCCTCCACACTGGGGGCTGTGTCGGGTCTGCTGAGGGGGTGCCATCCTTGGGTCCCTTCGACCCGGCCGGCTGGGGGTTCCTCCCTTTAATGGGGGGGGTCCGCCCGTCTGTCGGAGTCGGGGGGCCCGGGTGCTGGTCCCCTGATGGCACAGCCTGCAGCTCCTCCCAGTGTGGACGGCCCCAAAGGTGGCGTTTCCTTGTTCCTCAGTGCCATGCCATGTCTCCCTACTGTGTGATTGTGTGTGTGTGTGGGGGGGGGGGGGTCTAGTATGGAGGGTGGGAAGGAGGGGCTTTCTTTTGTTTCTTAGTTTTTTCCTTTTAATTGTGGTAATTGTTTTAATTCTGTAAAGCACTTTGTGTTGCATGTCTTTGCAGGAAAAGTGCTGTACAAATAAAGTTGATTTGATAATTGCATCGGTAGAACGAGAAATGTTCTAAAGACAATGAATATGAAATAATTACATTTCAGTGTACAGTGCAGTGTTAGGATGGCTGAACGCCTTTTCTGTTGTAAGGCACATTACCCGAGGAGCTCACCCTCACATCCACCCCCCGCCGTTCACCCGCGGCCACTCCCACCACGGGGACACCCACGACGCTTGTTTCCATGGCAACCGATTCGGCTGAAGCATTGGAGGCCAAGGCAGCCTTGCGACAGGTAAACAGTTAGCCAAACAAAGCCCGCGTGTTACCTTTAGTTGCGTGAAAATGTGTTCACATACAGTAGATTACTTTTTTACATTTCCTCTACAATTCCACCATGCATCAATGTAGACGCTACAGCACACTTTAGAAAGGTAAACAGCACTTCTTCCACCCAACCGTTTTTTTATCGCAACTACATTAAACCACCATTATTATCTTCACTTGTTTAAATGTACTGCAAAAAAAGGTCAGTAAGGATAATTCATAATGCCGCCTACAGAGAACATACTAACTCCTTATTTCTAAAAATCACAAATACTTCAACTTGCTGATATAGTTCATCTTCAAACAGCTAAAATAATGCATAAGGCTAAAAATAACCAATTAGCTAAAAATGTCATCCAATACTTCTCTACAAGAGAGGAGAAATATGATCTCAGGGAAGAAGTACATTTGAAACACTTCTATGCTAGGACTACGTTATGCTAGCCATAGCATTTCAGTATGTGGAATCAAACTATGGAATGGATTGAGTAAGGAAATCAAACAATGCACAACGATGAGCCAATTCAAGAAACAATACAAGCAGTTGATGTTTGCTAAATACAAGGATGAAGAGTCTTGAACCAGTCATGATGTGCTATATATATCACTATATTGACACTTACTATGGTACCCATTATGGCATTGGATGCTCATATCACCGAGTACTTTGGTACGAGGTACATTATTAAAAAAAAAAAAACAAAACAACCTTAAACTGTATTATGAAAAGCAGGAAGTGAACAAATGTAAGTTACTGATTGTAAAAGTACCAGATGGAGGGGTAGGATTTAATAAGCTTTGCTTCTTCCTACTCCTTTTGGACATGTGGAACTGTGAACTGATTATGTGATGCATTCAATTGTCATCTGATGCATGTTCAAATGAAATAAAACCATTACCTTTAGGTCAAATCCAAAAACTAAGCAAAGCTGCAGTGTTGTTGGATGCACAGATCACATAATGACTCCCATCCCAGAGCAATGTGCATTAGTTTGACTTCGTTGTGATGTGATGATGTGTGTATTCTTGCACTCGCAGTTGCAGGAGGTGTTTTCTTCCTACAAGAAGGAGCGAGAAGAGAGTGACAGGGCACTGACCAAGCAGAATGACAAACTCCTGGAGCAGCTGTCAGACCTGCGCTCCCAGAATGCCAAGACGGCGACGCAGCTGGAGTTTGCGTCCAAGAGGTGCGTCCGAACACTGACAGCAAGGACACTTTGCATTTAAGAACTTGCTTCTGTGGATGCCGTTTCTGACATCTTTAAACTGATTTCAGGTATGAGATGCTACAGGTTAATGTTGAGGGATACAGGAAGGAGATTGCTTCACTCCGAGAGAAAGAGCAAAAGATGGCCACCGCCACACAGAACCACGAGAAAAGCATCCATACATTAACTGAGGATCTAAGAGCTGCTCGGGAAAGGCTTTCAATGGCGGAGGTATTTGTTTGAAACTAATTCGTATCCTTTTGTGAAATCTCGCCTTTTAACAGTCGCTCCTCTTCCCATTTTTAAGGGTCTTGCTGAAGGTCTCCGTAAAGAACGAGACATGCTGAAGCTGATTGAGTCAAAGTTGAACGACGAGAAGGAGAAAATCCTGAGCCAGCAGCAAAGCCAGAACATGGTGCTGACCAACCTTCAGGCTATTCAGGTAAATCAGAATGATCTCACTGACCGCGATGTACACAGTTTTTTCCGATATTAATGAATGTGTTTTTTTTTCAGGCCACACTTGAGCGTTCGGACACTGACACACGTCAGCGTCTCAACAGTCACATAGAGAAGCAGGAACGAGAGATCTCCCAGCTGCAGAAGAGGTTGGAACACGAGGTGGAACAGCGCCATTTGCTGAGCAGGAACCAGGAAGTAGGCAATGGTTTTGATATTTTAATGTGTGTCTCTATATTATATTATATATTTTCACTGTACATCAAATTTGTGCGACCTGGCATGTCAACTACTGTACCTTTTTTTTTTCATGTATTGTTTTTGTAATTTCCTCTCAACTAGGAAACGCTGCACTGATCTGGGGACACAAAGCACATTCATAATCCTCATTCTCCTTCATCTGCTAAGATTCAGGTACTAGAAGCAAAGCGACAAATGGAGACCCAGACGGCGCTACACCAGCGGACTAAAGAGATGCTGAATGCTGCGGAGGTAGAGCTCAACTCTCTCAGAGTGCAGCAAGGTAGCAGCGAACCACGTCATATCCTGGGCTCCCCCACCACGCCGATAACCAGAGGTTGGTGCAAAGACACACATGATATTTATGTTGCATTAAGGCCACTATTACCATTGTAATTTCCACCAAAGTCATAATCCATATAGTCACTTGACTGACCCCCAACACCCCATCTCTCGCATGAAGACAGCTGGGATAGACTCCAGCACCGCCCGTGACCCTCGTGAGGATACGCGGTAGAAAATGAATGAATGAATAAAAACAATGACTTCCTACTTTTAGGCTTACAAGTTTCAAGTCAAGACCGTGAAGACCTTCAGAGTCGCATGCTACAGACTGAAGCACGGGCACAGGAGCTGGCAGAGAGCCTGAGGGCCACCACCTCCAGCATGGAGCAGTACCGAGCCATGGCTCAGAGTCTGGAGGAATCCCTGGAGAAAGAGAAACAGGTGACGTACCGAATGAAATTGATACACACCGGCCGTGTACTGTTTACAGCTGGAATTATAATAAATAATAATAATACATTTTATTTGTATAGCGCTTTTCAAAATACTCCAAGACACTTTACAGTAGAATGAAGTTGAATAAAACAAGTAAACAGAAGACACACCAAAATACAACATTCATTGGTTAATACACAGTTAAAACATGAGTAAAAGCGGTCAGATATAAAAGGTTAGACATTAAAAACAGAGTTAAAGAGGTGGGTTTTGAGTTGTTTTTTTGAAGGTGGGAAGTTCAGGGCAAGCACGGAGTGAATGGGGCCAAGAGTTCCAGAGGGTCGGGGGGGGGGGGGTAGCGATGGAGAAGGCTCTGTCTCCCCAAGTTCGGAGCTTGGTCTTACAGGGGAGTGCCAGGAGGTTGGAGTCTGAGGAAGCGAAGGGGACGCGGGGGATTATGTGGATGGAGCAGGTCTGTGAGATATGGGGGGGGGGGGTCAGATCGTAGAGGGCTTTTGTAGGTGATGAGAAGAATTCTGAAGTGAATGTGTTGTCATATTGCAACAAAATGGAACAAAAGTTTTCTTTTCCAACATACAAAGCATGGTATTTTGTGAAAATATGTATCTAATAAAACTTTCTTGACCATATTCCAAATGTTCCATATGCAGGTAACTGAGCAGGCCCGTGCCTCCATTGAAATTTGTATGAAGGAGGCTGAGGAGCACAACCGCAGACTTGAGGAGAAGCTTCTGGAAGCAGAGAAAGAGAAACTGAATATTGCAGAGGAACATATGAAGGCCATTGCCTCTCTGAATGACCAGGTAATTATATAATATTTCGCAATTTTGTTGTAAATACAGTAAAGTCTCGTTATATCGATATTGTTGGGAGTCGGAAGAAATATCGATATAACCAGACTGTCGATATATCCGATCCTGCGCCGAACTGCATTAAAAGTGGGCAATAATGCAATAATGACATTGTTCTATACTATAGAACAATGTCGAGCAGCTTAAATCAATCTTTGCTTAAGGATTTCAATACCAAAAAAGAACACGGCCAACGGCTGCTTCCAGTCAACTTTATTTTTCACACTTCCACCACCAGAGCGCAGTACACACACCGATTCCCGCACTTCCTGGTTCACAGGTCATGCTCAGCCCGCCCCACATAGCTGGCCAAACACATGCCTGCAACAGAAGAACCAACTGCCAGCATGAACCAGGAAGTGCGGGAATCGGTGTGTGTGCTGCGCTCTGGTGGTGGAAGTGTGAAAAATAAAGTTGACTGGAAGCAGCCGTTGGCCGTGTTCTTTTTTGGTATTGAAATCCTTAAGCAAAGATTGATTTAAGCTGCTTTTGTATCGATATAAGCAGACCAAATTGGCTGGCGGGAGATGAAAAGGGCATCGTAGTAACCGGATTATCATAATAACCGGGTATCGTACTAACGGAACTAATTATATCATAAAAGACTAGAAATTTGCCGGGAAATGAAAATAGTATCGTAATAAGCAGTAATTCGTTATAACCGATATCGATATAACGAGACTTTACTGTATTGCTATAGATTTCTTTAAAAACAATTCCATATTTTTCTCCTTGTTAGATGGATGGTCTTAGAAGGAATATTAGCAGCGCCCAGACAGAACTTCAGATGGCGCTGCAGCGTTTATCAGCTGCCGAAGCCCAGCAGCAACAGTCTTTACAAGACAGCCAGGAGCAGGTAAAATGGCCGCCATAAAATGTATTACCCTTGAGATTGTTCTTAATAATTGAAAGTTAAATAAATTAATATAAATTCTCCCATTTATAAGGCTAAACTGGCAGCCGAAGCACAAGATAAGTATGAGCAGGAGATGATGCTGCACGCAGCAGATGTGAAGGCTCTCCAGGATGCTAAGACTCAGGCCCTGCAGGCCGCTGAGCTCAGGCATCAACTCGAGGAAAGATCCCAGAGAGTTAATGCTGAGCTAATGGAGGCTAGAATCTCCTGGGGGGAGCAGGAAAAGATCCTCAAGGTATGTTGGCCCGCACAAGATTTAGATACATGTCATGAAATGTGGATGCGGTTTAGAGCTGTTGCATTTTGTGACCTCTCAGGAGGAGATGTCCAAGATAGAGAAACGCTATGAAGAGTTGCAGAGGCAGAACACCCTCCTGCATGAGCAAATCCAGACAATGAGCGGCAAAATGGCTGAGAATTTGCAGCGTGCTGCAAGCGACAGTCCGCTGAACATCTCTCTCTCTGAAGAGGGCAAGTCTGAAGACCAAGTCCTAGAGATTCTAAGGTAGTACACATACACAGCAATTGAGTAGAAGTCCTCGTTGCCCGTTTTAAAGAGGAAAATCAAAGTTAAACAATAAATCATAATCCGGGCTGCATGGCAGATGAGTGGTTAGCGCGCAGACCTCACAGCGAGGAGACCGGGGTTCAATTCATCTCTGTGTGGAGTTTGCATTGTGTTCTCTCCGTGCATGTGTGGGTTTTCTCCGGGTACAAAACATGCTAGGTTAATTGGCGACTCCAAATTGTCCATACAGTGAAGAAAATAAGTATTTGAACACCCTGCTATTTTGCTATTTCTCCCACTTAGAAATCATGGAGGGGTCTGAAATTTTCATCGTAGGTGCATGTCCACTGTGAGAGAGATAAACTAAAAAGAAAAATCCAGAAATCACAATGCATGATTTTTTAACAATTTATTTGTGTGATACAGCTGCAAATAAGTATTTGAACACCTGTGTATCATCTAGAATTCTGACCCTGAAAGACCTGTTAGTCTGCCCATTAGAAGTCCACCTGCACTCCATGTATCATCCTGAATCAGATGCACCTGTTTGAGGTCGTTAGCTGCATAAAGACACCTGTCCACCCCATACAATCAGTAAGACTTTAACTTGTAACATGGCGAAGACCAAAGAGCTGTCCAAAGACACCAGAGACAAAATTGTACACCTCCACAAGGCTGGAAAGGGCTACGGAGCAATTACCAAGCAGCTTGGTGAAAAAAGGTCCACTGTTGGAGCTATCATTAGAAAATGGAAGAAGCTAAACATGACGGTCAATCTCAATCGGAGTGGAGCCCCATGCAAGATATCACCTCGTGGGGTCTCAATGATTCTAAGAAAGGTGAGGAATCAGCCCAGAACTACACGACAGGACTTGGTCAATGACCTGAAAAGAGCTGGGACCACCGTTTCCAAGGTTACTGTAGGTAATACACTAAGACGTCATGATGTGAAATCATGCATGGCACGAAAGGTTCCCCTGCTTAAACCAGCACATGTCAAGGCCCGTCTTAAGTTTGCATATGACCATTTGGATGATACAGAGGAGTCATGGGAGAAAGTTTTATGGTCAGATGAGACCAAAATAGAACTTTTTGGTCATAATTCCAATAAGCGTGTTTGGAGGAAGAAGAATGAAGAGTACAATCCGAAGAACACCATCCCTACTGTGAAGCATGGGGGTGGTAGCATCATGCTTTGGGGGTGTTTTTCTGCACATGGGACAGGACGAGTGCACTGCATTAAAGAGAGGATGACTGGGGCCGTGTATTGTGAGATTTTGGGGAACAACCTCCTTCCCTCTGTCAGAGCATTGAAGATGGGTCGTGGCTGGGTCTTCCAACACGACAACGACCCGAAGCACACAGCCAGGAAAACCAAGGAGTGGCTCCGTAAGAAGCATATCAAGGCTCTAGCATGGCCCAGCCAGTCTCCAGACCTGAACCCAATCGAAAATCTTTGGAGGGAGCTCAAACTCCGTGTTTCTCAGCGACAGCCCAGAAACCTGACTGATCTAGAGAAGATCTGTGTGGAGGAGTGGGCCAAGATCCCTCCTGCAGTGTGTGCAAACCTGGTGAAAAACTACAGGAAACGTTTGACCTCTGTAATAGCAAACAAAGGCTACTGTACCAAATATTAACATTCATTTTCTCAGGTGTTCAAATACTTATTAGCAGCTGTATCACACAAATAAATTGTTAAAAAATCATGCATTGTGATTTCTGGATTTTTCTTTTTAGTTTATCTCTCTCACAGTGGACATGCACCTACGATGAAAATTTCAGACCCCTCCATGATTTCTAAGTGGGAGAAATAGCAAAATAGCAGGGTGTTCAAATACTTATTTTCTTCACTGTAGGTATGAATGTGAGTGTGAATGGTTGTTTGTCTATATGTGCCCTGTGATTGGCTGGCCACCAGTCCAGGGTGTAGCCCGCCTCTTGCCCAAAGACAGCTGGGATAGGCTCCAGCACCCCCACGACCCTCGTTAGGATAAGCGGTAGAGAATGAATGTTCTTGTTAGCATAACTTGCTAACAAAATGGCCACCGGAAGCAGAAGTCAGCTGTGTCGCCCATCTAGATGTCATCTACGGTTGACAATTTGTTTTACTTGCATAAAACGCTAAAATTCTAAATGCATAAAAATGAAAGGAGTCCAAATTCTTGTTAGCATAATTTGCTAACAAAATGGCCACCGGAAGCAGAAGTCAGCCGTGTCGCCGATCTAGATGTCATCTACGGTTGACAATTTGTTTTACTTGCATAAAACTCTTAAAATTCTAAATGCATAAAAATGAAAGGACTCCAAATCCTTGTTAGCATAACTTGCTAACAAAATGGCCACTGGAAGCAGAAGTCTAGAAATCTAGACGTCACCTACGGTTAACTCTCAAAAACACATTTTTATAGTTTTACAATTTGTTTTTACTTGCATAAAACTCTAAAATTCTAAATGCATAAAAATGAAAGGACTCCAAATTGCTAGGTTATTTAAGGCCAATTAAACATGCTAGGTTAATTGGCGACTCCAAATTGTCCACAGGTATGAATGTGAGTGTGAATGGTTGTTTGTCTATATGTGCCCTGTGATTGGCTGGCCACCAGTCCAGGGTGTACCCCGCCTCTCTTGCCCAAAGACAGCTGGGATAGGCTCCAGCACCCCCACGACAGTATCACTCGGATACTGTGAACATCCAGCAGCAACACAACATTTTGGCATGACTACTATTTTGATGAAAAATATACTGCATAGCGGCCAGATGGTTGGCACACAAGCTTCACAGCTAGAAGACCCGAGTTCAATTCCATCCTCTGCCATCTCTGTGTGGACTTTGCATGTTCTCCCCCTCAGGATAAGCGGTAGAAAATGAATGAATGAATGAATGAAATCATAATCCATAATCTAATAAAGCGACACGGTACAGTAGCTTTGAATGATATGAAAGTTAGAAAGACACTAATATACATTTTACTGATGTGTCACAGGTTTGTGCGGCGTGAAAAGGAGATTGCAGAGTCTCGTTACGAGTTTGCTCAAGGGGAGAGTCTGCGCTACCGTGTGAGGGTTGAGCACCTGGAGCAAGAGCTCAAAGAGCTGCAGGACACCTTGAGTGCTGCTCGAGAGAAGATGCAGGTACGTTTTGTATTCTCCTGGGTCCCACAGTTACCAGTAAGTGATTTGCAGCAGTGGAACAATCGTCAAAAATAGTTTTGATTCCTTGGATTTATTGATCTGTAGTCGTCCATGTTTTGACCCCATTTCTTCTACAATGGCATGAGACAGTGTGTCCAATAAATATTTTATGATATGCACATTTACTTGTTTAATTTAGCAATACTATGTGTATATTTTTGATAACTTGTATATATCTTGTACATACGTATCTTGTTAAATTGTCTTTTTTTACTCTACTTTTATATACTTTTTTTTTAAACTTGACTACTGCACTGAAAGGAGAAGCTCTCCAATCTCCTTGTACATCTTGTATAATGACAATAAAGGCCATTCCATTCCAACCACAAAATCTGGGTAGCTGAGATAAATTTTACCGATATGGTTTGGTCCTAATCTCTTCTGCGTCAGGTGACGGCAAAGACCTTGGCCCAGCATGATGAGCTTATGAAAAAGACAGAAACTATGAGCATCCTAATGGAGACAAACAAGATGCTTCGAGAAGAGAAGGAAAAACTGGAGCAGGAAATGCAGCAAACCCAAGCAAAGGTATGTTTTTTTTTTTTTGTCTGAATTAACCAACAATATTTCTATAATTCAGTTGGCAATATACACTGACTTAATCAATCTTGTGGTGGATCTGGTATTTTAGCGTTGCCATCATCCAGGTTTAAGTCGGTTCAATCATCTTAATTTATCTCACAGGTCCAAAAGTTGGAGTCAGACGTTTTGCCACAGCAGCAGGCAAACGTCGAACTGAGTGAGAAGAGTGGCGTGCTGCAAATGGAGAAGAAAATACTGGAGGAGGAGATCAAACGCTGGAAGGCTCGGACACAGGTCAGTGTACACAGTGTATGTATTGGTACACCCCAAAAAATTTGAATGAAGATTTCTGCATTTAGTAAAGTTATACCTCATTCATTGTGGTTAAGTGAATTCAGACCTGATTGTGATAAGTGAATTCTGGAAGTAGGATTCCTTATTCATTAAAAAGGGATATTTTCGTACTTTGCTACTAGCTACTTTATTATTTTGCCTATATTAAATATAAATATATATTTATATTCAAATATTTATATTTATTTATAAAAATATAAATATTTATTTATTTATAATATTTATTTATTTATCATAATATAAATATTTATAAATATAAACACGCATCCAGACCTGATTGTGGTAGGTGAATTAGGAAGTAGGATTCCTTATTCATTAAAAAGGGATATTTTCATACTTGGAGCAAAGACGTTTATGACCGCCTAAATACGGTTCTTAGCATTATTATAACCTAGACATTGAAATAATGCTCCTACAGTACCTTTACGCTCGTATTACCCAATATAATGGACATAATATAGACCAAATGTATGTAGTAATAATAATATGTAATAATATAGACCACATGTTAGCATTTGCTCATATTTGTACGTCTGTTTTTCCCCAGTACTACCTGCCGTGGCTATCGTCTCATTATTGTAACCTTGTGACCGTTGTCCAATACCGCATATAAATATGTCTTTAAATACGTTTTCCAAATGCCTTATATTCATATTTTAGTTCATTTAGCAGTTTTTTTGCTTCAAAATTTGTGCAAAAAATGTCAAAGTTGCTTGACAATGAATTATTTAACTAATGAGCCCTATTGAACCACTGAAAAGCGATAATTCATTCATATATTTTGAAAAAAACGTGATAGTGGAGCTGTGGAATTCGAACCTTGACTTGTTGTACTTAGAAACCAACCAACCAATGATATCGCTCACTGGAATCAAGCAATGCGTTGGTTTTCAGTATGTTGTTCCACTATTAATCTATTGAAAAAATTGTTTTCTCTCTTTTCAGCATTTGGTTAGCCAGCAGAAAGATTCCGATCCAGAGGAGTACAAGCGTCTACATTCGGAGAAAGAAGTACACCTTAAACGTATTCAGCAGCTCACAGAAGAGAACAGCAGGATCAAAGCAGAAGTTACCAGGTGAGTAAAATCATACAGTTGCCAGTCCGTACCAGATCTCTCTCTTTTTTTTTTCTTCTGACGTCTTAACATCTATTTAGGACCGGCAATCTCACAGCGTCCCAGCAAAGCCAAATACAAAACTTGCTTGACAATTTGAGTAAGATAACTGAAGAGAGAAATGTCCTCAAAGAGGATGTAGCCACAAAGACTATGGAAATCCAGGAGAAGGTAAAGACCATTACACAAGTCAAGAAGATCGGACGCCGCTACAAGACTCAATATGATGAGCTCAAAGTACAACACAGCAAGGTGAGAGCTCCGAAGCTAGCACTACCGCTCCTTTTAACTTTGACCGCAATTGAACCTTGTTGTATTGTGTCTAGGTGGTGGCTGAAGCTGCAGGCCCATCCAAAGACGAGGAGACGCGTCAAGCCTCTGTTCAGGAACTGCAGAGCCTTCGAGACTCTCTGAGCCAGGCTGACACCAGGATTAAAGACCTGGAGGGACAGCTGGAGAACATCAACAGGGTCAGCCATCCAAACATGTTCTTCCTCACTTTTAATGATTGTAACCCACTGGGGCAGATACTTTGTATTCATAGTGATCCACTCACTTTTGTTGTAGATGATCACCGTTTTGTTTGGATTTCATTCAAATGTTGGGTTTGGCACGGCGGTTGAGTGGTTAGCTAGGAGACCAGGGTTCAATTCCACCCTCGGCCATCTCTGTGTGGAGTTTACATTTTTCTCCGGGTACTCCAGTTTCCTCCCACATTCCAAAAACATGCTAGGTTAATTGGTGAATCCAAATTGTCCAACAAAAAAAAGAGAGAGAGACTGACAAAGTGTGTGATGAAGGAATTCTGACACTAAAGAAGACGACTTTAGTGGTTTTAGCTCCCAGGAGATTAATGAGTTTTCTGGAAGACTACTGTTTAGCTAGCCATATTACACACACTGTTCAGTGCTCTTTGGAAAAAAAAGCATGTATTATCATTATCAGACCAGGGTTCAATTCCACCCTCGGCCATCTCTGTGTGGAGTTTGCATGTTCTCCCCGTGCATGCGTGGGTACTCCGGTTTCCTCCCACATTCCAAAAACATGCTAGGTTAATTAGCGACTCCAAATTGTCCATAGGTATGAATGTGTGAGTGAATGGTTGTTTGTCTATACGTGCCCTGTGATTGGCTGGCCACCAGTCCAGGGTGGAAGCCGTATTAAATTACCTGAGGTGAAGGAAATATCCGGGAATCTCAAGATACTTATAGCTGTGTCAACCGTTTTGATGTAGTACTACTATCTTAAGTCTTCATTTCATTAGATTGCGGAAGTGTACCCAATGCAGGGCCAGTCGATGTAGATGTAAGGAGAAACTTCTTGGCCTGTTACAGGTGGTTGCAGAGCGTGAAACTGAGGTGCACAATTCCCAGGAAGAGTCATCCAGACTGAGACAGGAGCTGCAGGACAAATCCAAGCAGATGGCTGACAAGGAGGAGAAGACTAAGAAGGCGATTGTTTTTGCCAAGCAGAGGATCAGCCAGCTCACAAGTAAGAGGGAATCCATGACCTCTAGTCACAATGATTCTATTTCTTATGACTTATTTTTGTGTGGGAACTATTGATGGAAAGCATACTGTTACATCCGTTATTGTCCTATTGAAACCTTGCTCGGCAACACAAAGTAATGTCAAATGAGCATCCAACCTCAAATACTCAACTCCTCCACCTGGGGGCAGGACCTCATTCCCAACCCCGGAGGGAGCACTCCACCCTTTTCCGACTGAGAACCGTGGCCTCTGATTTGGAGGTACTGAGTCTCATCCCAGACGCTTCACACTCAGATGCAAACCGTCCCAGTAAACGCTGAAGGTCGCAGCCCGAAGAAGCCATAAGAACCGCATCATCTGCGAATAGCAGAGATGAGATTCTAAGGCCCCCGAACCGGACTCCCTCAACACCTTGGCTGCGCCTAGAAATTCCGTCCATGAAGCCATTTTTTTTTGATGGGTCCAAAAAAAAACCATACCAGAAATAAAAGTCCTTAAAACACCAATTAGATGAATGAGACATTACCTTACTGATGAATTAACGTCCAACTCGCATTTGTCACATCCAGACACCAAAGACGAGCTGCAGAGGGAAAACGAGGAGCTCAAACAGCAACGCGAGGAGTTAGAGGTGCGTGTAAGCGCCATCAAGTCCCAGTACGAGGGACGCTTTAATCGACAGGAGAGAGAACTGCGAGAACTACGAGGTCAGCAAGAGAGACAAGAGCAAAGGGATGAACCAGCTGAGGCGGGTCCAAGCAAAGTGAGTCTTTCACATAAAGAATTTTCACTTTTTTTTTTTTTACTCCAAGCCAGTTAAAAATCCAAATGAATGACTGTTTATTATTATGGTTCTAGACTCAGGAGCAACAGAGGAGCACGGAACAGAGACAGATCAGTCTCAAGTCAACGCCTGTTACAGACAGGGGCAGGTATGATGCGCAAATACTGGGGAGAAAAAAAAAATCCCAATTCGACAGGGATCTTCCAGACATAAGTTGACAGTGTGCCCACTTTTTTTTTTATCAGTGCCAGCACCTCTGAGCCTCCGACTGCTAACATAAAGCCAACACCTGTAGTAGCCTCGGCTAGCAAGCAAGCCGTCAACCCAGGGAACAAACCCACTCCAAGGGCAAGCATCAGGCCCATGATCACCCCTGCCACTGTGCCCACCCCAACGCCCACGGCCACCGTCATGCCCACCACACAGGTTGAGACCCAGGAGGGTAAGTTGTAGACAGGAAGTGATAACTGGTGTACAGAGTTGTTGTATTTTGCCGTGGGTTAGTGATCAGTTTCGCTTTTAGTATATGGTCCTTTTTGTCCATCCATTTTCCGGGTCTGGGTCGTGGGGGCAGCAGTCTCAGTAGGGAAGCCCACACTTCCCGGTCCCCGGCCGCCACCTCCAGCTCCACCGGGAGGACACCAAGGCGTTCCCAGGCCAGCTGTGAGACATAATCCCTCCAGCGTGTCCTAGGTCTGCCTAGGTCGGCCTTTTCCCGGCTTGGCACGCCCGGAACACCTCACCAGGGAGGCGTCCGGGAGGCATCCGGACTAGATGCCCGAGCCACCTCAACTGACTCCTCTCGACGTGAAGGAGAAGCGGCTCTACTCTGAGCCCCTCCCGGATTGGCTGAGCTCCTCATGAAATGAATGTTTGTTTTTTTTTCTCCAATTGCTTTACAGCCATGCAGACTACAGAGGGCCCACCGGTGGAGCATGTGACCGTGTACGGAAGTGCCAGTGGTTCCGTGCGCTCAGCGAGCCCCAACATCCAGACCACCTTAGCGAGCCCCATGTTAACCGTGCAGCAAACCCAGACGCAGGCCACGGCTTTTGTCCAGCCAACACAGCAGCAGAGCGTCACCCACGCGGAGCCACTCAATCAGGAGCCACCACCCGTGGTCATTGAGGCGACACCCAGCTCGCAGGTGGAATGGCCTTCGACGTCTTCCACCTCTGCTGTATTTGGGACTGGTGAGGAAAACTTTTGTTGTGGCAAATCCACTTTCAAACTAAATAAACGGAGATGTGTCGACATAATACTCTTCACCCTTTGTCTAGTTTCAGCAACTCCTGGATCTTCCTCCTTGTCCAAAAGACCCCGTGAAGAGGAGGAAAGTAGCACTATGGTCACAGAAGCAGAGGCCCCTCCGGAGGACACCACCAGGGCTCCCATACCAAAGAAGCTACGTATTATCCAAAGAGTTGGTCCAGAGGTGAGGGACCTGGCTGGATTACAGATCTATTTGTGCTGTGTTACATAATGTTACATAATAAAACACGGTCATGTGTTCCCCTTAGGAGGAAATGATGGCTGATGACAACGCTGAGGCTGAGGGGGTGGTACCAACTGACAGTCAAGACGTCGCGGAAACCAGTCAGGTATGCCTGTAACAAAAATGACTAATCTAGGCCAGGGGTCTCAAACTCAATTTACTTGGGGGGCCACTGGATCTCGGGTCTGGGTGAGACTGGGCCGCATCAGGTCCCCCCCCCCCCAAAAAAAAACGCATTTATTAAAAACAATTTTTTAAAAAAATGCTGGAGCCTATCCCAGCAGTCTATGGGCAAGAGGCGGGGTACACCCTGGACTAGTGGCCAGCCAATCCCAGGGCACATATAGACAAACAACCATTCACACTCACATTCATACCTATGGACAATTTGGAGTGGCTAATTAACCTAGCATGTTTTTGGAATGTGGGAGGAAACCCGAGAATCCGGAGAAACTCCACACAGAGATGGCCGAGGGTGGAATTGAACCCTGGTCTCCTAGCTGTGAGGTCTGCGCGCCAACCACTCGACTGCCGTGCCACCCGTTTCATAACTAATAATGTCAAAAATACACATTTTAGAAGATCAGAAAGGGATTTTCTATACAGTAACTCCAAAAATATTCCATTTTATGATATTAAATACGATATGAAATGTGGCACAGCAAGATGAACACACACCAGTTTTTTGTCATGAATTATTTTTTCGATTTAGTGTTTCTCACCTTTTTAATCAAATTGCTGACACGTTCATTAGGTCCATTTAGGTTTACTGAGGTGAGAAACCTCAGTAAAAAAAAAATAAGGCGGTGTCCGTGTCGCTGCCACATTGTGTCTTTGTGAACAGTCACGTCAAGAATAATTTTTTCAATTAAGGCAAAAGTAACCTTAAATCAGGGGTGCTCACACTTTTTCAGCATGCGAGCTACTTTTACAATGACAGAGTCAAAATGATCTACCCACTACAAAAATGCAAAACATCTGTTTATTTTCAAATGTATTGAGGATTATTTGTACGTACAATGTATGTTGATGTACCTTACATAACCAAATGAGCCAATATTGTAAAACACACATAATTAACTATGAACATTTTCTGTAATTACCTGAGTTTACTTTGATGACTTGCACTGAATTGAATCAGCCAGGGATGCATAGTCCGGACAGTAGCTGCTGATAGCCAGGTTAGCCAGGTTAGCCAGGTTAGCCAGGTTAGCCAGGCAAACGCACTTGGAAAAAGACATTGTGAAAAAAAAGTCCACCTCCCATTCCGTATGGAAGTGATATGTTTTTGCCTTTTTACTTGGTCCAGCTACTTCACTCATTTTAGTGACCATAAACTTTAGCGAGGGCTTAAAATCTGACACAATTCGCCGACTAGCTTAGCACTTTGCATCGTTGTTTACGCATGAGCGGTGACCTAAAGGTCAAAATTCAGTTGTCATCTGACTGGTTGTCCTGTATGTCAATCAAGTAACGGGGATGGATGATAGGCTGACATGGTAAGTTCTGCTGCACTTAGAGACGTTGTTTGATTTGATTGGTCACCCGAAGGGCAACGTTCAGTTGTCATCTGAATGGCTGCCCTGTATATCAATCAAGTGACGGCATTGATGCTAGGAGGATATTTTTTTAATGTCACGCCGCGATCGACTGGTAGATCGCGATAGACTTAATGAGCACCCCTGCCTTAAATGTTCATTTATTCCTTTCATGTGTAAAACACATTTTTAAAGGATAGAAAGAAGGGGCGGGGACAACACTAGGAGAGGGGAGGGGAAAAAAAACCAACAACTCCAAACTAGACTCTTAAATGAAGGAGTACAGTGGTACACATTAATGATGCTAACCAAGGTTCCACTGTATCTCGTATCTATTTTTTCTATATGATCTGAACTCCGCCTCCATAATGTACTGATGGTACTAATTGTTGGGCTTTTTTTAGACAGAAGAACTTGCAGCCCTGGAAGATGATGACGAGACGACAGCCTCTCAATCCACCACCATGTACCAAGAAGTTGCTTTAGCACAAAGCGAAACGCCCGAGCAGCAGCTGGAGGTCATCGTCATAGTCACCGATACAGAGAGCGAGGAAAACCCAGAAGAGGGAGATGAAGAGGAAGACGAGCAGGTATATAAAGAATTTGCATTTCTTCTTGTTTATTTCGAACATCATCCAAAACACAACAAACCAAACATAAATCAACACAATAAAAATACCTATGTACATATAAACATACACGTTTGAAAGGGAATGGGAAGAAGTCAAGACTTATCTAGTCCCACCCCCCCAACCACCCAGATTCCAACCTCATTCCAGCAAAACATATATTATTCCTTGTCTACCAGAATGAAAACCCCACATCCAACCACCCTCACCCAGCTTGAGGCACCCAACTACGTGCCAAGAGCAACCAGTTCATTACTAGTCATCGTATCGTACATAGTCCAGTACAAAAGAAAGAAAGAATGAAAGCTAACATGGATATAAAAACCATCAATGTTATGGTATTGTTTCAGTGAGATTAAAAAATGAATTCATTCATTCATTTTCTACTGCTTTTCCTCACGAGGGTCGCGGGGGTGCTGGAGCCTATCCCAGCTGTCTTCGGGCGAGAGGCTGGGTACACCCTGGACTGGTGGCCAGCCAATCCCAGGGCACATATAGACAAACAACCATTCACACTCACATTCATACCTATGGACAATTTGGAGTCGCTAATTAACCTAGCATGTTTTTGGAATGTGGGAGGAAACCGGAGTACCCGGAGAAAACCCACAAATGCACGGGGAGAACATGCAAACTCCACACAGAGATGGCCGAGGGTGGAATTGAACCCTGGTCTTCTAGCTGTGAGGTCTGTGCGCTAACCACTAGATCGCCGTGCCGCCCTGAAAAATAAATGAGTGAAAAAAGAAAAATATTCTTTAAAATGCCTCAAATTAAATACTCACACTTGAGTCTTACTACTTCTACTACTGTTGTCCTAGCCTTCCCTACCTTAGCCTCAAACCTACCACCTCCACCAATACATTGCGGTCCTGTGAGAAACACTGATGAATGTTTTAAATGAAATTAAACTACAGCTTCTGAGTGTGGGGTTTGTAATCGAGTGTTTTGTTTGATCCTTCAATGCAGGACTACGAAGAAGGCGACGAAGAGGAGGAAGAAGACGAAGAGGAGGAAGAAGAGGAGGAGGAGGAAGAAGACGACGGGGGGATGGGAGAAGGACAGGAGAGCAACGAAGGCAGCAGAGAAGGCAACGAGGCCTACGAAGGCGATGACACGGAGGTTTGAGCAGCAGACACACGTCATGTACCCGCAGTGACGGCCTCCAATCGTACACACTCACACCCACGCGCTTGTCATTTCCAGTAGATATCTTAACCCCTTCCCACTCTCTCTCTCTCTAGAGTCTTCTGCGCTTTCCAAGTCAACAAGTCATTTTTTCCACTCCTATCCTTTTTAGCATTTTACCCCTATGTCATGGATTCGTCTCTTTGAATCCCAACTTAACTTGAGTTTTATTTGCTGCCCCATGTGAGTCAGTGTCTGCATTGGGGTGGGGGGGGTCTAGGGATTTGCGGTGTCACCGCTAATGTGCGTGTGTGAAAGTAGCCCCGATGAGCCGCAAACGGCTATACTCATGGTGTTTTTGTGTAACTCGGGTGTTATGTCATAAAAGTTTTACTGTTAACGAGCTTTGCTGGAAAGAAGAAACGCACGCCAGCTCAGACCAAAATGAAAAGCAAGCACTGAACCAGGAGTTAGACCTCTAACACAAACAAAACACTGAAGGGAACATTTGAAATGAGAATTCCTAAAGCAGGGGTCTCAAACTCGCGGCACCGCGGGCCAAATCGAGTTTTCAATTGCCAATGAAATGTTGTTGCCCGGCTACCGCATAATAATAAATAATAATAAATAATGTGGAGAATAAATAGAACAGAATAGAAAATGAACAACAATGTACAGCGTAAACAGTAATTTGTACAAATAATTTAGAATAAGTAATACATACATGCTGGATGACATCAACTACAGCAGGGGTCTCAAACTCGCGGCCCGCGAGACGCTACTTTGAGGCCCCCACCTTGATACCAAAGTTTAATGTTGAAATGACCGCTTAAAGCTGTGTTCACACCGGACACAATTAACATGATTTTGCCCCCACCCATACTGTTACCCTACCCTGTTACCCCCGCCTTGTTTTGCTTTGGATTAGCAATGAAGCTAAAGGCTTATATGACGCTGGGTATAAATAAATGCAGGAAATGATTTTTAATAAAAGGTAAAATACACGTCAAGATGAAGCATCTCATCAAACATGTTGTTAAAGTTACGATGCTGCTCCCAGATGGAACCGAGTACGATGCTAACTTGCTAATTGGGTACAATTATTAACTTTCATTAATGTTCATGTTAAAGGTTAAATAACTGTTAATACTGTACATTTGAATATGAAAAAAATAATTTCTCTACCAACTGTGTGTGGTTTCTTACGTTTTGTTATTTTACTTATTTATTACTGATTGATTTATTGTTTTTATTCTTAATTTGTTTATTTTTTTATATCATTTTTGTGTTTAGAAAAATAAAAATGAAGATATTTAAGAACAGTGGAATGTTTTATCAGATATTTTGGTGTGGAAAACCGGAATCAAAGTACTAAAAAAGTGTAGGGTATAGCAGAAGCAAAAGCATTGAAGATAGTTTTTTTTTTTTATTGATTTTTTTTTTTTTCAGTTTTTAATAAATGCGTTTTTTTTTTAAACCTGATGCGGGCCGGCTTCACCCAGAACCTAGCTCCGGTGGCCCCCATAGGTAAATTGAGTTTGAGACCCCTGCCCTAAACGGTTCTGTCCTTACCATTGTGTATATTCTTCATATCACATTTAAATAGTGAAAACATATACAATTGAAAATAATCAGCATATGATCACGATATGACACTATTGTGCTTGAATATTCCATCCATGTTGGACCAAAAGTCAAAGTATGCATTTTCTCTTTCACTCCGTTCTCAAGGGAGCTGATGTAACCGACCCGGGGACAGAGACTGAGGAGAGTTTGGGGGCGTCTGACTCCACCCAGAGACCAGCGGATTCCCAGACGGCCAGTTGTAAGATCCAGGAAATCTTATGAATGCAACACGTGCGGCTTCCACATTGGACTCGCCCAATGCGCTCACTACCTGTCCCGCCGTCTAATTAGTTATCGAACGCAGCGCCATGACCGAGAGACGCGTCATGTTGTCTGTCTGAAAGAAAGGGCGGCACAACTTGGAACATCATTCCAACAACCGTCTTTTAGCTGCTTTAGCAGTATAAAAATATGTCTCGGTGTTTTTTTGCTACATTAACATAAAATGCCCCTTTGATACAGAATTGGTTCACTCCACTGAACTTCTTTTTTCCACTTCTTTTTAGTTGAGAGCACCACTATGGAGGCATTCTGTACTGACCAACCCATCACAAGCTCTGGTATACGTATGCCACAGTCGCCAAGGAGAACACATCCACTGCCCCCTCGTCCCTCATCAGAGCTAGGACCACCCACTCAGGTATGTGGAATGACAGGCCATCCATCCCATCCATCCATTTTCCTCCGCTTATCCGGGTCCGGGTCGCGGGGGCAGCAGTCTTAGTAGGGAAGCCCAGACTTCCCGGTCCCCGGCCACCTCCTCCAGCTCCACCGGGAGGACACCAAGGCGCTCCCAGGCCAGCTGTGAGACATAGTCCCTCCAGTGTGTCCTCGGTCTGCCCCAGGGCCTTTTCCCAGCTAGGCATGCCCAGAACACCTCACCAGGTCCGAGGTGACGGGACAGACCAAGAGTGATTCAATAGACCCATATGAATAATAACAAGAAGAGGAACCTTACCTCGCCCGGATGTGGGATACCGGGGCCTCACCCTGGAGCCAGGCCCGTGGGGGGGCAGGTGGTCGGGCCTTCACCCGTGGAGCCCGGCCGTGCCCAGCCCGAAGAGGCTACACGGGATCTCCCCCTCGTATACCCACCACCTACGGGGGCAAGCATCAGGGTCCGGTGCATTGTGTGTTTGGTGGCGGTCAAGGCCGGGTGCGTAGGCGACCTGGTCTTCGGCGGCCAAATCTGGTTCTTGGGAATGACAGGCCTTCTTCCCAATTTGGAGACATGCAAAAAAAAAAAGTTGACCTTTTTGTCACATGCTGTTAGATGTCCCAGCGCATCCCTGCTCGTCGCCAGTCAGTCGGCAGGGTCCCTCAGCTCTCCTCTGGGGTCCCCAGCAGTGCTGTAAGTAATATCTCTTTGAAAACGAGTATCATTTTACAAATACTATTTACTATTTGCTATACTATTTACTATTTTACATTTGACAAACATCTGGCCCTTTGCTGCAGCACCTATTTGACGAGGACGACCGTATGGTTCCCAACACTCCCACGTTGGTTGTGCCGCACCGCTCCGATGGTTTTGACCAGGCCGTCCAGTAAGTCTCACATGTGCACAGACAAGGGAATAACTTTTTAAATCTGCAAATTATTATTTTCTTTGAAACCGTGAATGTCAACTAAGGATCGACCGATATATCGGGCCGATATTTGCTTTTTTTTACAAGGGTGGGTTCGCCTATGTATTTTTCCACCGCATGATTTACAGTCAGGCATCAGGCAGAGGACCCCGCAACACACGTAGTCGCGGTACCCCGCCCTCACTGTTGAATTACATGAAGAGCGCGTTTTCACAAGTAATAGTTAGTTACTAAGCCCATCACAATTCACTGGGTGATCGCTAGGCATAACAGTTGAAGTCACGGTGGGGCAACAAGAAAGCCCCAAAAACATCACATCACCAACGCAAAAGACGAATAAAAGCAGAACAAGAATGAACAACTATGCAACTTTAAATGCGGAATTGGAGCAGCCGTGTCTGCTGATGAGAGGTCTTTATCGTGCACAACACCAACTTTAATGATGAGAGAAATATTTTATATATCGTACTAAATTGTGTCAGTGTGATGTGTTTGTGTGTGTGGAGGCGGGGGGCGGGGGTGCGCGTCACGATCACATCGATGCTAGATACATTCAAACTACGGCAGAAATGTTTTTCCCATGGTTTAATATTTATTCCTTTTAAAGTTGATAATGTCGTTTAAATGTGTGTTTTAAGAAAGCTGAATCCTACTGTGTTCAGTGTTTACATTTCAATAAATATTTGTTATCATGGTCATTTTTTCATGTAAATTTGAGAGATCAAAAGCAGTATCTGCCATAAATAGTGGCCCAAGCTAAATCGGCCATCGGCTGAGGGTGATGGGAAAAAATCGGCATCTGCCCCAAAAAAAACCATATCAGTCGATCCCTAATGTCAACAAGACTGATGCTAGTTAATACAGTAAACCTCGGATATATCGGACTCGGATATATCGGAAATTCGCTCACAACGGACAGATAAAAAAGAAACGATTTTTCTGTAATGCATTTCCAATAGTATAGAACAATGTCGAGCAGCTTAAATCAATCTTTGCTTAAGGATTTCAACACCAAAAAAGAACACGGCCAACGGCTGCTTCCAGTCAACTTTATTTTTCACACTTCCACCACCAGAGCGCAGCACACACACCGATTCCCGCACTTCCTGGTTCACAGGTCATGCTCAACCCGCCCCACATAGCTGGCCAAACACATGCCTGCAACAGAAGAACCAACGAACGCCAGCATGTACATATGAAAAACAGTGATTATTGCAAGCGATAAAAAGATATCTGAATACAACACAATTAAATACATGTATTTGTACGCTTGTGTCTTCGTTGGAATAGGTGTGTATGCTATGTCAGTTGGTTCTTCTGTTTTCCGGTCTACGCATATAACGGATTCCGCTTATATCGGACAAAACCAGTGGGAACAATTGAATCCGATATATCCGAGGTTTACTGTAGTAGTATAATGACATCATGTCATAACATGATGCATGTATAATAACTCATTGGATGGTCAGCAAAAGTAAGAGTTTAACTTTATTAGGCTTTGTCTTTCATACTGGTACAGTTTATAAGCTTAGCCTAGTGTGCTATTTTTCAGTGGTTATATTAGACAAGTATATATATTTTTTCCTCTTCTCAGTTCTTCCCAAGTGGCTGCAAGCCGGAGCTTCCGTTTTGGCCAATCGGACGACGTGCCACAGACTAGCTCAGATCTAAGTCAGCTTGCATCTCAAGGAGGTACGCCACCACTCTTCATTCTGTGAAACGCCGCTAAATTCAAAATACTTAATGTTATCGTAAATGTCTTCAGGTCTCGGGATGTTTGAAAGCCCCATGTTCCTCGCATCCCATGAAGAGGAGTCTGGCGGACGCAGCGTCCCCACCACACCACTCCAAGTGGCGGCCCCAGGTATATAACGCGGTGCACACATATATACAGTGACCGGAAATGGCATGGCTGTACACACTCCAATTGGTAGTTTTTCCTCCGAAGTGGTTTCTTCAGACGCTATGGAGCAGGCCTCTCAGTCGGTTCCCATGGTGAGCACCTCCACGCCCGGCCTGGTTGTGCCCGGCATGGCTGGGACAAGCGAGGATAGAGATGACGTCTTCCTGGAGTCAGACCCTGATAAGTAAGCATCTCTGTTTTTATTTGTGAGTGTTTGTGAACGTGAAAAAAAATATGCTACCTATGACCTGATCATCCTTCTTTAGTGGCACCGCTTTAAACTCATTTGCATGGCCGCCAAGGGACACATATACATTCTATATCAGTGATTTTCAACCACACTAGTGTGCCGTGAGGAATTATCCAATATCACTTTTTATAATTAACATTTATTCATCATCATTTGCAAATATTATGTCAATAGTATACATGGACCCAAATATTCCAAATGCGTTTGGTTTATTCGCTCAAACAAAGAATTGAACAGGGATGGAATATTCCTTTAACCAATCCGATTGAGGTATCTTGTACCCGCTAAAAAACAGAAAGTTGTCAGGGTGCGTTCTTCTTCGTGGTGTTTTTCTTCTTCTGTTGTTTATTGGCGGTTGGCTAGCAGCTTTCGTGTGCATTAGCGCCATCTGTGGAACAGAATCTAAACCCTTCTATACGCCATTCACAAGTCCAGTTTTATTAAAAAAGAAAATAAATATCCCAAGTTTAATTATGAAATATTAGCAAAATATTAGCATCTTTTACTGTTTAAATCGATCCCGGTGTGCGTTCTTTCAGAGCATGCTCAGATATGACGTAGCACGCAGATCCAGACGTTCTTCACTTTTAAAAATGGAGGCCAGCAATCGGCATTGGACTGCTAAGCAAAGTTTGTTTTTGATTCAAACTAAATTTCAAGACTGGACAGATGAAAAACTGGCAATACGGAGTTATTCCAACAAGTGGAAGAAAAACTCGGGGAAGCCGGTATCACGTGATGTTGTTTACATTTTACTGGGCATGCCCTATTGACTATTCTGGTTGATTTTCACGGCGCATGTAGACAAGAGATTGGAATATTCCTTTCCATGGATACCATTGTTTCCCGAAAGGTCATTGGGAAAGAGAAAAAGTGGTGATGTAAAAACATGGCTACTGTGGAGTGTCTGTGGTGTAAAGACTGGCATAGCAATGTAATATTGGTCCGTGTGGCAACACCTACCTTGTTCCTCCCATAGACTTATTGATGCACGTGTGAGGTCGTGGTGACATTTTGGAACATTTTTGGTTAGTGGTGTGCCACAAGATTTTTCCAATGTAAAAAAAAACGTGCCGTGGCTCAAAAAAGGTTGAAAATCACTGTTCTATATAATGTTTTTATTGTAGTTGAGTAGCATATGACTTTGTATTCCACATTAGTTCCAGGCCCAGTGCTGAAAGTTCAGTGGATGCTGTGGTGTCTCAGGACGATTTGGTGGAGCCTAGTCAGCCTTCTGACACGAACAACCTGCCATCCACCAGCCAGGAACCTTCCTCCAGCTCTGCAGGTACAGTTTGTGCCCAAAGACAAACTTCACGTCAGGAGGCAGCTAAGGTCAAGCGGTTCTTTGTGTTGTGCTTTCGCAGATACAAGCAGCGTTCTAACCAGACCTGGACCCAGCAGGCAGCTGCAGCGCTGGCCGGAGAGTCGCGGTGGGCGAGTTAAGAGAGGAGGTAACGTTTGAGCTTGCGTTCACATCGCATGGCGCAGTTTCTCATACCATCAAGTAACGTAATTTCCGGACTATAGAGCGCACCTGATTATAAGCCTCACCATACACAAGCCGCACCTGTATATAAGCCGCATGTGGCCACATTAAAACATGTAAACATATTTACAAAGAAAGACGGTACACAGAGAGAGTTTTCAAAGTTTTAATAATATAACTTAACAATAATAATAATAATAATAATAATAATAATAATAATAATAATAGAACTTTCTTCACAAACGGTGCCTGTGACGCGGCAGTAAAACGGTAGCAACATGGTAACAACACGCTAGCAACACAGTATTAACAGGTCTGGTAAAAGAACATACTGGTAAAAAATCATGGTAAGCCGTCTTCATCTCACCATCGATTCGTTTACGTGCAGCAGCTCTGTTTCCTTTATCGGAAATGCAAAGTTGAAATCTATTTTTTTTACTCATTGGTTGAGTGTTAAGTCGATGAGTGATGAGTTTAGCCTCTCTGTTTCCTTCATCGGAAATGCAAAGTTTAAATCTATTTTTTTAAAACTTGTATTGGTTGAGTGTTAAGTCGATGAGTGATGAGTTTAGCAGCTCTGTTTCCTTCTTTATCGGACAGCTCGATTTGCTTTTAGCTTGAAAGCTGCGTCATATGCCTTTTCTTTTCGCATTTTTCCACGATGAGGGTATGTTCACGCTAATTTCATTTATGCACAAGACAAGAAGTTGCAGCCTTCCTCGACGCATATATATTCCACCGGTCTTAATCTTAACCTTTTCTACTCGAGAGCCCCTGGCGGGCCGTTAGAAAAATTACATAAATTGGTCGCATCACTGAATAAGCCGCAGGGTTGAAAGTTCGGGGAAAAAAGTAGCGGCTTATAGTCCGGAATTTACGGTAATATCTTTGCACATATGTGCAGATACATAATTTTTGTATATATAGAAGTGGTTGGTAAAATATACATCAACGTTTACAATTGTTCTTAAAGTATTTTAATCACAATAAGCATCCTTAGCCCGTCAACGATTTCCTCAATGGTACATTCAAAGCACAAAATAGCCAAGTTTACAATATAACCATCTTTATTTCAAATCAAATGTAAAGTTACAGAATGATTTTACAAAAACATATCTTTCTATTACATGCTTAGTCATTTTCAGAACAGTAATGCACATTATTTACAGCCACTGTACTAAATGATTACACCCACGGATGTATATACTCCCAACAGGTCAAGCATTTCCTTCACGGGGGGTCCATGGCAGACGTATCGCCAGATGAAGCTTCATCAAGGGGGGAAACGTCCCTGACAGAACTTCTGTCATTTCCGGGTTAGCATTTTTTTTAAATCATACAAATACAAAGGATATGTTTTCACAGTCCATACTGAAGTGATGTGTTATTTTAATAAATGTTATTAAAAGTTGTCAACTATTACAATGTTAAGGTTAACTTCTTGAAGCGATGCGTGGCCGTTCTTTAGAGGGTCTTTGGACATTTGATGAAGTTGTTCTGAGCGGAAGGGTTTCCTCTTGGGGAAGCGATAACTGGTCGGTCGGTGTCCATCCTGATGTTGTACGATTTAGCTGCAAAAGACACACAAGCACATGAACTTGGAGTGCGTGATATTCCCAGAGACTCAATGTTGCAGATCTATGAAGCAGTTGAACGGCATTGTAGTTTTGATGAAATAGCAACCAAAAATTGCAGGAGATCACTACTAAATACATTTTAGAAATATGCTAAAATCATCACACAGCAACTTAAGACTCAAAAGGTAGATAAGAAATATACAAAACAAGTACCAATTGTAGTTTGGAATAAACAACTATTTTGTATGTTGGTGCTTGTATATTTTTTTACCTTTTGAGTGTTAAGTCGCTGTGTGATGATTTTCGGGTTCTTTGTAACATGACGTCATGAGTCAGACTATTTGTTATTATTGACAATGAGCTCATGCGATTTCTAATGGTTTGACAAGCTCCTTGGGAGTTCGCTTATAGCTTGTGATTGGCTCCTGTCAAACAAAGTACTACTGTTTCCTCACCCAGTGGTGAGCAGCACAATATTTAACGATTAGTAGTAGTTCCGAATTAAAGGAGATGTCACAAGATGATAAAATGGCATATTGTCCGAGAGGACTAGGTAGCTTGTCAACCCGTCAGAAATCGCAGGAGATCACTGCTAAATACATCATTAGAAAGAAAGATGCTAAAATCATCACACAGCAACTTAAGACTCAAAATGTAGATAAAAAATATACAAGACAAGTACCAATTGTAGTTTGGACTAAACAACTGTTTTGTATGTTGGTGCTTGTATATTTTTTTGCCTTTTGAGTGTTAAGTCGCTGTGTGATGATTTTTGTGTTCTTTGTAACATGACGCCCTGAGTCAGACTCCTTGGGAGTTTGCTTATAGCTTGTGATTGCCTACTGTTTCCTCACCGACTGGTGAGCAGCACAGTATTTAACGATTAGTAGTAGTTCTGAATTAAATGAGATGTCACAAGACGGCCATAAATG
The DNA here is from genome assembly GCF_037039965.1 of Doryrhamphus excisus. Lineage (NCBI taxonomy): Eukaryota > Metazoa > Chordata > Actinopteri > Syngnathiformes > Syngnathidae > Doryrhamphus > Doryrhamphus excisus. The sequence continues at coordinate 390,407 of NC_136360.1, forward strand.
AACCACACAGATGATGAATAAGCCGCAGGGTTCAAAGTAGCAGCTTATAATGTTAAAAAAATGTTTTTGCATGAATTACAGTAAAGTATGTTTTTAGGCTGTACTTGTACTGTAATGGAACTTTGACTGCGGTCAAAACGGCAATAAACGTCACCACCTAGCCCCGCCCACCCACACCCTAACACACATGGTTCCTGTCAGCCGTGTTATAGACTCTATGAATGAGTTTAACATTTTTAAAAAAAAAAAAAAAGATCAAACTCACATCTAGAGAAGACGTAGTATTTGTATCCTTCAGGTTCTCTGTTCGTCGGGACGGACACGGCAGAGGTGATGGTCGTTGGGAACCCTCGCCAAGACATCCTGATATTAATTGTTGGCCCTAAAAGAGATGCTGGAAACAATTCGGCTCGGTCAAAAAAACAAGTCATGAACATTTCACCGTTCCAAAGGTTTCCCATAAATGCTTCCTCCGAGGTGTTAGATCTCAAAGGATCAGGTTGTCCCGCTCAGTTGAAGCATGACTCATTTTTTCCCAGAGCGGGACATGTGTTGAAACACATAAAAATGGCCTGCGTGAGTTCAACGTGTGTTTAAATTGCCGTGCTCACACCCACTGTTACATTCACCACACAATTTCACTTGGGACATTTGGGGCTTAGCAGCTGCCACATATTGGGAAAGCATTAGGTCCACCTGTGTTATGTTATTCTTAATTCCGAATTCTGGCTTTTGCACAATTTATGTTCTATTTTGAATAACACGTATTTGTATATTTTGTAACTTTTGATTGTTAAGTCGCTGTGTGGTGATTTTTGTGTTCTTTAACATGGACACCATGAGTCAGACTATTTGTTTATATTGACGTATACGTTAACATATTTTGTTGATTACTGTGGTTAACAACACGGTAGATCCTCCGCTATCCATGGAAGCTAGTTCCATCATCCTTGGGGAAATATAACACCTAAACCAGTGATTATTGAGGAATTATCCAATATCACCTTTTATAATTAACATTGATTAATCACCATTTGCAAATGTCAATAGCCATGAATATATGGACCCAAATATTCCAATTGCATTTGGTATATTTGCTCAAACGGAAAGAATCGAACAGGGATGGAATATTCCTTTAACCAATCCGATTCAGGTATCTTGTACCCGCTCAAACGGAAAGTGAAAGTGAAAGAAAAACTCGGAAGCAGGTATCACATGATGTTGACGTTTTAGCATTATACAGTAGTGTGCTTGAGACAGCGCCCTCTGCTGAATTAATAGGTACAGTACTGTTTTTTTCCCCCCCTGCGGATAGTGCCATCAAACCACTTAAGTTATTTTAAAATTCATTATTTACAATTTAAAGCAGAGGGGAAAAAATCTGTAAATATGCGGGAATCTTCAGTTTTAAAAAATGGAGGCGAGCAATCGGCATTGGACTGCTAAGCAAAAGTTTGTTTTTGATTCAAACTGAATTTCAAGACTGGACAGACGAAAAACTGGCAATACGGAGTTATTCCAACAAGTGAAAGAAAAACTCTGGGAAGCCGGTATCACGTGATGTTGATTGTTTTAGCAGTATACAGTAGTGTACTTGAGACAGCGCCCTCTGCTGAAATAATAGGTACAGTACTGTTTTTCCCCCCTGCAGATAGTGCCATGAAACCACTTAAGTTATTTTAAAATTCATTATTTACAATTTAAAGCAGAGGGGAAAAATCTGTAAATATGCGGGAATCTTCATTTTTAAAAATGGAGGAGGTACAGTACTGTTTTTTCCCCCCTGCAGATAGTGCCATCAAAGCACTTAAGTTATTTTAAAATTCATTATTTACAATTTAAAGCGGGGGGGGGGGGGATCTGTAAATATGCGGGAATCTTCAGTTTTAAAAATGGAGGAGGTACAGTACTGTTTTTCCCCTGCAGATAGTGCCATCAAAGCACTTAAGTTATTTTAAAATTCATTATTTACAATTTAAAGCGGGGGGGGGGGGTCTGTAAATATGCGGGAATCTTCAGTTTTAAAAATGGAGGAGGTACAGTACTGTTTTTCCCCTGCAGATAGTGCCATCAAAGCACTTAAGTTATTTTAAAATTCATTATTTACAATTTAAAGCGGGGGGGGGGGCTGTAAATATGCGGGAATCTTCAGTTTTAAAAATGGAGGAGGTACAGTACTGTTTTCCCCCCTGCAGATAGTGCCATCAAAGCACTTAAGTTATTTTAAAATTCATTATTTACAATTTAAAGCGGGGGGGGGGGGATCTGTAAATATGCGGGAATCTTCAGTTTTAAAAATGGAGGAGGTACAGTACTGTTTTTCCCCTGCAGATAGTGCCATCAAAGCACTTAAGTTATTTTAAAATTCATTATTTACAATTTAAAGCGGGGGGGGGGGTCTGTAAATATGCGGGAATCTTCAGTTTTAAAAATGGAGGAGGTACAGTACTGTTTTTCCCCTGCAGATAGTGCCATCAAAGCACTTAAGTTATTTTAAAATTCATTATTTACAATTTAAAGCAGAGGGGGGGGGGGAATCAGTAAATATGCGGGAATCGATACCTTTTGGAAAGGCGTTTTTGCAGTTGGTACATTTTTTGTGTATTTGAGAGGGAAATTCGTACCTGCTTGCCGAACTACTCGGCGGCGGACTGTGTAAATGGCAAAGTGTGGTTTCTTGTTACATGAACTACCGCTGCCAGGCCGATATGAATATTTCTGGACCAATCCACCTGGGAAAAGATTGATTTCAGCGTACAGATTTGATATTGCAACATTTCGGTCATAGTTTGCGCTGAAAATAACATCAATATTTGTTCACCTCTCTTGAAGAAATAGACCGATTCCGTCCTCCTGCGGTACTCGGGCACAGACAGAGCAGCTGTGACGTGGCCCCGAAGTCCATCAAAGCCCGTCTCCACAGCCTTGGGATAGCCTTGGTCCAAATGGTCGTTGTCAAATCTCCAGTACTGGTTTCCCTGCAAAATACATGAAACCATAAAATACAAAGCGTCTATGTACTTTTGAGAATTGTGATGAAGTAACGCTAATTACCTTCATGATGTACGTTTTACCCTGACAGTTGCAGCGGGTGAACACGGTGTCAATGGGGGACGGGACACCCCAGGTTTGTGTGATACCACGAGCAGGACCCGGCACCCTGTTTTGGTCCAAAAACCAGAAGTAGTGACCTGTGGAGCATACATTAAAAGCTTATCAATCTCATACAAAAACTCTACGAACATGATTAGGCTTAAAAAAAATTAATTACTTTGTCATTTAAGACCACTTTTGAGTTATTAGAGAGAACAGTAGGCTATTCTTTATCACGCCCATATTTCCACACAATAAGGTTATTTTTAGCCTTATGCATTATTTTAGCTGTTTGAAGATGAACTATATCAGCAAGTTGAAGTATTTGTCCTTTTAGAAATAAGGAGTTAGTATGTTCTCTGTAGGCGCCATTATGAATTATCCTTACTGACCTTTTTTGCAGTACATTTAGCGAGTGAAGATTGCTTTTATAGTTATTAGCCCATATTTCCACACAATAAGTAAGATATGGTTAAGGTTATTTTTAGCCTTATGCATTATTTTAGCTGTTTGAAGATGAACTATATCAGCAAGTTGAAGTATTTTTGATTTTATAAATACTAATCAACAAAAGGATTTTAGCTAATTGGTTATTTTTAGCCTTATGCATTATTTTAGCGGTTTGAAGATGAACTATATCAGCAATTTTAAGTCTTTGTGATTTTAGAAATTTTGATTTTATAACTAGTAATCAACGAAAGGATTACTGTGTTAAGATTAAGTCATTTGGAAAAAGAAAATTCAATGACCAAAAGAATTAAATCCACTCAAGTGGACAAGTGAAAAATAATAATAATGATAATCAAATTCTGCTCAACTCAGGCTATGTCAGATTGAGATGTGAGGTGAGCATAAATGACACGACACAGATTTGATTCAGAGACCGGGTCTAAACTGCGTCCCACTGTCACACTAACTTGTGTCACTGACACTGCCTGAACCCACAGCGACTTGACTTTAGGTAAAAATATTTGGCACTGACCCCTGAAGACCGCAATTGTGCCGTTCCTCAGTGTAGTGATTGCACTGGCCGGCCGCCCGCTGCATAAGTTGGTGTCGTTGCTGTCATCTGGTTGGTGGGTGGGTGGGACGGGTGGGGAGAAAAAAAGACATGTGAGAAAACGTCACTCTAACCACAATGTGATCTCTGGGTGGGCGATTCGGGCCAATAAACTTCATTCATAATACGGAAAAACCTGTAAAGCAAAACCACCTTTTATGTTTATTTTATTGGAATTTTTCTAAGAATCTTTGACCTCAAGCTCTCACCTCCTTGGTAGTTCATGGACTCATCCAGAGTACCGGCTTTCGGAGTTGGTTTCTCCACAGGAGCTGTGCTTTTCTGTGAATTGGAAGAGTTGGGTTTATGTTCAGGTTTAGGGGTTGGTGCAGATGACTCGGAGCTGGTTGGTTTCTGTGTTGCTTCTAGTGGATCAACAGAAGGTTCTGCCGTTGTAGAATCGCCCTGCGGTGCGTCTGTGGCCAAGGGACTGACGGTTGTTAAGGCGTCAAGGTTTGGCCCCACTGAAACACTAGTGGTGGGATTCTGTAGGTCTAGTGGAGAGGAAGGGTCTGTTGGACTTAACGTGGTCTGGACTGATGGAGGGACAGTTGTTGTTAAATCAGGAACGCTGGCGTCGGAGCTTTCTGCATCTCTGGGGGACTCTGTAGTGGGTTCTGAAGGCACTGAAGTTGAAATTGCATCTGGGGACTCTGGTGTGGGTTCTTGGGGTGCAGAATTGGTGGAGACGTCTGGGGAGGCTTCTGCTGGTACCGGAGTTGTAGTGGGTTCTTGTGAGGGTTCTGTCGTTGGGGATGCTGAAGAATCTTGTGAGGGTTCTGGTGGTACTGGTGTTGTAGAAGATTCTTCTGGGGGTTCAGTGTATACTAAAGATTTAGCGGAGTCTTGTTCGGGTTCTTCTGGGGGTTCTTGTGGTGTTGGGGATGTTGAAGAATCCTGTGAGGGTTCCGATGGTACTGGTGTTGTAGGGGGTTCTGTTGATACTGAAGATTCAGAGGAGTCCTGTGAGGGTTCCGATGGTACTGGTGTTGTAGGGGGTTCTGTTGATACTGAAGATTCAGAGGAGTCCTGTGAGGGTTCCGGTGGTACTGGTGTTGTAGGGGGTTCTGTTGTAACTGAAGATTCAGAGGAGTCTTGTGAGGGTTGCGTGGAGGATTCATGTGGGTGTTCTTCTGGTGTTGGGGATGCTGAAGAATCTTGTGAGGCTTCTGGTGGTACTGGAGTTGTAGAGGATTCTTGCGGGAGTTCTGGTGGTACTGAAGATGTAAAGGAGTCTTGTGAGGGTTCCGGCGGTACTGGCGTGGAGGATTCTTGTGGGGGTTCTTGTGGTGTCGGGGATGCTGAAGAATCTTGTGAGGGTTCTGGTGGTACTGAAGATGTAGAGGAGTCTTGTGAGGGTTCTGGCGTGGAGGATTCTTCTGGGGGTTCTTGTGGTGTCGGGGCTGCTGAAGAATCTTGTGATGGTTCTGGTGGTACCGAAGATGTAGAGGAGTCTTTTGAGGGATCTGGTGTTGCTACTGAAGTTGTTGAGTCTGGTGAGGGTTCAGAAGTTGTGGCGGAAAATGAGGGCGTGACATCAGTTTTTTCAGAGGAAGCTTCAGTTGGACCGACAGTCTGTGCCAGGGACGTTCTGGTTGGTTCTGGTTGGTTTTCCAAGGTGGTCGTTGGTTGGGTGGAGGCCTGCTCAACCGGTGCGGTGGGTTGCGGAGATGTTGCTCCAGTGTCTGGTAAAGTGGTAGCATCATTGACATCTGGAAGTGCAGAAACTAAATAAAACTAAAATAAATTAGGATTACTTGTCATTGTAGCGTTTATATTAGTTTCTGGTCTACACACCTGCACCCTCGGTAGATGTGACCTCCTCAGGCACGTCAATGGTTCTTGACTTGACCTCGGTTGCTTTGTTCTCCGCTGTTGAAGAAACCAATGTATCTGCCTCTGGAGTGGTGACATCCCCGCTCTCTGGGGGGGTCTGACGTTCCCCTGGAGCCTCAGTGTTGGAGAATCCATCATCTGGTGTGGCTTCTGTGGGTACATCTACAACCACAATGTCGTAACGTACGTTATGAGTAGAAAAAAGTATTTACTTTCCTTAAATTCTACATCACTCACCATTATTTGGATCATCTTGCGGATTGGATGTTGGAGTCACCAGTGGAACTTCATAATTATCTGTTATGGGAAAATATGCAAGAAATAATAGAAAATGTCTCAGAACTATTAGCAGTAATATACATAATGGAACATCCTGCTCATCACCCCCCCCCCCCAGAAGCTGTTTCCAGGCTTTTTTCCACCGTTAAAAATGACATCCTGTATGCGGGGGACTTTGATCATTTTCAGCTTTTATTATACTAAAACTAACATACTGTAGTTCAAAATACCGTATCTAGTTCATCATATTAGCTCTGTTTTGTCATACAGATGACAAAGTCAATTGTTAAATGACCGTATTTTCCTTATTTTATAAGTTGCGCTTTTTTCATAGGTTGGCTGTTCCTGGGACTTATACTCCAGAGCGACTTTTTCTCTTTATTTTTTATGTAGCTGTAGCATTATGTTAGCATATCTTACACCTATTCAGCCTGTTCTCTATTCTTTTATCCATAGAACTTGCCTTCCAAGATGACGTAATGTCTGGTTTGGTCATAAAATAAATTACCCGCAAAAAATGCCACTTATATGTTTTTTTTTCTACCTAATTATGCATTTTTGGAGCGACTTATATTTCAGAAAATACGGTAATGGAGCCATCAAAAATAATGCTAACTTATTTCAATTATTATGTTAACACGTAGCGCGAGAACCCGAGTTCAATTCCACCCTCGGCCATCTCTGTGTGGAGTTTGCATGTTCTCCCCGTGCATGCGTGGGTTTTCTCCGGGTACTCCGGTTTCCTCCCACATTCCAAAAACATGCTAGGTTAATTAGCCACTCCAAATTGTCCATAGGTATGAATGTGAGTGTGAATGGTTGTTTGTCTATATGTGCCCTGGGATTGGCTGGCCACCAGTCCAGGGTGGACCCCGCCTCTGGGATAGGCTCCTGGAAGCACACCAGCACACATCTAAGCAATGAAAATATCATCAAAATAGTAGTCATGCCAAAATGTTGTGTTGCTGCTGGATGTTCAAAGTATCCGAGCGATACTGTTGTGGGGGTGCTGGAGCCTATCCCAGCTGTCATCGGGCGAGAGGCGGGGTACACCCTGGACTGGTGGCCAGCCAATCACAGGGCACATATAGACAAACAACCATTCACACTCACATTCATACCTATGGACAATTTGGAGTGGCTAATTAACCTAGCATGTTTTTGGAATGTGGGAGGAAACCGGAGTACCCGGAGAAAACCCACGCATGCACGGGGAGAACATGCAAACTCCACACAGAGATGGCTGAGGGTGGAATTGAACCCTGGTCTCCTAGCTGTGAGGCCTGCGCGCCAACCACTCGTCCACCGTGCCGCCGCAGAGTTTGAGTTAATTAACTAAATTAGTTTTTTAGTTCCCTACATACAGTACGTCCTGCCATCAGAATGTTCCCAATTCCATCCCCATCCGTCTCCAACAATACAACATTCTCTTGTGTTGATGTTGGCCACTCCAGCTTGTGCTTCTTGGCCCCTTCCTGGTGACCAAACCACGGCATCACAGCCGCAGTGTGACATCTCCCACTCGGTAATATCGTCCAGCTCATATTAAAAACAGATGAGCTCAAGAGAATGTTGGATTACATCACTCGGTTACCTTCATCGGTTCCCTCGCTGTCTGCTAAAGGTGGCGGTGTTGCTTCATTCAGAGTTTGATCTGTCGGGATAATAACGAGGAGCTGTTAGGGATTATCGTGGAAAGACATTCACCTGACGGCCGACAAAATTCCATGAAATGTAACCCAAAATGGCGGTGGTGGCGTACATTGCATGCTGCATGCAGCTCCTCATGCAGGACTACTACGTCATCTATTTGTGGCGGTCCGGCCTGTTTAGTTGCATGGGAACGCTACACCGATCATGCGGAATATGGTCAAATATGGACGACGAAGCTTGCCTTCTTCATCACAGTGGATCTTGTAATCTGGGCAGCACTGCTTGTATTTAACACAATCAGAGTCGCAGCTACACACTTGGCCTCTCTTGAACGTTTCCCCGCATCGACCTCGACACGAGTTTTCTGTGGCACATAAATGCAACACATACGGGGGTAAAGCCGGCATTAATATTGGTATTATTATTAAGAGATAAGATAAGATAAGCCAATCACAGGGCACATATAGACAAACAACCATTCACACTCACATTCATACCTATGGACAATTTGGAGTGGCTAATTAACCTAGCATGTTTTTGGAATGTGGGAGGAAACCGGAGTACCCGGAGAAAACCCACGCATGCACGGGGAGAACATGCAAACTCCAGGATTTAATAAGCTTTGCTTCTTCCTACTCCTTTTGGACATGTGGAACTGTCAACTGATTATGTGATGCATTCAAGTGTAATCTGATGCACGTTCAAATGAAATAAAACCATTACCAATTAACATAGCATGTTTTAGTACTAATAAAAATAAATAAAAATAGTAGTAAAAATAAAATTAAAAAATAAAACAAAACAAACAAAAAAACTTAAGCTATATTGGGAAAGCAGGAAGTGAACAAATGTAACAGTTAGTGATTGTAAAAGTACCAGATGGAGGGGTAGGATTTAATAAGCTTTGCTTCTTCCTACTCCTTTTGGACATGTGGAACTGTGAACTGATTATGTGATGCATTCAATTGTAATCTGATGCATGTTCAAATGAAATATTACCATTACCATTACCATTAAATTTCAAGAGAATTTGCCTTTTTCTTCTGCAATTGAGCTACTCTAAACACCACAGACTATTTTTTTGTAGCGAATATCACAGTTTAATAATTATTATAACCTTGAAAGCTTCTTAAATGCTGACAATTTGATGACATTTTGTATGAATTATAATGTAATGTAATATCTGCACAAATCCATATTGTGGTTCAAAGTTACCCGGGGGAAAACAAAAGCCTCACTTGTGGTGCACTGAGCTTCAAAGTCAAGGCAGCATTCTCCGTAGGCCATGCAGCCGTAGTCGCACTGACACAGGTACCCTCTGTAGTACTCGATACCGCATCGTCCTCTGCAAGTCGCTGTTTACGAGAACGACAACATGAACACACGTAAGCTCTCTGGTCAATTATTGTTAACATGGTAAACACAAATGAGCACAAGTACATCAAACACACATTAGGAATGACATATTTGCTCACTGCATGCCACCCCCCCCCCGAAAAAGTCACTTTTAGAAAATAAAAGGCAATATTATTTCTACTCACTTTGGCTAATACTCGGCGTCAAGGCACAAGTTAGCAGAATAAATGAGCAAAGTATTAACGACATCGTCTTGTAGATCTGAAATATGAAATCGTCATATCAGTTTTATTTCAATGAGTGCAAAAAAACCAACAAAAAACCAAATCAAGACCTACCATGGATGGACCTCTGTGATAATCCCGCCTAACTTTGGACTCTGGCAGCTTTTAAAGGCTGAAAGAGGCCGGCTACCTTCGTCATAATTTAATATGCAAGAGTGATGATGATGATGATGATCTCACAGGCTGCTTGCTGCACAGGGAGGGTCTTCCAGTCCAGTCCAGTCCAGTCCAGACGGCAACACCTGGAAGAACACCAACACACATCTGGACCTGCCAGTACTTGGAAAAGCATTAACTTGCATACTTTTTTTCCACTGACAGAAAAATATAGGAATATTTTTGGATATTTTATTATTTTGTGATAAGACAGTTATTCCGTTGTCTTTTACATTTTTACAGCTCAACCGTGAACATACTTGGAATTACCCACTGATGTTTGTTGGAAGACTAGATATGATTTCCATCAAGTCAATAAGTCCTTATTCATATCATTTTTAGATGTTTCTCATTCATCTCATTCATTCATTTTCTACCACTTTTCCTCACAAGGGGCGGGGGGGGGGGGGGCTGGAGCCTATCCCAGCTGTCTTTGGAGCGAGAGGCAGGGTATATATATAATATATATTATATATATATATACATGTGTATATATTACAACTTTTGTTGTTTGAATATGACTTTTTTATCTTCGCATTTTGACTTTATAAAAAAGCATTTTTTTCATTCATTCATTTTCTACCGCTTTTCCTCACAAGGGGCGGAGGGGCTGGAGCCTATCCCAGCTGTCTTTGGGGAGAGAGGCGGGGTATATATATAATTTATATATATATATATATATATTACAACTTTTGTTGTTTGAATATGACTTTTTTTTATCTTCGCATTTTGACTTCATTAAAAAAGCATTTTTTTCATTAATTCATTCATTTTCTACCGCTTTTTCCTCACAAGAGTCGTGGGGGGTGCTGGAGCCTATCCCAGCTGTCTTTGGGGCAAGAGGCGGGGTATATATATAATATATATTATATATACATGTGTATATATTACAACTTTTGTTGTTTGAATATGACTTTTTTTTATCTTCGCATTTTGACTTCATTAAAAAAGCATTTTTTTCATTAATTCATTCATTTTCTACCGCTTTTTCCTCACAAGAGTCGTGGGGGGTGCTGGAGCCTATCCCAGCTGTCTTTGGGGCAAGAGGCGGGGTATATATATAATATATATTATATATACATGTGTATATATTACAACTTTTGTTGTTTGAATATGACTTTTTATCTTCGCATTTTGACTTTATAAAAAAAAGCATTTTTTTCATTCATTCATTTTCTACCGCTTTTTCCTCACGAGAGTCGCGGGGGTGCTGGAGCCTATCCCAGTTGTCTTTGGGGCGGTATATATATAATATATATTATATATATTATATATAAAAAAAGCATTTTTTTTTTCGTTCAGTCATTTTTTACCGCTTATCCTCACAAGAGTCGTGGGGGGTGCTGGAGCCGGGGTATACGTATATATATATATATATATATATATATATTTATTACAACTTTTGTTGTTTTAATATTACTTTTTTTATCTTCGCATTTTGACTTTATAAAAAAAGCAATTTTTTTTCAATTTTTTTAGTTCAATCATTTTCTACCGCTTATCCTCACAAGAGTCGTGGGGGTGCTGGAGCCTATCCCAGCTGTCTCTGGGTGAGAGGGCAAAGGTTGTTTGTCTACATGTGCCCTGTGATTGGCTGGCCACCAGTCCAGGGTGTACCCCGCCTCTTGCCCCAAGACAGCTGGGATAGCCTCCTGGAAGAACACCAACACACATCTGGACCTGCCAGTACTTGGAAAACCATTAACTTGCATACTTTTTTTCCACTGACAGAAAAATATAGGAATATTTTTGGATATTTTATTATTTTGTGATAAGACAGTTATTCCGTTGTCTTTTCAAATTTTACAGCTCAACCGTGAACATACTTGGAATTACCCATGGAAGACAGTAATGTACAAAGGCCACCATGAAGTACTTCAATGACTCGATATGATTTCCATCAAGTCAATAAGTCCTTATTGATATTATTTTTAGATGTTTCTCATAATAGAACAAGTTAAAATAATGTATTTTTCTTGAATATTTCAACTTTATGGTATGTCATTTTGCTATATACATTATGCTATATATGTTGTATTACAACTTTTGTTGTTTGAATATGACTTTTTTTATCTTCGCATTTTGACTTTATATAAAAGCATTTTTTTCTATTTTTTCAAAATTTTTTTTTTAGTTTTATTCATTCATTCATTCATTTTCTACCGCTTACCTTTGTGAGAGTCGCAGTGTGGGGGGGGGGGGGTGGATGGGGGTGCTGAAGCCTATCCCAGCTGTCTTTGGGCGAGAAGGGAATGGTTGTTTGTCTATATGTGCCCTGTGATTGGCTGGCCACCAGTCCAGGGTGTACCCCGCTCGAAGACAGCTGGGATAGGCTCCAGCACCCCCTGAATGCATGAATTTTGACTTTATATAAAAGCACTGTTTTTTCCAATTTTTCCCTTTTTTTTTTGTTTTCTTCATTCATTCATTCATTCATTCATTTTCTACCGCTTATTCTCACAAGAGTCGTGGGGGGTGCTGGAACCTATCCCAGTTGTCTTCAGGTGAGAGGGCAATGGTTGTTTGTCTATATGTGCCCTGTGATTGGCTGGCCACCAGTCCAGGGTGTACCCTGAAGGCAGCTGGGATAGGCTCCAGCACCCCCGCAACCCTCGTGAGGATAAGCAGTAGAAAACGAATGAATGAATGATTGTTATATTACAATTTTTGTTGTTTGAATATGTCTTTTTTTTTATCTTTGCATTTTGACTTTATAAAAAAAGCACTGTTTTTTTCAATTAAAAAATCTTTTTTTTAGTTTTCTTCAATCATTTTTTACCGCTTATCCTCACAAGAGTCGTGGGGGTGCTGGAGCCTATCCCAGCTTTCTCCGGGTGAGAGGGGAATGGTTGTTTGTCTATATGTGCCCTGTGATTGGCTGGCCACCAGTCCAGGTTGTACCCCGCCTCTCACCTGAAGTCACAGAACAGAAAATGAATGAATGGATGTTTTTCCAATTTCATTATCCTCGTTTTCCCTTTAATTATATTGTAGCTAATATGTTCAAAATATTTAATGATATTGTTTTATATCAAAATCTATTTATACAATAGATGTTGGAAATTTTGCTTGTTTTTGTTTGTTTTGGTTATTTCGGCTTTTTTTTCTTGTCACAAGTAATATTTATATTTAGAAAATATTAAATTTTCACTTATTTTTCTGTCAAGAAATAAATAATAAATATTTTAATGATTTAATATCGTAGGAAAAACAGCTAAAGTATTAAAAAAAATAAATCCCCAGGCTGCGCTTTGGCGACCCCTGCTGGTTGGGACGTGAATGCTGCTTCCGGGCTTTGAGAAGAGACTATATCGGCCCGTGTTGTCTGCTTTCATTGATTTTGATGGACTTGAACTTGATATAATAATAAATATATGTTTTTTTAATATTAATTGAATATTTTACTCCGATGATGAATGTATTTTCAAGGTGAAAACAATATCTTAATAACTGGAACTGTACATTCGCGTACAAAAATGGGTCTCTTACGCTCTCTCGTGGTTGTACTGTTTATGTGTAAACGACAACGTTTTAAATAAAGTTCGACAGTTTAAAAATGACGCTCAAAAAACGCTTTTTACACCACTGATTCTTGATTTTTAATAAACTATCGCCAAATTGTAGTGAATTTGGAGTTTGCGTGCTTTAAGAAGAGCGCTAGAGAGTTAAAAGAAAACAAACGAAAAAAAAACCCAATGCATCATCGTCGGCATCCATGTTGGATTTTCAAGACGTGCGTCACAAACGTCATATTTTGACTCCATCTAACGTGTGTCGTCAGAAACTCGCAAGAGAGAGCCGGAGATGTTTTCATTCATTTATTTTAATGTTATTATTTCTTTTATTTACCTTTTGTTGTATGTGTGGTCTGGTGTGAAGAGTGAACTGCTTACAAGCTCTTATGGAGAAGGATGCTCCCGAATCACCTAAGGAGGTAAAAACATCTCTGGAAGATGGCGCGGCTCCTCAAATACAGGTGGAAAATACAAATGAGAAGAAAACAACAGATGAGAAGGAAACAACGGATCCACCTGCTGCTACACCTCCCAAGAAGGGAGCTCTTGTTGCAACTGAGGATGATAGGCCTCCAGAAGAAAAGGAGGACCCCACAGCAACACCTTTGGAGGAGAAGGAAGATGATGAGATGATGAAGCCTACAGATGAGAAGAAAAGCAGTCCAGATCCACCTGAAACCATGGAATGGCCTCAAGTGCAGGAATCGGCTGCTCTTCTCTCGGTGCGAGAGGCGATGATGGGAAAAGTCATGGACGAAAACAGTTTTTTCGTTCGGGAAAAAGAACGACGAAACCGTTTCTTTGAACAACAGATAGAACATCGGAAACTGGAGTTGGATCTGAGGCTCCAACAACGCAGAGTTCTCTGGCAGCCGAAGCAGATGGAACAGGCCGCACAGACGGAGGAGGCTTGCAGTGACTCCAATGAAAGCCAACAAAACCTCTTAACAGCGGAGGGAGCCATGATGGAAACCACAGAAGAAGATGGAACCAGAAGTGGTCAACTTGACCCTGAACGCCACAATGGAGGGGTGGATGAGGAAGAAGAAGAAGCATTGTCACAGAAAATGTCCTCAAGTGAAGACAACATAAAGAAAAAGCCAAAGAAGCAGTCGTTTATTTGCTGGTTTCTGGGTTTTTTCAGGCGGAATAAAACAAACTAATCATCATCCATTATAAACTAAGTACAGCACATGACAAGTATAAACAATAGGGATCCAAGATTGACTCCTGAGGAACCCCACAGGTCGTAATCATTTGTTCTGAGACTTTTATCGTTTATTTGCTGGTTTCTGGGTTTTTTCAGGCGGAATAAAACAAACTAATCATCATCCATTATAAACTAAGTACAGCACATGACAAGTATAAACAATAGGGATCCAAGATTGACTCCTGAGGAACCCCACAGGTCGTAATCATTTGTTCTGAGACTTTTATCGTTTATTTGCTGGTTTCTGGGTTTTTTCAGGTGGAATAAAACAAACTAATCATCATCCATTATAAACTAAGTACAGCACATGACAAGTATAAACAATAGGGATCCAAGATTGACTCCTGAGGAACCCCACATAACAGTAGTTCCTCTCCGAAAGATAGGACGTAAACCAGTTTAGAGCCAAATACTTCTCTAACCTATGTAATCAGATCACATGGTCAACCGTGTCGAAAGGCAGCGCTCAGGTGTACTAGAACTAAAACCAAGACCTTGCCTGAATCTGTGTTCAGACAAATAGTACTGGGATTGGGCCTAAATCCTGTATGTAATCCAACACATTGTTAGAAAATCGAAAAAAAAAGTTTCTATACAACATTTTGTATACCAAGAATGTCAGGTTTTGATATTTGGGCCGATTTAATTCTGTTGCTATGTATGGGGTATTTTAACGTTGTGTAGTTGCTGTCATTATCCGCACGGGGGTGCTGTTGCTCTGTAGTTTCTGTTTCAAGACCTTTTCGGTGGTAGTTAAGGCTTCCACGGCGGTATGTCAAGATGATAAGATAAGATATGCCTTTATTCGTCCCTCAGTGGGGAAATTTGCAGTGTATTGATGAAAAAATGTTTTATTTATACGACTTAATTTATATAGGCAGATCTACAGTCAATTCCTTAAGAGAACTTCGGCCAAATAATATAAATATCGATTAAATGTTGTGGAATATATAAAATATAACATAATATATAACATTATAATTAGTTTAGACTACAGCACGCGTAGTAAATTGACTAAAGAAGACACAATAAATAGACAAATTAAGTTGTCGAGTTTCTCAAATTCAGCAAAGTTTTTTTTTAACACGGGGCTTCCCCTGTAAATAATGAACCAATAAAATACTAGTATACACTCTTAAACCCGCCTCTGTATGGTTGCTATGCCTACTTCAAGGTTTCTGTATGAGTGACAGGCTATCTAGCCAACCATTGCGGAACTGGGCGTGAAGCGGGAGTGCACACTGGAGAGTTGACTTGCCTCGCGCATTTCTACTACAACGACCAAGGGTTTACCTACGGGCGGTTGGACGGAGGCTGTCGGAAGACTGGAGATGGACAATGCTATATAAACGTCTACGGAGAAGTCTTCACAGGTTATTAATTTAATCTTTCTTTCAATTCACCTCTTTTATTCACCACAGTAGCATTTCTCCTGGTTTTGGTGTGTGGTTTGGTCATGCATGGCTGTGACAGCAGTATACAGACGGTGGTTTGACAACAAGCTAACGCAGCAAAAAGGGTGCTTCACGTGGACTAAATCGTTTATTATGAAATATGCAACATAAATTCAAAAGTTAATATATATTAATGTTTGGTTGAGTAGAGTATGTATATATATATATATACACACACACACATTTAATGCCAGTTTTAAGCTAAAATTGATATCGTTTTCAGTTATACCATCATCAAATAAGGTGCTTTCTACGGTGGCCGACAGGGAAAAACGCAAAAAAACCCCAAAATTAATTAAAAACAAAAATCTATAAAAGTCCAGAACACCCCAAAACAAACTGAATGAGGTAAATGTTCCAAATTCACACAACAAAATGGAAGCGCGTAAGGCTACCTGAAGAGGCAGAATGAATGATATTTTTAAAAATTTTATTACATTTTACAACATTTTACCGCAGATGTCGGCACGTTAATATTGGATATGTAAACCATTTGCTAGGGAATATTGTAATATTTTACTGCCATGTTTTTAACAAAGATAACTTTGTTCTGGGTGTCACTGGGTGCTCATGTCTTGAAAGACGAGTGTTTCTGTATGTTTAGTTTTTTAAAGGTAGTTTTCAATATTCTTAATTTTTAATATATCTCACTATGATACAAATTGACACGAACGCACCTCTCAAATTTGCTCAAATACATTTTATATTTTGATTTCTCTCACGTGTCTTGTGGGTTATGGCTAAACTGCCACAGCCAGCAACTAACTATGTAAAGCAGGGGTCTCAAACTCAATTTACTTGGGGGCCACTGGAGCTCGGGTCTAGGTGAGACTGGGCTGCATCAGGTTTTCCCCCCAAAAAACGCATTTTTTAAAAACAAAAAAAGTTAAAAAAAACTTTGCCTTGGTTCCAATTTTCTACAAGAAAAGCTCTGATAAAACATTCCACTGTTCTCAAATATCTTACTTTTTATTTTTCTACACAAAATAAGATGAAAAATAAATAAACAAATCAAGAATAAAGAAAATCAGTCAATCAGTAATAAATAAATAAATATAATAATAATAATAATAATAATAATAATAAAAGGGCAAATAATAAAAACTTAAGAAAGCACATATAGTTGGTGGGTAGACAAATGATTTTTTTCAGATTAAAATGAACAAAGCATTATTAGAGCCCTGTAGACATGACAAAACACGACTATGGTCACATTTATACTCTTTTTATTTACAACAGCATGTGTCTTGAGACACATGCTAACTCGCAAACTAGAGATCTAGCAACCTAAACGGTAGCCTCCAAGTTATTTCATTTAAACGTAAAAAAAGCCAAAAACGTACCACTTCCACACAGATAGGGAGAATAACTATTAACAGTTATTTAACCTTTAACATGAACATGAATCAAACGTAATAATTTTTTCTGGGTACATGATACCATACAGCATCCATATCAAGCTTGCGCGGGCCGCACTAACATTAAACTTTCATATCAAGGCGGGGGCCTCAAACTAGTGTCATGTTGAGCAATATCATCAAAATTCTATATTCTATTTCTAGTTTAACCATGACGTGATGTATATGTCAACATAGAATGCTAGCAAAAGGAAGACGTAGCGTTTGTTTTCATACATACTGCAACCAAAATGGAGACTGGAGAAAGAAAGAAACCCATGAGGAAGTGAGATGCACTTCGAACGGACGGACTATAACACCTGCTGAATGGGTTCAAAATAAACAAACAGTAAAAATGTGCAGTCATGCACAGTAAGAGACCACATCCATTATGACTTTAAAGTTTTATTCTTTGTGACCCAGGATCTTCTTACTACCCTCCCTCCCGTACATGTTATTTGGTGCCCATGACAAGCGTTAATTATACATTAGCCTCCAATGCAAAAGTGCTGCCAGACATTTTGTCTTTATGGCCAAAACCCTGAGGCGGGACATTGTAAAGCAGATCATTTAAAAGCAAACTTTTATTACTTCAATTATTATTATTTAAATGTATTGCATTACAAGTCTAGTGTTACTTATGTAGAAAGTCAGGTAGCTGCGTCACAAATGAGAAATAACGTTGATGCCCCTCATGGAGGACCATGACCATGACCAGGACCATGACCCGAGGCGGTGAATGAGCCCAGCCAAGGTGCCTCTCCGCTGCAGATGGCAGCCTGGTCCTGGCTCTGGTTTCTGGGTCAGTGGTTCATTTAGTGCCCTGCTCTATTCAATAGTCAACCATTTCATGGCATGTTATATTAAAGTGATAAGACATTTTTTTGGTATTATTAACTCATTCAATCCCAGTGTTATGTCATTGGATGGTCATATCACCTCATACTTAGGTATGTGATAAAAAAAAACAACTTATAACTATATTAGGAAAGCAGGAAGTGAACCTGCTTAAAAAAAATTTTTGGTTAACATTGAAAATGTTGCCTGTTTTTGGTGAGAGTCGGACCTTCTGGAACATGTTAATGACGCTAGGCACGGTACCACCGCCTCTTATTGTGGGAGTGGGGGGGGTACTACCTAATCTTCCTTTTATAAAGATAACTACCTAAAAATAAATCATTAATTCATGTATTTATTTATACAAACTGCTCTCCATGGTGGACAACCGCAGCCACCCACTGCATCGGACAATAGAAACTCCTCCAGTTCTGTTCCCACAGTAAACGCCACGGGACTTCATTCATTCCACACGCCACCCAGCTCTACCATACCAATACTTATTAAATATAATAAAATTTTTTTTTAAAAACCTTAAACTGTATTATGGAAAGCAGGAAGTGAACAAATGTAACAGTTACATTTACATACATACATAGGATTTAATAAGCTTTTGGACATGTGGAACTGTGAACTGATTATGGGATGCATTCAATTGTAATCTGATGCATGTTCAAATGAAATCAAACCATTCCCATTTCCTAACTAGCTGTGTACATACGTGTGCATACATTAAAATTTCCCTGTCATAAAGGCCTTTTGTTGTGGCGATCAGGTGAGGTGCTTGTGTGTCTCACCGAACATCATAGCAACGTAACTAGTAGTATAGAATACAGTGTCTTTGAATGTGTTTTAGAATGCCTTGTACTTATATTTTGGTTCACTTAGCATTTTTTATGATTGGAAATGATTAATTTAGTAAAAAAAAACAACTGTAAAATGTGTTGTTTTGACTTGTAGTAGGCCGCATTCAACCACAAAATGCTAATTTATATATTTTGGAAAAGGGAGGCAGGGGTACACCCTGGACTGGTCGCCAGCCAATCACAGGCAAACACAACACGTTGAGCAATGAAAGTAATGTGGGTCAATAAATAAATGTCTATGAGCGTAATTGTATATGTTTATTGTAAGTGTTTGCCGTGGCACAACTCGCACTGTGTTCTCACGCAGCTGCTCGGCAAAGTGATGCCTGCCTGGTCACATGGTCACAGACTGCTGTAGTGCTGCATTGACAAAAGTACATTCAGGCCAGGACAATAGGGAGACGGTCGCCTGGTCTATGTTGATGGTTCCCATCTTTCCTTAGTAAAGGCTCAGTCTGGTTATCACTTAACTTGTTTTCATTCTCTCCCTTGTCTATTGTTTTGTTTTGTTGTAATGTGGATGGAATTCTGTCTTGTCAATGCTGGTAATGAGGGCTGTGTGTTGTTTTTTTTTTAATTTGGATTGGTAATTTGGGGGGTTGGGCGGCACGGCGGTCGAGTGGTTAGCACGCAGACCTCACAGCTAGGAGACCAGGTTTCAATTCCACTCTCGGCCATCTCTATGTTCTCCCCGTGCATGCGTGGGTTTTCTCCGGGTACTACGGTTTCCTCCCACATTCCAAAAACATGCTAGGTTAATTAGCCACTCCAAATTGTCCATAGGTATGAATGTGAGTGTGAATGGTTGTTTGTCTATATGTGCCCTGTGATTGGCTGGCCACCAGTCCAGGGTGTACCCCGCCTCTTGCCCAAAGACAGCTGGGATAGGCTCCAGCACCCTTGTGACCCTCGTGAGGAAAAAGCGGTAGAAAATGAATGAATGAATGAATTAATTTTGGGGGCTGCATTGCGGTCGTGTGGTTAGCTCGCAGACCTCACAGCTAAGAGACCAGGTTTCAATTCCACCCTCGGCCATCTCTGTGTGGAGTTTGCATGTTCTCCCCGTGCATGTGTGGCTTTTCTCCGGGTACTCCGGTTTCCTCCCACATTCCAAAAACATGCTAGGTTAATTGGCGACTCCAAATTGTCCATAGGTATGAATGTGAGTGTGAATGGTTGTTTGTCTATATGTGCCCTGTGATTGGCTGGCGACCAGTCCAGGGTGTATCCCGCCTCTCGCCCCAAGACAGCTGGGATAGGCTCCAGCACCCCCACGACAGTATCACTCGGATACTATGAACATCCAGCAGCAACACAACATTTTGGCATGACTACTATTTTGATGAAAAATGTACTGAACCAGGTCTG
The DNA here is from genome assembly GCF_037039965.1 of Doryrhamphus excisus. Lineage (NCBI taxonomy): Eukaryota > Metazoa > Chordata > Actinopteri > Syngnathiformes > Syngnathidae > Doryrhamphus > Doryrhamphus excisus. Next base: position 410,771 of record NC_136360.1, read on the forward strand.
CACAGTAGTCGAGTGGTTAGTGTGCAGACCTCACAGCTAGGTGACCAGGGCTCAGTTCCACCCTCGGCCATCTCTGTGTGGAGTTTGCATGTTCTCCCTGTGCATGCGTGTGTTTTCACCACGTATGCACAATTTTGCACCTGACCCAGTCCAAGGCATTGGTTACCATGTCAAAAAGGAGGGAATGACATTAATCTCGTCAGAAGTTTCTGTGTTCGACTCGATTCCTGGTCGTAAACTGGAATCCCCATCGCTGGGCTGCACCGTTAAGTGACCCAGACCCCTGCGCCCCACGGCAATTGAGACTACGATAATTCATAATAATGTACAAAAATACCTGTACAATTTCAATTGACAACTCGAAAAAAGACTGAAAACAGTACTTATGGAGAAAACTGAAAGAAAAAGTTAGATTTGTCTTTTCCTGGAGTAATGGTACATGTTGACAAACAATTCTAAACATTGCTCTCCTCTCGATGTCCAAATCCACAGCCAGACATGACGAGTACGAGAGGTGTTTGTGAAATGTAGGAATATGCTGCAGCTCCTTCTAATGCTGCTGTCGGTTGCCTGGCAGCCTCCCTGACCTGTTTTCCTACTTTTCATCAAATTTGAAGTGATGCCCAGTTCACTAGAATGTCACTGTTGGGCCATATTGTCAGCACTTGTTTATTGAGGGTCTAGTTATATTCAGTGGATTTGTTACCTTCTGTCCCGTTTTAAAAAATATCACCGACTTCACTTCAGAACTCATGAAGCGAAACGTCTTCTAACCTTAACTCTGATGTGACCCGTGGCAAAAACGACTTTGACACCCCTGGGGGTTGCACTCTAAAGGAATATCAAGACCCATGGCCTTCCTAGCTATGTTTAAACTACTTAACATTCACATCCCGCATCTCATTCCACGCTTGTGTATATGAAATATGATTTGTTGCTCACTGAGAAATAAGACCTGACGTGGTATGGTCATCCTCTCCATGCTATGCCAACCTAGGTTTAAAACTAACACGGAAGGACCGATGCATTTCCACTTAAATGGAATTATCACAGTGTTCAATTAACTTGAATAACACAGAGAGGGAACAGTTTCTGGCTCTTCTGTAAATACTGACTGGAACATGTTGCCTTCATGGCACCTGGAAAAAGTAAAATACACTTTAAGAAAAGTTGAAATAAGAAGCATTCTTAAATGTCAGTGTTTTGTGTTCATAGTTATGATTTAGCCGTATTGCTTCATATTTGGCGGCACGGCGGTCGAGTGGCTAGCGCGCAGACCAGGGTTCAATTCCACCCTCGGCCATCTCTGTGTGGAGTTTGCATGTTCTCCCCGTGCATGCGTGGGTTTTCTCTGGGTACTCCGGTTTCCTCCCACATTCCAAAAACATGCTAGGTTAATTAGCCACTCCAAATTGTCCATAGGTATGAATGTGAGTGTGAATGGTTGTTTGTCTATATGTGCCCTGTGATTGGCTGGTGACCAGTCCAGGGTGTACCCCGCCTCTCTCGCCTGAAGGCAGCTGGGATAGGCTCCAGCACCCCCACAACAGTATCTCTCAGATACTGTGAACATCCAGCAGCAACACAACATTTTGGCATGACTACTATTTTGATGAAAAATATACTGAACCAGGTCTGCACAGCAGCCGGGTGGTTAGCACACAGGCTTCACAGCTAGGAAACCTGAGTTCAATTCCGTTTGTCTATATGTGCCCTGGGATTGGCTGGCCACCAGTCCGGAGTGTACCCCGCCTCTCGCCCGAAGACAGCTGGGATAGGCTCCAGCACCCCCACGAGGAAAAAGTGGTAGAAAATGAATGAATGAATGAATGAATGAATGAATGAATGAATGAATGAATGCTTCATATTTCACATTCAACCCAATTGTGCTCTTTGAGGCTGCTCAAAGAGCACAGAGCAAAAATGCTCTGTGGGATTTAGTACATCATGGCCCTGTGGTGTAACACCTATCCAACCCCTGCTAGTTACCGTTAGCCTACAAAGGCGGGAGGCGATGGAGGTGTGAGTCTGTGTTGACCTTGTCTCCGTTCCTTCTTCTTCTATCACCCAAGGTTCTGTCTGTGTGGGTGGGATGTTTACTATGTTTACAAGGGGGTGACAGTATACTGCTTTGTGCTGTTTAGAATTAGAAGGGGTGGGGGGGTTTCCAAGTGTTTTTCACTGTGTAAGAATTTTTTCATTAGTCCCCATCTGTTTCTCCAGACCTCATTTTTCATGGCGGCAATCTGTGCGGAGCCAGGCAGTGCAATTTTGGCTGGACTCAAATGAGCAGACGGAGGGGTCGCGGTGTCTCTGCTGATAAGTTAGCTCGCTATATCCGTCTGTCTGACTGACCCACAGCTTGTTTGCTGATATGACCATTTAGCTAGAACCGCTTTTTTTACCATCATGACTCTGGAGCCATTGGTAGTGTCGTGGTTCACTTGAAAAATTTCTTGCAGTTTGCCAGGGATCAATTCCCACTTAATAGTCTACCTGAATCCATGATGGGGAAAATGAATGAAGTGGTAATTTTGGCTGCGGTTAATGGTAATGGTAATGGTTTTATTTCATTTGAACATGCATCAGATTACAATTGAATGCATCACATAATCAGTTCACAGTTCCACATGTCCAAAAGGAGTAGGAAGAAGCAAAGCTTATTATATCCTACCCCTCCATCTGGTACTTTTACAATCACTGTTACATTTGTTCACTTCCTGCTTTCCATAATACAGTTTAAGGTTTTTTTTTGTTTTGTTTTGTTTTGTTTTTAATAATGTACCTTGTACCGAAGTACGAGGTAATATAATGGGTACCATAGTGCGTGTCAATATAGTGATATATATATAGCACATCATGACTGGTTCAAGACTCTTCATCCTTGTATTTAGCAAACATCAACTGCTTGTATTGTTTCTTGAATTGGCTCATCGTTGTGCATTGTTTGATTTCCTTACTCAATCCATTCCATAGTTTGATTCCACATACTGAAATGCTATGGCTAGCATAACATAGTCCTAGCATAGAAGTGTTTCAAATGTACTTCTTCCCTGAGATCATATTTCTCCTCTCTTGTAGAGAAGTATTGGATGACATTTTTAGCTAATTGGTTATTTTTAGCCTTATGCATTATTTTAGCTGTTTGAAGATTAACTATATCAGCAAGTTGAAGTATTTGTGATTTTAGAAATAAGGAGTTAGTATGTTCTCTGTAGGCAGCATTATGAATTATCCTTACTGACCTTTTTTGCAGTACATTTAGCGAGTGAAGATTGCTTTTATAGTTATTAGCCCATATTTCCACACAATTTATCAGTTATTTAACAGTTATGAGTTATGTTTTTGAAGCCAGAAAACAGTGCCTTTTGCTTGTTGCAGCTAAGGACTATGGAAAATGAATAGATGTGAATAAACAAATTCAGATTCATGGTTTTGTACACTCCTTTTACTGTCAGAGTGTGTTGGTCACAGTGTCTTAAAGATAAATTACACATCATAACGTAGCGAAAGCCTTATTGCTTAAAAGTTGAGTGTTTGTGTTGCTCATGGGTATGAATACTTTACAACCCACTGTATATATAACTCATGTTATTGTGATTGTGTAGTTTCATGATGTGTTAGTGGTACACAGTACTGCTTTTCCAAATGCCTGTTTGGAGGCGAGAGACAAGGAAAACAGACACCCATGTCAGACACATGCCAGAAAATAGAGGCCGGCAAAATTATGAATTTCATTTTAATTTTTATTTTTTCTGGATGAGAAATTTTGTTTATCTCACAATATCCCATGACGTGAGATCTCGTGACACCCCTCGTTTCTGTATCTGTCATTTTAATCCGTATCTTTCCTAACTGTCATTCGCCGTCCCCCCCCAGTCGACCTCCTTCCTTTGCCCCCCCCCCCCCCCCCCCCCCACCCCCACCCCCTCATCCTCTGAGCTTTTCTTTTGAAGTCTTTTCATATCTGTCATTCCCCAGGAGTACCCTTCCTACACTGAATGTGTCTCGCTTGCGTTTCCATAAAGACAATTCAATCCTAAACCTTGTTCTCGTCTCATTCAATCGTACGAGGGCAAATCTCTCAACAAATTAAAACATGACACAAACAATTTTAAGAAGGGATGGCGTGATAAAGAATAGGCTACTGTTCTCTCTAATGCAGTTCTACCTTACTCGCTAAATGTACTGCAAAAAAGGTCAGTAAGGATAATTCATAATGCCGCCTACAGAGAACATACTAACTCCTTATTTCTAAAATCACAAATACTTCAACTTGCTGATATAGTTCATCTTCAAACAGCTAAAATAATGCATAAGGCTAAAAACAACCAATTAGCTAAAAATGTCATCCAATACTTCTCTACAAGAGAGGAGAAATATGATCTCAGGGAAGAAGTACATTTGAAACACTTCTATGCTAGGACTACGTTATGCTAGCCATAGCATTTCAGTATGTGGAATCAAACTATGGAATGGATTGAGTAAGGAAATCAAACAATGCACAACGATGAGCCAATTCAAGAAACAATACAAGCAGTTGATGTTTGCTAAATACAAGGATGAAGAGTCTTGAACCAGTCATGATGTGCTATATATATCACTATATTGACACGCACTATGGTACCCATTATGGCATTGGATGCTCATATCACCCAGTACTTCGGTACGAGGTACATTATTAAAAAAACAACAAAAAAAACCCTTAAACTGTATTATGAAAGCAGGAAGTGAACAAATGTAACAGTTAGTGATTGTAAAAGTACCAGATGGAGGGGTAGAATTTAATAAGCTTTGCTTCTTCCTACTCCTTTTGGACATGTGGAACTGTGAACTGATTATGTGATGCATTCAATTGTAATCTGATGCATGTTCAAATGAAATAAAACCATTACCATTACCTTTACCTCCTTTCTGTTTCTTCCACAGAACGCTGTGAGTGCATGCTGAGTGACGATGGCTTTCTTTCAGAACAACTTCTGGGTAAGGAAGTCTGTATGATGATGGTAATGTTTTACGCAGAGATATGAGTGATTTGTGCTCACTGTAATACAACCGCAACACAATCTACGATTACAGTAAGTGTTATAATTGAGAGAGTTAAAAAAAAAAAAATTGTGTTTGACAATTTGTTTTTCAACAGATCATAATTACTAATCTTATTGGCAATTTCACCCAGATGTGTGAAATGGTGGTACATGGACTCTATTCTCTCTGTCTTCTTCCCCTCAACACCCTCCTCGTCCCTCAGCGAGTTAGTCAGCAGTTAGATGACATCTCTACATAATTTTCTGTCCCAATGCACCTGCGACATCTATTTCAGTTGTGTGCCCTACTTTCTCCACTTGGCTGCCGTCAGACTCTTAGAAACTTTGCTAAAACAGTAGCATTATATATACGATACACATAACGCGGCCCTGGACTTTTGGACACAGACTATCCCGTGTCATTTGTGTCCAGTGTGCACGCAGCTTTAAGCTGTTATTTCTGGGTACATGAAACCATACAGCATCCATATCAAACTCTTGTGGGCCGCACTAACATTAAACTTTCATATTAAAGGCGGGGGCCTCAAACTAGCATCCTGCGGGCCGCATTTGGCCCACGGGCCGCGAGTTTGAGACCCATGATATATAGTATAGTATGAGGCTCAGCTGCAAAGATAAAATAAAAGTTGGTGAGCGTGAATGTAAGTGACTTGAAGACTACTAAATATGCATAAGCAGTACTAAATGTAGCGTGCAGACCTCACAGCTAGGAGACCAGGGTTCAATTCCACACTCGGCCATCTCTGTGTGGAGTTTGCATGTTCTCCCCGTGCATGCGTGGGTTTTCTCCGGGTACTCCGGTTTCCTCCCACATTCCAAAAACATGCTAGGTTAATTAGCCACTCCAAATTGTCCATAGGTATGAATGTGAGTGTGAATGGTTGTTTGTCTATATGTGCCCTGTGATTGGCTGGCCACCAGTCCAGGGTGTACCCCGCCTCTCGCCCAAAGTCAGCTGGGATAGGCTGCAGCACCCCCCGCGACCCTTGTGAGGAAGACGCGGTAGAAAATGAATGAATGAGTACTAAATTTGATAATGATAATCATTATTCATTCATTTTCTACCACTTATCTTCATGGGGGTCGTGGGGGGTGCTGGAGCCTAGGTGGGATACACCCTGGACTGGTTGCCAGCCAATCACAGGGCACATATAGACAAACAACCATTCACACTCATTCATACCTATGGGCAATTTGGAGTGGCTAATTAACCTAGCATGTTTTTGGAATGTGGGAGGAAACCGGAGTACCCGGAGAAAACCCATGCATGCACGGGGAGAACATGCAAACTCCACACAGAGATGGCCAAGGGTGGAATTGAACCCTGGTCGGATAATGATAATGATAAAAATACATGCTTTTTTTTCAAACAGCACTGAACAGTGTGTGTAATATGGCTAGCTAAACACTAGTCTGTCTCCTGGGAGCTAAAACCACTAAAGTCGTCCTCTTTAGTGTCAGAATTGAACAGCCTCATAATTCCTTCATCACACACTTTGTCAGTCTCCCTCTCTTTTTTTTTTGTTGTCGCTCGGTGTCACTTTTGTCTTGAGGCAAATTAGCCCCTTAGCTTGAGCTAGCTGTCCTCTTCCTCGGGCACTATAAACCTTCCAATCGTACCTCTGATGCGATGATGAGATGTGAGACGCTTGCAGATCTTCAAACATTGCTGATTTTTTCCCCCCCATTTTTGCTGTTGTTGGGTTTTAGCTTCCTTGCTAAATTATATTTTTCACTTTCATTTAGTGTGTATTTTGGTTCGCTAGGAGGATACACTTTCCTTTCCTTGCTTTCTCTTCTCCTACCTCTTTCTCTGACCTTGTTTTTCCGCCATTAGTCCTTGAGATCTATCCGGGGCAAACTGGATTAAGCGCCACCACACATCAATATAATCCTTACTGTATTTGTGTCCACGTTGGAGTGGGACGATCAGCAAAATTAGCTACAATGAAACTAGCGATAAATCATCATAGCATGGAATGGATGAGCTGACCGTTAATCACAGACTCGGTTGCGTATTGCGAGACACAATGCTCCATTCTTGACAATATTTTTGACCTCCGCATTCAATGATTTTCGGCGTCACCATGCTGATGTTGCTACCTAATTATGTTGATGTTATTGACACCCTCTGCTGTGAGGCGATCCATTCTGAAAACTGTCTTGTTAGCAGGAAACATTTGTGTGATCAGCGAAACTCCCCTGGCCATGCTGACTGGTCATTCAGCTGGATGGATGGATGGATGGATGGATGGATGGATGGATGGGTTTTGTGGGACTTTGTGTTGCTGCACTTTCTGTGCATTAGACCGTCCCCAATATGATATTTAAGGCATATTTTGCCAAATATCCCAAAGTCAACACCTCTGGGTGGAGTTACATATTTTCACATTTGTGTGCGTGGCTTCTCTCGGGGTACTCAAGCTTCTGCCCACATTCCAAATCTATGCATGCTAGCTTAATCGGAGACTCGCAATTGCCCATAGGTGTGGGCCCTTGTGTGGTACCTAAGCAGTATAGAAAATGAATGGATTTTACTATCACAAGTTATCGCCATTATGTAATTCTTGTTGTTGTTTTTTTTTTTTACCATAATGTACTGAAAAATGAGATTACATATACTTGTACCGCCCTACCCCTATTGGTTAATCAGAAGTTTAATTCCCTGGTAATTGGTATCATAGAAGATTCCCTCAATTAATTACAACTGAGAGCATTGACAGGGGCAAAGCTCTAGGGATGCATAATATTCACTCACACACACACACACACACACATAGGCGGGAGTGCATAGATGAAAAATGTCAGCTGAGAATTGTATTCGGTCTGGGCAAGGCTGGGCCGCATCAGGTTTTCCAAAAAAACCCCAACGCATTTATTAAAAACAGAAAAATATACAAACTTTTTCAGTGCTTTGGTTCCGATTTTCTACAATAAAAGCTCTGATAAAACATTACACTGTTCTCAAATCTTAATTTTTTTTATTCTGCGCAAAACAAGATGAAAAATAAATAAACAAATCAAGAATAAAGAAAATCAATCAGTAATAAATAAATATAATAATAATAAAACAGCAAATAATAAAAACTTAAGAAACCACATATAGTTGGTGGGTAGACAAATTATTTTTTTCAGATTAAATTGAACAAAGCATTATTAGAGCCCTGTAGACATGACAAAACACGACTATAGTCACATTTATACTCTTTTTATTTACAACATATTGCGCAACTGCAGGGTCTTGAGACACATGCTAACTCGCAAACTAGAGAGCTAGCCACCTAAACGGTAGCCTTCAAGTTATTTCCTTTAAACTTAAAAAGCCAAAAACGTACCACTTCCACACGGATATGGAGGATAACTATTAACAGTTATTTAACCTTTAACATGAACATGAATCAAACGTAATAATATTTTCTGGGTACATGATACCATACAGCATCCATATCAAACTTGCGCGGGCCGCACTAACATTAAACTTTCATATCAAGGCGGGGGCCTCAAACTAGTGTCCTGCGGGCCGCGTGTTTGAGACCTCTGTCTTATACTGTATGTACTGTGAATGTCAAATGCAACTGTTTTTCAAAACCAAACCAAGTATACATCATTTATTATGATTCATATTAGTAAATTCAATTACCCTTGTCTCAATGTATGCAAACGTTCAGTACTAAAAGCGGATGTAAATGTTCATTCATCCCTTTCATTCGTCATTGTTTGTGTTTTCCATGCGTCACTGTTTTATGCACGTAATAACATGAGACGATGCAAGCCATATTGTGCGCTAACCAGAGAATGCACACAAACCAAGGCCAAATCCTGACGCTAAAATGAAAAACACGCCAACCGAGGTTCCACACTAATGCCTCAGTTACTTTGACATAAGTGACTACACAGCGATGAAGAAAATCAGTGATACTGACGCATTTAACAGTGGTTTAAATGTTTTTTAAATACATTCTTTGTAGCTATTTACAGTCTCCCTTGACCCGATCTGAGTAAAATGTCTCACATTTCACAGTCTTCATGTGAAAGTTTCCCCCGTGGAGATTTTTACACATCCACATAGAGCCCCTTCATTTCTCTCTTCTTTTTCTGACAGTTCCATCATTGTCATGGTAATGATGCTCCCTGGTGCGTAACCAAAATGGTCAGTTTAATTGCTGAATAAGAGATCGGTCAGAGGTCAGGGAAAGAGGGGGGGTTTGCATAAATCAGCCTGAAGGATTTTTCATCATTGTGGCACTTGAAGAAGGCAGTCTGTGGGTTTTCAGTCCTCATATGATGTGTGCTGCGTGCAACTGCTTTAGTTTTTGGAGTTATAGGAAGTGGTACCAGTGAAGCCTTGAATGGAAAGCGTAAACATCTGAAGGAAATTTTCATTTTTTCGTTTCAGAAATTAATTTTAGTTAAATAATCCAGCTGGCTAGGGTAGGCTGGTTGGACGGGAAGAAACCTTTGAGAGTAAGCGGAACGTCACAAGCAAAACAGTGGTCCTGAAGACCATGGCTAAGGGTGAGAATATACTGAATATACTGAATGAAAAAGAGGGGACCTAAAACGGAACCATGTGGGGCACCGAGAGAGAGATAAACCGTTTAAGGTCCTGAGCTATGGTGTCAGATGCTGCGCTCAGGTTGCCCTCCGTTGCGTTGTTTTGCACATGGACCAGCTGTAGGAGCCCACACAAGCGGATGTGACCTGAGCTTTCATTTTAATAAATAAAGATATAAATAAAGATTTAATAAAGATTTAGCATTAGCAAAAGCGGCAAAGAAGAAGCCGACTGTCATTATGGAAGGAATGTTACTGTTTACTTTGCAACATAGATTAACCCCTAAATACTTTATTTACCATATCTATTTATTTATATACACTGTAAAAACCGTAATGTCTGACAATTTTAAGTTGTGAAACATACAACTTAAAATTAAGGAGCTGCCATTGTTAAGACCAATGCAGGAACACCTTGAGTAAATATTTGGCTACATTTCCCTTTCCATATTTGTACTTTGTTGCTCACAGAAGGAAGCGCTCATGTTTCTGCTTTTTCAGCTATTTAGTATATATATACTAGTATAATATGTATTCCACCGAAGTCAGCTGGCATAGGCTCCAATATACCCCCGCGACCCTCGTAAAAGGATGGATGGATAAAATGTATTCCATTATTTTCAAAACAAATGACTGACTGTAGACCGTCGGCAACAGAGAACAGGTGCTCCGGGGTATGCGTGTTGCTAACGTTTGAGGGCTAGCTCACCTAGAGTATCCGTAGCGCGGGTCGGGTTGCACCAGCAGATGCCTTGCCAACTGTAGGAAAGGGGCAAATTCTTATGGGAGCCATTGACAGAGAACCCTCTTTCTCCTTTCCCTTGTGTCTCACAGACAGGACTACAGTGTGCCTAATTGTACTATTTTCAAACTATTTAGCTGTACAATTAAAAAAAAAAAAAAAAGTCAGTTTGAGTTGATTTGATAAAGCATCTTCTGCGATTTTCACTGCCTTTTCAAGCTCTGGCAGGCTAAAGTCCAAAAGAACTTCACAATAATGATTATAGAAATGTACTTTTTAAATACATAACTGAGCATGGGTATACAGTGAAAACGATTGAGCGGTTCAAATCAACTTTATTTGTATAGCACTTTTCCAGCAAAGACATGCAACACAAAGTGCTTTACAGAATTAAAAACAATTACCACAATTAAAAGGAAAAACAAATACTAAGAAAGCCCCTCCCTCCACCCTCCATACTAGACACACACATACACACCCACACACACACACACACACACACACACACAGTAGCGAGTAGACATGGCATGGCACTGAGGATCAAGGAAACGCCACCTTTGGGGCCGTCCACATGTGCCATCGGGGGACCAGCACCCGGGCCCCCCCGACTCCGACGGACGGGCGGACCCCCACATTAAAGGGAGGAACCCCCAGTTGGCACCCCCTGAGCGGACCCGACACAGCCCCCAGTGTGGAGGACCCACCCCCTGAGGAAATACTGGAGTTAAAAGCTAAAAAGTAAAAGCATAAAATAGGACTAAAAAGATAAAAACATAAGAAAAGTTTAAAAATATTAGTTAAAAGCTTGAGTCTCCGCAGTCCTGAGGCTCTCCGGCAGGCTGTTCCACAGGTGTTCCACCGTGGGTTTTCGTCCTGGGTTTTGGTATTGTTAAAAGGCCAGTGCCGGAGGACCGCAGGGTCCGCGGGGGGGGGGGGTTGATATGGTAAAAGCAGATCAGATAAATAAGAAGGTGCAAGTCCGTGAAGACATTTAAAAACCAGTAACCAGAATCTTTAAAATGTTCTTCGGCCAGATGAGCTGACAAGTCATCAAAGTGACAAACCTGCTCCAGATTTCCCACACCGACTTCCCAAAACCGCTCGCTCTTTGTTTGGTTAAGAACTCCAGTCAGCATGTCTGTCTCAGTGCAGGTTTTGTGCGAGTTTATGTGTGTGTGTGTGTGTGTGTGTGTGTGTGTGTGGTCAAGCCTTCCTTGCCATTCCAGTCATTCCCCTGGTACCTGGGAATTGGTCTGTTCTTCGACAGGATATTTTAGGACCTGAGAAGCAGCTGTCTTGCCTGAGCCGTCTGAAAAATGCATCTGAAAATATGAGGCAGGGATCTTTGGGAAAGCTACAGCACTAAAGCACATTTGCTGTAGGTCAATATCGTATTGGTAGGATCATTTCAACGTCTGTACGATCAATACTGTAATTCCAAAAGCACCATAACGCACAATAATTTGACCTTGTCAGTACATGGCTATGTTGTGCATTGTCGCACATAGCTTTTTTTCAAACAGCACTGATAGTTTATGAAAAGGTAAAACTGCATCATACGTTTTTGGTACGGTTGTAGGTTAAAAACTATTTATTGACTGATGACTATCCAAATGTAAGACCCCTTCCCAACCGTTGCTCTGATGAAGATGAAGGTTATAAAATGAACAAACGCCTAATTTATGTTGGATGGATGACATGCAAATATAGCCAAGTGATAGCGACTGAAAACGCATATCCAAAGGTTAAAAAAAACAAAACATAATAATACTCTAAAAAAATGTGAATTAGGATTTTCTTGCTTAGAATTGAGATTCCGATTATTCATTCATTTTCTACCGCTTTTCCTCACGAGGGTCGCGGGGGATGCTGGAGCCTATCCCAGCTGTCTTTGTGCGAGAGGCGGGGTACACCCTGGACTGGTGGCCAGCCAATCCCAGGGCACATATAGACAAACAACCATTCACACTCACATTCATACCTATGGACAATTTGGAGTGGCTAATTAACCTAGCATGTTTTTGGAATGTGGGAGGAAACCGGAGTACCCGGAGAAAAACCCACGCATGCGCAGGGAGAACATGGCCGAGGATGGAATTGAACTCAGGTTTCCTAGCTGTGAAGCCTGTGTGCTAACCACCCGGCTGCTGTGCAGCCCTGGTTCAGTATATTTTTCATCAAAATAGTAGTCATGCCAAAATGTTGTGTTGCTGCTGGATGTTCACAGTATCTGAGAGATACTGTTGTGGGGGTGCTGGAGCCTATCCCAGCTGCCTTCAGGCGAGAGAGGCGGGGTACACCCTGGACTGGTCACCAGCCAATCCCAGGGCACATATAGACAAACAACCATTCACACTCACATTCATACCTATGGACAATTTGGAGTCGCTAATTAACCTAGCATGTTTTTGGAATGTGGGAGGAAACCGGAGTACCCGGAGAAAACCCACGCATGCACGGGGGAGAACATTGCACACACAGAGATGGCCGAGGGTGGAATTGAACCCTGGTCTCCTAGCTGTGAGGTCTGCGCGCTAACCACTTGACCACCGTACCGCCCGAGATTACAATTATCTGGGATGATTTTTGTTTACACACACACGCACACAAATAGCATATTCCGGGCAATATGCTTTCATTTTAAAGAAATCACACAATGTTTATTAGCGTTATTGTTAGACTCCTTGTTGTTTTGTTACACTTCATATCATATCTTCCAGTAGTCTTTCTATTTCTTTGTGGGAGGTCCCAGAATAACAACAATAACAATAATAATAGTTGATGTGCGACTTTTTTTGTACTCCATCAAGTAAAAAAAAAAATGGCACGCTTCCTAACTCCACAGTACATTCATTAACGCAATTAAGACGAATGAAAAGACAAGCCCATGAATTAATGTGAGCTGATGAATGATAGATGTAAGAGGTTAAAACCGGGGCGGTGGGGCCAAGCTGCTGGCTGGAGGATGAGGACGGGGTGAGCGAGGAAGAAGTTTGTGATGCTGCCCATTAAGTAAAAAAATAGTATTAAAAATCGATGATATTTAGACGTTAGATAAGCTTGATGCAACGTTAGGTTGTTAGGTTGATCAAATTCCACGTCATCGACAAAATGTATCAACCTGGAATCCCTATAGCTTCATATGTATTCCAGAAAGGTGTTAATACGTAAGTGCGAGTGTCTAAATTTGTGTTATTTATGCCTTGGCAGGGGGAGAAGAATGGCGGCTTTGACGTGCTCTACCACAACATGAAACACGGCCAGCTGGCGACCAAGGAGCTCGCCGAGTTTGTCCGTGAGAGGTAAGGTTTGTGCGGATTTGTGGAAACGCAAGTGACGGGAATCTCTGCACGTTTGTGTACTTGGAACGACAGAGGAGATTCTGCCGGCGTTGTGTGAAATGTTTTGCTATTGTAAACAAACGCCTTTGCGTTTCATCCCTGTCATCAAGTTGTGCAATGATCTTTGTTTCAGCTAAGATGCTTTGTTCAGATTCCAGACATCTAATGCACGTTTTTTACATTGGAAAAATCACCACTAACCAAAAATGTTCCAAAATGTCACCACGACCTCACACGTGCATCAATAAGTCTATGGGAGGAACAAGGTAGGTGTTGCCACACGGACCAATATTACATTGCTATGCCAGTCTTTACACCACAGACACTCCACAGTAGCCATGTTTTTACATCACCACTTTTTCTCTTTCCCAATGACCTTTCGGGAAACAATGGTATCCATGGAAAGGAATATTCCAATCTCCAATCTAGTTTGAATCAAAAACAAACTTTGCTTAGCAGTCCAATGCCGATTGCTGGCCTCCATTTTTAAAAGTGAAGAACGTCTGGATCTGCGTGTTACGTCATATCTGAGCATGCGCTGAAAGAACGCACCCGGGATCAATTTAACCAGGAAAAGATCAAATTCAATCTTGCTAATATTTTATAATTAAACTCAGGACATGTTTTATATAGATATATATTTTCTTTTTTAATAAAACTGGACTTGTGAATGGCGTATAGAAGGGTTTAGATTCTGTTCCACAGATGGCGCTAATGCACACGAAAGCTGCTTGCCAACCGCCAATAAACAACAGAAGAAGAAAAACACCACGAAGAAGAACGCACCCTGAAAAAATTTCCGTTTTTTAGCGGGTACAAGATACCTCAATCGGATTGGTTAAAGGAATATTCCATCCCTGTTCAATTCTTTCCGTTTGAGCAAATATACCAAATGCAATTGGAATATTTGGGTCCATATATTCATGGCTATTGACATAATATTTGCAAATGATGATTAATCAATGTTAACTACAAAAAGTGATATTGGATAATTCCTCACGGCACACCTGACGGTTTCTCAAGGTACACTAGTGGGCCGCGGCACAGTGGTTGAAAATCACTGGTATAAAGAATACAAGACAACATAGTCATTTGTTGATATGTTTTATATTATATACACTGAAGTATATCGAGGTAGCAGTGTGATTTACAATATGGCCAAGCTATTATACAACAACAATATACAGAGCTGGTATCGTTATTTCAGTATCACCAGCATTCTCTGCTTAACGCGTTTGTGGCAGTTTCAAGTATTTTGCGCAACAGGAGTCTACTGTTCACACTGACATGAAATAATCCGATACAGGTCACATATGAGCAAAAAAAAAAAAAAAAATCAGACTTGACCTGCAGTGTGAACATAGCCTCTGTCCTCACTACTCTGCTACTTTACAAGTTCCAGGCTACTTTTGATGGAGGAAGTGGTGGAGTCCATCGGTCCACCACTTATAGGTCCATAGGTGGACTTATAGGTTATCAGTATCAGTCGCATGATACCTGGCCTGATACCAGACAAACCATGCGATGATCTTATTATCACGTACTATTGAATCATGAGCTTATTATCACGTACTATTGAATCAAAAGACCATTTTGTTTCCAGAAAATGTTCAGTTTATTACATGTATTATATCTAAACAGTGTAAACACAACAATTGCAAAAATATTTCAACAATAATATTTTATCAACAGTCTTATCTTATTAATGTCTGACAATTAAAGTTCCATTAATCAAGTTTGGGTTTTTTCGTGACTGGAGAAGCACTAGGCACTAAGCACTCGTGAGCTGTTCTCTGATTGGTTGTTTCACGGGCACGATACCAGAGTGGACAGCTACGGGGGCTGATACTGGACATGGTTAAACTCTATATTTTATCAGTATCACTGCCCTGGGCTTTGACACAGTATCATTTCTGCCTTTTCCCGTATCATTCATGGGCGCTTTCTAGGGTACAGGGACAATTCATACTGTAGTATGTGATAAATATACATAGGTTATCACATGGTTTGTCTGGTATCAGACCTTCGGTCTCGGGCTGATACTGACACTTGGGGGCATGATACTGGGCCTGATACCAGACAAACCATGTGATGAGCTTATTATCACGTACTATTGAATCAAAAGACCATTTTGTTTCCAGAAAATGTTCAGTTTATTACATGTATTATATCTAAACAGTGTAAACACAACAATTGCAAAAATTGCACTTGTGTGCTGTTCTCTGATTGGTTGTTTCACGGGCACGATACCAGAGTGGACAGCTACGGGGGCTGATACTGGACATGGTTAAACTATATTTTATCAGTATCACTGCCCTGGGCTTTGACACAGTATCATTTGGGCCTTTTCCCGTATCATTCATGGGCGCTTTCTAGGGTACAGGGCCAATTCATACTGTAGTATGTGATAACTAAGTGTATTACTGAAGTAAATGTTTCCTTATATTAGATCTACTCCGATTAGCAATTAAGAGTGATTAAATTGAGTCCAATAATGACCTTTCTGGGAGGAAGTGAAGCTGCAGCACGCAGGTTTGTAGGCATGTGATATAATCCTGGCATTGACTCAGAGGGGCCTGTGCACATTCCTCGCAAGGGGAAATTCACTTATCTGCCGAGACAGACAACAAATCAGCTGTCAGGAAATGAAAAGTGTGGGATCCCACAGGACGCCAACGGTGCTGATGAAGTATATCCGTCTTCTGTATCTTTTTATACTATACTTCTACTGTAAGGCAACATGTTCAGCGCGTATTTATGTGTCTGTATCAGGGCTTGTCAAATAGTACGCCGGAGCTTTGATTTTTAACGTCAACATTTATTAACAGGGCCCAGTGGTTAGCGCGCAGGAGACCTGAGTTCGATTCCACCATCGATTTGTCGAATTGTTAAATGACCGTATTTTCTGGACTATAAGTCGCACTTTTTTTTTTAATAAGTTGGCTGTTCCTGCCACTTATACTCCAGAGCGACTTTATGTTACATAAACACTGGACACCTTTTCTGTTTATTTTTTATGTAGCTGTAGCATTATGTTAGCATATCTTACACCTATTCAGCCTGTTCTCTATTCTTTTATCCATAGAACTTGCCTTCCAAGATGACGTAATGTCTGTTTTGGTCATAAAATAAATTAAATTAAAATTGTTTTTTTTTTCTACCTAATTATGCATTTTTGGCCTTGTGTGACTTATACTCCGGAGCTTATAGTCCAGAAAATACGGTAATAATACAGCTGTCAAAAATAATGGTAACTTATTTCAATAATTATGTTAACACGTAGCGCGAGGACCCAAGTTCAATTCCACCCTAAACCTGGTTGTTCTACAGCGGATGCTGCAGAGCCTTCTCCCTCCGATGCCAGGCGAGAAAACAGTCCATGCTGGGGGGGTGTGTGGGGTCCGAGTAGATCCGACGTGGCTCTTGATACGCAGCTAACTCCTTTTTAAAATAAGAACCACCATGTATTATATTCTCATCTTTTTTGTTCACTTTTCCAGAGCTGCCATTGAGGAGACGTACTCCAAATCCATGGGCAAACTGGCTAAAATGGCCAGTAATGGAAGCCCACTGGGGTGAGTGAGTGCACGTAAACACAGAGTTAAGCGTTAGAGTTAAGTGTGTACTGTCGGAAGCTTTGTGATTGTCTGTTATAAATAGTCACATGGCTCCCTCCGTATAAGATATGGATGAGTACCATCTGCACCACCAAATGTTCATTCACTTATTTAGCATTCTTAAAATGCTTCTTATGTTCCAGGTCTTTTCATCATATTGCATCATATTGCTTTCGTCTTCCAGCACAGGAAATCATTCATTCATCCTGTTACATTGAGTATTTTTGAGTATTTCAGGAATTAATGTTCAGTCTATTGTCATGTTTTCCTTTACGGTTCCTTTGGGAAATTGTAATGTAATTAGGTCGTTCATGGCGGAGGTCAGGTGCAAGGTCACCGTGGCCACATATTAGTTGTTGCCAACTCAGGAACGTCCGGGAAAGGGATGTAATTCCATGGCTCAAGCAGCCACTTATACTCAAAAATGGACTCATTTCAATTCGGTGTTCAAAGGTCATGTGACCACACCCCTGGAGCGTTGACAGAAGTCGTACAATACTACACTAGTTATAGCCATGGAAAAATCTATGAATAAAAGTCTCTCTATATCTCAAAAGCACTGGTATTTTGTAATATTAAAAGTTGTTTATGCTTGTGTTTTTTTCCCAGGACTTTTGCACCAATGTGGGATGTGTTCAGGGTGTCTTCTGACAAACTGGCTCTCTGCCATCTCGAACTCATGAGAAAGATGAACGACCTCATCCGGGACATCAACAAGTACGGAGACGAGCAGGTCAAAATTCACCGAAAGGTACGTGTCTCATTGTGAGGACTACCTCACCTCTTAAAGTTCCATCTTTCACGCTGACACTTTGTGTGTGTGTGTGTGTGTGTGTGTGTGTGTGTGCATTATGGAGACAAAAGAAGAGATGGTGGGCACATTGGAGGCGGTGCAGGCACTGCAAGTTCAGAGTGGCCACCTTCAGAAGTCCAAAGAGGGTTACCACACCAAATGTTTGGAGCTGGAGCGTATCAGGAAGGAGGGAGCTCCACAGAAAGAGCTGGAGAAAGTAAGATCATTCTTATTCTTAAAGGCACCTGTAAAAAGAACTGTGACTTAAAAAAAATAATAATTCATATTAAGTGTTGTGAAATAAAGCTGAAAAAAACGCCTTTGATTATATTGAGATTGTTGTTTACAGTAGAAGTAGAACTTTTATTTGTTCAAAGAATACACACAGAATCATGACTTCCTCCTTTCAAGCACTGCAGCATAATCAAATGAGACAGTCAAGTGCATTGTGCGTTTCTGAGTGTTAGAGGAATCGATTGTATTCCCCCTTTTGGGGGGGTCCCAAAACCCCCAAAATCACTGCTTTTTCATAAATTTAGGACGGCTGCAAAAAATGTTTGTCAGAAATTTAAATAAACAAATTGAGACACGCTACTGAGTTCAAGAAAACTTGTATCATAGTACTAAGGTAGCTTAGTTATTAGTTATTCCTTAGTTAACACAGGTTGCTGAGGGAACGGTTTAAGTGGACATAAAACCAGGCCAGACCAGTGTGTGTAATGAGGATTGTACCTGCTGATGAAGTTCCGGTGAGCAAGTATAGGGCTTTAACCATCCACTCTTTTCAAGTATTGTTTGTAACAGACTAGGATGAAACAGCATGGCTGTTCCATCACCTCCATTTGTAATTTATATGTATTTTGCTTTGTTTTATGCACGTAAACCTATAACTATTCTCTATAAAAGGTGTTTTGTGTTAATATTTCTGGGTGTCTTTAGTGGATTCATAAAATTTACAATACATTATTTCTATTGGGAAAAATTCATCCATCCATTGAGGGTTTTGACCTCTGCTAAGCATGTCCTTCAAAGACGTTTTTATTAGTACTTGATGACTTTGGTTTCAGTCCTAATCTACGGTCCTAGTCCCAAAAGATGATGAACATCAATCTTTTTGTTTGCACTTAAAAACTAGGTAATAGGCTTTTTGTATATTCATTTGTCAATAAAAATATCCCCCAATGTTTATGTCCCAGTTTCTCATGTCAGTCTTTAAGGCTGATTGATTGATTGATTGATTGATTGATCGTTTCTCTCTACTAGGCAGAGCTGAAGTCCAAGAAAGCCGCAGAATCGTTTGCACTGTGCATCGAGAAGTACAATCGAGTGGGAGTGGAGTTTGAGCAGAAGATGAATGAATCCACCCAGGTTAGCGCTGACTCTCTTGTTGTTGTTGTTTTTTTAATTAGCCTAAACAACCTGACATCCCTTTTTTGGCACTCGGCTGTAATTGTACTCTTGATCCTGATTCATCAGACCCCAAAAATGGAAACGGTTCATCTGCTTGTACATCCTGCGCTCTCATTACTTTAATCACCATTTACACACTGTCAAGGTCATTGCCTGGAGTCATTGTTAGTAATTATCTATTCTAATAGGTCATTTATTTCAGAAGAAAGAAACAGCTTTAGTTTTCCTTTTCTATCACACATGGGCATTTAATGGTAATGGTAATGCTTTTATTTCATTTGAACATGCATCAGATTACAATTGAATGCATCCCATAATCAGTTCCCAGTTCCACATGTCCAAAAGGAGTAGGAAGAAGCAAAGCTAATTAAATCCTACCCCTCCATCTGGTACTTTTACAATCAGTAACTGTTACATTTGTTCACTTCCTGCTTTCCATAATACATTTTTTTTTAAGGTTGTATTTTTTTTTATATTGAATGTTTTTGATATATCGCTTGCTACTGGTGACGTTTCAAACTAATCCTAATGTCAGTGGCGAAAAGAAGCAGCACAGTTTCCGGAATACGGCCGCGTTATTGTCGATCAAGTGAAGCAGATTCCAACTGTTGTCCGTTTTATGTAGCGATTTCAGGAAATAGAGGAGGGCCACTTGCGGCAGATGAAACAGCTGATAAAAGGTTACGCCCATTCCATAGAAGACACACATGTTCAGGTCGGGCAGGTACGTACCCGCACACCATGGTGGACTCCAACACAAAGTCTGTTATTGGCGCCATTTGCGATTATCGAGAGAATAATAATCATTTTTCTGCTCTCCTCCAGGTTCATGAGGAATTTAAGCAAAATGTGGAAAACATTGGCATTCATGATCTCATCCAGAAATTTGCAGAGCTAAAGGGCACCGGCAAGGAGAGGCCAGGTAATGTTTATCACTCAGAAATGTACACAACCTCCGCTTCCAAGAATAGCCGGAAAAATACAATAAGGGAGTAGGTGAGCGGTTTCAGCACCTCTGGAGTGGACTCCACTCAAGCGATGTACTTACTGTTTATACTATTATTGAGATGCACCTCTCTGTGTATTGCAGCTCTGATTGGGTTTGAGGAGTACATGACTCTCGCACCCGAAGGCGGGAAGAAAAGTCGAGCAAAAGCCTTCAGGATCCCTGGCCTGGGCAAGAGGGACAAGGAGCCAGACTCTGCGTGAGTTCATGCAAAAACAATACAGGCCAAAGGTTTACATAGAACATATTTAGATATATTCATTCCACGTGTGTTCATTCATAGTTTTGAGAATGTACAATGTAAATCAGTGGTCTCAAACACGCGGCCCGAGGGCCAAATGTGTCCCGTAGCCCACAAGTTTGAGGCCCCCGCCTTGATATGAAAGTTTAATGTTAGTGCGGCCCGCGCAAGTTTGATATGGATGCTGTATGGTATCATGTACCCAGAAAAAATGATTACGTTTGATTCATGTTCATGTTAAAAGTTAAATAACTGTTAATAGTTATCCTCCCTATCCGTGTGGAAGTGGTAAGTTTTTGGATATTTAAGTTGTGTTCTGTAGCCCTCAGTAATAGCCAGGTAACAAAAGAAGCTTCAATTTATGAATATGATTCTTTTGAGGTTCATTTGACCATTTTTGGAAATTGAAATGACTGGGGTATAGTGACAAAAAAAGGCCAAAAGTATTAAAAGCAACATTTTCATGGATGAGGAAGCCTAAGAAGGTAACTAAAACATGAGAAGCAAATTTGATGGTAACTTATTGTTTTTAGTGTATTTTATAGCTGATTCAATACATGGGTCAAAACCGACCCGTTAACATAAGAGATGATACCAGAAAGCTAACACAAGAGGAAGGTTAACTCGTTTTGTTGCTCTCTAATTAAAGGAAATTGATCGTATTGTTTTTGTTTTGCAGGGATTCACCTGTAACAGAAGCTCTGGTCAGTATTCTTGTTCATGAGGAAGTCTTATAGGATTCTGTGTATAACACTGAAGATATCTGTTATCATTTGTGTCATCACCGATGCTACTGTGTTTGCAGAATTCACCCTTAGAGGTAGACGATGAAGGATTTGTGATACGAGCCGACAGCGCTCAGAATGATATCCTTTTTCTGTTTCATAAAGCGACCCTGACCGATACTAGTCCCACAATGCCCCGATACTAGACGTTCAATTGTTGTTGTTTTTTTATTTTGCATAGTGCATACTGTATATGGGGGCGGCACGGTGGTCGAGTGGTTAGCGCGCAGACCTCACAGCTAGGAGACCAGGGTTCAATCCCAACTTTGTGTGGAGTTTGCATGTTCTCCCCGTGCATGCGTGGGATTTCTCCGGGTACTCCGGTTTCCTCCCACATTCCAAAAACATGCCACTCCAAATTGTCCATAGGAATGAATGTGAGTGTGAATGGTTGTTTGTCTATATGTGCCCTGTGATTGGCTGGCCACCAGTCCGGGGTGTACCCCGCCTCTCGCCCCAAGACAGCTGGGATAGGCTCCAGCACCCCCGCGACCCTCGTGAGGATAAGCGGTCGAAAATGGATGAATGAATGAGTTCTCCTATTTTGTGTGGAAGTGGTAGCTTTTTGGCTTCTAATTTTGCTTCTTGTTTATTTTGAAAATGAATGAATGAATGAATACTGTGTATGAGGAGTGCCGTGATGCAGTAATTTATTTCTGCTCCATGATGGTATCTCTCAGTGTACGTGTATATACAGTACAATTTGTAAGGGAATTTTTTCCACAATGAACCACAATGAAGTTAAAACCTAACGAGCGTTCATTCGCAACCGAGCATGATGTCATTGTTGTCCGACCACACTGCAGATTCCCACGTGCCTGCGAGATTACACAAACTTGACTCTCACACAGGGCGGTTTTCACTTAATTAGACCTTGTGTGACCGAACACACTGAAAAGCCGCAAATGAGGCGTAATCAGGAGGTCAGAGGTGAGGGTGTTCACACACACACACACACACACACACACACACACACGGCCACATTCATGGCCTCATTGACCGTAGAGTGAGACAGTTATTGAAATGTGTATCCTAATTGACTCACATTGGCTTCATTAAGTTCAGAGGAGGAATTCAAGTGCGGCACGCTTGTATTCAGTGTGAACTAAAAACGGACTCGTGCCCGGACGTCCAAAGCGCTTTATCATTGCTAGCACTCCCTTGTCCCGACAGCCTCGAGATAACAACTACTGCTTTTGTCGCTTGTCCCCTTGTCGTGCAACACAGCACCGCCGCATGCGACGCTGAAAACAGATACAGGAAGTGGTTGGTATTTTTGAAAGAACATCCCCTCCGTCAGGCTCTGCTGCGCTCTTTTGCTTTCTCGTTATCTTTTGTACGTGTTCTCCGTGTTCGCATTTAATCAAAACTCGCCAAGGAGATTACCCGCCTCTGTCCCAATATGAAGCAAGCGTCTGTCGTCTATTCTTACGTTTCTGTAGTCTATTCATAGCTAAGATGTTTGCGCTCGCTGGCAGGTGACATTCTTGCAAACCCTGCAGTGGTACGTTTGTGTTTTGGCTTTAAAACCTGCTTGAAATTGACTTCAATGTGGTCTTTGTATACTTTGTATGTGCATCACCAGAGAGAACAGGGCTGTCCTCAAATTTTCCAGTGAGGGCCACATGGTGAAATGAGCTTTGTGGTGAAAATGCATGCTGTTAGTATGAATATTAATGTTTGTTTACCGTAGTAATGTTTGTACATTTACTTCTCGTGATATGACTTTATGACTTTACATAACATTTTGACTTTCCCATTATAATGTGTGTTCCTCAAACTAATTAAAAAAAATTACGACTTTATTGTGGGGACTCCAAAATCGACAAAAAGATGAAAGAATTAATTAAAGCATTAATTTTTCATATTGCACTATTAAAATACATTTTTCATTTTAGAATTTTTAGAATTATTTTAGAATGGGGCGGCACGGCAGTCTAGTGGTTAGCGCGCAGACCTCACAGCTAGGACACCAGGGTTCAATTCCACCCTCTGCCAAATTGTCCATAGGTATGAATGTGAGTGTGAATGGTTGTTTGTCTATATGTGCCCTGTGATTGGCTGGCCACCAGTCCAGGGTGTACCCCGCCTCTCTTACCCGAAGACAGCTGGGATAGGCTCCAGCACCCCCGCGACCCTCGTGAGGATAAGCGGTAGAAAATGGATGAATGAATTAATGAGTTCTCCTCCTATTTTGTGTGGAAGTGGTAACTTTTTGGATTCTTATTTTGTCTTTCCCCACCCTCAGCCATCTCTGTGCGGAGTTTGCATGTTCTCCCCGTGCATGCGTGGGTTTTCTCCGGGTACTCCGGTTTGCTCCCACATTCCAAAAACATGCTAGGTTAATTGGCGACTCCAAATTGTCCATAGGTATGAATGTGAGTGTGAATGGTTGTTTGTCTATATGTGCCCTGTGATTGGCTGGCCACCAGTCCGGGGTGTACCCCGCCTCTCGCCCAAAGACAGCTGGGATAGGCTCCAGCACTGGTAATTGTGAAGAATATCGACATTTTTTTTTGTATGGTCTTCTCCTTGACCGTCCCGCTCCCGTGCACGCTGCTCTGAAGACAAGGAGCACAACTTCTACTCCAGTGACTCCGACTTTGACGACGAGGAGCCCAAGAAGTTCCACATCCAGATAAGACCGGTGGGCAAAAGCAACCGCAGCAGCGCCGCAGCCAGCGAGAAGGAGCTAAAAGCCACCGTGGGGACTCTCACGCTGCCACCCAACAGACGGGGACAGCAAAGCGTTAGTGGCTTTTCATGATTGGCTTAAAAGACGCAAGGGGCCTAAAACGTCTTCACAAAGACGTAGCAAATGAGTTTTCTTCTTGAAACTTTCTTTTTCTCTTCTCTTTCAGGTGACTGTGAAGCGACATCTCTCCAGTAGGTTATTGCACCTTTTCTGACTCTGCAGAGTACAGGACACAACGTGAGACGCTTTGGACTGAATGTTTGTCTTCACAGGAAACTCCAGTACATCTGGACGGACAGAAGATGGTGAGGGCACCCCCCCCAGAGGTGAATTCAACTTTTACTCCCTTGTTAATTGGTTCCAGACCCCACCGTGATAAGTGAATTTCCCACAATGTATTATTCAGTCTTTGCAAATGAAATCATTTTGTAGTTAAAGCATAAAAACCTGTCACCTTTAGACTTGTAGTAGACAAAAAAAACAAAAAAAGTAAATATGATCCAAGTGATGTTTTAACTTGGCATGGGTTACGGCGACAACGGTATCAGTTATGATTATTGTTATTAGCAAGATCAAATCTGGCACTTATATGTTCCAATGAACATTACTGACACCTAGTGACCCGTGGAGAATACTACACATCACAATATGAACGCATCTTAATTAGAGATGTCTGATAATTATCAGCACATATAATTATAGGGCCAATATCAGCATAAAATACTGATATCGGATGATATCGGCATCTGATTTTTTTTCCTGATCATGAAAACCAAGGGTCTAGTGGTTAGCGTGCAGAGACCACAGCTACGAGACAAGAGTTCAATTCCACCCTCGGCCATCTCTGTGTGGAGTTTGCATGTTCTCCACGTAGGCTTTCTCCGGGTACTCCGGTTTCCTCCCACATTCCAAAAACATGCTAGGTTAATTAGCGCCTCCAAATTGTCCATAGGTATGAATGTGAGTGTGAATGGTTGTTTGTCTATATGTGCCCTGGGATTGGCTGACCACCAGTCCAGGGTGTACCTCGGCTGAAGACAGCTGGGATAGGCTCCGGCACCCCCACAACAGTATCACTCGGATACTGTGAACATCCAGCAGCAACACAACATTTTGGCATGACTACTATTGTGTGGAGTCATTGTGTGGAGTCAGTCCACACAATAGTAGTCCACACACCAGTCCAGGGTGTACCCCGCCTCTCACCCAAAGACAGCTGGGATAGGCTCCAGCATCCCCCGCGACCCTTGTGAGGAAAAGTGGTAGAAAATGCACATATTGGTATCGGCATATCGGTTTTCGCCAAAAAGGCCAATATCAGACATCCCTAATCTTAATGCTTTTTATACTGTATGTGTATTTTATTAATTAAGCAATTTTCTGGCTTGAAAAAGCTTAATTTAGGCAAAATATATGTAAGATGTGTTTTTAACGCATTCCACCACAAAAAGGCATGATTTATGAATTAAAATATTTTTGAAAAAGTCGCAAAATTAGAACCTTGACATGGCCAGGGATGACTTTATTTACTTACTCAATATCTGTTGCCATCATAAGCAAAATAATCATTGAATTATAGACATCATTCACGGCTGTCAGAGACACAAAACCTTACTGGGGAAGGCAAGAATGGATCATCTTTTAAAATGTACTTAGGAAATTGGTTGCGGCCATCACTTGATCACAAACATAAACATAAAGCATCAGTGAGGAGACGAGTCTGTGCAGCCGGCTGGCTGACCTTGCATGGACCACCCTCTTATGGTCGCCTCCGCCTTCTGCTCTCACTCCAAAATATGTTTGCTAGCTGCCAACCGCTTTGGCTGCGGTTTGCAATTTCATCAAGCTGCTGCACTCCAGCAGCGGGGAATCACTCGTTGAAATCAAGAGGTGAAGAGATGCGTGATGATGATGGAGTAAATAAAGACTTGCGCTTGAAGAGTAGCGACACCTTGCTATTGCTGCTATTCCTATCATCATAGATTTGTTTTGTTAACATCCGCCAAAGTGTTTATAAGTAAAGTGTGTCTGTTGATAGATGGTGACCAGGACGGCCTGTGCAGGTCCGCTTCAAGTCCTGAACCCAGCAGGTGAGATGCTCTGTCCCTTTTATCTCATTCTGTGTCCGATTACTATCTGGTCACAGCACAGACACATTCCGGGTGTAACCAAAGACCTCTTAAACCAGGGGTCTCAAACTCAATTTACTTGGGGGCCACTGGAGCTCGGGTCTGGGTGAGACCCAGGTTTCCCCCCCCCAAAAAAACTGCATTTATTAAAAACAAAAAAATTTAAAAAACTTCGCTTTGGTTCCAATTTTCTACAATAAAAACTCTGATAAAACATTCCACTGTTCTCAAATATCTTACTTTTTATTTTTCTACACAAAATAAGATGAAAAATAACAAATCAAGAATAAAGAAAATCTATCAATCATTAATAAATATATAAATATAATAATAATAATAATAAAACGGCAAATAATAAAAACTTAAGAAAGCACATATAGTTGGTGGGTAGACAAATGATTTTTTTCAGATTAAAATGAACAAAGCATTATTAGAGCCCTGTAGACATGACAAAACACGACTATAGTCACATTTATACTCTTTTTATTTACAACATATTGCGCAACTGCAGGGTCTTG
Source organism: Doryrhamphus excisus (assembly GCF_037039965.1). Lineage (NCBI taxonomy): Eukaryota > Metazoa > Chordata > Actinopteri > Syngnathiformes > Syngnathidae > Doryrhamphus > Doryrhamphus excisus. The sequence continues at coordinate 437,650 of NC_136360.1, forward strand.
AGACACATGCTAACTCGCAAACTAGAGAGCTAGCCACCTAAACGGTAGCCTTCAAGTTATTTCCTTTCAACTTAAATAGCCCAAAACTTACCACTTCCACACGGATAGGGAGGATAACTATTAACAGTTATTTAACCTTTAACATGAACATGAATCAAACGTAATAATATTTTCTGGGTACATGATACCATACAGCATCCATATCAAACTTGCGCGGGCCGCACTAACATTAAACTTTCATATCAAGGCGGGGGGCCTCAAACTAGTGTCCTGCGGGCCACATTTGGTCCGCGGGCCGCGTGTTTGAGACCCCTGTCTTAAACCCTCGTTGCATGAGAGGCGGAATGAGACGGAATGCCATCAGAATTAAAATTCCTGTTTTATTCTTCTGCGTTCCGTTTGCGTTCTGAGCGAATTCTAAATCTTCTTACAGAATTCCAACAGCATTCCAAACATTCTCAGGGCGTTAGAGGGAGAACCGAAATGTCGCAATTGTCTCTCAAATGAGTCCGGATGTCATTTGGAACACTGCGGAATCACATAAAAATGTAGGCAACTGCTCACTGCTCCACCATCGGGCGTCGGCGTGGACAAGGCCCCTGAAGAGCCATTTCCTGTTCCCCATTCTACCCATACTCTTAATATTCCTCTGGAACCTCTTCATTCTGTCTGGTTCTGCTTGATTCGTGCTGACTCTGAATAAGTGTGACGGGGCGGTTAAGATTGGACTGTCAGAGTTTTCTTCCCGTCACGCTCGCTCTCTCCCTTGATTCTGGCCTCGGCACCCTGACAGTGCTAAGAGAGTGCTAGTCTATATTTCACCAGGGGCGCTATGGAGGTGTGCTGCAACTAGTCCCAATCTACTCTGTATCCTCATTACTAGGGATCGAGCGATATGGTTTTTTTGGGGCCGATGCCGATACTGATTTTTTTCCATCACCCTCAGCCGATGGCCGATTTTGCTTGCGCCGATATTTGTGGCCAATACTGCTTTTGATCCCTCAATTTACATGAAAAAAATGACCATGATAGCAAATATTATCACATACTGCAGTATTATTAAACCGCCCGTGAATGATACGGGAAAAGGCTGAAATGATACTGTGTCAAAGCCCAGGGCAGTGATACTGATAAAATATAGAGTTTAACCATGTCCAGTATCAGCCCGTAGCTGTCCACTCTGGTATCGTGCCCATGAAACAACCAATCAGAGAACAGCGCAGGAGCCCAGGTCATGAAGTGGGCTCCTGGGCTTAACTTTCTAAACTCTGCGTTTTTATCTTTTTAGTCCTATTTTATGCTCTTAGTCTTCAGCTTTTAACTCCAGTATTAACTCCTGCCCTGACTGTAAATCATGCGGTGGAAAAACACATCGGCGCGTATCGGCCGATACCGATACAAGGAAAAAACCGCAAATATCGGCCCGATATATCGGCCGGCCGATGTATCGGTCGATCTTGACGCAGCGTGACTTGTGCTCCTGATGTGCTCCACATTAGGTTGAGTTCTGCAGCATCCGGCGCCGACAGCCTGTTTGGACCTCCGCTAGAGGCAGCCTTCAAATCCAAAAGTTTTGGCGGTCGGGAGCAACTCCGGGAGCAGAGTTCTTTCGGTGCCTCTGAATGTACGAGTAACAATAAAACAAACGTCTCTGTCCGTTTCAAAACTGATGTTTGTTTTTTTTTCCACTCTTTGCGTTAGACGCTGCCTTTTCATCAGACTCCTCCTCACCAGACAACATTGAGGACTCTGGTTTGGACTCGCCTTCCCTTCAGCCACTCGGACCCTCTCCCGAGCCAGTCGGCTGGGCAGCATGGCCTCCTGTTTCCCAGAGTAAAGAACAGACCCAAACACGAGCCCGAACTGCAGATCCTTTCCTCTCAGTCTTCTGTGAACCCTCCCCAGCTCAAAGTCCTCATCCACAGGACGAGCCCGTGAGCGCCTGGTCCGTCGGCCCATCGCATTCCACTCGTCACCCCTCAGATATGGACTCTTCCTCCACGCGCTTCCCAGCTTTCCCGCAATCCTTCCCCTCATCGGAGATGGACGCAGAGGTGTGGAACTGCAGACGCGTCCCCGAGGATCCCTTCTTTGCTGCTTTTGACAGCAACGTCAAAAAGGAGACCTCAAAGCCGGCTGACGCCTGGCCACGTCAGCGTCAGAGTTCTGAGGTGCGAGGGGATCCGTTCTCCGTCACTGTCGCCGACACCAAGACCCTTCCGGCCCCGTCTTCCTCTTCTTCCTCCTCCAACTCCTCCAATCGTAAAAACAGAGACCGGAAACGAGATCGAAGTTTACCGCCACCGATTACTTCTGATGACCCGTTTGCAATCACCATGATTGGCAGCCCCACCCACCAGTCATCAATGACCGCCCCACCAGGAATAGTCCCTCTTCGTAGCAATGGTAGCACCACCGGCGGCAACAGGTTCGGGTTTGACACCAGTCCGGGTTCTTTATCCCAATCCCAGCCAAAGAAGGAGGCGGTACACTGGAACTCTGTCCACAACCCCTTTAGCGAGAGCACCTCCGGAAAACTGGGCGGCTCCAAACCACCTGAAGGCAACGCGGCGGGAGAGAGGAGAAAACATCGATCTTCAGAGAGCGAGCCTCGCCGAAACGCTCCTCCACTCACACGACATTCAGGCCCGCAAGAAGATCTTTGCTTCTCCACGGACAAAGACCAAGATTGTCTCGACCTCGGCACTCCGCTACCTTGCAGTGTCATCTCTCACAAAGGTAGGACCTGTAGGAAATGTCCATCACATCCACCCTGGACTGGTGGCCAGCCAATCACAGGGCACATATAGACAAACAACCATTCACACTCACATTCATACCTATGGACAATTTGGAGTGGCTAATTAACCTAGCATGTTTTTGGAATGTGGGAGGAAACCGGAGTACCCGGAGAAAACCCACGCTTAATACATAGCTTTTATTGAGGTCTTCCTACATTTTTTTTAAATGTTTTTAATTTTCCAAATATTTCAACTTTCTTCAAAATTTTCTTTTAGTAATATTATGATTTTATTCACATAATATTAGAACTTTTTCCCCAACCTAATTTTCAAAAAAATACAAATCTATTTCATAATTTTACAACTTTGAAGAATATTCTTTAATATTTCCAGTCGTTGCTTCTAAAATTATTAATTTTTTTTTCATAATATTACAAGTTTATTCTCGTCAAATTGCAAATTTTTTTGTCAATATTTTGACTTTATTCTTGAAAAATTTCAGCTGATTTTCCAGTTAACTGTGAACTATTTCAACTTTCCTTTTACTTTTCTATACCGCTCATCCTCACTAGGATTGTCAGCTGACTTCAGGCACATATAGACAAACAACCATTCACACTCACATTCATACCTATGGACAATTTGGAGTGGCTAATTAACCTAGCATGTTTTTGGAATGTGGGAGGAAACCGGAGTACCCGGAGAAAACCCACGCATGCACAGGGAGAACATGCAAACTCCACACAGATATGGCTGAGGGTGGAATTGAACTCTGGTCTCCTAGCTGTGAGACCTGTGCGCTGACCACTAGACCACCGTGCAGCCCATCTATGTAAACTTATATGCATATTTTTGGATAGTGGGAGGAAGCCAGAGTAGTTGGAGAACATTTAAAGTCCACACGGAGATGTCCAAATGGAGATACCAACCTCTACTCTCGTCACTACTACACTTGTACTAGCCATTATAGTACAAGTGTAGTACAAGTACAAGTACAAGTACAGACTCACGCATTAGCATTGAGAGGTCATTGAGGTCATTGAGGTTACAGTAAGTACTTCCTGTGGTGGTTATTGTCTCATCAATTATTGCATCAACATTATTGACACTTTATGTGAAACACCGATTCACATATCATACTTGACGTCCATTTTAATGCCAAGAACTCAAGAAACGTGTCTTCCTCAGGGTCCAAGCACACCTTCAGAAATGATAGCGAAAACGTGATCACAGCTGCTCTCTCCAGAGCGACGAGGACCAAAAGGAGCGCAGGTCGACTCAGTGGCAACGACCGAGTAAGTGTGCGTTTGGGTATTAGTTGGTGTAAATGAGTCGTTCAGTCATATTTCCTGTCATTTCTGACTCCTTTAGGTACAGTTTCACAATGTAATGAGAGTATAAAATAGGATGTCTACGTATATTATTGTACTACTCGTACACTACTGTTGCTCCTGTAGAGCCGTTACGAACACAATAACAGTCCCGCTGATGCCAAGCCTGTCTCGTCCCCTCATCTCAGTCACGGTCGCTGTGCTCTTCGCCGCTGCCTGAGCCCAGCCCCTCCCTCACCACCTCCTCCTCCTCCTCCTCCTCCTCCAGCCCGAGCGAGTGGGGGCCCCAAGCCAGAGACGCCGAATGGGGAGGGCAGAACCGAGCCCCCAGCCCTGCCAGGGTGGGACAAGCATCGCCTCTGCCCTACCCGCTCCAGGACCACCCACCAAGACAGTGTAAGAGAGAATGAATGGATAGCTTGGCTGGGGAGGGGATGGAGAGGTTAGAGGAGTAAAGATGGCAACGCCAAACTAATCATCTTTATTCTGGTTACATTACTGCTCTTTTTTATTTGTTGTTTAAAAAATAGCCACCCTTGACTTTGTTATGTATATTATTTATGATGAGGACACAAATATTAAGCAGAAATGGGGAAAGTAAAGGCTATTTTCATTGGTACGCTTAGCTTCAAAACCCGGGCGGGTGGATCTGGCAACAAGGCCAATGTTATTTGTATCTACTGTCACTGCGAGTCGAGTTATCACGACTACTTCGCCTCCCAGAGAGAAGCCAGGAGTGTTAAATATATACTTTTTGCCATCGAGTGTCCAAATTGGGTCGCAAGCTGCCATTTACTGGCAGGCATAGCCGAGGACAGACACTTGGGGGCTTGGAATGGACGTAAACAGCTTTAGCAGCGCACTAGCTCGTCACCGACGTACATTATAGCACTAAGATCTAATTGGTCTTATTTATTATATATAGTGTCAAATGACAACAGGAACAACATCACATTAAAAGCATTACATGAATATCGAGCCACCATCCACCAGTACGAGCATGGACTTTTGTTTTTCACAAAGATGCACCTTAAAAGTACATGTTAGCACTCAGTAAGGTCATCGAATCTTACCTTCATGCATTCCTGGATAGTATCAGCATTTGGGAGCAAGTATGAGCTGAAAAAGGGAGGAATACAGTACAGGCGGTGCCTTCAAGGACCGTCAAACAAAGTGGGACAAAACGACACTCACGTTAAACATGCCAAAACCAGGATTTCTAACTATCATCAAATCTTACCTTTATGCATTCCCGGATAGTATCAGCATTTGGGAGCAAGTATGAGGTGAAAAAGGGAAATATAGTATAGGCGGTGCCTTCAAGGACCATCAAACAAAGTGGGACAAAACGACACTTGTATTAAACATGCCAAAACTGGGATTTCTAACTATCATCAAATCTTACCTTTATGCATTCCCGGATAGTATCAGCATTTGGGAGCAAGTATGAGCTGAAAAAGGGAAATACAGTACAGGTGGTGCCTTCAAGGACCGTCAAACAAAGTGGGACAAAACAGCCCTTGCATTAAACATGCATTCAAACATGGATTTCTAACAAAATGTCTATTTGCGATTGTGTGATTAATTATGAGTTAACTGTGGACAAGATGGGATTAATCAGGATTAAATATTTGAATCGAGTGGCAGCCCTAATAGCAATGAATTTAAGGAGCATGAATGAGTCTGTTGCTTTCTTTTTAAAGTGCACCTGTCGCGAGGACCCAGTCCCATTTCCCTCAGCGCCCAGGAGGCGTGGCCTGTGGCGGCGGCCATCACCGAGTACATCAACGCTTACTTCAAGGGCGGACAACACAATCGGTCAGCGTGATGTCTGCAGAGCTTGCATCCTCGTGGATGCCGTCGGAAGACAATAACAAACATCTTCGTTCCCGCTTTTCTCCAGCTGTCTGGTGAAGATCACAGGCGACCTGACGATGTCCTTCCCGGCGGGAATCACTCGCATTTTCACAGCCAACGCCAACGTTCCCGTGCTCAGCTTTCGTCTGGTCAACATCTCCAGGATTGACCACTTCCTGCCTAATCAGAAACTCCTCTACAGGTCAGGAAGTTTTTATTTTTTACCAGACTTTGATGCTTTGTGTCACGTCATGGCGGTCACGGTAACCGATGTGCACGCAGCGATCCTTCCCAGAGTGACCCCGATGCCCGGGACTTCTGGTTCAACATGCCGGCCCTGCAGCTCCACTTGCAGCGGGAAGCCGAAGCCAACCCCCAGGCTTCCTACTACAACGTCGGACTACTCAAGTATCAGGTCGCCATCAAAACACTCTTTGTGTGGCGTTCACGTGCACCAGTCCCAGTTTGAGAAATACGACTTACCGTTGGTGCAGGTCTCCTCCCAGGACCCGGCCAGGGCCCCCCTCCTGCTGTCAGCAGAGTGCCAGCGAAGCGGCACGGTGACCAGGGTGTCTCTGGACTACCACTGCTGTCCTGTGACGGCCCCTTCCACTCAGCTCAACGCCGTCCAGGTCCTGCTGCAGCTGGACCACACTGCCGCCGACCTGCAGTGCCAGCCGCCCGCCTCCTGGTGAGCCACAACTCCTTCATATTTATTTATATATATATATATATATATATATATATATATATATATATATATATATTATGAAAAAATACAATTAAATACAATTAGTAATTGTAAGATAAAAATATACAAAGGGGGGCCCTGACTAGAAAATGAAGAAATATTACATTAAAAAAACAAAAATAATAATGTAACAAATAAATCTAATAATAATGAATAATAAAAGAGCGAAGAATTTTGACAAAAATATTTTCAAATATACAATTAAATACAAGTAATCATTGTTAAATAAAAACAATTAATAAATGAGTGTAGCTAGTGCAACTTTAAAAACAAAATGAAAAAATAAAGCTTAAAAAAACAAAAGTAATAAATATAATACATAAACAATAATAAGTAAAAAATAACAAAAGCTATTAATTAAGAAATAATATATTTTTTGTAATATATTCATTCATTCATTCATTTTCTACCGCTTTTCCTCACAAGGGTCGCGGGGGTGCTGGAGCCTATCCCAGCTGTCTTAGGGCGAGAGGCGGGGTCCACCCTGGACTGGTGGCCAGCCAATCACAGGGCACATATAGACAAACAACCATTCACACTCACATTCATACCTATGGACAATTTGGAGTGGCTAATTAACCTAGCATGTTTTTGGAATGTGGGAGGAAACCGGAGTACCCGGAGAAAACCCACGCATGCACGGGGAGAACATGCAAACTCCACACAGAGATGGCCGAGGGTGGAATTGAACCCTGGTCTCCTAGCTGTGAGGTCTGCATGCTAACCACTAGACTGCCGTGCCGAACTGTAATATATATTTTGATTGTAATTATTATTCATCAAATAAATACAGTAAAAAGTCAAATGAAAGAAGTTCCGTATGTAAGTAAATAAGTAAAAACGGGAATGTGATGGGAAGCTAAAAATAGCAACAATGTCTTGTAGGTGAAAAAGTCAGTCGGTGTTTTTTGTGCCCCTGCAGGAACGGCGAGGAAAGGCGTCTGCTGTGGAAGCTCTCCAACCTTTCTCCCACCAACCACAGCAAAGGTCAGCGCTGCCTTTGTCCTCTCACCCCCCCTGCCCCCCCCCCCAACAAGGAAGGAAACTAAGCAGCTTGACATTTAAACATTTCCCCACATCTTCATATTCATATTCATATTCATATTCAACCATTCAACCTTAGTGTCTTGTTGAAAACTAAAGTCAACTACAATGTCAGGATTTTCTTCTTGATTCATTGGCCATCATCACATGGTCACATGGTCACATGGTCACATGGTCACATGGTCAGTCCACGTAGGCTCTTAGCTTCATGTGGTGATGGTCACATGACAGGACTGGCATTGGATTTTTTTCCCCATAATTTTTATCACATACATGCATACATACGTATATGCATATGTATGCATACATATGTATGTATACTTACATACATACATACATACATACATACATACATATGTATGCATACATATGTATGTATACATACATACATATGTATGTATACATACATTCATATGTGTATGCATACATATGTAATGTATACGACCTGTTTTCTCATAATTCTTCTATTTTTTATTTCATAAGTTTGACTTTCTTGTCTTCTAATTTTGACTTTTGATCTGCTAACTGTGAGATAAATGATGAATCAGTGGCGGACGTTGGCCTGCAGCCAAAGCGATGTCACACGTGATCATTGTTGACTTTTTGTTCAACTGTTGAGGCATAGTACGGCTTTGTAGGTTCCACTCTGTTTTTCCACTTGTCTCCAAGGCTCGGGGACCCTGTGTGCCAGCTGGCAGTGTTTGGAGGTCCCCCACGGGCCCCCACCCAGCCTGGCTGTTCAGTTTGTGGGCTCCGGGGCCTCGCTGTCTGGCATGGACGTGGAGCTGGTTGGCAGCCGCTATCGCATGTCGCTGGTCAAGAAGCGATTCGCCACAGGTAAACACACATGCAATACAAACATAAGGAAATATAATTATTACTTTATTATGGTGGATCTCTGCTTTTTGGGGAGGTGACATTCTGGGACAGCAAATGGGGGAAAAAAAAATCTATCCAATTTTGGATCAACATTTGCAATAAGAGTGACTGCTGTAATAGTAGATTCAGCTCCAGTAGGTACTCAGCACTCATGAATGATCATCATGTAAGATGATTGATGAACACATGGAATCATGATGTCATGGTGTAGCTTTACACTATGGTGTGTTCAAAGACCGCCAAAAAAGGTGGGAAATCTCAACGCTTCACAAAGAAATGTGTTCAATTTGTGCTGTACATAAATAATCAAATAAATACTATACTATACTAAGAATAATTATTTTTTATTTTTTTTCTTCTTCTCTGACAGGGAAGTACATGGCCGGTTGCAGCTTGTGATGTTTGCTTCCATCCATCTTTCCCAGAATGTTGCAGCATCAAGACGACGTCCTGGAGACGAGGCACATTGTGCCAACAAGCACTTAGTTCTGACTGTGTTTACTGCTGTTTTAGGACCAATCTATCATCTTCTTCTTCTTCTTCTTCTTCTCCTCCATTTTCACTCATGTTTCTCGTCTTTGTCTGGAGGAAAAGTTCTTTGTTTTCTTCTCGTGCCTTTTTGTTTACCAGACTGCAAACCAAGCTAAAGGTCCGTTACAGGGAAGCATGTGATTAATAAGTTAAATGACCGTCGCAAATATCCTAAATGACTAAACAGGGTTGTTAGATCTTTTAAACCTTTAAAAAAAAGCAAATGTTTGTATATCTGCTACAAAAAAAAGGATGTGTGATGTTGATATTTGATAAAGAAATTACGCAAGATGTTGGTTTACGCCAGTTTATTATAACACATTGTGACAAGTACAAAATACAGCCTGTATTATATGCAGTATAACAACCATCATCTGTTCTTGGGCTAGATAAAGTGGAGGTTTAAAAAGACACAAAAATAAGGGTTTCAGTATACTTGTAAGAGGACCCAACTCTAGTTCCATAAAAAAAAAAAATCATCTGCCAAAAAATCTAAAACAGTTTTACAAAACATGGAAAAGAAACATTACAAGTTTCCAAAGCACTTGAAGGCAACACGTCTCAAAAAGCCTTAAATAAGTCGAGCACGAGAGGTGAGGACGGGATTGTGGGCGGGGCCGGGGGAATCAATCAATCAATCAATCAATTAAGCGACCATTCATTGGCCGAGGCCGGTGTGATCTTTATATATTGAACGGTTGGGAACAAATCCAATTTTTTTTTTTTTTTTTTTTTTGGACACAAAGAATTAAGGCCACAGAACACGCACACACACACCACATCATATAAAGATATATGTAATATATAATTTATTAAACTTATAACCATCCTCCTGTTAGCGTTGTACCTAATCCAAAGGGGCCTCAGCAGGGGGTGACATGATGATGACGATGATGATGATGCTACTATAGGTCTGCAGTGGAACTATTTACATACAATGAACCGTCAATACTCGCCTTGTGTCATCTCAGCCAACACGGCATAGAACTCTAGTGAGGTAAACTACGGGTTACCACGGTAACGCACATTAGAATGAAGCAAAGGTCCTTTGGGTCCATTGGTTGCATGTTTAATCTTGTCCTGGTTTTTTTTTTTTTTTTTTTTTTTTTTCATATGCTGCAAACTGCAGCAGAGGCAACATGGGCGTACACACACACACGCACACGCACACGCACACGCACACGCACACCTCCACTTTGTTTAAAGGTGCTCTGAGACAATACATTCATTGTGCGGTCGAGGCACAGCTGAGGGACAGGTCGACATCCGGTGTGATGTTTTTTTTTTTGTTTTTTTTTTTCATCGTTAGCAATCTAAGGCACTCAAATGACAACATGGCACCGCTAACTTGAACGAAAGCACACATGAGCACCACGTAGCACACCCAATTAAAAAAAAAAAAAGAATGCACTAATTCATTCACAGTTGCAGTAAAATAAAGTAAAAAAACCCAAACAAAAGCAAAGACCTGTGCAGCTCTATTTACCGTGACATCATGGCTACTATGTATAGGGGATAGAAAATGTACACGTTGCACCGATCAGCGCTTCAGGGCAGGTTTGGGGGGGGGGGGGGGGGGGGTCACGTCTCACATCTCCTGCAGAGGGTGGCTCATTTCGATGCGCTCCCTCTTGACGGCCGGCTCGCTTCGGGACACGTCAGCCTCGCTGCCCAGGTCGCTCATCTCGTCAGAGAAGGACACGTCTGACGGAGCGGAAAAACAATCAGATTCCAGAAGCACGATATTGAAAAAACCAACAAACAGCCACAGTCTTACCTTTTTCCATGAGCGCTGGCATCATGGAAGTCAGGTCGCTGAACTGTAAGGACACCCAAAAAAAGAGCGTGACTGTTTGAGAGCAGTAAGGGAAGGCGTTATTGTGACGTCAGGAGCTGCCATCACCTCCCCCATGACGGCGATGGGCGTCTCCCCGGTGGCCTGAGCCACGCGGTGTTCCACCAGGTAGAACATGTACTCGTCGTACAGCAGGCGGATCAGGTGGAAAGAACCGAAACTGGCTGCGCTGCGCAGAGTCAGGTCTCGGATCACCATGGAGCTGTGGGGGAGAAGATGGAGGTTAGGAAGGGACAAAAAAGTTGTTTTGGTGGGGGGCTACTGTATGGGCCAGGATTTTTATATTACTGTAAAAATAGCTTGTCTAATTCAATATTAATATATGGAGCACAGAAAACCTGTTAATGACTTTCAAAAAAAAACATACATACATACGTATGTGTGTACATACATACATACACATACATACATATATACGTACACATACATATGTATACATACATACATACGTACACATACATACATACGTACGTACACATACATACATACACATACATACGTACGTACACATACATACATACGTACGTACGTACACATACATACATACGTACACATACATACATACGTACACATACATACATACATACATACACATACATACATACATACACATACATACATACGTACACATACATACATACATACACATACACATACATACATACACATACATACATACATACACATACATACATACGTATGTGTGTACATACATACATACACATACATACATATATACGTACACATACATACATACATACATACATACATACATACATACATACATACATACATACATACATACACATACATATGTACACATACATACATACATACATACACATACATACATACACATACATACATACACACGTACACATACATACATACGTACACATACATATGTATACATACATACATACGTACACATACATACATACGTACGTACACATACATACATACACATACATACATACGTACACATACATACATACACATACATACATACATACATACACATACATACATACGTACACATACATACATACATACGTACACATACATACATACATACACATACATATGTACACATACATACACATACATACATACATACATACACATACATACATACATACACATACATACATACGTATGTGTGTACATACATACATACGCATACATACATATATACGTACACATACATATGTACACATACATATATACGTACACATACATATGTACACATACATACATACATATGTACACATACATACATACATACATACACATACATATGTACACATACATACATACATACGTACATACATACATACATACACATACATACATACACATACATACATACACACGTACACATACATACATACATACATACGTACATACGTATACATACATACATACGTATACATACATACACACACACACACACACAAGTATACATGCATACGTATACATACATACGTGTACATATGTATGTGTACGTATGTATACATACATACGTACGCATACACATACATACGTGTACATATGTATGTATACATGTATGTGTACATACATACATATGTATGTATGTGTACATACATACATGTATACGTACACATACATATGTACACATACATACATACATACATACATATGTACACATACATACATACATATGTACACATACATACATACATATGTACACATACATACATACATTACATACATATGTACACATACATACATATGTACACATACATACATACGTACACATACATACGTACACATACATACATATGTATACATACATACATACATACATATGTACACATACATACATACATACACATACATACATACACACACACACACACACAAGTATACATGCATACGTATACATACATATACATACATACACACATACATATAGATACATACACAAACACAAGTATACATGCATACGTATACATACATTTACGTATGTATATATACGTACGTACGTACGTATATATACATACGTACATACATACATATACGTATGTACGTACGTACGTATATATACATACGTACATACATACATATACATACGTACGTACGTACGTATATATACATACGTACATACATACATATACATACGTACGTACGTACGTATATATACATACGTACATACATACATATACATACGTACGTACGTACGTACGTATACATACATACGTACGTATACATACATACATACGTATACACACACACATACGTATACACACACACATACGTATACACACACACATACGTATACACACACACATACGTATACACACACACATACGTATACACACACACATACATACATACATATGTATACACACATACATACATATACACACATACATACATATGTATACACACATACATATGCATACACACATATGTATACACACATACATATGCATACATACATACGTATACATACATACATATACACACACACACATACACACATACATATACATACATACGTACACATATACACACACACACGTATACATGCATATGCATATGTATACATATACACACACACACATATGTAACATCCATATGTATACATATATATGTATACATATATATAGTATATACATACATACATATATATATATATATATATTAGAAGTACTGACTATTACACAACATAGATGCTCTGAAGTTTGTCTTTTTGCTATTTCCTATCTCTCTTCTCCTATTTGTAATAATGTGACCAAGTACAGTAGGGTGTGAAGAAGGCCCTATCTATATATATATCTATATCTATCTATATATATGTGTATATATATGTGTATATATATATATAGGCGTTAGGTGGAGTACCTGTAGAAGGACCATTTAAGCAGGAACTGGCGTGCTGCCTTGGGGAAGCTGGGGCTGCCCTGGTGGGGTTTGAGCACCTGAGAGACCACGTTGTCCAGCCAGGTGGCCCACTGATCCAGAGAGCTCTGCTGCTGCAGGGTGACTTTAAAGTCCTGCTCCAGACGCTGGACCACACTCTCGTCACACTGACACACCCATGATGCCTGTTCCTGTTACACACCACACACACACACACACACACACACACAATGTCAGCAAGACTGCACCACAATGACCACCACTAAACATCTGAGAAGAAAAACTATCATCCACCTGAACATTAGCAAAGTCCACCCGGTTGAGGTCGGAGAGCATCTGGTTGATCTGTGAGGTGTTCTGGAGGACGGCACGGGCGGCCTGGGCCAGGTGGTTGAGGCTGGTGTAACGTCTCAGAGTCTGCGCAAAGGCGCTGACCACTGCCACCTACACACACACACACACACACACACACACACACACACACACACACCATCTGAATTTTAGAGGTGCTCAAGCCCCAGTCAGAAAGATATCAATCCATACAGCATAGTACAGTACAATATATTAATAATTATTAATAACTATTATGCTCTAACACAGAAGCAGTCTGATCTTTTCCCCCATTTTTGCTGCTGTTGTTTCAAAATTTTACAAATATTTAAACTTTCAACTCATAAATTTTGGTACATTTTCTTTTTGTAATATTACACATTTAATCCCATAATATTTTGACTTTATTCCCAAAATATTATAACATTTTCCCAAAGCTAATTTTCAAAAATGACTTTAATTTGTTTTGTTTGTTGCTGAAAATGATACAACTTTGAATTTTTTTTTTAATATTTCAACATCCTGCTGCTAATATGACATTATTATTATTCTCGTAAAATTGCTACCTTTTTTCTCTTCATATTTTGACTTTATTCTGCTAAAATGTTTTTTTTTCCACCATTTTTTTTTTAACTCTGACTTTTTTTTTCATCATTTTTGTTGTGTTTTTTTTTAATCTTAACTTTCTTCTGGTAATTATGACTTTATTTCCATAATATTATAACATTTTCCCAAAGCTAATTTTCCAAAAATGACTTTCATTTGTTTTGTTTGTTGCTGAAAATTTTACAACTTTTAAAAAAAAAACTTTAATATTTCAACATCCTGCTGCTAATATGACATTATTATTATTCTCGTAAAATTTCTACCTTGTTTCTCTTCATATTTTGACTTTATTCTGCTAAAATGTTTTTTTTTCCACCATTTTTTTTTTAACTCTTAACTTTCTTCTGGTAATTATGACTTTATTTCCATAATATTTTGACAGTATTCTTGTAACATAGAACTTAGATTAAATTAGAACCCCAAACTATTTTTATGTTTTTTTGTTTGTTGCTGAATGGCTTATAAAAATTATTTTTAGAAATATTTAAAAAATAATGCTACTAATATGAAATTTTTTCCCCCATATTATGTTATTCTCATAAAATTGTTACCTTTTTTCTTATTAGTACAGCGTTTTCTCTTAATATTTTGACTTTATTCTAATACAATTACAGCAGTTTTTCCCAACATTTCTGTTATTTTCTTTCCAACTAGATGTATTGACATGTTTTTTTTAACCAAACCGCTCGCTCCCAAAAATGTATTCATACATCTTTAACTTTTTTTGGAGGCGATGAATGAGAGCAGGTTTGTTACAGTTTTAAGCCCAGAAAAACGGCCACAAGGTGGCAGAAGTGCCTTTTACAACAAAACTTCAAAGACTGCAACTTTCCCACAGTAATATACCCGACAACCAGGAAGTGAAAGGCATGGAGTCTTGTAGCGTACACACACACACGCACACGCACACGCACACGCACACACACACACGCACACACGCACACACACAGTTCAGTTCCTAATGTGAAAATTGTAAACAGTTCATGGTGTTATATTTGTAAATAAATAGTTACAACGTTTTTTTTGTGCGTGTTTATGTTGTTTCGACATTTTGGCTAAATGCATGTCAAAGTTCATTCATTCATTCACAACCATTCACACTCACATTCATACCTATGGACAATTTGGAGTCGCCTAGCATGTTTTTGGAATGTGGGAGGAAACCGGAGTACCCGGAGAAAACCCACGCATGCACGGGGAGAACATGCAAACTCCACACAGAGATGGCCGAGGGTGGGGAAAGACAAAATAAGAACCCAAAAAGTTACCACTTCCACACAAAATAGGAGAAGAACTCATTCATTGATTCATTCATTTTCTACCGCTTTTCCTCACAAGGGTCGCGGGGGTGCTGGAGCCTATCCCAGCTGTCTTCGAGCGAGAAGCGGGGTACACCCTGGACTGGTGGCCAGCCAATCACAGGGCACATATAGACAAACAACCATTCACACTCACATTCATACCTATGGACAATTTGGAGTGGCTAATTAACCTAGCATGTTTTTGGAATGTGGGAGGAAACCGGAGTACCCGGAGAAAACCCACGCATGCACGGGGAGAACATGCAAACTCCACACAGAGATGGCCGAGGGTGGAATTGGACCCGGGTCTCCGAGCTGGTGTCACAAAGTGAAATTGATTTAGATTTTTACAGATTATTTCTATAAACTTGACACAGCTTTCATATTGTCTTTTATCTGTCACAATATTCAAGATACAATATGTGTTTCACACAGAAAAAACAACAGGAAGTAGTCAGGTATTATTGTTTGTGTCGCCAGTCACCTTAGTGCGGATGATTTCTTGAGGGAAGCTGGTCATGGCGTTAGTCAGCCATCCCTCCAGACTCTTGGCGAAGTTCCTGATGGCCTGAGTGAGAGTGCCTGGAGGGGAACAACAAGTCGTCTTACAAGGCGCCCCAGTTTGAGCGACACAAACAGGCGTGATAATATCGTTTTTGAGAATACACTAACTGGGAACGGGACGCAGCACATCGGGGATGAGGATCTCTACCAAGGCCTGGTAGAGGATGTGGTCGCAGCTTCTCATCCATAGTCGGACCGGTTCATATTTACACAGAGCCACGAGCTTCTCTCTGGGCAGGACGCCGTCCAGTTCATCATCACTAAGATAAGATAAGATAAGATATGCCTTTATTCGTCCCTCAGTGGGGAAATTAGCATTGCACAGCAGCAAGAGTACAGAATCAGTTAAGCAGTACAAAATACACAATATGGAAAAATATACAATAGGTTATCACATGGTTTGTCTGGTATCAGGCTGATACTGGCACGCGGGGGCATGATACTGGGCCTGATACCAGACAAACCATGTGATGATCTTATTATCACATACTGTTTAATCATGAGCTTATTATCACGTACTATTTAATATTTACTATTATACTAATATTTACTATACTATACTGTATATGTACTATACTGTAGTATGTGATAAAATACATTATCACATACTACAGTATGAATTGGCCCTGTACCCTAGAAAGCGCCCATGAATGATACGGGAAAAGGCCCAAATGATACTGTGTCAAAGCCCAGGGCAGTGATACTGATAAAATATAGTTTAACCATGTCCAGTATCAGCCCCCGTAGCTGTCCACTCTGGTATCGTGCCCGTGAAACAACCAATCAGAGAACAGCTCACGAGTGCTTAGTGCCTAGTGCTTCTCCAGTCACCAAAAAAACCCAAACTTGATTAATGGAACTTTAATTGTCAGACATTGATAAAATAAGACTGTTGATAAAATATTATTGTTGAAATATTTTTGCAATTGTTGTGTTTACACTGTTTAGATATAATACATGTAATAAACTGAACATTTTCTGGAAACAAAATGGTCTTTTGATTCAATAGTACGTGATAATAAGCTCATGATTCAATAGCACGTGATAATAAGATCATCACATGGTTTGTCTGGTATCAGGCCAGGTATCATGCCCCCAAGTGTCCGTATCAGCCCGAGACCGAAGGTGATAACCTATAAGTATGTAGATAATATGAAACGAGATGAGATATATGACCAGTGTATACACTGAGATCTTGCTTGTGAGTTAATATGAGGCGTTATGGAAATACTTCACATTGAACTTAGTATATTGCATTTAGAGCCTTTAATATTGCACATGGAAGTTGATCAGATATTGCACAGTGAATGGGGGTCTGGAGTAACTATACTGACTATATGAAGAGCTTGCAACCAAAAGGCGCTAAATCCAATGTTCACTAAGTTGCATGTTTTTCATGAGTTTAATAGACCTCTGTCATGTGTATCCAATTCACATATTTTGGTCTTGAAATCATTTTTAAAAATATGAAAAAAAGTGATGTGAAATTTATGCTTTCAACCAAAAGGTGCTATTTCCATTTCAGATTTCAACCAAAAGGAGCTAAATCCCTTTCTTTATTCTTTATTCTGATAATCCGACCAATCAGAGAGAAGAATACAATTGGCACTGCACATACAGAAAGCCAGTATCAGTGCGCATCCTGTTTTGTTTGTGTACATTAAGTACACGTATGATAGTTACAGTATGTTATGCAATTCAGGAGACCACAAATTGTGTTTTTACAGTATTCTGTAACATGGAAGTTTTTTTTACGCCATAAAAGGCATGTCTCTACCTTGACACCTCCAACTTTCATGAGAAACATTATTTTACTTGTACTAAAAAACATACAATGTAAAGAGTTTGTAATGAGATGATTTTTGTCACTGTCACCTTCATGGTGCAGTCAAATATGAGCACTGCTTTTAATTACATTTTTATTATTGTCTGCAAATTGTTATTTTTCATGTGGGTATGATTGGGTATGTTGGTTAAGCACCTTACATTCTTTTACAACAATGCCATTGAGGAAGTTAAAGGTGACTTCAAATTTATTTCAGCCAAAAGGCGCTAAATCCGAAAAAAAATTAATAAAAAAAAATTATATAAAATACATGGTGTGTGCAGGATTTTTATAGCATGCATTTTTACGACCTATATTGATAGCTCTTTCATTTGCAATATAGACTTGATGACCAAATAGATTGATATGCGCGTAATTAAAAATCATTGATTTTCTCCAAATCAGTCAAAATGGATTTAGCGCCTTTTGGTTGCAAGCTCTTCATATAAAAGCACATAAGTGCAACATATTGGGTGGTTTTATTACATAAAAGCCATGCAAGCTTTGTGTTTTTGCTATGAAGTATCTGCTCTGACCTGTTGGGGATGGTGGTGCTTCCTTCACTAGATGGCGCTGTTGAGTACCAAAAGGTCTGCCAGAGTTTTTCAATGTAGTGGAACTGGAGGTTCATGACAACATCCAGAGTAGCCTGCAGGCGGCAGAGAGGGAGAGGGAGGGGTGGGGGGTGTGCAAGAGGGAGGGAAGGAGGGAGGGGGACAAAACACTGAGAGTGGAACCATGGCAACCAGACACACAACACAGCTCCTACAGGCTGCTATAACGCTCACTGTGGGCCCTGACTGGTTTCGACTGAGAGCCAGCGGGAAGACAACACATCAATCATGGGGCAGGAGAACCAAAGGTCATGTTTAGGTTTTTCATCTCCACTTCAAATTTGAGGCGGATTTCCACACTTTCCTGTCCTGGTGGTAACATCTCGACCTCGGTTGACCTGTGTCACTTCTTCTTAAACGTGTGCGTTGCTCTGAGGAGGTACACAAACTAAACAGGACATAGCTTGAAACAAAAAAAACAGCATCCAAAAGGTCAACAAATGAGGAGGTACGACATTGGACTCCAAATTCTGTCGTTATATATCGCAGCATTTCTCATGTTCCTAATAAATTGGCAAGAGCACACAGACGGCGCCGAGTGTCAACACCGTTTTCCACGTCTCACTCCCTCCCTCAGCGAGCCCTTGCTGGATCTTTTTTTACAAAGCGGTGTAGGCTTCGATCACATGCTATGTTTTTTTTTTTTTGCGTCTGCTGAGCTGTCACCATGGCAACCTTGTTTACGGTTGCCCACGGCAACAGGTCAAACACAGAACTCCAAAACAAAAAGGAGAATTCCCCCAACCCCGCTGAACAAGCATGAAGTAGCATGAAAGCATGCTAACATGTACTGACCATGTACTGCTCTCATGTACTGACCTGTGTACTGTATTTATGGGCAGGTTTCTCATGTACTGACCTATGTAGTACTGTATTTATGGGCAGGTTTCTCATGTACTGACCTGTGTACTGTATTTATGGGCAGGTTTCTCATGTACTGACCTATGTACTGTATTTATGGGCAGGTTTCTCATGTACTGACCTATGTAGTACTGTATTTATGGGCATGTTTCTCATGTACTGACCTATGTAGTACTGTATTTATGGGCAGGTTTCTCATGTACTGACCTATGTACTGTATTTATGGGCAGGTTTCTCATGTACTGACCTGTGTACTGTATTCATGGGCAGGTTTCTCATGTACTGACCTATGTGGTACTGTATTTATGGGCAGGTTTCTCATGTACTGACCTGTGTACTGTATTTATGGGCAGGTTTCTCATGTACTGACCTATGTACTGTATTTATGGGCAGGTTTCTCATGTACTGACCTATGTACTGTATTTATGGGCAGGTTTCTCATGTACTGACCTGTGTACTGTATTTATGGGCAGCATGGAGCATGGAGTTTTGTTTTGCCTCAGAGCAAAAAAAACCAAAAACAAAAAACAGAGAAAAGCAACACATGATCACGTTCATGGCGGTGTACAGAACAGAATATGTCCCGGGACAATCTCAAACTTCTGCACAAACACGTCATTTGTGTTGAAATCTTTCATAACATAAGCTAATAAGAAGCCCACCAGCTAATGAGATAACAGCTCATTGTTGCCTCACAAATGACGGGAACTAAGTCAGCGGCGTTAACATCAAACAAAAAAAAGCGGCGTGAGAGTGACAGAAATGTGCCTTGCAGACAAAGACGAGGGCGAGCCTGTGTGCCCGTTCCACAGACAAGACAACACAAAAGGCCTTGCGAGGGGGGCCGCCACAAAGACACCAAGATGTCCACCCAGCGCACAGAAAGGTTAATTGGCATGTCTTGAAAGCGGCGTGCTGATGAAAAGACAGCTGGAACAAAGGGAGCACGGGGAGGATGGACAAGAGGCGGCCAGTGATAATGCGATAAAGCACTTGGCTGCTTTAATCACACGCGCTGCTGTCTGTTAAGCCCCTCGACTGTAATGTTTCTTATTATTTCATTCCAGGGTGGAAACTTTGCTCTCACATTCGTGGGCCGACCCGTCAAGCGAATGACACAATGCGATGATGTCTGACTAAGGTCATAAGCCCTGACACCTGATGGATTGCCCTGAGTCACTTAAGCAAAATACTTCATTTATTAGAGCAGGGGTCTAAAACTCAATTTACCTGGGGGCCACCGGAGCTAGGTTCTGGCTGCATCAGGTTTTCAAAAAAACCCAAAACGTATTTATTAAAAACTGGGAAAAAAATCAATTAAAAAAAAAAAAAAAAACTATCTTCAATGCGTTTGCTTCTGCTATACCCTACACTTTTTCAGTACTTTGGTTCCGGTTTTCCACACCAAAATATCTGATAAATATCTTCATTTTTATTTTTCTATACACAAAATAAGATTAAAAAAAATAAACAAATTAAGAATAAAGACAATAAATCATTCATTCATTCATTTTCTACCGCTTTTTCCTCACGAGGGTCGCGGGGGTGCTGGAGCCTATCCCAGCTGTCTTCGGGCGAGAGGCGGGGTACACCCTGGACTGGTGGCCAGCCAATCACAGGGCACATATAGACAAACAACCATTCACACTCACATTCATACCTATGGACAATTTGGAGTCGCTAATTAACCTAGCATGTTTTTGGAGTGTGGGAGGAAAACCGGGAGTACCCGGAGAAAACCCACGCACGCACGAGGAGAGCATCCAAATTCCACACAGAGATGGCCGAGGGTGGGGAAGGACAAAATAAGAAGCCAAAATGTTACCACTTCCACACAAAATAGGAGGAGAACTCATTCATTCATCCATTTTCTACCGCTTATCCTCATGAGGGTCGCGGGGGTGCTGGAGCCTATCCCAGCTGTCTTCGGGCGAGAGGCGGGGTACACCCTGGACTGGTGGCCAGCCAATCACAGGGCACATATAGACAAACAACCATTCACACTCACATTCATACCTATGGACAATTTGGAGTCGCTAATTAACCTAGCATGTTTTTGGAATGTGGGAGGAAACCGGAGTACCCGGAGAAAACCCACGCATGCACGGGGAGAACATGCAAACTCCACACAGAGATGGCCGAGGGTGGAATTGAACCCTGGTCTCCTAGCTGTGAGGTTTGTGCGCTAACCAGTAGACCGCCGTGCCGCCTGTTCTCAAATATCTTAATTTTTATTTTTCTATACACAAAATAAGATAAAAAAAATAAACAAATTAAGAATAAAGACAATAAATCAATCAATCAGTAATAAATAAGTAAAATAATAATAAAACAGCAAAATAGAAAAACATAAGAAACCACATACAGTTGGTAGAGAAATTATTTTTTTTCATATTCAAATGTACAGTATTAACAGTTATTTAATCTTTAACATGAACATTAATGAAAGTTAATAATTGTACCCAATTAGCAAGTTAGCATCGTACTCAGTTCCATCTGGGAGCAGCGTCGTAACTTTAACAACATGTTTGATGAGATGCTTCATCTTCACGTGTATTTTACCTTTTATTAAAAATCATTTCCTGCATTTATTTATACCCAGCGTCATATAAGCCTTTAGCTTCATTGCTAATCCAAAGCTAAACAGGGCGGGGTAACAGGGTAGGGTAACAGTATGGGTGGGGGCCAAATCATGTTAATTGTGTCCGGTGTGAACACAGCTTTAAGCGGTCATTTCAACATTAAACTTTGGTATCAAGGTGGGGGCCTCAAAGTAGCGGCCCGCGGGCCTGTATTAGAGGAAATGCTGCCACTTTAGCACGTAGCTTGATGACACCATTTAGTTCAGTTCAATTAAATCCGGCTACACATATTTTAACTGTGTTAGTAAGGGTTTGAGTACTGAGGACAACAAATGTAGCCAAGGACGCCATGAAGGGTGGTGAAAAAGCACGGTCGCCACCTACCTCGCAGTGGTCTCTGTAGAGCGTCTGCAGCTTCTTGATATCGTTCATGCTGATGTGCTCGGGTAGCGGCTGATTGCCCACTTCGGGGGTTGGAAACTCAGGCAAGCTGTGGGACGTGTCTGCAGGAAGCACAAAAGGCCCACAGGTCACGGCTTATTTGAGTCACACACGTGAATGCCTTCACTGAATGCAAGTAGATAGAGATGCTCCATATTGGCTTTGTTATCGATAAACTAATCAATACCGTACATTTCTCTTGGAGATGGATGTTAGTGCGGCCCGCGCAAGTTTGATATGGATGCTGTATGGTATCATGTACCCAGAAAATATTATTACGTTTGATTCATGTTCATGTTAAAGGTTAAATAACTGTTAATAGTTATCCTCCATATCCGTGTGGAAGTGGTAAGTTTTTGGCTTTTTAAGTTTAAAGGAAATAACTTGAAGGCTACCGTTTAGGTCGCTAGCTCTCTAGTTTGCGAGTTAGCATGTGTACTGTATTCATGGGCAGGTTTCTCATGTACTGACCTATGTACTGTATTTATGGGCATGTTTCTCATGTACTGACCTATGTAGTACTGTATTTATGGGCAGGTTTCTCATGTACTGACCTATGTACTGTATTTATGGGCAGGTTTCTCATGTACTGACCTATGTACTGTATTTATGGGCAGGTTTCTCATGTACTGACCTATGTACTGTATTTATGGGCAGGTTTCTCATGTACTGACCTATGTACTGTATTTATGGGCAGGTTTCTCATGTACTGACCTATGTACTGTATTTATGGGCAGGTTTCTCATGTACTGACCTATGTAGTACTGTATTTATGGGCAGGTTTCTCATGTACTGACCCGTGTACTGTATTCATGGGCAGGTTTCTCATGTACTGACCCATGTACTGTATTTATGGGCAGGTTTCTCATGTACTGACCTATGTACTGTATTTATGGGCAGGTTTCTCATGTACTGACCTATGTACTGTATTCATGGGCAGGTTTCTCATGTACTGACCTATGTACTGTATTCATGGGCAGGTTTCTCATGTACTGACCTATGTACTGTATTCATGGGCAGGTTTCTCATGTACTGACCTATGTACTGTATTTATGGGCAGGTTTCTCATGTACTGACCTATGTACTGTATTTATGGGCAGGTTTCTCATGTACTGACCTATGTAGTACTGTATTCATGGGCAGGTTTCTCATGTACTGACCTGTGTACTGTATTTATGGGCAGGTTTCTCATGCACTGACCTATGTACTGTATTTATGGGCAGGTTTCTCATGTACTGACCTATGTACTGTATTTATGGGCAGGTTTCTCATGTACTGACCTATGTACTGTATTTATGGGCAGGTTTCTCATGTACTGACCTATGTACTGTATTTATGGGCAGGTTTCTCATGTACTGACCTATGTACTGTATTTATGGGCAGGTTTCTCATGTACTGACCTATGTACTGTATTTATGGGCAGGTTTCTCATGTACTGACCTATGTACTGTATTTATGGGCAGGTTTCTCATGTACTGACCTATGTACTGTATTTATGGGCAGGTTTCTCATGTACTGACCTATGTACTGTATTTATGGGCAGGTTTCTCATGTACTGACCTATGTAGTACTGTATTTATGGGCAGGTTTCTCATGTACTGACCTATGTAGTACTGTATTTATGGGCAGGTTTCTCATGTACTGACCTATGTAGTACTGTATTTATGGGCAGGTTTCTCATGTACTGACCTGTGTACTGTATTTATGGGCAGGTTTCTCATGTACTGACCTATGTACTGTATTTATGGGCAGGTTTCTCATGTACTGACCTATGTACTGTATTTATGGGCATGTTTCTCATGTACTGACCTATGTAGTACTGTATTCATGGGCAGGTTTCTCATGTACTGACCTATGTACTGTATTTATGGGCAGGTTTCTCATGTACTGACCTATGTACTGTATTTATGGGCAGGTTTCTCATGTACTGACCTATGTACTGTATTCATGGGCAGGTTTCTCATGTACTGACCTATGTACTGTATTTATGGGCATGTTTCTCATGTACTGACCTATGTAGTACTGTATTCATGGGCAGGTTTCTCATGTACTGACCTATGTACTGTATTTATGGGCAGGTTTCTCATGTACTGACCTATGTACTGTATTTATGGGCAGGTTTCTCATGTACTGACCTATGTACTGTATTTATGGGCAGGTTTCTCATGTACTGACCTATGTACTGTATTTATGGGCAGGTTTCTCATGTACTGACCTGTGTACTGTATTTATGGGCAGGTTTCTCATGTACTGATCTATGTAGTACTGTATTTATGGGCAGGTTTCTCATGTACTGACCTATGTACTGTATTTATGGGCAGGTTCCTCATGTACTGACCTATGTACTGTATTTATGGGCAGGTTTCTCATGTACTGACCTATGTACTGTATTTATGGGCAGGTTTCTCATGTACTGACCTGTGTACTGTATTTATGGGCAGGTTTCTCATGTACTGACCTATGTACTGTATTTATGGGCAGGTTTCTCATGTACTGACCTATGTACTGTATTTATGGGCAGGTTTCTCATGTACTGACCTATGTACTGTATTAATGGGCAGGTTTCTCATGTACTGACCTATGTACTGTATTTATGGGCAGGTTTCTCATGTACTGACCTATGTACTGTATTTATGGGCAGGTTTCTCATGTACTGATCTATGTACTGTATTTATGGGCAGGTTTCTCATGTACTGACCTATGTAGTACTGTATTTATGGGCAGGTTTCTCATGTACTGACCTATGTACTGTATTTATGGGCAGGTTTCTCATGTACTGACCTATGTACTGTATTTATGGGCAGGTTTCTCATGTACTGACCTATGTACTGTATTAATGGGCAGGTTTCTCATGTACTGACCTATGTACTGTATTTATGGGCAGGTTTCTCATGTACTGACCTATGTACTGTATTTATGGGCAGGTTTCTCATGTACTGACCTATGTAGTACTGTATTTATGGGCAGGTTTCTCAGGTACTGACCTATGTACTGTATTTATGGGCAGGTTTCTCATGTACTGACCTATGTACTGTATTTATGGGCAGGTTTCTCATGTACTGACCTATGTACTGTATTTATGGGCAGGTTTCTCATGTACTGACCTATGTACTGTATTTATGGGCAGGTTTCTCATGTACTGACCTATGTACTGTATTTATGGGCAGGTTTCTCATGTACTGACCTATGTAGTACTGTATTCATGGGCAGGTTTCTCATGTACTGACCTATGTACTGTATTTATGGGCAGGTTTCTCATGTACTGACCTATGTACTGTATTTATGGGCAGGTTTCTCATGTACTGACCTATGTACTGTATTTATGGGCAGGTTTCTCATGTACTGACCTGTGTACTGTATTTATGGGCAGGTTTCTCATGTACTGACCTATGTAGTACTGTATTTATGGGCATGTTTCTCATGTACTGACCTATGTAGTACTGTATTTATGGGCAGGTTTCTCATGTACTGACCTATGTAGTACTGTATTTATGGGCAGGTTTCTCATGTACTGACCTATGTACTGCTGATGGTGCTGGCTCTGAGCTGCTACAGATTGTTCCGGGGTGTTGTTACAGTGGGAGCTCACACACAGGTTGTCAGACATCCCATCCACCTTCTGCAGAGGTTTGAACCTACAAAAGCAGGACAGACCAGGATATTGGTTTAGTTGAGTAGATGACTCTTGTGTTAGCTTCAAGAGTACATATAAAAATGAGAATTAAGCTCAATCATCGAATAAAATGAAACGTTAAGAAACAGAGATGGAGACGATGACAGGATGAGCTAAGAATGCTGACCTTTGCTTCTGGTGGACAGGCTGCTGCCTCATGGCCATGTACTGGGTGTCTTCTTGCAGCCGGTTTAGTGGAGAATCTGGCTTCACCCGGATGCCATAATAATGATACTTTGAGTTTCCCCTGAAAGATTCAAAAGCCAGAAAAGTATGTCATCGGTGTAATCACTGTCATTAGCATGCCTCCAACATCTAGAAGCATCATCATCCTCATCACATCGCTAATAGCGACATGATTACTGTTATCAGGACCTTGAGCATTTCGAGGGGGAGGGAGTCAGACGCAAAGTCGTACCTGGTTCCAAGGCGACGCGTCCTCAGGCCCATGAAGACTGAGCGAATGAGCTTGCCGAAGGAGGCCGCATTGACCGGATCCAGTTTCTGTTCCTGGCAGTGTCGCAAGTAATGGTTATAGAGGGAGCACCGGGGTAGGCTCACTCCCTCTGCAGTCTCGTAGTTGTCCAGCAGCCACTGGAGCTAAACATATACATGAAAAAATCATAATCAGCCAATGAAGGAAGTCTGTTCATCGACAGTAGACACACACACACTTTACTGCATTAAGGGTAAATTAAGGGTAAATGTCTTATTATTCAGAAATACACATTTCATTACAGATTGTGTTCTAAAAGTCAAATTATACACTGTGCAAGATAAATAAAGGTCTTCAAGCTGATAGTACAAGGTCACGTGAGGTAAATTCAGTGTAATACGCACTGATTAATTCATTATTACACATCACAAAACAACATTTTTCAGTCATGATTTGTCACGGTCTGTCAAGGAACAGATTCACTGTTGCAGCCCAACACCCCCCCGTTTAATGATCGGCTAAACGTGTCCAAGTGGACACGTTCAAAAATACAAATTTCATTACAGATTGTGTTTTAAAAGTCAAATTATACACTGTGCAAGATAAATAAAAGGTCTTAAAGCTGATAGTACAAGGTCACGTGAGGTAAATTCAGTGTAATACGCACTGATTACAGTAAAGTCTTGTTATATCGATATTGTCGGGAGTCGGAAAAAATATCGATATAACCGGACTGTCGATATATCCGATCCTGCGCCGAACTGCATTAAAAGTGGACAATAATGCACTCGACATTGTTCTATAGTATAGAACAATGTTAATTCAATCTTTGCTTAAGGATTTCAACAGAAGAACCAACTGACATAGCATACACACCTATTCCAACGAAGACACAAGCGTACAAATACATGTATTTAATTGTGTTGTATTCAGATATCTTTTTATCGCTTGCAATAATCACTGTTTTTCATATGTACATGCTGGCGTTCGTTGGTTCTTCTGTTGCAGGCATGTGTTTGGCCAGCTATGTGGGGCGGGTTGAGCATGACCTGTGAACCAGGAAGTGCGGGAATCGGTGTGTGTGCTGCGCTCTGGTGGTGGAAGTGTGAAAAATAAAGTTGACTGGAAGCAGCCGTTGGCCGTGTTCTTTTTTGGTATTGAAATCCTTAAGCAAAGATTGATTTAAGCTGCTTTTGTATCGATATAAGCAGACCAAATTGGCTGGCGGGAGATGAAAAGGGCATCGTAGTAACCGGATTATCATAATAACCGGGTATTGTACTAACGGAACTAATTATATCATAAAAGACTAGAAATTTGCCGGGAAATGAAAATTGTATCGTAATAAGCAGTAATTCGTTATAACCGATATCGATATAACGAGACTTTACTGTAATTCATTTTTACACATCACAAAACAACATTTTTCAGTCATGATTTGTCACGGTGTTGCAGCCCAACACACCCGTTTAACGATCGACTAAACGTGTCCAAGTGGAAGCTGACTCCATCATAGAGGGACAGGACAGACTGTTTAGGCTTCTATCAAACTTCTATCAAGTCTTTTTGCTACAATGAAAACACATTTTTTGGAAAAGAAATCACACAAACACAACAAATCCATGCAGAGATGTAAGACATGAGCATGAGAATTTTAAAAAGTGACAGCAAATGAGGGATTGAATAATACTGGGGTCAATAACGCGTGTCAGTGGGACAGTTGCAGGGGGTCAGTCGAGCTAGCGGTTAGGTGGTGTGTTCAATGTCGCAAACATGAGTACACACACACGACCTACAGATCCCAACCCCACCCCTCCCAACCCCACCCAAGTTCTCATGTCCTTTTTCAAAGAAAGTTCCAGATGGACTTACATGGCTGTTGAGCAGGCTGCTTTTGTGACTCGCAATTCCTTCAGACTTTTGGAGGTTTTCAATCGCCATTTCAAGCTAAACAAAGGAGGACCATGCAAAAAAAAAAAAAGTTGGATACAGAAAGGGGGTGGAGGCAAAAGAGCGAAAAAGGGGTGGGGGAAAAAAGAGTCAGAAATAAGCAGAAGTACATTAAAACACAAAAAAAATAGATAAAGGAAATAAGACTGTTAGCAAGCAGCCAGATCATTGCATTTCCATTCGAATCAGTCAGTGTTGCCGCCATTATTGCCACACAAAGCATGCAAATCAAGCGACCGGGAGTTTAGTTAGCTCTGGCTTGCAGTCAGAAACTCTAATGTATGCAAATAGGAACCACAAATAGGGGCAAAGGTCACGTCAAGCTTAGAGACAATAGGTCAACAATGCCACCCCCCCAAAGTACCGTAACTTATCCAACAATACATGTGGAAAACAAAAAGCAACACAAACAATACATTGACATACAGTGCGAAAGTACCTCAGAACTACATCATTTTGTTGTTGATTAGCAAAGATATACAGTAGTTTAAGCGAGTGACATTGAGTGTAGAAGGAAATCAGGACCGAAAGAAAAGGAGGTGCTTCTGCAGCCAAACTGGAGACATAGAAGAAAAGGAGAAAAAAAAGAAGGAGGCATCGTTCCAAGCCCTAAGAATGCTCCAGAGGGCTCTTGGCCAAATGGTAATGAGCCCCAGGGGTTGCTTTGTTTCGTAGGGTCTTCAAGTGCCTGTGAAAACCTCTGAAACAAGGCAGGGTCTGAATTATTTAAGCCGGCGTCCCCCATTCTACGGGCTCTCTTGGTCCCGCTTCACTGCAGAGCCGGGATGCCCCGACTGTGGCGGCTGCAAAGTTTGTCTGTTGATGGCGTGTCGTGTACACTTTTATGCCGATTGGATAGTTACACTGTAAGTGTAGCCAGTTGAGATTCTACAGCACTTTAGAAGACTTCTTGGTGGAAGTCCTAGAGCAGGGGTCTCACGGGCCAAATGTGGAACGCAGGACACTCGTTTGAGGCCCGCGCCTTGATATGAAAGTTTAATGTAAGATGCTGTATGGTATCATGTACCCAGAAAAAAATTACATTTGATTAATGTTCATGTTAAAGGTTAAATAACTGTTAATAGTTATTCTCCCTATCCGTGTGGAAGTGGTAAGTTTTTGGCTATTTAAGTTTAAAGGAAATAACTTGGAGGCTACCGTTTAGGTCGCTAGCTCTCTAGTTTGCGAGTTAGCGTGTGTCTCAAGACCCTGCAGTTGCGCAATCTCAAACACGTGGCCCGCGGGCCAAATGTGGCCCGCAGGACACTAGTTTGAGGCCTGCGCCTTGATATGAAAGTTTAATGTTAGTGCGGCCCGCGCAAGCTTGATATGGATGCTGTATGGTATCATGTACCCAGAAAATATTATTATGTTTGATTAATGTTCATGTTAAAGGTTAAATAACTGTTAATAGTTATCCTCCCTATCCGTGTGGAAGTGGTAAGTTTTTGGCTTATTTAAGTTTAAAGGAAATAACTTGAAGGCTACCGTTTAGGTCGCTAGCTCTCTAGTTTGCGAGTTAGCATGTGTCTCAAGACCCTGCAGTTGCGCAATATGTTGTAAATAAAAAGAGTATAAATGTGACTATAGTCGTGTTTTGTCATGTCTACAGGGCTCTAATAATGCTTTGTTCATTTTAATCTGAAAAGTCTACCCACCAACTATACGTATGTGGTTTCTTATGTTTTTATTATTTGCCGTTTTATTATTATATTTATTTATTACTGATTGATTTTCTTTATTCTTGATTTGTTTATTTATTTTATTTCTTATTTTGTGTAGAAAAATAAAAATTGTATTGTATGAGAATAACGTCATGCTATAACAAGGAAAAGTAATGTCATTGTAGGAGCATAAATTTGAAATATTAAAGACATTGTTTTTTAAATGTCATATTCAAAAAAACAAACAAAACAACAACCAAAGTTATAATTTTGGAAAATTAGTTTGTGGGAAAAAGTTATAATGCGACGAGAATGAAGGTGAAATATAATGCCAATAAAGTCATAATTATGAGACGACAGTTGAAATAGAAAAACAAACAAAAATGCCAATAAAAAAAATAAAAATTAAGATATTTGAGAACAGTGGAATGTTTTATTAGAGCTTTTATTGTACAAAATCGGAACCAAAGCAAAGTTTATTCATTTTTCTGTTTTTAATAAATGCGTTTTTTTTTTTTTTGTTTTTTTTTAGAAAACCTGATGCGGCCCAGCCTCGCCCAGACCCTAGCTCCAGTGGCCCCCAAAGTAAACGGAGTTTGAGTCCCCTGTCCTAGAGCCATGTTACTCCAGCCAGCTCTCGCGGCCAAATAGAGGAATGATGGTGGCTTTGCGGCCTGCCCGTTTAGTCGAGTCGTCAAGGGAAATAAAAAGTGTGGCGGCTAAAGTAGACCATGTATTTGTCACATAATTACGCTGTGACGCAATGGCCGGCCAGTCCAGCGTCCAACTTCATGGTTCACATAACTGTCATTTTTCTATATTATTATCACTGTGATAGGAGTAGGAGCGTTTCTCACCATGGCTGAAGAGGAGCGAGATGAGTGAGATATATGGTTGCGACTTCCTTCCATGTTGCCTCCGTGGATCAAATAGGTGCTGCCGCTGGAGATGATGTGGCTGCTGCTTACGTCCATCGCAATGCCCACCATGCTATGTGGCGGCACACCACCGCTGGCGGAGGACACCACCGTGGCAACGTGAGCGCCACCGGCCTGCGAGTCAAAGTACGATCCCCCACTGTTCTGACCGTACAACTGAGCGTCTGGGTTGTAGTAGGCCGTGCGACTGTGAGGGATCACTGTGGTTAGCATGTAGCGCGAGAACACTCTTCCAAATGAAATTGTACAGCTAGAATTTGTAGGTGGCCGGGTCCTAGCTACGTCACACCAGGCTTTAGAAAACCACAATGTCACGGTAACACAGATACTAGAGATAAATATCGAGATAGATACTTCAAGGCAATGGAAATGTACTTTGGAGAACATTGCTCACATTGTTCCGTTAGTGTAAACCGCCTCTCCGCCTTCCCCTACATAGTGCACCTGGGATGGATACACATGCTGTGATTGCTGCACCTACAAAGAATGAACACAAAATCAAAGCAGGGCAATTTCTTTTCACTTATATTATAGAACAGTGATTTTCAACCACTGTGCCGCGGCACACTCGTGTACCTTGAGAAACCGTCAGGTGTGCCGTGAGGAATTATCCAATATCACTTTTTATAATTAACATTTATTCATCATCATTTGCAAATATTATGTCAATAGCCATTATGTCAATAGTATACATGGACCCAAATATTCCAATTCACTTTGGTTTATTTGCTCAAACGGAAAGAATTGAACAGGGATGGAATATTCCTTTAACCAATCCGATTGAGGTATCTTGTACTCGCTCAAATGGAAAGTTGTCAGGGTGCGTTCTTCTTCGTGGTGTTTTTCTTCTTCTGTTGTTTATTGGCGGTTGGCAAGCAGCTTTCGTATGCATTAGCGCCATCTGTGGAACAGAATCTAAACCCTTCTATACGCCATTCACAAGTCCAGTTTTATTAAAAAAGAAAATATATATCTATATAAAACATGTCCTGAGTTTAATTATAAAATATTAGCAAGATTGAATTTGATCTTTTCCTGTTTAAATTGATCCCGGGTGCGTTCTTTCAGCGCATGCTCAGATATGACGTAACACGCAGATCCAGACGTTCTTCACTTTTAAAAATGGAGGCCAGCAATCGGCATTGGACTGCTAAGCAAAGTTTGTTTTTGATTCAAACTAAATTTCAAGACTGGACAGACGAAAAACTGCCAATACGGAGTTATTCCAACAAGTGGAAGAAAAACTCGGGGAAGCCGGTATCACGTGATGTTGATGTTTACGTTTTACTGGGCATGCCCTATTGACTATTCTGGTTGATTTTCACGGCGCATGTAGACAAGAGATTGGAATATTCCTTTCCATGGATACCATTGTTTCCCGAAAGGTCATTAGGAAAGAGAAAAAGTGGTGATGTAAAAACATGGCTACTGTGGAGTGTCTGTGGTGTAAAGACTGGCATAGCAATGTAATATTGGTCCGTGTGGCAACACCTACCTTGTTCCTCCCATAGACTTATTGATGCACGTGTGAGGTCGTGGTGACATTTTGGAACATTTTTGTTTTTTTTCCAATGTAAAAAAACGTGCCGTGGCTCAAAAAAGGTTGAAAATCACTGTTATAGAAGATACATTGCAAACTGCCTAGTATAGATGTGTGAATTGAAAGGAAAAGAATAGTGACGGTAATAATCAGTTGTGTCCACCTTTTTTGTTTTAGCACCATCTCATATTAAAAGAACAGGTTAAGGATTGTGTTAGTGGCTTTCTCGCAAAAAAACAACAGACAAATTTGACAATTTGATAATGGCATCACATATGTCACAATTATACTGTGATGCAACACACAATAAATGTTGTCTCCTCGCAGATGGATGAAGCAGCAAATGAAGCAAATAAGATCAAATCCATGCATGGCTAAATGCTATGACGGCAAGTTTCATTGCAAACAGCAGGCACAGCTTTTCCCCATCGTTCCCGGTTGTTGGCTTTCGGGATCGCATGCAAAAGGAGCTACCGTAAATTCCGGACTATAAGCCGCTACTTTTTTTCCCCAAACTTTCAACCCTGCGGCTTATTCAGTGATGCGGCCAATTTATGTAATTTTTCTAACGGCCCGCCAGGGGCTCTCGAGTAGAAAAGGTTAAGATTAAGACCGGTGGAATATATATGCGTCGAGGAAGACTGCAACTTCTTGTCTTGTGCATAAATTAAATTAGCGTGAACATACCC
The DNA here is from genome assembly GCF_037039965.1 of Doryrhamphus excisus. Lineage (NCBI taxonomy): Eukaryota > Metazoa > Chordata > Actinopteri > Syngnathiformes > Syngnathidae > Doryrhamphus > Doryrhamphus excisus. The sequence continues at coordinate 471,539 of NC_136360.1, forward strand.
CCATCGTGGAAAATGCAAAAAGAAAAGGCATATGACGCAGCTTTCAAGCTAAAAGCAAATCGAGCTGTCCGATAAAGAAGGAAACAGAGCTGCTAAACTCATCCCTCATCAACTTAACACTCAACCAATACGAGTTAAAAAAAATAGATTTCAACTTTGCGTTTCCGATAAAGAAGGAAACAGAGCTGCTAAACTCATCACTCATCGACTTAACATTCAACCAATACGAGTTTAAAAAAATAGATTTCAACTTTGCATTTCCGATAAAGAAGGAAACAGAGCTGCTAAACTCATCACTCATCGACTTAACACTCAACCAATACGAGTTTAAAAAAATAGATTTCAACTTTGCATTTCCGATAAAGAAGGAAATAGAGCGGCTAAACTCATCACTCATCGACTTAACACTCAACCAATACGAGTAAAAAAAAATAGATTTCAACTTTGCATTTCCGATAAAGAAGGAAATAGAGCGGCTAAACTCATCACTCATCGACTTAACACTCAACCAATACGAGTTAAAAAAAATAGATTTCAACTTTGCATTTCCGATAAAGAAGGAAACAGAGCTGCTAAACTCATCACTCATCGACTTAACACTCAACCAATACGAGTTTAAAAAAATAGATTTCAACTTTGCATTTCCGATAAAGAAGGAAATAGAGCGGCTAAACTCATCACTCATCGACTTAACACTCAACCAATACGAGTAAAAAAAATAGATTTCAACTTTGCATTTCCGATAAAGAAGGAAACAGAGCTGCTGCACGTAAACTTGGCATAAACGAATCGATGGTGAGATGAAGACGGCTTACCGTGATTTTTTACCAGTATGTTCTTTTACCAGACCTGTTATGCTGTGTTGCTATTGTGTTGCTATTGTGTTGCTAGCGTGTTGTTACCATGTTGCTACCGTTTTACTGCCGTGTTACACAGGCACCGTTTGTGAAGAAAGTTCCATTATTATTATTGTTAAGTTATATTATTCAAACTTTGAAAACTCTCTCTGTGTACCGCCTTTCTTTGTAAATATGTTTACATGTTTTAATTAGATTAGATTAGATTAGATTCAACTTTATTGTTATTGCTCATGTCACTGGTACAGGGCAACAAAATGCAGTTAGCATCCAACCAGAAGTGCAATTTTATAAGTACCTTAGTAGTAAGTAAATGTAGGAAAAAAATGGACAGATCTATGTAAAAAAAAACTATAACAGGCTATGACTATAATACAGTGAGGATATGTACAGGGATATAAATGACTATAATATGGCTATTGTAGATTATACAGATTATAAACAGTATGGATGTGACAATATATAATAACAGTAATATGTACAGTATTGCAATGAAGTGACTAGAGTACAGTTATTGCAGATTATATAAATTATAAACAGTATAATCTATGAATGCAACAAGATATTACAGTAATATGTACAATATGTACAATAGTGCAATGAAGGGATGGAGGGGGCATAGATCAGCGGGGGGTGTAAGTAGTTTAATGTGGGCACATGCGGCTTATATACAGGTGCGGCTTGTGTATGTACAAAATCGGTTTTCCCTCTAAAAATGTAGTAGATGAGGCTTATAATCAGGTGTGCTCTATAGTCCGGAAATTACGGTAATTTGGAAACCTTGTACAAAGATGCGGGTTGATGCGTTAAGTTTAGTGTCAATCAAAAAAAAAAAAAAGTGAATGCAATAGAATTGAAGAGCTTGCAACCAAAAGGCGCTAAATCCAATGTTCACTAAGTTGCATGTTTTTCATGAGTTTAATAGACCTCTGTCATGTGTATCCAAATCACATATTTTGGTCTTGAAATCATTTTTAAAAATATGAAAAAAAGTGATGTGAAATGTATGCTTTCAACCAAAAGGCGCTATTTCCATTTCAGATTTCAACCAAAAGGAGCTAAATCCCTTTCTTTATTCTTTATTCTGATTGGCCCAAGTTTCCCATCTATTGATAATCCGACCAATCAGAGAGAAGAATACAATTGGCACTGCACATACAGAAAGCCAGTATCAGTGCGCATCCTGTTTTGTTTGTGTACATTAAGTACACGTATGATAGTTACAGTATGTTATGCGATTCAGGAGACCACAAATTGTGTTTTTACAGTATTCTGTAACATGGAAGTTTTTTTTCCGCCATAAAAGGCATGTCTCTACCTTGACACCTCCAACTTTCATGAGAAACATTATTTTACTTGTACTAAAAAACATACAATGTAAAGAGTTTGTAATGAGATGATTTTTGTCACTGTCACCTTCATGGTGCAGTCAAATATGAGCACTGCTTTTAATTACATTTTTATTAACTTAATTAATAATAATGATTTTGTATTGTATGTTGAGAATGGCTTCTGTGTTGTAATTATTTTATTAGCATAGCACATTAAAGCACCTTACATTCTTTTACAACAATGCCATTGAGGAAGTTAAAGGTGACTTCAAATTTATTTCAGCCAAAAGGCGCTAAATCCGAAAAAAAAAAAAAAATAATTAAAAAAAAATATATAAAATACATGGTGTGTGCAGGATTTTTATAGCATGCATTTTTATGACCTATATTGATAGCTCTTTCATTTGCAATATAGACTTGATGACCAAATAGATTGATATGTGCGTAATTAAAAATCATTGATTTTCTTGAAATCAGTCAAAATGGATTTAGCGCCTTTTGGTTGCAAGCTCTTCAACTGTGCAGCCGGCATGCCGAGGTCCTCCTCATTCCAGACACTTGAAATATCCCCCCTTTTGGTTCCCAAGAAACCATGTGGGTACTTAATAAGAAGCAAAGATGCAGGCAGTGTGCCAGGCTCAGCCAGAGAAAGACACTTTAGGAAGCATAGGAAGCTGGAGAATGAACTCAGCTTTGAATCAGCAGCTTTCAGTTACTGATTGACTAGTTCATTATCAAAACAATACACAGTACTACCTTAACTATCACAGTCTGTTATTGTTTAGCTCGAATGTAAATTCTGACCGCAATTTGACATGCAAGCGTCAAATAGTGTCATATTTTGCGATGCCTTGACTGAAATCATTTACGGAAATAATGCAATTTTCTTGTAGTTTTTGCCAAGTAAGAAAGTGCAGGTCAGTAACAGGAGCTTAAGGACTATGTTCACAGCACTGTAGATAGTATGGCACAGTACTGTGTACCTGCTGAGGCACCTGTTGAGCCCTGGATACTGAAAGCTGCTGTACTTGTCCACCCTTCTGAACTGAGCCTGCGGCTTGTACCAGCACCCTCTGTGTAGATACAAGACATAACTCCATTACAAGGTTATGCATGTATAATCACACACGTGGCCCACGTAACCGCCGACATAGGCCCATCCTTTACTGACAAGAAATCGCTAAGCTAACATGTAATAAATAGTAAATAATCAGCAGCCTCTTTTGCACAGAGATCCCACAAATTTGCCACGTCGGAGTCGTAACAGTATAGCCAACATTTATTCGCCCGTGCCTTTCACACAGTACCCACTGGCTACGTTAGCACCAAATAATTCTCTAATCCAGGGGTCTCAAACACGCGGCCCGCAGGCCAAATGTGGCCCGCACGACACTAGTTTGAGGCCCCCGCCTTGATATGAAAATTTAATGTTAGTGCGGCCCGCGCAAGTTTGATATGGATGCTGTATGGTATCATGTACCCAGAAAATATTATTACGTTTCATTCATGTTCATGTTAAAGGTTAAATAACTGTTAATAGTTATCCTCCCTATCCATGTGGAAGTGGTAAGTTTTTGGCTATTTAAGTTGAAAGGAAATAACTTGAAGGCTACCGTTTAGGTCGCTAGCTCTCTAGTTTGCGAGTTAGCATGTGTCTCAAGACCCTGCAGTTGCGCAATATGTTGTAAATAAAAAGAGTATAAATGTGACTATAGGCGTGTTTTGTCATGTCTACAGGGCTCTAATAATGCTTTGTTCATTTTAATCTGAAAAAAAATAATTTGTCTACCCACCAACTATATGTGCTTTCTTAAGTTTTTATTATTTGCCCTTTTATTATTATTATCATATTTAAACTAACTAGTTTTACATACAGAAAAACGGCTAAATAATTATAAATAATAAACATAATAATTAATTACATTATAATTATATTATAATTATAAATATTATAATTATATTATTAATTACATAATTGTAATAATAAACAGCAAATGGATGGAAATTATTCTTGATGCAGACTTCCTATACATCCTGCCGAGATTAAATTCAAGTGTTTTTCATCTTATTTATCAAATTGTTTCCGCTCAAAACCTTCTCCATGGAGTGTTACTCAGTCTCACCAAATATATAAATGCACAGCCCTCGACATCGTGGAATGATACAGTACAGAGGAAAATTTGTTACATGCAATATTGTAGGAAAATTTTCAACCAAAACCAAATCCTACAAAAACTGGGGTCATTTCACTGCACTAAATGTTTTGCTCTGGTTTCCAAAATAAAATTGCAGTAGTCCAGCGGAAGGCAGCTGGCTCTTGTCAGCACCCCTACCTGCTGGGAGGCTGGGACAGGCTGTACCACAGGGGCCTGGGCTGATGATGACGTCCGCAGCGCCGCCACGCTGGGCGAAGTGTCGGACCCGCCCTCTGAGCTCTGCATGCTGCTTTGTTGGGATGACAGGAAGAAGCAAAGAGAAGAGAAATACATTAGAACAAGGGGTCTCAAACTCAATTTACCTGGGGGCCACTGGAGCTAGGGTCTGGGCAAGGCTGGGCCGCATCAGGTTTTCCCCCCCAAAAAAACACGCATTTATTAAAAACAGAAAAATATAGAAACTTTTTCAGTGCTTTGGTTCCGATTTTCTACAAGAAAAGCTCTGATAAAACATTCCACTGTTCTCAAATATCTTCATTTTTATTTTTCTGCAGAAAATAAGATGAAAAATAAACAAAAAAATCAAGAATAAAGAAAATCAACCAATCAGTAATAAATAAATATAATATTATATGAATATAATATTTTCTACCGCTTTTCCTCATGAGGGTCGCGGGGGTGCTGGAGCCTATCCCAGTTGTCTTCGGGCGAGAGGCGGGGTACACCCTGGACTGGTGGCCAGCCAATCACAGGGCACATATAGACAAACAACCATTCACACTCACATCCCAAATATTTCAACCTGTAATATAATGATTTTATTGCCATAATATAACTTAGCCAACTCAATCTTCCAAATATTTCGGCTTTATTTTTGTCATAAAATCACAAGTTTATTCCTGTAAAATTATGACTTTTTTCCCCTCTCCTTAGAATACATTTTTTCCTCTTAATATATTTACTTTATTCTAATAAAATTACAACATTTTTTTCATTTCTGAAATGTTTTGTTTTTCTAATTCAACAGTCGTCTCATAATTATGATTTTATTGGCATTATATTTCACCTTAATTCTCGTAGCATTATAACTTTTTCCCACAAACTAATTTTCCCAAAATTATAACTTTGGTTGTTGTTTTGTTTGTTTTTTTAGAATGTGGCTTTAAAAAACTATGTCTTTAATATTTCAAATTTATGCTCCTACAATGACATTACGTTATTCTCATACAATCGCAACTTTTAGCTTACAATTGTATTTCTATTTTTATTTATTTATATATATTTCATATTTATTGTATTAATATTTTGACTTTATTCTTGTAAAGTTGTAGATTTTTCCACTTTTACAGTTTTTTTTTAGTGTGCTGTGTGCTAAAAAAAACAAAAAAGGCCCCCGGGCTGCACTTTGGACACCCCTGACATAAGCAAAAGACATCTGCAAAATCAATATGTGATTATTCCTTGCTGAGTGGAGTATCTCTATGAGCGGCGTACAGTGCAGACTCAGGCAAGTATGTTACAGTAAAAGTCCTGAAGGCGGGGCTTAGCTTCTTGTAATAATCTAAATCTGCAGAAAATGCAATGACACAAAGACTCACTCAAAAAAAGCTAAATGGGTTTTAGTGTAAGCAAGTTGGGCTATGAGAACAACCTACTGACGGGGAGAAGTGGGGGAAAAAAAAAACTTTGACTTAGAAAAAGAGAAATGAAAACGATGAAAAAAAAATAACAACAGGTCTCGGACCTCTGCAAGGGTCCTGATGATATCCAGCCCGTTTCGAAGGAAAACTACTCCCTGAGGGCCCAAGTAATCCAGCTGATGTGAGGACATTCCTCAATGCTTTGCAAACGTATTTTGGTTGCCATGGTGAGGAATCCATGACAACCACCCCCAACTCAAACTCTCTCCTCCCTCCTCCCCGTTCACCCCTTCCCCCATCCGCCAATGTCCGCCTCCCTTGCACAAGAACTTTGGAGTACGACTGCAAAGAGATGAGTGGGGGAGGAATATAAGGAGATGTGGCGATGTTCAGGGGGTGGGGGTGGGATGCTTTCACTTAATGAGCAGTATTAAAAGACAGAAATCCAGCTGGACAATGGGGAGAGTATAGACAGATAGGAGAAGAACATCACAAACTCAAGCCATTACTACACTTAGAGTAAATTGTGGTAATGTACCATCTAAAAGCAACAGGTGTTTCGTACTGCATCAAATGCAAACGCCGCATTGTTCAAAATGAAAGCAAAAAGCATAAAATACATATAAGACGTAAGATCAACAAATGCATCAGATGTACAGTCTTTCGGCGTGTCCTCAATATATATTTTAGAACAGGGGTCTCAAACATGCGGCCCGCGGGCCAAATGTGGCCCGCAGGACACTCGTTTGAGGCCCCCGCCTTGATATGAAGGTTTAATGTTTGATATGGATGCTGTATGGTATCATGTACCCAGAAAAAATTATTACGTTTGATTCATGTTCATGTTAAAGGTTAAATAACTGTTAATAGTTATCCTCCCTATCCGTGTGGAAGTGGTGAGTTTTTGGCTATTTAAGTTGAAAGGAAATAACTCGGAGGCTACCGTTTAGGTCGCTAGCTCTCTAGTTTGCGAGTTAGCATGTGTCTCAAGACCCTGCAGTTGCGCAATATGTTGTAAATAAAAAGAGTATAAATGTGACTATAGTCGTGTTTTGTCATGTCTACAGGGCTCTAATAATGCTTTGTTCATTTTAATCTGAAAAAAAATCATTTGTCTACCCACCAACTATATGTGGTTTCTTTATTTTTTATTATTTGGCCGTTTTATTATTATTATTATTATTACTGATTGATTGATTTTCTTGATTTGTTTATTTATTTTTCATCTTATTTTGTGTAGAAAAATAAAAAGTAAGATATTTGAGAACAGTGGAATGTTTTATCAGAGCTTTTATTGTAGAAAATCGGAACCAAAGCAAAGTTTTTTTGTTTTTAATAAATGCGTTTTTTTGGATGATTTTTTTTTGGGAAAACCTGATGCGGCCCAGTCTCACCCAGACCCGAGCTCCAGTGACCCCCCAAGTAAATTGAGTTTGAGACCCCTGTTTTAGAAGGTTACAAAAATGGCAACTATACAATAATTTATTTTTCTTGTTCAATTGTTGAAACACAAATTAGTGAAATAAATGAAGTAGTGTTTTTTCTTGCAATACATTTTTGGTCTTAACTTTCACTTGATGCAGTTAAGCTATGCTGGGTGCAGGAAAAAAATATTAAACATGTGGTTGAAAGCTGTAAAATCACTGACAAAACATCCATCCATCCAGGCCACACAGCCAGGAGACCGGAGTTCGATTCCACTCTCGGCCATCTCTGTGTGGAGTTTGCATGTTTTTTTCTTTCTTTTCTCCCGGTATTCCAGTTTTCCCCCACATTCCAAAAAACATGCATGCACTCACATTCATACCAATGCACAATTTGGAGTCGCCAATTAACCTAAAATCGAACTCAGGTCTTCCCGATCTCCACAAAACGTAATTTGTAAATAAGCAATTCACACTTTAATCTCACACTGTGGGTGTCTTAAGAGTGTCAATTCGGAGGAGTCTGATTTGACTATCAATCTCACCGTCAAATCATATAAAAAGGTCATGTACCATTATGACTACACATCAATGGTTGCACAATGGATTTTGGTTACTTCTGCCCAACAAACAATGGTGAAACTATTATATTTAAAACAAATGGGGTGGACAGAATCATTGCAGAGCCGTTTCAAAAAGTCACCTATGAGCAGAGGGGAAGTACTGTCTTCTTCAAGACCGAAAAAAACAATACATGTGGGTGTGCCGCAACGGGCTTTTCCGCAAGACCAAACCATGACTAATATGCTGATACTAATGTTGCAATGGCTGCAAGTCAATCTGCAAACAATGACAATACAACCCTAGAACAACCGTTTGAAAGTAGTACCTTCATGTGAGTGTTCTATATATGACAAATTATAATATTATCATAATGCTGTAGCTACTGCTACACTGCTCCAGCGTCATTCCAAGGATAGGAATTTGTCAAAGAGGTGCGAGCCAAGTTGGAAATACGCTTGCAACAAACGTCTCCATTATTTAGCTTCAGATTGGTCTTTTTGATTTGTCACTAAAGCCCCAAAGCTTCTTAAAAGCATTCACTGAATAAAATATTTGAGAAAGTGCTGGCATTATTAGGTATAATAAAGTGTGCTAAACGATTGTGTTTGAAAAAGAAAAATAGAATCAGGGGTGTCAAACTCAATTTACTTGGGGGCAACTGGAGCTAGGGTCTGGGTGAGACTGGGCCGCATCAGGTTTTCCAAAAAAAAAAAAAAAAACGCATTTATTAAAAACCAAAAAAATGTAAAAACTTCGCTTAAAAGCGAAGTTTTAAAATGTTTCTGTTTTTAATAAATGCATTTTTGTTTTTTGGCTCCAGTGGCCCCCAGGTAAATTGAGTGTGAGACCCCTGCTCTAATGTGAACAACATAGACAAGAGTTAAACATGCGCCGTCTAACAGGACTCAATCAGAGGGGAAAAACACATACAGATGTTCAATTAAATGCAGGAGCTCACAGTCTTGGCTCGTGTTTGCACTGGCTCACATTGTTTGCAGAGCAACAACCGTTGCCAGTGGCAACACTGTCCACTCCCGTTTCCAGGAGCCTGTTGCTATGCGACCGACAGAATACTTCCCAAACCAAACAATGCCATCCCCCCACCTGATCTCTCCATCTCACGCTAAGTAGAAACTTACAACAATAAACACTATGTAAGCTATTAATTTCAGACGCTGGGGGGGACAACATGGGGCTATTCCTGTGGTGCCATTATTTAAAAAAAATGTGCGGACTTTCTGCTGGTTTAGGCTTGATTGAAGAGGACAGGATGAGGCGCTCTCTTCGGCGGTGGGAGGCAGGGGGAATGTTTAAGTCATCAAGTGTAAAACAGTCTATTCTTCAAGGTTGCTTTACATTGGTGCCAACTAAAAAACAAAACCCAAGTGAGAGCTTTCCAAAGTTTGCAGGAAGAAGAACAGTTTGAAGGGAGTAGTTTTCATTCATCCATTTTCTGCCGCTTTTCCTCACGAGGGTCGCGGGGGTGCTGGAGCCTATCCCAGCTGTCTTTGGGCGAGAGGCGGGGTACACCCTGGACTGGTCGCCAGCCAATCACAGGGCACATATAGACAAACAACCATTCACACTCACATTCATACCTATGGACAATTTGGAGTCGCTAATTAACCTAGCATGTTTTTGGAATGTGGGAGGAAACCGGAGTACCCGGAGAAAACCCACGCATGCACAGGGAGAACATGCAAACTCCACGCAGAGATGGCCAAGGGTGGAATTGAACCCTGGTCTCCTAGCTGTGCAGCCCTGGTTCAGTATATTTTTCATCAAAGTAGTAGTCATGCTAAAATGTTGTGTTGCTGCTGGATGTTCACAGTATTCGAGTGATACTGTCGTGGGGGTGCTGGAGCCTATCCCAGCTGTCTTCGGGCCAGAGAGGCGGGGTATACCCTGGACTGGTGGCCAGCCAATCATAGGGCACATATAGTCAAACAACCATTCACACTCACATTCATACCTATGGACAATTTTGGAGTCGCCAATTAACCTAGCATGTTTTTGGAATGTGGGAGGAAACCCGGAGAAACTCCGGGAAACGGAGTACCTGGAGAAAACCCACGCATGCACGGGGAGAACATGCAAACTCCACACAGAGATGGCCGAGTGTGGAATTGAACCCTGGTCTCCTAGCTGTGAGGTCTGCGCGCTAACCACTCGTCCGCCGTGCCGCCCCATTCCAAAAACATGCTAGGTTAATTGGCGACTCCAAATTGTCCATAGGTATGAATGTGAGTGTGAATGGTTGTTTGTCTATATGTGCCCTGGGATTGGCTGGCCACCAGTCCAGGGTGTACCCCGCCTCTTGCCCGAAGACAGCTGGGATAGGCTCCAGCACCCCCGCGACCCTCGTGAGAAAAAGCGGTAGAAAATGAATGAATGAATGAATGTTTTTGGAATGTGGGAGGAAACCGGAGTACCCGGAGAAAACCCACACATGCATGGGGAGAACATGCAAACTCCACACAGAGATGGCCGAGGGTAGAATTGAACCTTGGTCTCCTAGCTGTGAGGTCTGCATGCTAACCACTAGACCGCCATGCCGCCCGAGAGTAGGTTTTTTTTTCCAAATCCATACAAATATATAACTTGGTTGATTAAGCTTAAACCAGGCACTTGTTGAATTTGAATGCAGAGCTCAATGAGGCGGGGGGGGGGGGGGGGGGGGACACACGTTGCACAATGAGCCACAGGTTGCTGATGACGACTTTGTGTATTTGGGAATTCCATGCAGTGATTCAATAAATGTCCTACTAATCAGATTACAGTCGGGTCCTGCAAGTGAACACTTTGATTTTCGCGACACGCAGGCACACACAAGGCTGACACAAAAAAAGGGGTGCATTAAGATATGATAAGAGATTTCCACAACAGAGGCTGGTCTTCAAGCCTGTCTCATTAATTCACGGCTAATCCAATCAAAGTAGCTCTTAGGGGTGCAGATGGCGGAGAGAATTAGAGAAAGTGAGGGAGCGAGTCAGTCTGATCTAAGCACCACCCCCACCCCCCCCCCCCCCCCCCCCCGCCGCCCCCAACCCCATCCACCCTCAGGTCATCAGCGCAACCTGTCCACTCAGTCACCAACAGCCACAGCTCGATCAAACTGTTGCTATGGCGACGGTACGTTTGCCCAAGCTCTACTCCAGCAAATTGCCCCCCCCAACGCTGTACGTCTTCTCAACCCTTTACAGATTTCTATTACTGCCCCTGTCCGACCCACCACACCCTGCCTTCCTGCTCACCAGTTCACGTACAAAGAATGAAGAATGACACAGCTTGGGGTGGGCGGGTGGGGTTGAAAAAAAAACTTGATGAGCCACTCAAACAGGTTTACATAAATAAACAAAACAATCTGCACCCTGCGATGTGCAACAATCAACATCAATGGCAAATAAAAACTGAATCCATGACTAAATTACTACTTTTAATCCATGCAACGTGCTTATTTATAGTCATTTGTCATCCAATTAAAAGATGGAACAGCTGCTCCGACATGACAGTACTTACACAAACCTGACGCAGAAAGACGCTTACCAATTTAGATTGGTGATTGACACCAAAACCATGATCATTTCAGCAGGGGTCTCAAACTCAATTTACTTGGGGGCCAAAAAAAAAAAAAAACGCATTTATTAAAAACAAAAAATTTTAAAAAACTTTGCTTTGGTTCCGATTTTCTACAATAAAAGCTCTGATAAAACATTCCACTGTTCCCAAATATCTTACTTTTTATTTTTTTACACAAAATAAGATGAAAAATAAATAAACAAATCAAGAATAAAGAAAATCAATCAGTAATAAATAAATATAATAATAATAAAACACCAAATAATAAAAACTTAAGAAAGCACATATAGTTGTTGGGTAGACAAATGATTTTTTTCATATTAAAATGAACAAAGCATTATTAGAGCCCTGTAGACATGACAAAACACGACTATAGTCACATTTATACTCTTTTTATTTACAACATATTGCGCAACTGCAGGGTCTTGAGACCCATGCTAACTCGCAAACTAGAGAGCTAGCGACCTAAACGGTAGCCTTCAAGTTATTTCCTTTAAACTTAAATAGCCAAAAACTTACCACTTCCACACGGATAGGGAGGATAACTATTAACAGTTATTTAACCTTTAACATGAACATTAATCAAACGTCATAATTAGTTTGAGGCCCCCGCCTTGATATGAAAGGCGGGGGCCCGCGCAAGTTTGATATGGATGCTGTATGGTATCATGTACCCAGAAAAATTATTACGTTTGATTAATGTTCATGTTAAAGGTTAAATAACTGTTAATAGTTATCCTCCCTATCCGTGTGGAAGTGGTAAGTTTTTGGCTTTTTAAGTTTAAAGGAAATAACTTGAAGGCTACCGTTTAGGTCGCTAGCTCTCTAGTTTGCGAGTTAGCATGTGTCTCAAGACCCTGCAGTTGCGCAATATGTTGTAAATAAAGAGTATAAATGTGACTATAGTCGTGTTTTGTCATGTCTACAGGGCTCAATAATGCTTTGTTCATTTTAATCTGAAAAAAATCATTTGTCTACCCACCAACTATATGTGCTTTCTTAATTTTTAATTATTTGCCGTTTTATTATTATATTTATTTATTACTGATTGATTGATTTTCTTTATTCTTGATCTTATTTTGTTTTGTTTTTTTGGAAAACCTGATGCGGCCCAGCCTCGCCCAGACCCTAGCTCCAGTGGCCCCCAGGTAAATTGAGTTTGAAACCCCTGCCATACAGCATCCATATCAAACTTTTGTACCGTAAATTGAACCTATAATGATTAGAATAGTCCCTGTTTTCATAAGCAATTGGGTTTGGGGGTGAACACTTCCTTTTTTATTGAGAGTTGTACTGTGTGAGGACAGACCTTTAATGACATATAGTAGTGTTTCCAAAGCAGGAAATGGGTCTCTTCTGTTCTTGCTTCCAAATAAATACCCCCAGGAAATAGTTCCTGGTACACTATATAGTCTGAGTCTACTTCTGCACACTTGGAATTACTTTGTTGCAAGTTTTACAAAGTAAGACAAAAAGTAGAGACTCTGCAGAAGAAAGGGAAAGTGAGGCTCCGGTGGGAGGGGGTGCAGTTATCCCTGCCAAAAGAAGTGGGAGGGAATGGTCATTGTAATGCAAATGTTACTGCCTTGTCTGCTGTTTGTGGCAGGAAATTTAATTAGCAGTTGTGTCGCCATGCTACAAACAGGTGGAATGCAAAGAATGCTCCCGATGATACACACACACACACACACACACACACACCGGCAGAAGAGACAAACTGAAAAACATTTCACTTCACAACGGGTTTGGACTTGCTGCAGCAGCGCATGTGCCAATCAGTGTTGACGTTTTTTTTTGGGCAGATGACAAGATTTGTTGCCTTGTATCCTAGCAACCTACGTCCACAATGATTTCAATAATCACTCGAGTCAAGTAGACAATTTCCACCATTTCTTACGAAACGGTCTAATTGTTTTGTTTTTTGCGAGTTGAAATCAGTTTACTTCGCATTGTCAAACTGACTCATCAACGTGCTTTAAACAACCGCTTAACGAGCCCCACAAGGCATTCTCCGCTCAGATTCTCTTTGCTCTGTGATTCCCTGACATGCATTTGACTTCAGTTACAGGAAATCCCATTAACAATGAGTTCAGACAGCGGAGGGCACACACACACACACACACACACACACACACACATGCGTGGTTGGGGCGTCACATCAGTGTGCAAATGCGATGTTATGCTCAAGTGCAAACAGCAGCAATGATACTGATGACACCGACGCTGTCCGTGGGCTATATCTGTAACGCTGCAGAGTGGACTTCTTCTCTGGGGGGCCGCAGTGGGCCTCATCGAGATCAGCTATTTACAGCATCAGCAAACACACAAACCTCGTGTACACACACACACACACATGGATCATGTGACCAAAAGCTGTGACAGGTCAAGAGACCACTGCAGCTGTCCTCCTGAAAGCGACACTTTACAACACACATGGGTCTGAACGGCGTACACCAGGGGTCTCAAACACGAGGCCCCCGCCTTGATATGAAAGTTTAATGTTAGTGCGGCCCCACGCAAGTTTGATATGGATGCTGTATGGTATCATGTACCCAGAAAATATTATTACGTTTGATTCATGTTCATGTTAAAGGTTAAATAACTGTTAATAGTTATCCTCCCTATCCGTGTGGAAGTGGTATGTTTTTGGCTATTTAAGTTTAAAGGAAATAACTTGGAGGCTACCGCTTAGGTCGCTAGCTCTCTAGTTTGCGAGTTAGCATGGGTCTCAAGACCCTGCAGTTGTGCAATATGTTGTAAATAAAAAGAGTATAAATGTGACTATAGTCGTGTTTTGTCATGTCTACAGGGCTCTAATAATGCTTTGTTCATTTTAATCTGAAAAAAATCATTTGTCTACCCACCAACTATATGTGCTTTCTTAAGTTTTTATTATTATTATTATTATATTTATTTATTACTGATTGATTGATTTTCTTTATTCTTGATTTGTTTATTTATTTTTCATCTTATTTTGTGCAGAAAAATAAAAATGAAGATATTTGAGAACAGTGGAATGTTTTATCAGAGCTTTTATTGTAGAAAATCAGAACCAAAGCACTGAAAAAGTTTGTATCTTTTTCTGTTTTTAATAAATGCGTTGTTTTTTTTTTTGGGAAAACCTGATGTGGCCCAGTCTCACCCAGACCCTAGCTCCAGTGGCCCCCAAGTAAATTGAGTTTGAGACCCCTGGCGTACAACCCACATTCACAAAAATGTTGGACTATACCGCATGCCTGTTTGCAAATGACCGTTTTAAAGTGAAATGTACTTTAGAACCAGTGTAACTATTATTCTGAAGTGAAGTAGTATGTTTAGGGGTGCGGTATTTTCATCATAAGAGCAAAGGAATACATCAACCACAGGCTGCGTCCCGCTAATTCTGCGATTCAAGCCCCTTTTCTTTCTGGCCTGCCTCTACAAGCCACAAGTATGCACTTTTTTTTAACCACAGAGGGAGACGAAAATAACCTGATTGAAACACTGCCATTGTAAAGAATAACAATTTTTTTTCTTCCACAACTAGGGTGTATTTGTATATGAAGTTGCCATGTAAACATAACAATTTCTGTCACTCTCAAGCTGGAGGTTGGCCTTATGGGTGTTTTCTGGGAGGGGGGTGGAGGTAGGTTTTCTTCCCTGGTGCTTTCCTCTTCCAATAACATGCAGTTAGTAATTTTAATTAACAAAAAAAATTGGCATAAAAATGCAGTTTATGGGAATACAGTACACATTTGAAAGTTTCCTGGTTTTAATTAGATGCACGCTGATTCCGTAAAGATTCTTCTTGATGCTTCAGTGCTAAGCAGCATTACAAATGACCGAGCACCTGACAGCTGTCTCTGAAAAGATCCTTCATTAGAATTACTGTCCCCCTGGAGACAAACAGAACAGACTCCCAAAGAGGGGCGGGGGGTGGGGGGGGGTCTAGGTATGTAAAAGGCTGGCAAGAAGCCACATTGTAAAACTAATAAAAATGGATTCTGCTTTTAATGGATTCTGCTGACTTTTATAGTTTGGAAAACACATGTACCCATTTGGTCTTGGAAAATGTATATAAATGGGATACATTCATGTCCAACCTATACCGATATTCGTGTATTTACAGTCGGGAACATGTACAGTAGATCTGGGCACTGTGAATTCAGATTCAGATCTTTGGTGGCTTAACTGTTTTTTTTTTGTTTTTTTTAATAAACCTGAACGCCCCATCCCGACAACATACAGTGTTTATACATCTATTGTGTTTTTTTTGTGTGAGAGGCAAAAAGGTTGTGATGATGCAACTCTCCACTAATGGATTTCACTTCATAGCAAAAAGCTGTTTTTCTCCCTTTTCAAGTCGGGAATTGATATGATTGCGAAACTCACCTATGTTGTAGTGCTGATTACTCAAGAACAAAAAAAAGGTAGAAACAAACGTTTTCATCTGATGAAAGACAGGAGTTTAATCTTTCATTTTGGTAGAATCCATGTCTCTATAGCCAACTTTGTGTGCCATTAAAGATCAGTGAAAATCAATCAAACATATAGTGCCACCTAGCTTTAGTATGCTAACAATCAGGATGGATGGATGGATGGATGCCAAGTAAATATTGACAGATATGGTCGAAACGGATGCATTTTAATTTGTTGAATTTGATTATAATGACTTTAAAACACTGGACAAAAACTGGACTTGGCTATTTTTCAAGCTCTTTGAATGAGTTTTTGATTTTTTTTTCCCTTTAAAATGTTGATCATGATTATAATCTCAATAAAACACATTGACAACTTGTACAAATGTAAAAATATTTATAAAATAAAACTTCTATTACATACATTCATTCATTTTCTACCGCTTTTTCGTCACGAGGGTCGCGTGGGTGCTGGAGCCTATCCCAGCTGTCTTCAGGGGAGAGGCGGTGTACACCCTGGACCGGTCGCCAGCCAATCACAGGGCACATATAGACAAACAACCATTCACACTCACATTCATACCTATGGACAATTTGGAGTCGCCAATTAACCTAGCATTTTTTTGTGGAATGTAGGAGGAAACCGGAGTACCCGGAGAAAACCCACGCATGCACGGAATCGAACCATGGTCCTCCTAGCTGTGAGGTCTGCGCGCTAACCACTCAACGGCTG
Source organism: Doryrhamphus excisus (assembly GCF_037039965.1). NCBI lineage: Eukaryota > Metazoa > Chordata > Actinopteri > Syngnathiformes > Syngnathidae > Doryrhamphus > Doryrhamphus excisus. The sequence continues at coordinate 488,220 of NC_136360.1, forward strand.
TGCCGCCTCCTATTACATACAATTGAAAATAAAAGTAAATAGTGCAAACCACGTTAATAAAATACTATTAGTTCGCGTTAAAATTCTTTGGATTTTTGCACTCAAAGCCCAATTGTGTCCAATGATGAGTTTGGAAAAAATATGACATTAAATATCTACAAAATTTTAACACCACAACAGACGTTTATGGACATAAACATAAAGTACATTAAACTAATATAACTGAAACAAATATATTATCTCATCGGGGTAGTATCGATCATGTGATGATACTACTATACTGGTATCGACTATGTCGATGTTTGGATCGACCCGCTCACTTGTATTGGTTGGTTTTACTCGTATATATCAGCTTGTGATTGATCGAAATGGCGATCATTGTATTCTAAAGTGGTACACGGAAGCCCAACAAAAGAGTGCAACTTCAGGCGGACGTGTCGTGGAGCCCGTTCCAGGGTGGAACAAACTTAGCTAAAGCTAGCTCGCACTGCTTGCCACCTGCTTGAGTACCACTGGGAGAGAAAAAAACTACAGTTTTGTCGAACAGGACATGGCTGCCGCTGCCAAACCAGAAAACGATGCGAACGCCACACACACACGCGCATACATACATACATACATGCATTCAACATAACGCGAGACTTACCCACGTTAGCATCAAGCTAAAAGCTCACCCGGTTTGAAGAGTGTCAAGTTAGGTTGACCCTTCGCGCGAGACCGCTTTAAATACTCCACACAACATAGCAACAAGTGTAAAGTGATGTCGAAAACACTCCCAACTTGGAACACCCAACAAAAGACGTGAAGTAGACATTTTGAAACATGACATTAGGTTTAAAGGCGTACGCATCAGCTAACTGGTACATGGAAACCCACGTTTGAACTCGTTTAAGTTATGCTGTGGAAAAAATAGCCCAGCGGAGTTAATATGGCGTCCATGTCATCGCACTATTCTTACACGACAAATGAGTTGTAAAGAATTTAGTCACCTTAGTTTGGAGGAAAAAGTTGTGCCCGTGTCGTTCTACTATCTCCGTGACCTCCAGATGCTGCTGCTTCTTCTGTTGCTGCTGCTGTTGCTGAGTGTTGCGCCCGTTGGTAAGTAACTGTCTCCACGGCTACAGTCACTATGGCGCGACGGGGTCTCAAGGCAACTGTTGCTACCCAGGAGTGGCTACGTCAGGGTCCGCTCGACGCTGGGGGCGGGCTTGAAGTGACAAGCCCAGCCCATGTTCCGCATAACTGCCATATTGAACCACTGGGGGGCGGTCTTTACCAGGAAGTGGTGGAAAATGATTTGACTTTTCATTGGTTCGTTGTGTCATCAGTCATGCACACTCACCGGTTACAACTTTTAAGGCGTCCATTGTCAGTTGTCATCTGCTTTTATCTTAATTTGTCATGACACCGTACAGTTTGTGCGTGTAAATTAAGACATTAAACCCCCCCAAAAACGTAACCAATAAACAATTGTGTTAATGGAGTGGAAAATGTCAAATAATAAATGCATATTTACACACATAGCGTAAAAGATTGAACCACACTGGGGGGCGGTCTTTACCAGGAAGTGGTGGAAAATGATTGACTTTTCATTGGTTCGTTGTGTCATCAGTCATGCACACTCACCGGTTACAACTTTTAAGGCGTCCATTGTCAGTTGTCATCTGCTTTTATCTTAATTTGTCATGACACCGTACAATTTGTGCGTGTAAATTAAGACATTAAAACCCCCCCAAAACGTAACCAATAAACAATTGTGTAAATGGAATGGAAAATGTCAAATAATACATGCATATTTACATGTATAGCGTAAAAGTATACATTTTATATATTACCACAGCAACTCATAAATGGTAAGAGGAACAAGAAACATCCATATTAAAACGTATTTTTAATATTAATATCACAAGTTCATACTCCCAACAGCGACAATATTTTTCTGAACTTCGGATTTTCACCACATAGTGGCAGCAGAGATCTATTTCTGTACTAAAATAACTATGATGTAGCAATAACCATCCCATAATATAACATAACGTCATCCTGAGTAAAAACTACAAACTACAAATGGTTAATCTAGCAAATAAGACCCTGCTTAATAAAAAACAAGTCTGATTAGACAGGAAGCTCTCATACTGACTTGCAACCTGGTAAAAGCATACAATGTAATCACATCAGAACAATTACATCAAATTATATAAAATGTTATATATGTCCTGAGCCCTTCAATTATGGATTTTAATCTCACACACGTATTAATACTAATACTAAATACTAATACTCTCCTTGTGTGAACAGTGCATTTGGAACATTAGCATTTTGGTATCAACCCAAAAACAAAGTAAACAGGGCCAGTACTGCTAATAAAACAAAACAAAAAATTAATAAATAAAATTCAACACAATATAAGACAACGTAATATCAAAAAAATGTTCAAGCAAAATGCAAGTACGATACCACTCTGGGACATATAACACGGATATTGTAATGGTTCCGCCCACCTGTTGCCATTGCCAGCAAATACATATTTAATCTAAATTCTCTGAATAAATCAGCCAATATTCGAACAACTTTATGTATTAAAAGTGTCGACACTGAAAGTCGAGTGTCGACGTGTTTAACGCTTTGAAATACGTATTTCAAAGAGTTTATCCTTTGACGTGCGTCATCAAAGAATAAAAGAAACAACACAGTTTTGTGATTAGACCTGCGGAGCATAAACCATTTTCCGATCTGATAACACAAACGTGGAGCCGTCGTCAATTCCCTTGACATCTTGAAGGTATGTTGCTTTGAAATACTTAACTTAAATGAGATATTTCCGTATTCTCACAGTTTGGGCAGCAATAGCTTAGTTTGAACCATTTTAGTTATCACTAGCATTAGCATTTCATGTAAAACGGTCGTAATTGTCCACCTTATAAACAGTGACGAACTTTTTACATTGTGTGAGACGGCTCAAATAATTATACTCTATTGCCATGAATGATGAATAATAATGATTTATTAATAATGCACACTGTGTAAATTGTGTATTTTATATACGGCTTATTTTACGAGTGTTTTTACTGTGTTTCAATTCCCGCACTTAACGGTTTGAGTGCGTTCAACTGAAGTATAGCGAAATGGAGTGCGCCATAAACGGCGAATTTCCAGCGATGGAGCCTTACCACCCTGTATCATAGACATTCGGAGACTTTTTCGGGGCTTGGTTTAGAACGTGTATGTGTTTATTTCGGCTTGCTTTTTCTATCTCGTGTGAATCCGCCATGATTTCCCCACCATAGATCATCGCTTTGCCAACTTGCCAGTAAGAAGAGTAGCTATTGGCTGCCCAAGAAGGCGCGAGATGACGCCAGCATCTAATTTGCATATTACGTTGTGAAAAACGTAACATCGTAGAAGAGACAAAAAACGAGTAAAACGCCTTAATTACGTTTAGAACTACAAACTTGATTATTCATGTGTTAATTAAAAATTGGCCATGATTTCGCTGAGGTGGTTTGTGAGTATCACACTCTTCACAAATACTAAGAAAACGGCACGGAAGTTGCCTGTACACTGCAATGTACGCTCATACACATGACGCATGCGCAATAGAAATGTATGACTCCGAACAGAGCCTGATCTTAAGTTCAGTTAAGTGGAGTCATTGGCTGCACTTATCAGGTAAGATTGATCAGAATAATTCAAACGTACACATCCCACAATATTTACTCTATTAATGGGAATTATTGTGTAATGCTATATGCAAACATTCCATAAGGTGGTGCCATATGCTTTGACAGTGAGATCTCTAGTTAGTTTTCCCTCAATTAAAAAAATACTGTATACTGTATAATTGGGCTATAATCTGACACCAGAACACCCATATCAGCTATTAGTGAACATGTAGCCATACTTGCAAATGCCAAAACACTACAGGCGGTGTTTTCCTTGCATGAGCAACTCCAACTCTTAATTTATTACAGCAACATAAAAGGCAACAAAACAAACTTGCCCACTGCAAACATCCAAGAGATCACGTTCTCTCACCTGGGAAACAAAAAGATGTGTGGATTGTAGCTTTTGTCCTCACAGTCAACATTCACTGAGACATTTGGGCGACAAAATGAAGACAGAGCAGCGCAAAATGGTGTGTTCCAAACGAATATATAGCTCTTTAATACAGTTGAAAAGCCAGAATTTTGAGAAATGCTGCACATGTTTAACAGTGCGAATTGCTTGTGATAAATACATGTCACAGCAGCCATTCCACAGGAGGACATGTGAAAGGAAATACTGCATTATTATGGTATTTCAGTCAGTCAGTCAGTCATTTTCTACCGCTTTTTCCTCCCGAGGGTCGCGGGGGGTGCTGGAGCCTATCCCAGCTGTCTTTGGGCAAGAGGCGGGGTACACCCTGGACTGGTGGCCAGCCAATCACAGGGCACATATAGACAAACAACCATTCACACTCACATTCATACCTATGGACAATTTGGAGTGGCTAATTAGCCTAGCATATTTTTGGAATGTGGGAGGAAACCGGAGTACCCGGAGAAAACCCACATTTTATTGAGGTCTTCCTACATAAAAAAAAAACATTCCAAATATTTCAACTTTCTTCAAAATTTTCTTTGAGTAATATTATGATTTTATTCACATATTAGAACTTTTTCCCCAACCTAATTTAAAAAAAATTACAAATCTATTTCATAATTTTACAACTTTGAAGAATATTCTTTAATATTTTCCAGTCATTGCTTCTAAAAATGACATTATTTTTTTTCATAATATTACAAATTTATTCTTGTCAAATTGCCAATTTTTTCTCAATATTTTGACTTTATTCTTGCAAAATTACAGCTAATTTTCCAGTTTTGTTAACTATTTCAACTTTCTTTCAGCTTATCCTCACTAGGATTGTGGGGGTATGCTGGAGCCTATCCCAGCTGAATTCAGGCGAAGGGCGGGGTACACCCTGGACTGGTGGCCGGCCAATCACAGGGCACATATAGACAAACAACCATTCACACTCACATTCATACCTATGGACAATTTGGAGTGGCCAATTAAGCTAGCATGTTTTTGGAATGTGGGAGGAAACCGGAGACCCGGAGAAAACCCACAGGGAGAACATGCAAACTCCACACAGAGATGGTCGAGGGTGGAATTGAACCCTGGTCTCCTAGCTGTGAGGTCTGCACGCTAACCACTCGACCGCCGTGCCGCCCGACCTTGATATATAATGATAAAATACCATAATGGGTTTCCTCCCACATTCCAAAAACATGCTAGGTTAATTAGCGACTCCAAATTGTCCATAGGTATGAATGTGAGTGTGAATGGTTGTTTGTCTATATGTGCCCTGTGATTGGCTGGCGACCAGTCCAGGGTGTACCCCGCCTCTCGCCCATAGACAGCTGGGATAGGCTCCAGCATCCCCCGCGACCCTCGTGAGGAAAAAGCGGTAGAAAATGAATGAATGAATGAATTGTTTAGTGAAATAAAAAGGGTTGTCCCGTCATATTTTTCATTGTACTTCACAAACCCAATCTTGTGCATCGTGTTTCTTCTCGTGACATTTTTTTTTTTAATTACAATACGGGAATTGAGAATATAATTAGCACTGCATAAATTACATTCCCAGCAAAGTACAGTACTGAGATAATTCACAGCTCAACAAGTTTCCAGAACTCGTTAGTTTAGTTTATTTCCGTCCACAACGGGTACTTCCAAAATGTACATGTTAGATCTTCAGGTTAATTCCTTGCATAGATTATTTGTGAGGTAAACATGCTTGTGGTTCAGTGAGGATGTCAGTGACTGAAAGTAACCCCCCCGGTGAATGTCACGTCAGCAGCTGTCACAGCCGACAGACGTTCACTTGTGTTAACGCATGCGTACGCTGAACCTCGGTTGTCATGTGACACTATGGCGAGGTGGTTCTGTGGCTTCATCGCTGCTCGCAATTGGCTGAGACCGATCTTGCTATACAGAGAGATGACGGCATACAGATGAGATGCCTGTGTAATAAGGCTTGATTGTATGTTTGGTGTAGTTTATGTAGCTTTTAAAGTAGTTTAAATCAAATGTGTAGTGATAAGCAAGGTATATTATGTTCTGAAAGGCATTTTTATATTGTCTTCCTCTTCGTCTTCCTGCAGAGGTCTTTCTTTTTCTCAAGTGTCTTGTATGTCAGGCCATATTTCCCTACAAGAACTAGAAGTACAGGATCAGCGAGACTAAGCTGACATCGCTTTATTTTTTTTTGTTTGCAAACATTATAAGTGATAACCGCGGTCACACCATCAGCTTTGAGAAAAGCCTATACATCAGACGTGTGCATAGAGACTGGTTTTTACTATTTCTGTTTGGTAATTACTTGAATTTTGGTCAAGGTTTTATTCAGCAACGCTGACCGGTTGTTGTCATAATTATCCAGATGTTCAGTCAGCAAAAACGTTTTAAATCAGGGGTCTCAAACTCAGTTTACCTGGGGGCCACTGGAGCTAGGGTCTGGGCAAGGCTGGGCCGCATCAGGTTTTCCAAAACAAAACAAAAAAAATGCATTTATTAAAAACAGAAAAATTTTAAAACTTTGCTTTGGTTCTGATTTTCTACAAGAAACGCTCTGATAAAACATTCCACTGTTCTCAAATATCTTTCTTTTTATTTTTCTACACAAAATAAGATGAAAAATAATAAAACAAATCAAGAATAAAGAAAATCAATCAATCAGTAATAAATATTAATAATAATAATAAAACGGCAAATAATAAAAACTTAAGAAAGCACATATAGTTGGTGGGTAGACTAATTATTTTTTTTCCAGATTAAAATGAACAAAGCATTATTAGAGCCCTGTAGACATGACAAAACACGACTATAGTCACATTTATACTCTTTTTATTTACAACATATTGCGCAACTGCAGGGTCTTGAGACACATGCTAACTTGCAAACTAGAGAGCTAGCGACCTAAACGGTAGCCTTCAAGTTATTTCCTTTAAACTGAAATAGCCAAAAACTTACCACTTCCACACGGATAGGGAGGATAACTATTAACAGTTATTTAACCTTTAACATGAACATGAATCAAACGTAATAATTTTTTCTGGGTACATGATACCATACAGCATCCATATCAAACTTGCGCGGGCCGCACTAACATTAAACTTTCATATCAAGGCGGGGGCCTCAAACTAGTGTCCTGCGGGCCACTTGTTTGAGACCTCTGTTTTAAATCGTAGATCATTGCGGTTTTAAATGAGGGCCTGTGTTGTCCCACAAACCTGTATTCATTTCATACAAGGTGCAGATTGTCTCCAAGGTGGACACTTTCTGTTAAGGTAAATAAAACCTTTATGTTCAACTATATATGCGATCATAACTGCAAACTGTGTACATTTTTAATCTGACAAATTAATTGTTTTTTTTGCATATGTGGTTTTTAATTGGACCGCAACAATACATTTAAAGTGATTCCTTGTTATGTTAATGACAATAAAACTAGATGAATTTAAAGGGAAGATAAAATATAACCAGATGATGAATCGGGATCAGTGTTTTTAATAATTAATGTCATAGGAAGTGAGAGTTTGTGTCGTGTATGAAAGAGTCATTTGCATAGGACAGTTTGCCCAGTAGTAACCTCGACCAGCACAACTGCAGCATGTTTGCCTGTGTGTGTGTGTGTGTGTGTGTGTATCTGCAGGGGGATGGGTTATAGTTTTGATAGTAGGATTGTTAAGAGAGAGTGTGTGAGTGTGTGTGTGTGTGTGTGTGTGTGCGTGGATCCTTTGCAACAACTTCCCCCCGCCTTATTCTTTTGGCTTGCGTGACCTTATATGGAAAATGGGGCTTGTGGTGTGAGCATTTTCGTCCAATCCTGTTACTCCGGTATGGGGGAGGGTGGGAGTGTGGAAGAAGGAAGCCGGCAAGCCGGGGCGGGTGGGGTTTTTTTCAGGGGGAGGGACCAACCAAGCCGGCTGCTGTTTGAAAATGAATGATGTTGTAGACACGCTGAGAGATTAACATTTTGCAGACAAAAGTGAATAAGATCAGAACGAGGTCGATTGTACAGCGAGACACCAAAATCCCAACCAGGCCAACGATCAGTTTTCCAGCAATGCAATGTGAGTATTTTGAGTTCATTTGTACTGCATTTTTCCCATAGAGCTTGAACAAACTCATCCACGTACAGGATTGGCGTGGTTCATTTTCATTATCGTAAAAAATCACGGTAGCATTTCTGGATTTTCATACGACTTGAATATTTCAAATCACGTTTTCGCTCTGTGATGTTGAATGTTGCAGTCGTGCTTCTAATGACACGTGGAGAACTGGTCTAGTGCAGCAAGGGTGTAACCCACCAAGCGTTTTGTTGTGAATTGAGAGGACTACCTGCTTACAAAAGACACCAAGGAGACGGTGCGTTTAAGGTCTCCATGAGATTTACACGTCAAAGGAAGCAGTGTGGTCATATACTGAAGATGCCGAGAGGGTACTGTATTTTAAGAGGGGGTAGCTGGTGAAGGACATAAATCATGCTTAGGCCTGATCAATAGAAACCTAGTCCTTATCCATGTTCATTTCAACGACACAAGAAAACACAAGATCTGGTTTTGGACAATCAGTTTGATTTGAGGAAAACATTTTGGGTTGTGACATAAAAAAGCATGTAAGAGTTGAGTTGTTCGGTGTATCACTCCAATTGTTGCTCAGGTAGAACATCCGTGTTTGAGAGGCTGAATTCAGTCAAAGGATATTTACATTCACTGGACTGGTGGCCAGCCAATCACAGGGCACATATAGACAAACAACCATTCACACTCACATTCATACCTATGGACAATTTGGAGTCGCCAATTAACCTAGCATGTTTTTGGAATGTGGGAGGAAACCGGAGTACCCGGAGAAAACCCACGCATGAAAAACCTTGGTCTCCTAGCTGTGAGGTCTGCGCGCTAACCACTAGATCACCGTGCCGCCAGGATATTTACATTTTGAAAAAAACATTTTGAAAGGATATTTACATTTTGAAAAAAAAAAAACAAAATAGTGGTTGATTAATGGATGGAGTCATCAATTGTTGAAGCTTTAAGCTGGACTCATATAGCATTGTTATTATCCAGCACAATCGTGAAAAAAATGATGAAAAAAAAACACATCAGGCAATCTCGATTCTGTTTTGGTTTTTGAGACGTTGTATAGGGGAGGAACGCTTATCCCACGCTTGTTTCCAGTAAACCTTCAAGAGGGGGGAAATAGCTGTGGTCATGTTTTGAAACAAGCTCTCTAGTGGACATTTTAGGAAACAAATATTGCTCCAGAGTCATGGCTTTAGGAATACTTTAGGAAAACAAAGAGGAACAAAATGTAATTAACATCTGCTTTTTTTGTATCATCACGTCAACATCAGCTTTATCCCCTGACTCATGCAGCGCTGAGAGTGGCCACAGGGTCAGCTGACAGTCAGTCAGTCACATGATCACTGTCCTACAGTAATATATTTCCACCCGTGACTTGGAATTACAATCTCGCTCACGGTCGGCCTAGCATGTCGGTCATACAGGCAGAAGATCAGTCCAGGGTGCACCCCGCCTCTCGCCCAAAGTTAGCTAGGGTAGGTTCCAGCATTTTTATTTGGAGATTGAATGGGAAATATGTGTCATACTATAAAGCGCAAGTGTCAAACTCAAGGGACGGGGGACTAAATTTGGCCCGGCACATCAGTTTTTGTGGCCCACGGAGGCCGTAAATATTGAGTTTTTCCGAAAATTTGTACTGCGCGCAATATATAATTTTTTTTTGTGGTGGTTTGGTCACCTACCTTCACTCTACCGTATTTTAACAATATTTTATTTTTTTTGGTGGTTTGGTCAACTACCTTTACTCTACCGTATTTTAACAATATTTTATTTTTTTTGGTGGTTTGGTCACCTACCTTCACTCTACCGTATTTTAACAATATTTTGGGTTTTTTTTGGTGGTTTGGTCACCTACCTTCACTCTACCGTATTTTAACAATATTTTATTTTTTTTGGTGGTTTGGTCACCTACCTTCACTCTACCGTATTTTAACAATATTTTATTTTTTTTGGTGGTTTGGTCACCTACCTTCACTCTACCGTATTTTAACAATATTTTATTTTTTTTGGTGGTTTGGTCACCTACCTTCACTCTACCGTATTTTAACAATATTTTATTTTTTTTGGTGGTTTGGTCACCTACCTTCACTCTACCGTATTTTAACAATATTTAATTTTTTTGTGGTGGTTTGGTCACCTACCTTCACTCTACCGTATTTTAACAATATTTTATTTTTTTTGGTGGTTTGGTCACCTACCTTCACTCTACCGTATTTTAACAATATTTAATTTTTTTGTGGTGGTTTGGTCACCTACCTTCACTCTACCGTATTTTAACAATATTTTATTTTTTTTGGTGGTTTGGTCACCTACCTTCACTCTACCGTATTTTAACAATATTTTATTTTTTTTGGTGGTTTGGTCACCTACCTTCACTCTACCGTATTTTAACAATATTTTATTTTTTTTGGTGGTTTGGTCACCTACCTTCACTCTACCGTATTTTAACAATATTTTATTTTTTTTGGTGGTTTGGTCACCTACCTTCACTCTACCGTATTTTAACAATATTTTATTTTTTTTGGTGGTTTGGTCACCTACCTTCACTCTACCGTATTTTAACAATATTTATTTTTTTTGTGGTGGTTTGGTCACCTACCTTCACTCTACCGTATTTTAACAATATTTTATTTTTTTTGGTGGTTTGGTCACCTACCTTCACTCTACCGTATTTTAACAATATTTACATTTTTTGTGGTGGTTTGGTCACCTACCTTCACTCTACCGGATTTTAACAATATTTTGGTTTTTTTTTGGTGGTTTGGTCACCTACCTTCACTCTACCGTATTTTAACAATATTTTATTTTTTTTGGTGGTTTGGTCACCTACCTTCACTCTACCGTATTTTAACAATATTTTATTTTTTTTGGTGGTTTGGTCACCTACCTTCACTCTACCGTATTTTAACAATATTTTATTTTTTTTGGTGGTTTGGTCACCTACCTTCACTCTACCGTATTTTAACAATATTTATTTTTTTTGTGGTGGTTTGGTCACCTACCTTCACTCTACCGTATTTTAACAATATTTTATTTTTTTTGGTGGTTTGGTCACCTACCTTCACTCTACCGTATTTTAACAATATTTACATTTTTTGTGGTGGTTTGGTCACCTACCTTCACTCTACCGGATTTTAACAATATTTTGGTTTTTTTTTGGTGGTTTGGTCACCTACCTTCACTCTACCGTATTTTAACAATATTTTATTTTTTTTGGTGGTTTGGTCACCTACCTTCACTCTACCGTATTTTAACAATATTTTATTTTTTTTGGTGGTTTGGTCACCTACCTTCACTCTACCGTATTTTAACAATATTTAATTTTTTTTGGTGGTTTGGTCACCTACCTTCACTCTACCGTATTTTAACAATATTTTATTTTTTTTGGTGGTTTGGTCACCTACCTTCACTCTACCGTATTTTAACAATATTTATTTTTTTTGTGGTGGTTTGGTCACCTACCTTCACTCTACCGTATTTTAACAATATTTTATTTTTTTTGGTGGTTTGGTCACCTACCTTCACTCTACCGTATTTTAACAATATTTACATTTTTTGTGGTGGTTTGGTCACCTACCTTCACTCTACCGTATTTTAACAATATTTTATTTTTTGTGGTGGTTTGGTCACCTACCTTCACTCTACCGTATTTTAACAATATTTATTTTTTTTGTGGTGGTTTGGTCACCTACCTTCACTCTACCGGATTGTAACAACTTTCGTTTACACCACCAAAAACCTGACTGAATAAATGCTTGGATCAGCGCTGTCCTATCTAGTCTTTGAGCATGAACCAATAAACCTGCTTGGATGTGAAGCGTCTTCTCTAACACAACCAGAACAGTTTTTCAGTCAAAGCTGTAGCCCACAGGTCAAACGGGTTTGACACCCGTTGCAAAGGACGATGAGAAATATTTGGCCTTTGGTCTGTGACCCAATCACGCGAACGCAGCTGTCCTGCCAGGCCAGTCATAACTGGGCAACAGGTCACGAAAGGCAGACGAGTCCGCTGTGGCGCGTGATTTCACTCCCAGGTTATGACATCCCAAAGAGAGCAGAGGTCGGGGCAAACAACACTGGGCTGAAACATTTTTAGCCACCATATTTGCATTGTGTCTGTGTATTTCTATGGAATGCTGTATATACGTCAAACTATCAGCGGCATTGAATGAGACGACAAGCATAACAAGTGAGCTCAATGGTTCTATGGTGTAAGGCAGGGGGTCTCAAACACGCGGCCCGTGGGCCAAATGTGGCCCGCAGGACACTAGTTTGAGGCCCCCCGCCTTGATATGAAAGTGCTGTATGGTATCATGTACCCAGAAAATATTATTACGTTTGACTCATGTTCATGTTAAAGGTTAAATAACTGTTAATAGTTATCCTCCCTATCCGTGTGGAAGTGGTAAGTTTTTGGCTATTTAAGTTTAAAGGAAATAACTTGGAGGCTACCGTTTAGGTCGCTAGCTCTCTAGTTTGCGAGTTAGCATGTGTCTCAAGACCCTGCAGTTGCGCAATATGTTGTAAATAAAAAGAGTATAAATGTGACTATAGTCGTGTTTTGTCATGTCTACAGGGCTCTAATAATGCTTTGTTCATTTTAATCTGAAAAAAATCATTTGTCTACCCAACAACTATATGTGCTTTCTTAAGTTTTTATTATTTGCCCTTTTATTATTATTATTATTATTATATTTATTTATTTATTACTGATTGATTGATTGTCTTTATTCTTGATGTTTTATTTTTTTTAATCTTATTTTGTGTAGAAAAATAAAAAGTAAGATATTTGAGAACAGTGGAATGTTTTATCAGAGCTTTTATTGTAGAAAATCGAAACCAAAGCAAAGTTTATTCATTTTTCTGTTTTTAATAAATGCGTTTTTTTTTTTTTGTTGGAAAACCTGATGCGGCCCACTCTCTCCCAGACCCTAGCTCCAGTGGCCCCCAGGTAAATTGAGTTTGAGACCCCTGGTGTAAGGTGTGACAAAACCCAAATAACCTGAACTAAAACACCCAGGTGTGAGTCTTGTGCGTGTACTACCGTCATGTAATTAGAGCAGGGGAGCAAGGTTTCAACACCACGTCGTGTTGTTTGGGTGTTGTATTCCGCTGCAAAAACTACCCATCCGTTATCCGATAGTATTTTTGCACTTGACTCAATAGAGAGTGTTTTACTTATTCATCATTTGCAGCAGAATTACTGGACTGGAAGTGACGAACTTGTTGTCAACAACCTCCTGTTTTTTTTTCAGTGACCGTGTGTGAGTCCGCCACCATGTCTGAGGACGGTGGGCATCAGCAGCCCCACTCTGTTGGCCTCATGGAGTTGCGCTGTGGTTCGGGCGACAACACAGCCTCCGTTGACCCCATTTTGGATAAAGCCAAGTACGTTACACATTACCATAATAATGTATGTATTTTAGCAGTGGAGACCACAATACAAATAATGTTGAGGAAGTCCACCTTTTTTTGAATATTGAGTACATATCTTTGAACCTTACATGTGATCTACTGATGTCCTGCTTAGTCAGGGATTGTGTAAGGCAGGGGTCTCAAACACGCGGCCCGCGGGCTAAATGTGGCCCGCAGGACACTATTTGAGGCCCCCGCCTTGATATGAAAGTTTAATGTTAGTGCGGCCCACGCAAGTTTGATATGGATGCTGTATGGTATCATGTACCCAGAAAATATTATTACGTTTGATTCATGTTCATGTTAAAGGTTAAATAACTGTTAATAGTTATCCTCCCTATCCGTGTGGAAGTGGTAAGTTTTTGGCTATTTCAGTTTAAAGGAAATAACTTGAAGGCTACCGTTTAGGTCAGTGGTCTCAAACACGCGGCCCGCGGGCCAAATGTGGCCCGCAGGACACTAGTTTGAGGCCCCCCGCCTTGATATGAAAGTTTAATGTTAATGCGGCCCACGCAAGTTTGATACGGATGCTGTATGGTATCATGTACCCAGAAAAAAAAATTATTACGTTTGATTAATGTTCATGTTAAAGGTTAAATAACTGTTAATAGTTATCCTCCCTATCCGTGTGGAAGTGGTAAGTTTTTGGCTATTTAAGTTGAAAGGAAATAACTTGAAGGCTACCGTTTAGGTCGCTAGCTCTCTAGTTTGCGAGTTAGCATGTGTCTCAAGACCCTGCAGTTGCGCAATATGTTGTAAATAAAAAGAGTATAAATGTGACTATAGTCGTGTTTTGTCATGTCTACAGGGCTCTAATAATGCTTTGTTCATTTTAATCTGAAAAAAATCATTTGTCTACCCACCAACTATATGTGCTTTCTTAAGTTTTTATTATTTGCCGTTTTATTATTATTATATTTATTTATTACTGATTGATTGATTTTCTTTATTCTTGATTTGTTTATTTATTTTTCATCTTATTTTGTGCAGAAAAATAAAAATTAAGATATCTGAGAACAGTGGAATGTTTTATCAGAGCTTTTATTGTAGAAAATCGGAACCAAAGCACTGAAAAGTTTGTATATTTTTCATTTTTAAATTTTCTGTCATTTCATAAGTTTATTCTCGTAAAATTGGGACTTTTTTCCTCTTTAGACTAGAACTTTCTCTTAATATTTGGACTTTAATCTCGTAGCATTACATACAACTTGAATAATCTCGTTTTCTGAATATAACTCTATTCGTAGTTTTCTCATATTCAGACTTTTTGTTGTTGTTTTTTATGTTTTTTTAATATTTCAATGTATTCTGAGAAAATGATGACTTTCTCATTAAATACAATACCAATACCAATAATTATTGGCCCGATATCAGCATAAAAATGAGATATCTGTATCATTATTGAATGTATTTCAATGATGTACCACTGACAGGATGCGGTTAAGCTAATGAGGATTGTAGTGATGGTCTTGGTAGTCCATTCCAACTGTTCCGTTTCTGTGCAGGATTGTTTTTCGACGCCTGGCTTTCCTCAAGGATGTGTCAGCTCGGCTTTGGGACTTCACCCCCCCCCCTTTTGATGACATGTTTTTCTCTTTCATTTACCTCAGTGAGTCCTCCGAGGAAGAATTCTCAGCGGAAATGGACGAGGAGACTATCGGCCACAACAATGCAGTCAAGGTCCCCGCTGAATACGCCTTGAACACACAAACAGGTGACACAACATTGATCAACACAGCGGAAAAAAAACGCTTTTACATTGCATCATGGTCACAGGAGGCGATTTAGAGTAGTCACTAAACTAGGCTGAGGTTTCATGTTGGAGCCACTCTTTTCCCGAGGAAGTGACGTCCATTTCCTGTCTGTCCATTTGACATTTGACATTCTTTCCTGGCTTTGTTGGAGGGAAAAGGGCGTTACGTTATGAAGCACTTTTACTAAATGTATTTCACAGCTGAGAGATTAAACATTGACTTGCATGTTCTCGCTACGGTGCTACGGTCGCTACGGTCGCTACGATACGCAGCTGTGTTTGTTTGAGGGCATACATTTGCTTATCGCTTACTTCCTGTGTGCACAGGAAGATACTACAGTACCACGGTTTATGACTATGTACTGTTGTTAACTTGATTATGTTTCATTAAAATGCACAAGACGGAATTGGGGCTTTTTTAATCTCTTCTAAAGCAGGCCTACGGGGTCCATGGTTGAGTTTAGGTGTCTAAAGCACGGCCTGGGGGCCATTCGTAGCCTGCAAAATGGAAAAATTAGCGGTAATTTTATTAAAAGTCAGATGAGAAATAAAAACAAAACGACAAATACAGTTGTATCTTTTGGACAATCGGGTTACAGAAAAAGTTAAAATGTCAAGAAGAAAATTTACAAGAAGAATGTTCAAATATTTAGAAAATGTAAAAAAAAATATGAAGTCAAAAATATACAGCAAAAGGAGTCATATTGTAATGAGAAAAAAAGTCACAATAATAAAAAATTATGTAATTATGGGTGGCACGGCGGTCGAGTGGTTAGCGCGCAGACCTCACAGCTAGGAGACCAGGGTTCAATTCCACCTTCGGCTTTCTCCGGGTACTCCGGTTTCCTCCCACATTCCAAAAACATGCTAGGTTAATTAGCGACTCCAAATTGTCCATAGGTATGAATGTGAGTGTGAATGGTTGTTTGTCTATATGTGCCCTGTGATTGGCTGGCCACCAGTCCAGGGTGTACCCCGCCTCTCGCCCAAAGACAGCTGGGATAGGCTCCAGCACCCCCGCGACCCTCGTGAGGATAAGCGGTAGAAAATGAATGAATATTTATAGAGCCCTCTAGACATGAAATAACACCCCTACAGTCATCTTTCCATTCATATTACCCATTATAGTTGACTCTGTTGCTGTTTTTCCAGGTCTCACAGCTAGGAGACCCGGGTTCGATTCTCCGCTCGGCCATCTCTGTGTGGAGTTTGCATGTTCTCCCCGTGCATGCGTGGGTTTTCTCCGGGTACTCCGGTTTCCTCCCACATTCCAAAAACATGCTAGGTTAATTGGCGACTCCAATTCGTCGCAGGTTTGCTGGAGCCTATCCCAGCTGTCTTTGAGCAAGAGGCAGGGTACACCCTAAATGGGTTGCCAGCCAATCGCAGGGCAAATATAGACGGAAAGCCACACCCATACGGGGAGAACATGCAAACTCCACACAGAGATCCCAAACATCTTCTGACTCTGTGGCTAACATGCTAACGTGCTAATATGCTAGGACACCCGTGGTTTTACCATTTATAGACACGCAATACAGTCCCTATCACCTCCTGTTGAAAGAAGGGCAAAGCCTACCTTGTCACTGAAATAAAGTAGATAGATCATGCAGGAGTAAATGTAGTAGTATTTCATGTGATAAAAATACATTATTGTGTATGACAAAAAAAAATCATTGTGACATCATTGTATTCCCTTCTTCCATCATCACTGATGTGCCAAGATTAGACAGTATTTGTGAAAAGCGACTTTGTTTCTTGAGAAGAGCGTGAGATAACATCAAAACAAAGTTAACGTATTTTCCTCACTCTGAATTACGGGGTATTTCTGTACGTAACATATACATAAGGCGCACCGTATTAGAAAAGGCGCATGCTAAAACATGCGGGCTACAAAAAAAAACAGGCAACGGAAGCAAAACGGTGAGTTTAATTGAATTGGACTTTATTCTGCTATGTAACAATACACATCATCTGCTCCCACAAATCCAGGAGAACATGCAAACTCCACACAGAGATGGCCGAGGGTGGAATTGAACTCGGTTCTCCTAGCTGTGAGGTCTGCGCGCTAACCACTCGATCTCCGTGCAGCCGAGCACATTCATTCATTCATTCATTTTCTACCGCTTATCCTCACGAGGGTCGCGGGGGGTGCTAGCTGTCTTCAGTCGAGAGGCGGCGTACACCCTGGACTAGTCGCCAGCCGATCACAGGGCACATATAGACAAACAACCATTCACACTCACATTCATACCTATGGACAATTTGGAGTGGCTAATTAACCTAGCATGTTTTTGGAATGTGGGAGGAAACCGGAGTACCCGGAGAAAACCCACGCATGCACGGGGAGAACATGCAAACTCCACACAGAGATGGCCGAGGGTGGGGAAAGACAAAATAAGAAGCCACAAGGTTACCACTTCCACACAAAATAGGAGGCAAATGCATTCATTCATTTATCCATTTTCTGCCGCTTATCCTCATGAAGGTCGCGGGGGGGTGCTAGAGCCTATCCCAGCTGTCTTCGGTCAAGAGGCGGGGTACACCCTGGACTGGTGGCCAGCCAATCACAGGGCACATATAGACAAACAACCATTCACACTCACATTCATACCTATGGACAATTTGGAGTGGCTAATTAACCTAGCATGTTTTTGGAATGTGGGAGGAAACCCTGCAATGCACGGGACAGAACATGCAAACGTCACACAGAGATGGCCGAGGGTGGAATTGAACCCTTGTCTCCTAGCTGTGAGGTCTGCACGCTAACCATTTGCCCGCCGGCGTAGCTGACATATGTATGTAAAACGTGTACTGTATGTACTGTACATATTACATCATGTTCTCTTATTATTTATCGTTTATCATTGCCAGCGTACGTATTATGTCATGTGTCAGCAACAGTCAGTGAAGCGGAGCACTTAGCAAGATTTTGGAACTCATAAAATCGCATCGTCAATTTTTATAGTGTGGAAAATACGGTATTTAAGCGAGTGTGAAATACTATTTATTATGCCGCATCAGATAGTGACCCTTCTATCGTGTGTTAGCTTCAAGGTTCTAGCTTGGTGCTCATATCTCCTTCCGATGTCATCCAGTAAATACCCAGCGACCAGACTCCCTGTCGGTGAAAGCCACATCAGCGCCGCAGTCCAACCTGTGGACGTGCCAGCGCGACGGCGAAGTGAAGCTTCGCATCGAGGACTCCGGTCTTGCCGCCGAGACCCCTTTGACCATACATCAACTCTTTGCTTCGTCTGTGAAGAATTTTGGCACGTATACCGCTTTGAGCTGGAAGGAGGGCGAGCAGAAGAAGAGCCTGAACTACATGGAGTACTACAATACCTGCCGCACAGCAGCTAAGAGCTTCCTTAAGGTAATCATCTTGTTGACGAATATTGCTTAGTCATTGAGTCGGGTGGTTGAGATCTTGGCGAGGTTTTCCGGCTTAGTACTTGAGTACTGTGGATAATCTTTGAAATGTATCCCAACATTTTACTCCGCGGCGTATTTGGTTCTTACAATGAATCCTTTAGTAAATCCTGTTGGGCATTTCTTCACGAATGGCGTTTTAGCGTCTTGTTGATGTCATGTGACGGCAGTCAAGGCAATGCGGGAAACCCGGCAACGCAGCACGATGCAGTCATACCGAGCCACAAGCGTCACAGTACGCCATTGATGATTATTTGGAAACCCAACGCACACGCACACACAGATTTAGGGTCATGTGGAGTCTGATGAGACCGGAGTCTCATCTTCACTTGGGTCACTTTATCGGAACATGAAGCTCGGTTGGTTTGTGCTGAGCCATCCTGTTGTTGTTAGCCATTAACCATAACACAGGAGATCCCATCAAAATGTGCTAGCAAACAGCCAAAAAGGGAGGCTTTGTAAATAAAATCAAAATAAACAAAGAAGCATCCACGAGGTCCGCATGGCAACCACGCCCCTCCATCTTTATGATTCGGTTCATAAAGATCACCACATAGCAAAATTCTTCTACGATTGTGTATTGTTATACGCATGCCGGAGACACCCTACACCAGGGGTCTCAAACTCAATTTACTTGGGGGGCCACTGGAGCTAGGGTCTGGGTGAGACTGGGCCGCATCAGGTTTTCAAAAAAAAAAAAAACGCATTTATTAAAAACAGAAAAATGAATAAACTTTGCTTTGGTTTCGATTTTGTACAAGAAAAGCTCTGATAAAACATCCAACAATCCACTGTTCTCAAATATCTTACTTTTTATTTTTCTACACAAAATAAGATGAAAAATAAATAAACAAATCAAGAATAAAGAAAATCAATCAATCAGTAATAAATAAATATAATAATAATAATAAAAACTTAAGAAAGCACATATAGTTGGTGTGTAGACAAATGATTTTTTTAGATGAAAATGAACAAAGCATTATTAGAGCCCTGTAGACATGACAAAACACGACTATAGTCACATTTATACTCTTTTTATTTACAACATATTGCGCAACTGCAGGGTCTTGAGACACATGCTAACTCTCAAACTAGAGAGCTAGCGACCTAAACGGTAGCCTTCAAGTTATATCCTTTAAACTTAAATAGCCAAAAACGTACCACTTCCACACGGATAGGGAGGATAACTATTAACAGTTATTTAACCTTTAACATGAACATGAATCAAACGTAATAATATTTTCTGGGTACATGATACCATACAGCATCAATATCAAACTTGCGCGGGCCGCACTAACATTAAACTTTCATATCAAGGCGGGGGCCTCAAACTAGTGTCCTGCGGGCCACATTTGTCTCACCAAACAATTACTGACACCTAGTGACCAATGTAGGATACTACACTCACCATTCGTGTCGTCAACTGCCTTGTATTTTTGTTCATTTTTATGCTTGAAAATGCATAATGTAGAAAAAAAACATGTAAAATCTGCTTTTTGTTTACTAATAGGCTGTATATTAATATGTCTGTGAAACCGCCAAATGACCCAACAAGCCATAGAAGAAATGGGTATGCAGAAACTCCTCATTTCCTGTGGTTACTTGGTTCCAGACCCAACACAATTTTTTTACCATTATTAGAGCCCTCTAGACCAGAAATAACACCCCTATGGTCACATTTACACTCATATTTTGATAAGTGTATTCGGGAAATATGCATTTTTGGGGCATATCAGGCATAGTCAACCACGAAACAACATTAATTTATTAATTTTTTAATTTACGGCTGCATATATTATTTTAGGAGTGATGAGTGAAGACATAATATTTGACTGTGTAAGTAAACACTAAACAATAAGTGTACATCAAGTATGCATGCACACTCAGTTGTGTTTGTGTCTCTGCAGCTTGGATTACAACGTTTCCACGGCGTCGGTATCCTGGGTTTCAACTCTGTCGAGTGGTTCGTCGCTGACATTGGAGCCATTTTGGCAGGGTGAGTTCTATATTCATCGGTCAAACCAGTCAAGTGTTCCCTCGCTGATCAAATATGACTTAATAATGACACAAATAATGTGTTCAGAAACCAGTTGAACGACAAACTATCTCCTTTCATCATTCCAAGTATTATCGAGCATGGACGGAAACATAACAGGGAAATTTAGCCACACTTTGATGATTTGTTAATATCAGGAAAATAAAATTGGAATTTTGGGAAATTAGGTTGTGGGAAAAGTTCAGGGGCGTCTAAACTTTTTCCACCGAGGGCCACATACTGGGAAAAAAAAAAGAAGTTGCGTATACAGTATTTTAGTGCACCTCAGCTTTTTGAAAAAAAATATTAGTAGTATGAACTTTGGTCTTTCCTCACGTTTTTGCTGTCGTTTTCCAAATATTTCAAATTTCTTTTTAATGCATGATTTTTTTTCTCATAAGATTTAGACTTTATTGACATCATAGAATTTATTTTCCAAATAGTATTGTTTTTTCTAATACTACAACTTTAAAAAAAGTATTTTTTTCAAAGTTTATTAGAATAAAGTAAAAAAATATATATATTACGGGTATATAAAGTCATAAATACTAGAAGAAAAAGTTCAAGAAGAAAACTACATATGAAATTTAAAAAACAGCTGAAGTGAAAATACAGATGTAATTTATGAGAATAAACTCGTAATATTATGAGAAACAAAACAAAGAAAAATTGGAGGAAGTTGTAAAATGATGGGAATAAATTCTAAATATTACAGGGAAGTCATAATACTACTGTTAAAACTGGAAAGGGGAGCAAAAGAGAAGTTGAATACAAATACTGTAATATGCTTTTTTTTATATTTCAACTCTCTGCTACTAAAATTTTCATTTCATAGGTTTATTCTCGTAAAATTGGGACTTTTTTCTTCTTTAGAATAGAACTTTCTCTTAATATTTGGACTTTAATGTCATAGCATTACATATAACTTCAACAACCTCGTTTTCTGACTATGACAACTTTATTTGTAGTTTTCTCAAATTCCGACTTTTTGTTGTTGTTTTTTGATGTTTTTTTTAAATATTTCAATGTATTCTGAGAAAATGATGACTTTCTCATGAAATGCAATACCAATACCAATAATTATTGGCCCGATATCAGCAATATTATGAGAAACAAAACAAAGAAAAATTGGGGGAAGTTGTAAAATGATGGGAATAAATTCTTACAGGGAAGTCATAATATTAATGTTAAATATGGAAGGGGGAAGCAAAGAGAAGTTGATACAAATACTGTAATATGCTTTTTTTTAATATTTCAACTCACTGCTACTAAAATTTTCCGTCATTTCATAGGTTTATTCTCGTAAAATTGGGACTTTTTTCCTCTTTAGAATAGAACTTTCTTAATAGAACTAATAGAACTTTTTAAATATTTGGACTTTAATGTCATAGCATTACATATAACTTCAACAACCTCGTTTTCTGAATATGACAACTTGATTCGTAGTTTTCTCATATTCCGACTTTTTGTTGTTGGTTTTTTTTATGTTTTTTTGTTTTTTTGACAGGGAAGTCATATTACTGTTAAAAATGGAAGGGGGAAGCAAAGTGAAGTTGATACAAATACTGTAATATTTTTTTTTTTACTTATCTTACAAAGAGATGCAGATTTTTTCATGAAATAGAAAAACTTGTTATATATAAAATAAAATATATAAAATAAACATGACCCTTGCATCCTTTGGTTTGTCAGTACGTGACCATCAGTGGAAAGGATTGGACACCCCCGTCCAACTATTATGTGGCTCAACACGAGATAAGCTAAGAACAGGAAGCATTGATCGGACAAGTGCGGCTTTGTGAGCTGCTTACTGAACATTTTTTGGTTTTTATGTGCTTGGTAATTGCGCAACCTTTTAGGTAGGCCCGGGGGGGCAGAGTTTGGCTCTAAATCACGCAACACTTTGTGTCATAATTCCCTTGACATTTATAGATTTATAGTGACGCAACAACACTGCTTTGTTGAGTCGACGGTTGTTGCAAAAAAAAAACCAAAGTCCTGCTTAAGTAAATGTGTCCTAAATGCAACATTTTTTTTGCGTCGCAGTGGCTTTGCTGTGGGTATCTACACCACTAATTCTCCAGAGGCGTGCCAGTATGTGGCAGAGAACTGCAAGGCCAATGTTCTTGTAGTGGAGAACCACAAGCAGCTGCAGAAGATCCTTCAGGTGCGACACCAAAACACAAAATGTCTTAATATTAAACATAACAAGGGCACTCTCTGTATATATTTACATATTTAAACCAGCCATATTTTCACCCATTTTAGGTGCAAGACCAGCTGCCACACTTGAAAGCCATCATTCAGTACAAAGGTGCACTAAAAGAGAGAAGACCAAATCTTTACACTGTAAGTCAACATTGTTTAGTTCAGTGATTTTCAACCTTTTTTGAGCCACGCCACGTTTTTTTTTACATTGGAAATCTTGTGGCACACCACTAACCAAAAATGTTCCAAAATGTCACCACGACCTCACACGTGCATCAATAAGTCTATGGGAGGAACAAGGTAGGTGTTGCCACACGGACCAATATTACATTGCTATGCCAGTCTTTACACCACAGACACTCCACAGTAGCCATGTTTTTACATCAACACTTTTTCTCTTTCCCAATGACCTTTCGGGAAACAATGGTATCCATGGAAAGGAATATTCCAATCTCTTGTCTACATGCGCCGTGAAAATCAACCAGAATAGTCAATAGGGCATGCCCAGTAAAACGTAAACATCAACATCACGTGATACCGAGTTTTTCTTCCACTTGTTGGAATAACTCCGTATTGCCATTTTTTCATCTGTCCAGTCTTGAAATTTAGTTTGAATCAAAAACAAACTTTGCTTAGCAGTCCAATGCCGATTGCTGGCCTCCATTTTTAAAAGTGAAGAACGTCTGGATCTGCGTGTTACGTCATATCTGAGCATGCGCTGAAAGAACGCACCCGGGATCAATTTAAACAGGAAAAGATCAAATTCAATCTTGCTAATATTTTATAATTAAACTCAGGACATGTTTTATATAGATATATATTTTCTTTTTTAATAACACTGGACTTGTGAATGGCGTATAGAAGGGTTTAGATTCTGTTCCACAGATGGCGTTAATGTACACGAAAAGCTGCTTGCCAACCGCCAATAAACAACAGAAGAAGAAAAACACCACAAAGAAGAAGAACGCACCCTGACAACTTTCCGTTTGAGCGGGTACAAGATACCTCAATCGGATTGGTTAAAGGAATATTCCATCCCTGTTCAATTCTTTCCGTTTGAGCAAATAAACCAAAGTGAATTGGAATATTTGGGTCCATGTATACTATTGACATAATATTTGCAAATGATGATGAATAAATGTAAATTATAAAAAGTGATATTGGATAATTCCTCACGGCACACCTGACGGTTTCTCAAGGTACACTAGTGTGCCGCGGCACAGTGGTTGCAAATCACTGGTTCAGTTCTACTTGATATTCCATACACAAAAGCATGAGTACGTTCAACATTGTGTGTTGATGCAGTGGGCTGAGTTCATGAAGCTGGGATGCGACGAGCCTGACGGTCCGCTTGATGACATCATCTCCAGCCAGAAGCCCAATCAGTGCTGCACGCTCATCTACACCTCAGGGACCACCGGGCAGCCCAAAGGAGTCATGCTCAGCCACGACAACGTGAGTTCCGCATTGGCATTGAACGTCCCATGTGCCTGGCATGGATGCTTTTTAACGATGATACGCGTAGACCTCCAATGGAACTACCATTGCCTCAGCACACATGATGCCGGTCTCTTCTTTTCCCGCGTCGCTACCGCACTTAGGGAAATCATCCCCTGAGCCGGTGCTGTACCCCCTGCACCACGCAACGTTCCACGTTAGCACTAGCAGACCCGCACTACACTGCTGATGGCGATGTCACACTGCATGGCAAAAAAATCCAAACTATCCCTTTAACTTAAGTTGCATGGTGGACAAGTGGTTAGTGCAGAGACCAGAGTTCAATTCCATGCATGTTCTCCCCGTGCATGCATGGGTTTCCTCCCACATTCCAAAACTTTTTCCTCAAAATAAGTATGTATTTTATCATTTGTGCTAATAAGGGTAGAATATACAGCATACATGTACCATTGTTTAAAAATAGTTTGTCTTTTTGCCTCAGTGAAAAGATTTTTTTCATCTAGCGTTGAGATTTCACACTATGTTCAGCAGTCCTTGAACGCACCTGAGTGGAGGCAGCCCCGAAACAGATTCAATTAATTCCAACATAGCAGTATGGGAGATGTGTGTCAATAAATCGATGAACACACACGTCACAGCACACAAAAATGGTGCATTCAAGGGCCACTGAAGAAAGTGCAAAATCTCAATGCTTGACAAAAAATGTGAAAACTGTGGGCTTTTTTTTTTTACGGTACACGTATGCCGAATATGTTACCTACATGATGACCTTTGGATTATTACTAGGGCTGTCAAATGATTACAAATTTGAATCAGATTAATCACAGTGTTTTAATGAATTAATCGTGATTAATCACCACAGGCAACTATGTCTGAAAGATGCCCATTGTTACCTGTATTTAATTGAATAGAAAATACATGACAGGACAGTATTTGGATGTATTAACAGCTCCAAACGCTACATGGTGGTCGAGTGGTTAGCATGCAGGCCTCGCAGCTAGGACAGCCGAGTTCAATTCCACCCTCGGCCATCTCTGTGTGGAGTTTGCATGTTCTCCCCGTGCATGCGTGGGTTTTCTCCGGGTACTCCGGTTTCCTCCCACATTCCAAAAACATGCTAGGTTAATTGGCCACTCCAAATTGTCCATAGGTATGAATGTGAGTGTGAATGGTTGTTTGTCTATATGTGCCCTGTGATTGGCTAACGACCAGTCCAGGGTGCAAATTTTTCCATTTCTGCTGTTGTTTTGTTTTAATTTTACTTTATTTTTTTTAAACTTTCTTCCTGTAAATTTTTCTTCCTGTAATTATGCCTTTAGTTCTGTAATATTTTGATATATATATATTTATTTATAATGTTATTCTCCTGAAATGACTGTCTCTCTATATATATTTGTATATCATTTATATATATTTACATTATTATTATATTTTTTTATTTTTGAAAAAAATCTATTTTTTTGTTATATTGCCGTTTTTACACAAACACTAATGTATTCTTATTTTTATTTTTTTACCCTCAGATGACTTGGACTGCACTTTCCACCAGCCGCCACGTGAGCCTGACGGACGCCACGGAGTCCCAGGAAGTGGTGGTCAGCTACCTCCCGCTAAGCCACATCGCAGCTCAGATGGTGGACATCTGGATCAACATGAGGGTCGGTGGGGTCACGCACTTTGCCGACCCGGACGCACTAAAGGTGAGTTCCCCAGCCTACGAAGCCTATGGCGGCTGTCATGTGCGTCTTAGTGTGGAATCAGCTGTGAAAACAAACCATTCATTTCACGTAGAAAATGAAAGTTCTATCCTCGTGTGCCTTGAACACACCATGCTTGTTTCTGTGCAAACACTATTCTCTTTCAACAAGTTCATGTGTGTCATATCAGGGCTCTCTAGTGGACACCCTGAAGGAGGTGCGGCCCACGGCCTTCTTGGGCGTGCCACGCGTCTGGGAGAAGATGCAAGAGAAGATGAAGTCTGTCGGAGCCAAGTCCTCCGCTGTGCGGCGGAAAGTCGCCGCATGGGCCAAAGATGTGGGTCTGCAGACCAATCTGAGCAAGATGAATCAGTACGTGCTAATTTTTTAATATCAGTGCTTCATTTTTTTTAAGCTTTGATATGTGATCTGCACCTTCTGAGAATGGTTGAATGCAACCATTCTCACTCACATTCATACCTATGGACAATTTGGAGTCGCTAATTAACCTAGCATGTTTTTGGAATGTGGGAGGAAACCGGAGTACCCGGAGAAAACCCACACATGCACGGGGAGAACATGCAAACTCCACACAGAGATGGCCGAGTGTGGGGAAAGACAAAATAAGAAGCCAAAAAGTTACCACTTCCACACAAAATAGGAGGAGAACTCATTCATTCATTCATTTTCTACCGCTTATACTCAAGAGGGTCGCGGGGGTGCTGGAGCCTATCCCAGCTGTCTTTGGGCGAGAGGCGGGGTACACCCTGGACTGGTGGCCAGCCAATCCCAGGGCACATATAGACAAACAACCATTCACACTCACATTCATACCTATGGACAATTTGGAGTGGCTAATTAACCTAGCATGTTTTTGGAATGTGGGAGGAAACCGGAGTACCCGGAGAAACTCCACACAGAGATGGCCGAGGGTGGAATTGAACCCTGGTCTCCTAGCTGTTAGATCTGCGCGCTAACCACTTTTTGTCCTTATTAAGAGAGCTGGAGCCTATTATAGTTGACTTTGGGTCAGTACGTGCTAATTTTTAATATCAGCGCTTCATTTTTTTTTTTTAAAGCTTTGATGTGTGACGTGTTGTCTGCACCTTCTTGGTCTTCAGAAGCAGTGCAGCAGATCACACGCCGCTGAGCTACCAAATAGCAAAGAAGCTAGTCTTCAAGAAGGTGCGCAAGGCTCTGGGTCTGGACCGCTGCCACAGGTGCTACACCGGCGCCGCCCCCATTACCAGAGACACTCTGGAGTTCTTCCTCAGCCTGGACATTAAACTGTACGAGCTGTACGGCATGAGCGAGAGCACCGGGCCTCACACCGTCTCCATCCCAGATGCTTTTTGGCTCACCAGGTACTTGCTTGGTTCCTCGTGTTCCTGTCGTCGGAATCATTCCCGAGTTAAATGTGGTGGTGGTTTGTCTTGCAGCTGCGGCAAGGAGCTCCCGGGATGCAAGACGAAGCTGCACAACACGGACAAAGACGGGATCGGCGAAATCTGCTTCTGGGGTCGCCACATCTTCATGGGTTACCTCAACATGATGGACAAGACAGAGGAAGCTCTCGACGCGGAGGGATGGCTGCACTCTGGCGACCTCGGCAAACGTGACCAGAATGGATTCCTCTTCATCACCGGGAGAATTAAAGGTACGTTTGCGATTCAGAAGGTAGCTTGCGTCGTTGTTTGTGTTACCATGGAAGAATTAGCCGTGAGAAGACCACTAAACATCTCAGGTGTGACATTGAGCATCGCTATTTATAATGCAATGCAATTCTAGCCTATAACGAGTGGTTAGCACGCAGACCTCACAGCTAGGAGACCAGGGTTCAATTCCACCCTCGGTCATCTCTTGTGTGGAGTTTTCTCCGGGTACTCCGGTTTCCTCCCACATTCCAAAAACATGCTAGGTTAATTAGCCACTCCAAATTGTCCATAGGTATGAATGTGAGTGTGAATGGTTGTTTGTCTATATGTGCCCTGTGATTGGCTGGCCACCAGTCCGGGGTGTACCCCCCTCTCTTACCCGAAGACAGCTGGGATAGGCTCCAGCACCCCCGCGACCCTCGTGAGGATAAGCGGTAGAAAATGGATGAATGAATGAATGAGTTCTCCTCCTATTTTGTGTGGAAGTGGTAACTTTTTGGCTTCTTATTTGGTCTTTTCCCACCCTCGGCCATCTCTGTGTGGAGTTTGCATGTTCTCCCCGTGCATGTGTGGGTTTTCTCCGGGTACTCCGGTTTCCTCCCACATTCCAAAAACATGCTAGGTTAATTAGCGACTCCAAATTGTCCATAGGTATGAATGTGAGTGTGAATGGTTGTTTGTCTATATGTGCCCTGTGATTGGCTGGCCACCAGTCCAGGGTGTACCCCGCCTCTCGCACGAAGACAGCCGGGATAGGCTCCAGCACCCCCGCGAACCTCATGAGGAAAAAGCGGTAGAAAATGAATGAATGAATGAATGAACTATAATAAACATCCTGTTGATATGTATTGTATATAAAGTCGATAACAAGTATATATTTTTTTACATTTCAGAGTTGATCATCACCGCGGGAGGAGAGAACATCCCTCCCGTCCCCATCGAGGATGCGATCAAGGAAGCTTTGCCGCTGATAAGCAACGCCATGCTGATAGGAGACAAGAAGAAGTTTCTATCCATGCTGCTCACCGTGAAGGTATGAACAAACATGAACACGCTATATAAACTTTGCTTAGAAAGTCATCAGATACAATCTGATGACAGATAGAACATCTCCCGAGATAAGATGTTTGTATCAGAGAAGCAAAGCACAGTCATGAGCTCGCACTGCCATCTGGTGGTTGATTGGTAACATTACAAGACCCCATGAGAGCCAAGAAGAAGCCATTCTTACATTTTCTATACTCATTCATTCATTCATTCATTTTCTACCGCTTATCCTCACGAGGGTCGCGGGGGTGCTGGAGCCTATCCCAGCTGTCTTCAGGTGAGAGGCGAGGTACACCCTGGACTGGTGGCCAGCCAATCACAGGACACATATAGACAAACAACCATTCACACTCACATTCATACCTATGGACAATTTGGAGTCGCTAATTAACCTAGCATGTTTTTGGAATGTGGGAGGAAACCGGAGTAACCGGAGAAAACCCACGCATGCACGGGGAGAACATGTAAACTGGTGGAGGGTGATGAGGGATGGCCGAGGGTGGAATTGAACCCTGTTCTCCTAGCTGTGAGGTGTGCGCGCTAACCACTAGACCGCCGTACCGCCCATTTTCTATACTGTTTGTCCTTATTTCATGACTGATTTAAAACTTTTAATTCTTTTTATTCCAGCTAAAAACATAATGAAAAGCTTGCCCAAAGCCTGCTGGGATAGGCTCCAGCATACCCCCCCTGTGAAACCTCGTGAAGACAGTCACCAAATAGAATTTAAAGTCCTGATTTCCTCTCCAGTGCCAAGTGAACGCTGAGACAGCCGCCCCGCTGGACGATCTCACCCCAGAGGCCGTGGAGATCTGCAAGAAACTGGGCAGTCAGGCCACGCGGGTCTCTGACATCGCGGGCGGCCGCGATCGCGCCATCAACGCCGCCATCCAGGAAGGGATCAACCGCGTGAACGAGAAAGCTACCTCCAACGCTCAGCGCATCCAGAAGTGGCTTATTCTGGAGGAAGACTTTTCCATCGCTGGGGGGGAGCTGGGTGAGTACATCGATATTAGGGATATCCTGATACCACTTTATATGCCTCATATTAATAATTAGTGGTGGGCAGTCTTTTTTGTTACCATAATCCAGTGGATGTGGGGGGAAATTTGATAATTTTTTTCTTTTTATATGAGGAAATGGTTTTAAAAAAACTATATATATATATATATATTAGGGGTGTCACAAACAAATATACATAATACATGAAAATGTGGCTGCACGGTATTCAAGTGGTTAGTACGCAGGCCTCACAGCTAGGAGACCCGCGTTCAATTCCACCCTCGGCCATCTCTGTGTGGAGTTTGCATGTTCTCCCCGTGCATGCGTGGGTTTTCTCCGGGTACTCCGGTTTCCTCCCACATTCCAAAAACATGCTAGGTTAATTAGCCACTCCAAATTGTCCATAGGTATGAATGTGAGTGTGAATGGTTGTTTGACTATATGTGCCCTGTGATTGGCTGGCGACTACTACATTGCACTCTGTGTGTATGATACCGGCCCCGCCTCCACCCACCCAGTATGACTGACAAAAAGGGCTCACTCTGTTCCGTGCCGTTGTTCTATGGGACAAAACACACCAGGGTTCTGAGACCAATGCATAGCCTGATCTCTCTTCCTACCTATTTGGAGAATTCTAATTATGAGTACCAATCAACTATCGGACATCCGTAGTTCTGTTTTTTGTCTGATATCCAATCATGTCAATTAGCCAGTATCACACATAATAACACATAATCCCTATTAACCACTGCGAACATGCGTGTTTCGTATGTGTCAGGTTTGGGCAAAGTGTTCATTTTTTGGCATTTCCCACTTATCCCATACGACGCACGTTCAAATACTTCATATGTCATCCACATGTGACTCAAGTGTTGTACCGTTCCAGGTCCCACCATGAAGCTGAAACGGCCAGCGGTAGCAGAAAAGTACAAAGTGCAGATTGACAACTTTTACAAAGAAGTCACATCTCCAACCACCCCCGACAACCCGCTGCCTCCAAAGTAAAAAAAAAAAAAAAGCTTGCACGCCTTTTCTTCTTTGTTTCATCCTCATCATCGCCTTACTTGTTTGTTTGTTTTTTTTTGCTTGTTCCGTCTTGGTTTACATTTACGCATAAGAGTTTGTAAATGAGCTTTATCATTTTCTGAAGATGTTTTGAATAAGCTGAAATCTATTTATTTGTGTTACATCCATAAAGTAGCAGTGACTGTTTGGTATCATTCTTCTTCTTATTATTATTATTATTGCACTGTAATACTTGAGAAAATAAAACAGAATCCAAAATGTAATTTATGGAATGTGTGAACGAGGTTTTGAATTTATTTCCAGTGAAATGCAAGCATCGTCTACATCACTTCTGTTGCCTTAGCAGGCCTGGATTTACTTGCCCATAGTCACATGTAAATAAATTAATCCTGTAAGATGTCATCTAAGCCATATATGTGAAGCTTTTTGGCTAATATCTCTGTGCTGGATTACTCCCTGTGCACACCAGCTGCAACCTCTTAACGCTTGTGTGTGTGTGCAAACTTATACAAAACTGTATTTATGTTATTTCAAATGTTAGATTTTCAGTAGTATGGTAAATATATAATGTTTTGAGCTTGCTTTACTATTATGCGACTTGCTGAGATGAATGCTGTCCTACTTGAAATCAGATGTTGGAATCCAAAGAGCTGTAATGTGTAGATGAAGGTTTAAAAGGAGAATATTGTTGGCATTTGTAGCACTCTTTTGATTGTTAATGGTGGATTTTTTTTTTTTTTTGGCAGGGTCAGTGTGGTGTCATTTCTCATATGATTCTGTATATTAAATGTCACTCTTTGGGGTGTGTGATGGTTTTTTTTTTCTTCCTGTTATGTCACATAAGGATGTTTATGTGCCAGCGAAATTTCACTTCCATCTCTCTTTAATCTTTAATGAAGGAGTGTGCTACTAAAGTGCAATTCAACCTGAAGCGTTAAGCTGTGAAGTTAAATTGGATTCACTGTTAGCACACAACTCAGCTCTCTACAATATCGATGACCAGATATGTAATAAAAATTCAACGCCCGCATGTGTTTTTGTCTTATTTACGCATTTGCAGAACAACTGGTAGCTGAGGCTTATTCTTTCCTGCAGTTTTTACCATTCAAAAACCTTAAACTGTATTATGGAAAGCAGGAAGTGAACAAATGTAACAGTTACTGATTGTAAAAGTACCAGATGGAGGGGTAGGATTTAATAAGCTTTGCTTCTTCCCACTCCTTTTGGACATGTAGAACTGGGAACTGATTTGACAAAATAAAAAAAAAACCTTAAACTATATTAGGAAAGCAGGAAGTGAACAAATGTAACAGTTAGTGATTGTAAAAGTACCAGATGGAGGGGTAGGATTTAATAAGCTTTGCTTCTTCCTACTCCTTTTGGACATGTGGAACTGTCAACTGATTATGTGATGCATTCAATTGTAATCTGATGCATGTTCAAATGAAATATTACCATAACCAATGTCACAATATGTCTTAAATTCCAGCCAAACCAACAAAATTTACAGAAATAAAAAACATGTTCTCATGGGTCAGCTCTTTATTTGACAAGAGCCAATCACAACTACAATAAAACGAGCTTGTCAACCTCAATATACTCAATATAACAGTCTTATTCAGTTAACTCATCACACAGCAACTAACACTTAAACACTATACCTCAGAAATCTAAAAACATGTATCAATATGAGTTTTATATTAAATTTTTTTATAGTGTTTATAGTGTTTTGAAGTGTGAAAAACACTTCCTTGGAGAGCACAGAAAATGCAGCCAAAATGCTGCTTCTGTCCACCAGAGGGAGCTGGCGGGCCCAAAACAAAAAGAGGGAAGCTGACATTGGGTTGATTCAGATGGAATGCCTTGTGGGAAAACTTAAAAATGTTTTTTTTTTTTACAGTCAGTATCCCTTTCAACACTACACCTGAAGCCATGTACAATGTAGCTACTACTTCTCCACACTTAAAAAACGAAAAATATTAAATATAAATATGAAAACACAATTAATTGGTTCATTAATTCTATAGTAACTCCAGGTCAAAATGTGTAATTTTTTGTATGGTCACATTTTGATAAAGTTTCACATCCAAAACAAAAAGAGGGAAGCTGACGTCATTGCAGCACTGAATGGGTTGATTCAGATGGAATGCCTTGTGGGAAAACTTAAAAATGTTTTTTTTTTTTTTACAGTCAGTATCCCTTTCAACACTACACCTGAAGCCATGTACAATGTAGCTACTACTTCTCCACACTTAAAAAACAAAAAATATTAAATATAAATATGAAAACACAATTAATTGGTTCATTAATTCTATAGTAACTCCAGGTCAAAATGTGTAATTTTTTGTATGGTCACATTTTGATAAAAAGTTTCACATGCACATTGATAAATAGATAAGTAATCATCCTACATATCTATAATTTCACATTGATGTTCCGTATGAATGGTTTGAATTTGCCCAGACTGCCTGCAATGATACTAAGTGACGTCATTAAACACAGTGTTACTCACCTTATTCACAGGTAGGTGTAAAGTTACGAGGGGACAGGGCTGCTGTTGACTCGTTTGTTGATAAACCTGGTAAAAGTTAGAGGGGACATTGATTTAATAACACATGCTCAATATTTACCCGTGTTGATGAAATATTGGTTAAAAAGGAGCGACGTGTAGGCTAACACAACATGCTAACACTCTAACCAGCTTCTTTAATTGACATGAAGCTAACAGGTTCATTTCACAACACCGGCAAGGCTATAAACAACACAGGTCACACACATTTTGACACCATTGTCGTTTTGCCTTTCTTCTATTACCTTTTTCGTTTTTTGACTCCCGGACTAATTTTTACGAAGCACTAACAGAAAAGTTTAATTCGAGTGAGACTAGAAACTGACAGGCAACAAGCACTTTGAAGGTAGTAGTGGACTAAACCATTTCATGAAGCGGGGGTGGTGAGTCAATTAAGCTTAAGTTTGATCTATGTGAATATTTTAACTGTCACTGCCCACTAAAAGAGGTTGTTGTACGCGTATTCTAGCTATATTTAAAAGGAAAACCAGATAGCAAAACTATTTTACCTATTGGAATTGAACTTTCTCTCCTTCTCCGACGCCCCTGTGCTTACCCCACTTTTGTGAACCTAGGCTGTACCGTATTAACAGGAGACGTTCAAGCACTAGGACCAAGCGGAAGACGACTGCTCAAACTGAAGCATGTTTTTCCTTTAGACCGCCCACAAGCCAATCGATTGACGCTTCTGTTTTCTTGCTAACGCGTGATTGGCCGTCCATGCTGTCACTCCATTGTTTTCTATCTATTTAATTGTCCGCCATCCAAGTGTCTCAGTTCGCCACTGCTGCCACACTGTGGCGAAAACAAGTATTGCAACCCAGCATCTTCATATGGGTTTCCTTTGCTCAAAGAGAATGAATAGATTTCCAAAAGAACAATAGTTGGGGGGGGGGGGGCACTATTCCTAGTAGTACTCGTCCCCAATATTGTCCAGGGTGCCATACATAAAAACAAGAGTGTCCAAATGGCAGCCTGGGGACCATTTGACGCCCCCAGAGAATGAAATATTAAACATTATAATGGGGCATTAAGACAACACTTTAAAAAACAGATGTTTGAACTACTTGAAAAAGATATTACAGCAAAAAATATTAATAATTGAAATACATTTCTTGACCTAAACCAGGGGTCTCAAACTCAATTTACCTTGATGAATAAACTTTGCTTTGGTTTCAATTTTCAACAAGAAAAGCTCTGATAAAACATTCCACTGTTCTCAAATATCTTCAGTTTTATTTTTCTACACAAAATAAGATTTTGTGTTGAAAATCAATCAATCAGTAATAAATAAAAATAATAATAAAAATAAGAAACCACATATAGTTGGTGGGTAGACAAATTATTTTTTTTTTCAGATTAAAATGAACAAAGCATTATTAGAGCCCTGTAGACATGACAAAACACGACTATAGTCACATTTATACTTTATTTACAACATATTGCGCAGCTGCAGGGTCTTGAGACACATGCTAACTCGCAAACTAGAGAGCTAGCCACCTAAACGGTAGCCTCCAAGTTATTTCCTTTCAACTTAAAAAAGCCAAAAACTTACCACTTCCACACGGATAGGGAGGATAACTATTAGCAGTTATTTAACCTTTAACATGAATTATTAATCAAATGTAATATTTTTTTCTGGGTACATGATACCATACAGCATCCATATCAAACTTGCGCGGGCCGCATTAACATTAAACTTTCATATCAAGGCAGGGGCCCTCAAACTAGTGTCGTGCGGGCCACATTTGGCCCACGGGCCGCATGTTTGAGACCCCTGACCTAACCGGTAGCCTTCAAGTTATTTCCTTTAAACTTAAAAAAGCCAAAAACGTACCACTTCCACACGGATAGGGAGGATAACTATTAACAGTTATTTAACCTTTAACATGAACATTAATCAAAAGTAATAATATTTTCTGGGTACATGATACCATACAGCATCCATATCAAACTTGCGCGGGCCACACTAACATTAAACTTTCATGTCAAGGCGGGGGCCCTCAAACTAGTGTCCCGCGGGCCACGTGTTTGAGACCTCTGACCTAAACTGTTCTTCTGCAGAAAAAAGTTTGTCCTACAAATATGAGACCAACATAGAAGAAATGTCATATTCCAAATCTCGACTGTCTGACAGAGGAGTCTATTGATCAGCACGTAGCAATAAGGTCACCGCCCACTGAACCACTGAACCATTTCCCCGATGGATGGTCAGTCAGTGTATGATAGGCCCGGGCCTTGCGTGTCCTTTTCACCCCCCACATCACATGAACTCCACATGAACCCCTCACACGCAAGCCATGACCGGGTCACCTGACGGTCAATGATAGGACGCCATGACAACAGTACTTCATGACTTTATTAATAATATGCTTTCCAAATAATAATAAAAAAAACATTAAAATAACATGTTTCATCCATGTTAACAACTTGCATCATATGGCCACATGGTGGCATTCCAATGCCGAGTTCTTCTTTTAAAAATACCAAAACAGAGTCAACTCTAGTTGGTTTGTAGCGTTGACGGCATATTGACGATGCCACTTACTCACACCCCAGTGAAAAAAAAAAAGACCCTTTATAAATACAGGCAACCCTGTCTCCTTGTCACAGACACACCCTGCCCCCCTTCCCCCGATCTACATTTGGACTCTCAAGTTTTTTGTTTTTTTTTTGCTTTTTCTTTGTATTGTAAAGCTGCACACTTTCCTATGATGCATCGACTGCGTTTGGGCCGAGGGAGGAAAGCACAGGAAAACAAAATTACTGTTTGTTTTTTTTTCTTCTTCTGTTTTTAGCTTAACAGCTCCCTGAACAAAAGTGTGGCGTCCTCGCTCTGGTCCAGTTATTGTGACTGGAGGCAGACAGTGATTATGGTGAGGTCATCCAGCAAAACATCTGCGACACCTGCTTCTCGGTGGTGCTCAGCTGTCATCGCATATGAAAAAAAATACAAAAAAACATACAGGGAACAACACACCCCAAACAGTTTCATTCATTCATTTTCTACCGCTTTTTCCTCACGAGGGTCGCAGGGGTGCTGGAGCCTATCCCAGCTGTCTTCGGGCGAGAGGCGGGGTACACCCTGGACTGGTGGCCAGCCAATCCCAGGGCACATATAGACAAACAACCATTCACACTCACATTCATACCTATGGACAATTTGGAGTCACTAATTAACCTAGCATGTTTTTGGAATGTGGGAGGAAACCGGAGTACCCGGAAAAAACCCACGCATGCACGGGGAGAACATGCAAACTCCACACAGAGATGGCCGAGGGTGGGGAAAGACAAAATAAGAAGCCAAAAAGTTACCACTTCCACACAAAATAGGAGGAGAACTCATTCATTCATCCATTTTCTACCGCTTATCCTCACAATGGTCGCGGGGGTGCTGGAGCCTATCCCAGCTGTCTTGGGGCGTGAGGCGGGGTAAACCCTGGACTGGTGGCCAGCCAATCACAGGGCACATATAGACAAACAACCATTCACACTCACATTCATACCTATGGACAATTTGGAGTGGCTAATTAACCTAGCATGTTTTTGGAATGTGGGA
Organism: Doryrhamphus excisus; assembly: GCF_037039965.1. Taxonomy (NCBI): domain Eukaryota; kingdom Metazoa; phylum Chordata; class Actinopteri; order Syngnathiformes; family Syngnathidae; genus Doryrhamphus; species Doryrhamphus excisus. The sequence continues at coordinate 525,211 of NC_136360.1, forward strand.
GGAAACCGGAGTACCCGGAGAAAACCCACGCATGCACGGGGAGAACATGCAAACTCCACACAGAGATGGCCGAGGGTGGAATTGAACCCAGGTCTCCTAGCCGTGAGGCCTGTGTGCTAACCACCCGTCCGCCTTGCAGCCCTGTTTCAGTATATTTTTCATCAAAATAGTAGTCATGCCAAAATGTTGTGCTGCTGCTGGATGTTCACAGTATCCGAGTGATACTGTCGTGGGGGTGCTGGAGCCTATCCCAGCTGTCTTGGGGCGAGAGGCGGGATACACCCTGGACTGGTGGCCAGCCAATCACAGGGCACATATAGACAAACAACCATTCACACTCACATTCATACCTATGGACAATTTGGAGTGGCTAATTAACCTAGCATGTTTTTGGAATGTGGGAGGAAACCGGAGTACCCGGAGAAAACCCACGCATGCACGGGGAGAACATGCAAACTCCACACAGAGATGGTTCCGAGGGTGGAATTGAACCCTGGTCTCCTAGCTGTGAGGTCTGCGCGCTAACCACTAGACCGCCGTGTCGCTCCACCCCAAAACAGTTTAGGCCTGAAAAATAGCTTGTTTGCGGGTGATGAAACATGCCAAAAATACACAAATTAAATAAAAGTTGGCAAAAAAACCCCAAAAAAACTAATAATATATTGCATGTAGATATTGTATAAAATCCTTAAAAATACAGTTTTAGGTAACCATTAAGTACTGAAGTCGTCACAGCCAAAAGTGCAGAGGTCCATAAATAAAACATGTGGGTAGACAGTGGGCTTCTTTTGGGTGCCCCCCCCTTCAATGACCCAACTCACCGCCACAACCGGCTAAATGAGTACAAAGGTCACAAGGTCAGAGTTCATGAACTAGGACGTACACGCTTGGGTTCTTGTCTGCTCACACAACCGAGCAGACAAACAAGAGGGAGTGAGAGGTTGCGTTGACAAAAAAGAGGCACACCGAGGTGGCAGGTCCGGGTGCGACTCCAGGTGTGTGTCTGTGTGTGTGTATGTGTGTGTGTGTGTGTGTGTTGAAATCATTGTCCTCACACAGCGTTTACAAAGGGGACAGCGTACAAATGTATTAAAGCTAACATAAACGTCAGAATAAATACACAAAAGGCAGAGGGCTCGTTCCTTGAAGGTGTGTGTGTGTGTGTGTGTGTGTGTGTGTGTGTGTGTACCATGGCGGGCTGCTGTGTGAGTCGTGCACAGAAACCGGTCTCAAAAAGCATCACTTCAAAATGCGTTGAATGACACAGCACAAAACACACAGGAAGTCATTATTATTATTATTATTCACTAATATTTTTTTTAACTATGCTTATTTGGGTCCTAAAATCAGAGATATCTTACTTAAAATGAGGAACAAAATGATGACGGTGATTCAATTCCTGATTAGACTGCGAACCAGTTGTGAGCTTATCCAAAATTTTTGACATTTATAGAAATATTTATTTTTTTGATACTGATTTCAGATATTTAACCGTGCGGCAACACTGTTAAATGATCAGAGCGTTTATCTAACTGGGATTTATTAAATGACCTACTTGCCTACATTTAAATATGAATATAAATTTGGTATTTTTTGTCAATTTTCCCACATTTTTCCACATTAAAAACACACCCATAAGCTAACATGTCCGTTTTGGAGAATCAAAACCCTGAAAAAGCGATTCCTCTGTTCATTAGTATAGTGAGATATTACATGTAAAATGACGTCTACGTTATTTTTCAAATGGCCCATAAAAGGGGCCCCGGGCTTGTTCCTTTTGCTGCGGCAATTGAGACGACCCCAAGGATGGCCAGCCAATCTTTACAATCATTCGGATCGGATAGCAGCTTAGGTACGCTAGTAAACAAACCCCTTGGAGACATGTTTTATACTTATAAGCTTTTGTTTTGTTAAGAGGGATGATTAAGGATGTCCGATAATTAATTAACGGCCTGATATCAGCATTGAGACTTGGACAGTTTTTCGGTTTTCTGCCAAAAAAAAAGCCAATATGAGACATAACTTGTCAGGATATTTGGTGAGGAGTTTTTCAAATCCAACTTAGTTTGAGTCCGTCTTACTTTTTACTTTGAAAGTTACATTTGGGAAAATAACAGGTATAAAAAGATTAGGCATTGTTCTTGAAAACCAGGAAGTAATCCATATCTGCTTGAAAAAATATTCAAAAAACAAATGAAACATGTTTAAACTGAGAATCTCCACTTTTCTGTCCCATTTTGGGAACTAAAACCAACATTTCAGTGCAGAAGATAAGCCGAAACGCTTAAAAAAATATAAGTGTTATTAAAAATACTCATACTCATAGGCAGTCCTTTCACAGACTACTAATTGTTTTGTGGGCTTTTTAAGTGCAATTTTAGTCGTTTTTTTTTTTTTTAACAACATATGAACGTGCATCGTGTTCCACATCCTTACTGGCAAAGGGAGAACCCGGCCATTGTCTATCAATCAATCAATCAATCAACTTCCTGTCGATCTGCCATATTTACTGTTGTCTGATCGCTAGCAAAGAGTGTACAGAGCCTTTGATCTCCGTGTGTTAGCATGATGCTAACCATCGCACAGAAGGTTGGACTTAAGTGTACGGTGAGGTGCTTTACAGCCTTAAAACATTCATTCATTCATTTTCTACCAGCCAGCCAATCACAGGGCACATATAGACAAACAACCATTCACACTCACATTCATACCTATGGACAATTTGGAGTGGCTAATTAACCTAGCATGTTTTTGGAATGTGGGAGGAAACCGGAGTACCCGGAGAAAACCCACGCATGCACGGGGAGAACATGCAAACTCCACACAGAGATGCCCGAGCGGAGAATCGAACCCGAGTCTCCTAGCTGCGAGACCTGGAAAAACAGCAACAGAGTCAACTATAATGGGTAACATGAATGGAAAGATGACTGTAGGGGTGTTATTTCGTGTCAAGAGGGCTCTATAAAAATTCATTCATTTTCTACCGCTTATCCTCACGAGGGTCACGGGGGTGCTGGAGCCTATCCCAGCTGTCTTCGGGCGAGAGGCGGGGTACACCCTGGACTGGTGGCCAGCCAATCACAGGGCACATATAGACAAACAACCATTCACACTCACATTCATACCTATGGACAATTTGGAGTGGCTAATTAACCTAGCATGTTTTTGGAATGTGGGAGGAAACCGGAGTACCCGGAGAAAACTCCACACAAGAGATGGCAAAGTGTGGAATTGAACTTGGGTCTCCTAGCTGTGAGGTCTGCACGCTAACCACTCACCGTGCCGCCCGCCTTAAAACATATATAATGATACTAAAAACATATAGTTGGCTACTTCATAGTTTTCACTTTTTGTGGGATATTTTGGGAACCTATTTACTGTAAAGAAATATTTAGAAATAGGGAGTTCCTCTTGATTAGTTCGATCATTAGTTGATTAATGAGTTAATTAATTGTGATGAAAAGTGAAAAGTGCGGAGACTAGCTGGATGTTTATGTGACCTGAGTGCGCCTACGTTATCTCTCACATCCTCGCCGTATTTCCACAACCATAACACTGGTGACTGAAGCTTTAGGTTGGCTTCATGAAACCGGTTTATGTCATCACACTCACTTGAGTTTAAGAGCGAGATTATTGACGTGACGACGACTTAACACGTATGTCACACAGCAGCCCAGAACAACAGCTAATTCATATTGTGTGCAACCCCGCCCACCCCTAAAAAAGAAAACAACACCGATCTAGCAGGCAGAAAGCAAGTGATCACCAGTTAAAACATTCTACAGCCTCTACAGGGATGGCGACAAGAACGGACGCTACGTGGGAGGGTCGACAGCCTACAAGGACACTGAGGAAGAAAAAGGAAGCCATTAAGACAATACTGGATATTCCAGGCAGCCCATCCAAAGCGGAGCAGGGGATGTGGAACACCCACCCCACGCTGCAGAAAAGGCACTAGAGTGGGCTTGTTGCTGGGCGTAGAAAAATAAAAGCCATATACATTCATAGCTCACAGGGTCATTTAACCGCAAATCTGGGAGTAGAAACACAAATGCACTTGTAGAAAAATAAAATGTAAAAAAAGGGGAGGGGGGAGGGGAAAAGCGGGGCCCCTACTTTTCCTTATTTTTTTGGATTCCCGGGAGACGAGTATGGCTACTTTTTTTTTTTTCGTTTGTTTGTTTTAAAAACCCAGCCCACCTTTTGAACGCCACCGGAAGGCAATTCAGGAGCGCAGGCGGCCAGCAGTGGAGCCCTTTGGTGCACGCCGACATGGGAGGGTGCAGACGATGGGATGGAGTTAGTGGGGGAAGAGGAGGAGGGCGGCTGGCGGGAGGTCACAGCTCAGCTTTCAGTGCAAGGGGGGGGGGGGAAATAAAAAATAAACGTGTGTTCCGATGTGGGGACAGCAGAGACGTGTCATCAAAGACGTACAGCGTGAAGATGGGGGGGTGGAGTGATCTGCCGCCCAGTAAGGCGTGTGAATGGGGGCTCGGTGAAAAGGGGAGCAACACGAGTGCCAATAGGGGGTAAAATGAGGTGCATTCCACAGGTCTTCGCTTCCAAAAGACGTGGGGAGACAAATCTTGCTGATGGGAGTTTACTTCCTGCGGCGCTTCGTTCTTCAACCCCGTCACCCTCCTCTTCCTCCAGTTTACTGCTCCTCCTCTGCCGGCGTCACGTGAAGGTGCAGCATCATCTTCATGTGTGTGCTTTTTATTGTTCCTGCGCGCGTGTGTGTGTGTGGTTTTGTTCAGTGATTCAGTCTGGCCTCTGGTCTCTGGTCTCTGGTCTCCTCGAGGAGAAGCGGCGGCGACCTTCTTCCGTCGTCCACGCCCACTTGCTGTCACGTGGCCGTCGCCTCCAGGTAGCTCTGTAGTTTACGGACGGTGGACTCGTCCAGGGAAAAGAGGTCAAAGTCAAAGGTGGTGTTGGTGACGTTGAAGTGGCCCGTCTCCTCAATCAGATTGACAATCTGAAGACACAAAGAGAGATGTATTTATTATGGATTTATTGATTTCAGGCTTATATTTGGCCATCTATTCCATCGACAGTCACAGTGTTTGGTGAAGATCGCACGCCGCTCTTCCTCCTCTCCACACAAATAACTTTCGCAGCTTCAATGTTACTACAACGACAGGTCAGTTCAATACGTTACTTTTATGTGGACGTCGCCGGTGGCCATTGTTTATTACCACACCGGAAGCTAGCTTGTCAAAGAGAAAAGAGAGTTATGTTTATGTAGAGAATGGCATATTTTACCTAGGAGAGCTATCAATGAATCAAGCCGGGCTTACTTACATCGCTCAAAAAGGTGAGATGTTCTCCTGGAATTGAACTGTTTCAGAATAGCAAATGTGTGGATGTGTGTGTTCAAGTTGCAGATGAACTCCAAAATGACAGTTTGTCTAGTTGGGCGGATTTTATTTTTCCAATTTTGCAGCAATTTGTGACATGAAATGGTAATGGTTTTATTTCATTTGAACATGCATCAGATTATACTTGAATGCATCATATGAATGCATCACATAATCAGTTCACAGTTCCACATGTCCAAAAGGAGTAGGAAGATGGAGAGATAGACAGATGGATGGAGAGATGGATGGATGGATGGATGGAGAGATAGATGGATGGATGGATGGAGAGATAGATGGATGAGAGATGGATAGATAGATGGATGGATGGAGAGATAGAGAGATGGAGAGATGGAGAGATGGAGAGATAGATGCATGGAGAGATGGATAGATAGATGGATGGATCGATAGATGGATGGATGGAGAGATGGATATATGGAGAGATGGATGGATGGAGAGATAGATAGATGGAGAGATGGATGGATGGATGGAGAGATGGATGAGAGATGGATGGATGAGAGATGGATGGATGGAGAGATAGATGGATGGAGAGATGGATGGATGGATGGATGGAGAGATAGATGGATGGATGGATAAAGAGATAGATGGATGGATGGATGATGGAGAGATAGATGGATGGATGGATGGATGGAGAGATAGATGGAGAGATAGATGGATGGAGAGATAGATGGAGAGATAGATGGATGGAGAGATAGATGGATGGATGGATGGAGAGATAGATAGATGGATGGATGGAGAGATAGATGGATGGAGAGATGAGAGATGGATGGATGGAGAGATGGATAGATGGATGATGGATGGATGAGAGATGGATGGATGGATGGATGGATGGAGAGATGGATAGATGGATGGAGAGATAGATGGATGGATGGAGAGATAGATAGATGGATGGATGGATGGAGAGATATAGATGGATGGATGGATGGAGAGATATAGATGGATGGAGAGATGGATGGATGGATGGAGAGATGATGGATGGATGGAGATATAGATATAGATGGATGGATGGAGAGATAGATAGATAGATGGATGGAGAGATAGATAGATAGATAGATAGATGGAGAGATAGATAGATGGATGGATGGAGAGATAGATAGATGGATGGATGGAGAGATAGATAGATGGATGGATGGAGAGATAGATAGATGGATGGATGGAGAGATAGATAGATGGATGGATGGAGAGATAGATAGATAGATGGATGGAGAGATAGATAGATAGATGGATGGAGAGATAGATAGATAGATAGATGGATGGAGAGATAGATAGATGGATGGATGGAGAGATAGATAGATGGATGGATGGAGAGATAGATAGATGGATGGATGGAGAGATAGATAGATAGATAGATGGATGGAGAGATAGATAGATATAAAAAGTGGTGATGTAAAAACATGGCTACTGTGGAGTGTCTGTGGTGTAAAGACTGGCATAGCAATGTAATATTGGTCCGTGTGGCAACACCTACCTTGTTCCTCCCATAGACTTATTGATGCACGTGTGAGGTCGTGGTGACATTTTGGAACATTTTTGGTTAGTGGTGTTTTTTTTTTACATTTTTCCAATGTAAAAAAAAAACGTGCCGTGGCTCAAAAAAGGTTGAAAATCACTGATATAAAGAACTTGGATAAAGAAAATGAAAGTACGAGTGAATAGAAAGATATGAAGACATACCTGCTGCAGGACGTTACGTTCCCTTAAAGCCATCAGTCTGCGATGGAGGTCAACTAATTCTTCCGTGTAGGCCTTGACAAGAGGGAGACAGTCATGATTTTTGACATTGCTGTTGAAGCTTTTGAATTTTTTCTCTATGGTCCAGTATAGGGATACACTGTACGGATAAGGGCTCACAGTTTAAATCAAAGATCTCGACATAATTTTCCGACACCAACAAGGTCCATCTGTTAGACGTTTAAGAGCACTGAACAGTTTCAACAACAGAAGATGATGTTTGGCTTCAAGGGTTCATTGGCAGTCCGTCAAACCCATGTGGGATCCATTCATCGGTCATTATCTTTAATCTACTTTAATTGAACTACTGTAAGTTCAAACGCGCCGTGTGTATGAATTGAAGCATAAAAAAGTTTGATTTACCCTTCCTACCTTGTCGTATCCCTTCTTCAACACCTTATCGGAACGGAATGAAGAGTCTGGACTCTTTCTGCCGGACACCTGCACTCACACAGAAAAAGAGAGATGAAATAAAGATAAAAGATTACGGAAGATAAAAGATGGAGGTTGTGATTGCGGAAATTCTGCAGGCCTCAAAAGGTTGCAACTTGGATGGCACCTTGGCAAATAAATGTGTAAAAATGTCTGTTGCGTTTTATATGAGTCATCTCTGGGAAAAGTACTGTAATCACAACTGCATGCTTATTACTAAAAGTTTTTTTTTAGTAAAAAAAAAAAAAACAAAAAAAACAAAGCCAAGTGAATCCACATGCTGGTGTGGAATAGTGCTACTTCAACACAAAAGATGTATTTTATAAATTCCGTTTCCATTGTTCGGAACTAAATTGCCTTAAGTCATGCACTAAAGGCTCAAGTCAATATGTCAGTGACAGGAAGGCCCAAAACGGGGTCTCACTTTGTTATTGGAGGAGCTGTGTTTCTGTGGGGGCGGTGCGGGGTCTCGACTGGGGCGGTGCGAGCCGTCACTGCTGTCACTCTCGCTGTCCAGGCTAAGTCTGACAGGGGTGGGGGGGAAGAGGGACAAGGTCAGGGGTCAATCCCACACAGACTGACACAATGTAATACTGCATGTGTGTGTGTGTCTTTCACTTGGAGTATGTGGATAAAATGCTAATAAAAATGTGGATATGAACCAAATTTTGTTGAATGTACACATTTGTTTGCCATTCAGTGGAATAATAACTGATTACCAGGAATTGATTAGCTGTCACCAACTGACTGCAACCAGTTTTGTGTTATTAGTGTCAACATTTCAGCTTTTTGTCTTTCAATTACGCAGCTTTGCTCCATGTTTTCCAATGTTTGTTCAATTGTGTTTCTACAGTGTGCCGTGGTTCAATAAGGCACGCCGACAAAGGGTCCTTGTGCCACAATTTGGACACACCTCATTGAGGGCTGAATGCCAATTTGTGAGCAACTACAATTGTAGATTATTTAGCTTGTCAGTGTTCCTCATCGGATGTGAACAATGGCAATGTTACTGCCTCTAGAACTAATCAATGTATAAGAACATTCGCTTTATTGCAAATGTTGATCCAAAATCAGATAATGTACTAAAACCTAGATTTAGTGCGGTACGCGCACCCCTAGGGTTTTTTTTTTAATTTAGTACTCTGTGTGTTCATGCATATTCATGGTAATGGTAATGGTTTTATTTCATTTGAACATGCATCAGATTACAATTGAATGCATCACATAATCAGTTCACAGTTCCACATGTCCAAAAGGAGTAGGAAGAAGCAAAGCTTATTAAATCCTACCCCTCCATCTGGTACTTTTACAATCAGTAACCGTTATATTTGTTCACTTCCTGCTTTCCGTAATACAGTATTTTTTAAATTTTGTAATTTATTGTCCCGTACAGAAGTACGAAGTAATATGACCATACAATGACATACCATAATAAGTGTCAATATAGTGATATATATAGCACATCATGACTGGTTCAAGACTCTTCATCCTTGTATTCAGCAAACATTGTTTCTTCAATGAACTCAAACATCAAAATACATACAGAGTACACATAATGAGTACATATTGGCAGGTCTATATTTCATGGAGAAACGTCTCACTGAAAACACTGACCGAGAGTCGCGGTTGGGGGGGTTCGTCTTAACAGGGGTCTCCTCCTCCGAGCTGCTGTCGTCATCGTCCGACTCCTCTGACTGGATTTCCTCCACCATGGATCGCAAGGGACCTGGGAGGAAGAAAATAATGTAATGTAAACTAATAGGAATTAGCATGCTAGTTAGCTCTAGTGGCTATGATTACCGTTGCATTAGGTGATGATTAAGCATTTTAACAGATATGATTATTATTATGAAACACTCAAATGCATCTCACTAAATAAGTTTAGTTGTGATTTGTGAGGGTACACTAAGTTGAATAGACCGTACCTTGTCCAGGTTTCTGTCCCGGCTCAAAGTCTGAGTCCGAGCTGGAGTCTGAGCTGGAACTCGAATTCGAAGGACTGGAAGGTGCCGACTGCTGCAGGAGAGGCACAAAGGGAGCAGAAACAACATTGATACGACAATTAAAAGCCGCCTTCCATCCGCTATCTCTCGCAACCCAGCTGGTCGAGGCAGATGGTCACCCCATACTGAGTCTTGGCTTTGTGTAAGCTTTCTTCTTGTGAGAAGGGGTCGATTTTTCCCTCTGCTACTGTAACAAAGTGATCTGTTATGTATATACTGCGTGAGGTCCTTTATGAAAATAATGTTTTGGTTTTATTTTTGTGGAGACGTAGCAGAAAAATTATGGATTATCAATTGTTGAAACATTTGGAAAGAATCTAGATCCACATATAAATGTGACCAAACTCTAATCATACCTCAGACTTTGAAGAGGCTTCATCCTCTGAATTTGACTCCTCAGACTCTGGAAGTTTTTTGGGCTCCTTCAAATCCTGTGTGTCATTTTTGCCTTTGGCCCAGCGACCTTTTTCCTTGGAGTGTTTCTTGTCTGCGTAGGGCTGGCTAGTAGCAGATGACGAGGATACGCGAGGAGAACCAGTGAAAGAACTACCAGCCTGGCCCTTTGGCCCCTCAGAGCCGCCCTTTTTCTGCTTCTTGGCACTAGGTTTGGGAGACTCCACAGTGGAGGGTCTTTTGCCAGGGGCTTTGGATTCTGCAGGACCCCCTCCTCCTCCACCGCCGCCGCCCCCACCGCTACCAGCCCCCCCTCCTTTCGGGGACATGCCCTCCATCTTTGACTCCTTCAGAGTGAGCTTCGGCTCCTTGAAGGCTGCCTTGGGTAGGACCTTGACGTCATCCTTCACTTTGATCTCTGATGGCTTTTTCGAAGACGAGGATGAGGAAGAGTCACGTCCGCTCTTGCTGCTTCCGTCTCTGTCGTTGTCCCCCTTTGATGTGGCTTTGCTCTCAGAGTCTTTTCGGGGTCTTTCACGGTGCTCCTTGGTCATTTTGTGCGGTTTGACCCCTTTGCTGCTGCCGCCGCCTCCTTCTTTGCTGGGTTCCTGGTAGACACATAAAGACACATAAATACACAGCATATTTGGAGAGCTTGCAACCAAAAGGCGCTAAATCCATTTTGACTGATTTCAAGAAAATCAATGATTTTTAATTACGCACATATAAATCTATTTGGTCATCAAGTCTATATTGCAAATGAAAGAGCTATCAATATAGGTCGTAAAAATGCATGCTATAAAAATCCTGCACACACCATGTATTTTATATAATTTTTTTTATTAATTTTTTTTCGGATTTAGCGCCTTTTGGCTGAAATAAATTTGAAGTCACCTTTAACTTCCTCAATGGCATTGTTGTAAAAGAATGTAAGGTGCTTTAATGTGCTATGCTAATAAAATAATTACAACACAGAAGCCAACATACAATACACCCCCCCACACACACACACGCACTCGTTCACCTTCACACATTACAGAAACAAAATGTTATAACCTACCACTAGTACACTGTTACTGATAAAATGTTGTTAAGATATTGTAGCACACATTAACACCATCCACATTCCATGATGATCAGCTTTAACACAATCAACATACCCAATCATACCCACATGAAAAATAACAATTTGCAGACAATAATAAAAATGTTATTAAAAGCAGTGCTCATATTTGACTGCACCATGAAGGTGACAGTGACAAAAATCATCTCATTACAAACTCTTTACATTGTATGTTTTTTAGTACAAGTAAAATAATGTTTCTCATGAAAGTTGGAGGTGTCAAGGTAGAGACATGCCTTTTATGGCGTAAAAAAAACTTCCATGTTACAGAATACTGTAAAAACACAATTTGTGGTCTCCTGAATTGCATAACATACTGTAACTATCATACGTGTACTTAATGTACACAAACAAAACAGGATGCGCACTGATACTGGCTTTCTGTATGTGCAGTGCCAATTGTATTCTTCTCTCTGATTGGTCGGATTATCAATAGCTGGGAAACTTGGGCCAATCAGAATAAAGAATAAAGAAAGGGATTTAGCTCCTTTTGGTTGAAATCTGAAATGGAAATAGCGCCTTTTGGTTGAAAGCATACATTTCACATCACTTTTTTTCATATTTTTAAAAATGATTTCAAGACCAAAATATGTGATTTGGATACACATGACAGAGGTCTCAAACTAATGAAAAACATGCAACTTAGTGACAATTGGATTTAGCAATTCGGATTTGGAAATACCGATCAAAACACTCAAAGCTGACCAAGCACAGTACAGACTGCCTAGGCTGAGTGTGCCCTTAACGTTATTAGGTTTCTTTTGTAGAACTGAGCTGCAGTCAATGCAGGGGATGTCCATGTTTGACTAATACTACACGCATGCTACTGCTAAACCACAGTTGGTAACAATTAGAGGCTTGAGTCAGCCTGCTTGTTAGGGTAGATTGGATGATTACAAACACACAACTAAGAAAATCTGCAGCTTTTCTCTCTGGAAATACCAAATAAAGACATGAATTATCGACAAAAGTTCTGCAGCCTTCAGGAGAAATTCAACTACCACATTTTTTTTTATTTGCATTTTCATTTGCCCCCCGTACCCTCCCCCATAAACTCGCTCTGTACATCAAAAGAGGGCGAAAGCTGAGTGCATGTGAAAATGAACAGTGGTGTCTTTGGCAGCATAACCAACCTTTGACACATGAGAGGTCTTGGTCTTCTTGGGATCTGAGAAGGCTGAGAGGGGGATGGTGGGGAGGATTGGGTAGTCTGGACTGGGCCTCGACACTGCTTCAGCCACCTCTGGAACCACCAATACCTAAAAAGAACAGACAGTGGTTGCAGGTTACCTGCGTCTACATCACAAACCATAGAATTAATACAATAATATGTGGGTTTTTTTGTGACTCAGACTCAAGAGTATTTAATTACCCCGTCGGTTGCTACTACCACAACTACTTTTTGCCTGAACATTCTGCTGAAAGTGGCGTCTACTTTGTTGAGCGGCCTCACCCCTCCAGCTTTGATCAGCTTTTTCCTGAAATCTTTGGTGGGGTTGTTGAAGGTGAGCTTCTCACAGCGAAGGTGGTTGACAGGAGGGTTTCCCTCCAAATTCAGGAAGAGGTCGTAGTTGAAACACACCTTTTTTGGCTCCTCCTAAACAATGTCCGTAGAATATAACATAAAAGTAATCATGTCAGTATAAGAGTTGGTAATAAAAATAATACTACCACCTTTTCCAGTGTAAAACACACCGGTGTTTATGACACACCCACAAAATTTAGAAAGGAAAAACAGATTTGTACGTATATAAGCTGCCCTGGACTGTTCGCTACTTATGTACACATCATAAAATGGCATCTTGTAGTGCGCACCAGTCCACCAGGACCAGGTAGCTCTTTGACAGAAGTCATTCATAAACAAGCTATAGAAAAAAAAAACTCACGACGAGCTTGTCAACTCATTGGAAGTCAATCACAGGAGGACATTCCTCAACATAACAGTCACAGTTTCGTCTCACAAAGAACGCTAAAATCATCACACAGCGACTTAACACCAAAAGGGAGCTACTGAATATACAATACATATAAAAACATGACTTTAAAAAAACTCTATTTTGTCACAGCAAAGCATTTCAACGGCTATGGCTGCCGGGGCGCTTTAATCTTTGGGCTCCTCTGACCTCCTCTGGTGGACAGGGGCAACATTGCAGTATACCAGCAGCCATAACCATGCTTTACTGGGATGAAATGGATTTCAGAAATGCAAAGTTGAAATCTATTTTTTTTTTAACTCGTATTGGTTGAGTGTTAAGTCGATGAGTGATGACAGTGAGTCAGACTGTTATACTGAGTAATGATCTCCTGCGATTTCCAGTGGGTTGACAAGCTTGTTGTGAGTTAACTCCTGATTGGCTCTTGCCAAAGAAAGAGCTACCGACTCAAGAGCGCAACAGTATATAAACAATTAGTAATGGTTCTGAAGTAAAGGAGATGTCATGTGATTAGAACATGGGATTAATTTAGCCGCACCGCTGCATAAGTAGCACCTTATACACATTATGCTAACCGGGAGGTGTTAGCCTTTAGAACCAAGGTGTGGCAAAAGTACTGGTTTAGACCAAACCTGCTTTTCTGAACTTGACATAAAAAGAAAACTGTTTCCATTAAGAAGGTTAACAACTTCATTTCATTAGCAAAGGTAGATCTCTCCTGCAAATCCTGAGCAAAAAACTAGTAAACGCAGTCTGTAATGGCTCTGTTTACACAGACCTGAAGAATTAGGACTATTGACTTTAAAACCAGACCATATGAAGTTAATAGTATATGAAAACGGATGCCCAAGTAAACACACCTAACATTGCTCTGCGGTTCGCTCCAACATTAAATTACAGTACATTTTATCTATAATTAATGACGGAATAAAAACATTGAAAACAAAGTGAATTGTACAAAAACAGACACGTTCTACAATATAATATTTGACACATTAGGACAAATTTGTAATAGTTCTTCATGGCCCAAATGTCCTCACCTTGTTTTTGAAGTAAACCTCAATAAGCATGAGGAAACCTGCGTAGCCTGACTCCTCCACTTTGTACGGAGGCTCCTTACATACTGGAAAAAATAAAAATAGACATAACTATTCGAGCAACAGTCGTCCGATAACTATTTCTAAGTCAGTGATTTTCAACCTTTTTTGAGCCACGGCACGTTTTTTTCTACATTGGAAAAATCTTGTGGCACACGATTAACCAAAAATGTAACAAAATGTCACCACGACCTCACACGTGCATCAATAAGTCTATGGGAGGAACAAGGTAGGTGTTGCCACACGGACCAATATTACATTGCTATGCCAGTCTTTACACCACAGACACTCCACAGTAGCCATGTTTTTACATCACCACTTTTTCTCTTTCCCAATGACCTTTCGGGAAACAATGGTATCCATGGAAAGGAATATTCTTGTCTCTTGTTTACATGCGCCACGAAAATCAAACAGAATAGTCAATAGGGCATGCCCAGTAAAACGCAAACATCAACATCAAATATCATGTGATGTTTTATATAGAAATATATTTTCTTTTTTAATAAAACTGCACTTGTGAATGGCGTATAGAAGGGTTTAGATTCTGTTCCACAGATGGCAGTAATGCATACGAAAGCTGCTTGCCAACCGCCAATAAACAACAGAAGAAGAAAAACACCACGAAGAAGAACGCACCCTGACAACTTTTCGTTTGAAAAATCGGATTGGTTAAAGGAATATTCAATTCTTTCCATTTGAGCAAATAAACCAAAGTGAATTGGAATATTTGGGTCCATGTATACTATTGACATAATGGCTATTGACATAATATTTGCAAATGATGATTAATAAATGTAAATTATAAAAAGTGATATTGGATAATTCCTCACGGCACACCTGACGGTTTCTCAAGGTGCACCAGTGTGCCGCGGCACAGTGGTTGAAAATCACTGTTCTCAGTGATACGTTGAGAATGTATCGGACATAAGAGACATAAGAGACGTAAGAGACATAAAACGCAAAAAGCAAAGAAAAGCATCAAATCATTAGAAAAAATAAATGTGGATATTATCAGAATATGTTGTGGCCATCATACCTCTCTTGGGTTTAGGGAAGCTCTCATGGAGGCGGAAGACAACCTTGTCTACAAAGTGCTGGATGTCGCCATTCTCTGGCCCTCGGACAAAAACCATCCAGTCGTGGGTGAAACCCTCTGATGTTACTTTCTTCCTTAGCTGAGCCCTGTGGCCCAACTCCAGCTTCACCTGCACCGTGCACTGAAAAGATGGGGTGATAAAAGACCAAACGTGAAGGAGGTGTCAACATTTGGGCCTTTGCACTTGGAAGAAAAGGAAGCACAAGGTCAGGATAGGAAGAAAACAGACCATGAGAACATGTAGGAGATGTTGTCCAAATCAAAACATGCCACCAACGCTCTACAATTTTTGCATATTTTAATAACCACAGCAAGGTCAAACAAATGTTTTATCTGGGGTCTTTTGTACATTTTAACTTGTGGCTTTCGCACTTGAGGCGACCTCACTAGGGTCGCAGGGGTATGCTGGAGCCTATCCCAGATGACTTATCGGCATCCTGGTTAATATGCACATCACATGATATGTAAATGAAGCACTTTTGGTGCTTTTGGAGGTTTTTCTCAGAAGGCTTTTGAGGCAGAACAGGTGATTTCCATGACATGTGTTCTTAGCTGTGTCTTTTTTTAGCCGTTTTTATATCTTTACAATGCACAGAAAAGAGAAAGACATACAGTCCAGTGTGTGTTTTTCTTTCATTTTCTTTTCTTAATTTATTTCAGACATACATACTATGTTACATTATTCTTTCTCACATATACACTTACAATAGCTATATATATATATAGTAAACCTCGGATATATCGGATTCAATTGTTCCCACTGGTTTTGTCCGATATAAGCGAAATCCGTTATATGCGTATACCGGAAAATGTCCGTTTTACGCATATATCGGATTTATATCCGGTATATGCGTAAATGGGATTTTATCCGTTATAAAAAGGCACTTCCTTGACTATGTTTCCAATGTACCTGGACTGGGCAATGAAAAGAGACGTAAGGTAATGAGAATTGAACTTTATTGGACTCTGAGCATAAGAAATTGTTAATTAAGCTAGGCCCTGTTACGCCCTACGTTAGGCAGGCCTACGTTATTTCCAATAGTGAGGTTAAGATCTCATTCACTGCTGTGCTAGTATTATTGACGTCACTCACTTTTATATTTGTCCTAAATCTGGAGCCAGGAGAAAGACACGATGCGGCCATCCGATATATGCCAGGGAAATTGGAACGGGACTGGAGATTTTGTCCGAAATAGGCGAAATCCGTTATATTATATATATCCGTTATATCAGATATTTGCAAATGAATTTTTATTGGAAATGCATTACAGAAAAATCTGTTCTTTTTTATCTGTCCGTTGTGAGCGAATTTCCGATATATCCGAGGTTTACTGTATATACATATACTATATATATACACATATACATACACACATATCTACATATATATAGACACATACATGCATACACACAACACCTCATTACTACACATGTCTGAAAAGGAGCAGGGAGAAGCGATAAGGATCGCGGATAATGGGCAAAAACTGTTTAAAACATTGCCAATATAGTTAATAAAGGTTTTATGATAGTGACAGTTTGACCCCACAACGGACTAATTGAATTTCCATGACTCTGTATGCGAAGGATGAACTCTAAATGTTGTATAAATTGGCAGCCTAGCAGTGTCCCGGTAGCGATTGCGCTCCACATTTGGAGGTTCCACTGTCATAGAAAGAATTGTGAATTTTCTTTGTTGAAGGTAGTAGCTCGATTCCCATGGGAGGCATGTGAATGGCGGCTGAATACACACAAGACGAGAAACTGGTGTCTCCCACTCCCAGTGGAACGGAATGGGAGTTGATTGGCTGCACAAGTCGGTAAGATCTCCAAAGATTTGTCCGGAGGGGAGCGAGAGAGAGAGAGAGAGAGAGAGAGAGAGAGAGAGAGAGAGAGAGCACATTGCTGCGATATCTTTCTCAGCCAAGAACGACAGCAAATGATACCATGCTGGTATGACAGAAGCATATGAGCAGGGGTGGGGGGAGTGTACGGTACGGTACATAGTGGAGTCAGAAGGCTATGTCATGTAGTGCAGCAAAGGGATAGGGAGTCAGTCGACACGATAAGCAACAGAAGGGCACTTGAAGTCCAAGGAAGGAGAGAAGAATGTAAGGATTTGGCTCCAGCAGCGAGTAGCTTGTGAACAGGGATTGAGTTGGGGGGTGTGGGGGGGGGGGGGGGGGGGGTCTGGGATTGAGATGAGCACTCTACTCTCTACTGACTATCACACAGCAACAACACACACATGCATGCATGCAAACACACACACACACACCTGGCACACTGCCTGCCCATTCTGTGGCAGTAATGCCCTCCCTAAAGTCCAGACTCCACCACACCCTAGCGTGGAGTCCCAGTACCCACCAGCGCCACCCTCATTCTGCTGATCTGCGACTAAGTGATTAGCTGTCACATCTTCCAAAATAATAACAATAATGACTCATTTATCCCGCAGCAAACTGCTTTGACAAATATACCGTAATTTCCGGACTATAGAGCGCACCTGATTATAATCCTTACCCGCTACATTTTTTAGAGGAAAACCGATTTTTGTACATACACACGCCGCAACTGTATATAAGCCGCATGTGCCCACATTAAAATATGTAAACATATTTACAAAGAAAGACGGTACACAGAGAGAGTTTTTAAGTTTTTATCATATAACTTAACAATAATAATAATAGAACTTTCTTCACAGCACGGCGGCACGGCGGTCGAGTGGTTAGCGCACAGACCTCACAGCAAGGAGACCAGAGTTCTATTCCACCCCCGCCCATCTCTGTGTGGAGTTTGCATGTTCTCCCCGTGCATGCGTGGGTGCAAAAACATGCTAGGTTAATTGGCGACTCCAAAAATTGTCCATAGGTATGAATGTGAGTGTGAATGGTTGTTTGTCTATATGTGCCCTGTGATTGGCTGGCCACCAGTCCAGGGTGTACCCCGCCTCTCGCCCGAAGACAGCTGGGATAGGCTCCAGCACCCCCGCGACCCTCGTGAGGATAAGCGGTAGAAAATGGATGGATGAATGAATGAATGAGTTATCCTATTTTGTGTGGAAGTGGTAACTTTTTGGCTTCTTATTTTGTCTTTCCCCACCCTCGGCCATCTCTGTGTGGAGTTTGCATGTTCTCCCCGTGCATGCGTGGGTTTTCTCCGGGTACTCCGGTTTCCTCCCACATTCCAAAAACATGCTAGGTTAATTGGCGACTCCAAATTGTCCATAGGTATGAATGTGAGTGTGAATGGTTGTTTGTCTATATGTGCCCTCTGATTGGCTGGCCACCAGTCCAAGGTGTACCCCGTTTCTCGCCCGAAAACAGCTGGGATAGGCTCCAGCACCCCCCGCGACCCTTGTGAGGAAAAAGCGGCAGAAAATGAATGAATGAACTTTCTTCACAAACGGTGCCTGTGTAACGCCGGCAGTAAAACGGTAGCAACATGGTAACAACACGCTAGCAACACAATAGCAACACAGCATAACAGGTCTGGTAAAAGAACATACTGGTAAAAAAATCACGGTAAGCCGTCTTCATCTCACCACCGATTCGTTTTTGCCAAGTTTACGTGCAGCAGCTCTGTTTCCTTCTTTATCGGAAATGCAAAGTTGAAATCTATTTTTTTAAAAACTCGTATCGGTTGAGTGTTAAGTCGATGAGTGATGAGTTTAGCAGCTCTGTTTCCTTCTTTATCGGAAATGCAGAGTTGAAATCTATTTTTTATACTCGTATTGGTTGAGTGTTAAGTCGATGAGTGATGAGTTTAGCCTCTCTGTTTCCTTCTTTATCGGACAGCTCGATTTGCTTTTAGCTTGAAAGCTGCGTCATATGCCTTTTCTTTTCGCATTTTTCCACGATGAGGGTATGTTCGCGCTAATTTAATTTATGCACAAGACAAGAAGTTGCAGTCTTCCTCGACGCATATATATTCCACCGGTCTTAATCTTAACCTTTTCTACTCGAGAGCCCCTGGCGGCCGTTAGAAAAATTACATAAATTGGTCGCATCACTGAATAAGCCGCAGGGTTGAAAGTTTGGGGGAAAAAAGCAGCGGCTTATAGTCCGGAATTTATGGTACTTATAAGTTATGAAAGACTTTCCACTCATCAATGAGATAAAGACGGAAAGCAAAAGAAAAGCAGAAAATTGGAAATAAGTGTTTGTGTGTGTTGGGGGGGGGGGGGGGGGGCACGACAAGCTACACGACCAATCATCCTGTCATTCCAACCGCAGTGCTCTCACACACGTCTCGTGACAGCCGTATGGTTTGCACAGTGATGTGAAACAGGATAACGGAACCAATGAAGAGCACGGAGAAGAAGCAAAACAAAACAGCGAGCAAACTGCTACCTTCTCACGTGGCTACAAAACATTTAGCTCACTGCCATTGTTGCAGAAGTGATCGACTAATCATCAAAAACGGTAGTCCAGATCGTATCACTATCAGTATTTCCCATACATTTCTTCATTAGTGATGGCTCGCTACAAATGCATCTGGACCGCAACAGATACAACACTGATTTTTTTTTTTTTAATTGCTTGTGCGTGTTAGAAGGTGCATAAACTCTGTTTTACCTGTCCACAAACAAACACTGAATCTCCACTTTGGTAGGAGTTTCACATCTTGGGCGAATGATGCAAATGAGCTAATATCATTTACAACCAACATTAGCAACCAACACCACAGATAAATCACAATCTTGTGGGAAACATACTGTACAGTATGTGGTATGGATCAATTATTTTGGTAAGCTTTTTATAACAATGACTCAAAAACTCCCCCAAAAATGTGTACCACCACTATTTTGCTGGGTGGAAATGAACCCAAAAAAAAAGTGTACGAGGATCATACTAATTGTACACTCTGAAATGAAAATTACGGGTTTTATCTCAAGCGAAGTTGACGACATGTTTTAAAAAAGACATTATTATAAAGCACTACAGTTCAACAGGCCTTTAAGCCCAGCCTAAATGACACATCCAAAGCTTTATTACATTATCTTTTGAGTGTACGATGGCCCTCTACAGTCTTTGCCAGCTTTCCACAGCATGCTGCTGACTCCACTGAGCTTTACCCGCTCGCCCCAGGATTTTTGTTTTCCACTGCATACAGTGCCCGTCAGTGTAGCTTGGTTGTCATAGAAATATCGAAGGAAACTGCTGGTGCCGTCATCCTCGACGTGACATAAAAAATCTGGCATCTTGGAAAGCCTTCAAGATGAGTGTTGCCCCATCCAGCTCCCCCTGGAAGCCATTATCGGCAATCGGGCATAAGGAGGAATTATGGCATCTCCTAAATTCAACATATTGTGGTTTATACGTGCATCTTAAATGAGATGTCCAGTAAATTCAAAATGTGACAGCATCTTGGATTCACGTCTTACAGGGACACAACAATACAGGGATATTAGTCTTTCTATAAGTAATTCCAGCCGCTAATGGAAAAGATTAGGGTGTTCAATGTGTGCACCAATTAAGCATCACTCAACTTCCTGTTGGGTGTATCTGTGCATCTCCTGATTGCAATCGCATTTAGTGACATCATACCTGGTGTTACCCTAGGCAGGCAGGCACACAGAGACACATCTTTCGGGTGCTATACCATTGGTGGGCAAACTGCTACCCGGGGGCCACATTAGGCCATCCAGGCATGTTATTAAGATAAGATAAGATAAGATATGCCTTTATTCGTCCCTCAGTTGGGAAATTTGCATTGCACAGCAGCAAGACTACAGAATCAGTTAAGCAGTACAAAATACACAATATCGAAAAACAAACAATATAAACAACCCAAGTGTTAACAAAAACAACAGTTTTTCCCAGAGTTATATACAATACAGTATGTAGATAATATGAAACGAGATGAGATATATGACCAGTCTATACACTGAGATCTTGCTGGAGAGTTAACATGAGGCATTATGGGAATACTTCACATACGTAGAACTTAGTATATTGCATTTAGAGCCCACTTTGACATTTCCAGATTCCTTTCTATCCAAACAACACACACGATACAAAAATAATCTACTTATTGAACCATGTGAGCATACAAACAAAAATATACTCGCAATACCCATTCCACAAGGCATGCTGGTTAGCCTGTGATACTCTTTCTACCAACGTTTTTCAGCGTTTGTCGCATTTTTGCTCGATTCCAAACTATGTCGAGGTCATCAGAGAAGGAAACAATGTTGTAGTTTTCATAATTCATATTGTTATTGCAGCTGGACTACCCAGCATGCCTTGCGGGCATTCGGTAATAACAGTTTTAAGTTTGTTTAGCACTGAGTTGTTGATTTAAATGATGCGTTGTGTTTTCGTTTTGTTTCGTATATATAGACAGCCTCGTCAAAAAAAATGTCTTCACTCAATGTGGCCCACGAGTCGAAAAGCTTGCTCACCGCCGTCCTATGCCATACAAACCCATAGGTTGTAATGCATGTCTGGATGAAATTGCCATGGTATGTGTAATGGATGTAACTAATAAGGGTAATTACTATTGTTTCAATGATTAAGCACTGTGCAGTATACTTGGGAAAGGTGTGACAACAAACCACTCATTGTGTGTATTTTTGGACTGATTTGGCCAGTAAAAGCATGCCAATCAAGCATGAGTGAGGTTCAAGTTTTTCCACATTAAGATTTTCCTCCATACTGCAAAAAAAAAAAAGTGCACACGGGTTAACCATTAACTAAATGTTAGCAAATATGAGTATGATATTACAAAATAGCATGGTGGTAGTAGGGGTTTCTTTGCCCAGTATGGCAGGTTTCAGGCCACCACCCTGGCTAAGCAGCACGGCTAGGAAGGGACGAGCCTTTTCCCGGCGCCTTGTCGCGGCTCCTTAGCCTTTAGCCATCGGCCGACACTCCACTGGTAGGTGTACTAGCTTAGCTTAGCTGGGCACCACCGCCAGCCAAAAATGTTTTCCGGGTCATTTTTTAATTGAATTCGACTTTAAACCCAAGCAGAGGAGGATATATATACCGGGTGTGTGTATCTTTGTGTGCTCGTTTGTAGCTTCACCTATGCAGTGGTGCTGAATGGAGCGGCACAGTGAAGCTAGTTAGCGGTAAATGCCGATGTATGAGTGGCCAGCTAGCATAGCTCCAGAGCCAAACAACTACGACTTCTATAGCAGCAGGAGCGGCGTTTTTCCCCCCCCTCTTCCAGCGACTACAACCGAGGATTCATTCCTGCCCTGCCAGCGAGAAAGCCGCCGGTATTTTATTTTTTTTTTTTGCGCTAAAAGTTCAGAGTCCAAAAGGAACGAGAAAAGCCACGGTACCTGATTCTCCATGTTTTCTCTGGCCTCAGTGGTTGTTGTATTTATTTACAGCGGCGTTTTTGGAGCGTCTACCCTGCCTCGGCTCCTCATTGTGTGTCAATCCAGCCGAGAAGCGGAAGGCAGACGACTCCCCTCCCCGTCCAGACGGTCCGCTGGCAGGCAACCAAAACAGAAAGCTCTCTCAGCCAATGGAAGAGCGGGGATTTCCGGTGTTCTTGAAAACAGCCAATCAAAGTCACCAAGAGGCGGGCTTTTACATTTCCTGCAAATACAAATAAAGGTTTTTGTGATGGTATTCTCGAGTGACAGGGCATATGTCCCAATGGCTGCAGCGCTCATTCAATTGTAAAAAAGCACATGGTTGTTAATTGATAATGAATTATTAATAGTACTATAATCAATGCATGCTATTAACGCTTCGAACTCATTGTTTCATTTATACTTAAAATGTTGTGGTTATACTACACTATTCTGACATTTTAATGTGAAAAAAAATAGCTTTCCTTGCTTTGGGGGGTGAGATTGTAATAATATTCCAATGCAAAGTTATGGTGAGAAATTATGTATTCAGAAAATCGACTAATGCACTTTATTTATTGATGAGCAATCCTCTTTATGGTGCAAACAGGAAACACCATTTCAGTATATTTATAAGTGCACTGAAGGTTTTGATAGTCTGTATTAAACAATATTATGACCCAGCAGTGGCGGAGTCAGACATTTTTCATTGGAGTGGCCAAGGTGATAACTGAAATGTCTGGATGGCCATGGTTTGAACACCCCTGCGCGAATCGGAGTTTATCAGGATCAGCATTGTAATTGCCAATAAGGATGCACTATTGTAAAAAAAAAAAAAAGGTCTTCATATTCACATGCTCGGTCAAAGAGAGAAGGCCCAATGTGGTCAAGTCCCTGCGGTGCCGCACTTTGAAGTGAGATTATTGGGCCTCAGCTTTGGCCCGCAAGGTCACCACTCTCTCACTGGCTATAGCTTCCTGTCTAAATAATCCAGTTTGCCTCCGAGTCAAAGCAGAGGAGAAGAAATCCCACCTTGGCTTTCAGACAAGGTGTCTGACTTGCATTGAGACATCAAGTCCTTAATCCTCCTTTTCTTTTGGAAAGAATGGAACAAAGTGAAATAGAGCATTTGAATAAAATGTTGACTTACGTGTTTTTCATGAGTCGTGCTTTTCTTTTATTGTATTTAATTATAACGGTCATTATTATTATTATTATTAGGTTTCTTTGCAGTTACATAAGGAGTGTGGTTGGTATCCATTTTCACTTGAACTTACAAATGTGGTTCCTTCCCTTAAATGGGACCTATTTTGTTCATTTTTGGCCCTTTGTATTGAGTTGTGGACTCCTATAGAGCAGCTACACACAATAACCCGCACAGAAAGCTTTCTACATCTTCCAGAATCTGCACCTATTCCAGCTGTATTTCTTTGGTTTTCCCAAACAGTCTGTTTTAGGGTGGAATCGAACTCGGGTCTCCTAGCTGTGAGGCATCCCCAACCTTCATTTTCTGCCCTTTGTATTGAGTTGTGGACTCCTATAGAGCAGCTACACACAATAACCCGCACAGAAAGCTTTCTACATAATATTAATATTAATATTAATATTAATATTAATATTAATATTAATATTAATATTAATATTAATATTAATATTAATATTAATATTAATATTAATATTAATATTAATATTAATATATTATTATTATTATTAATATTAATATTAATATTAATATTAATATTAATATTAATATTAATATTAATATTAATATTAATTAAAAAAGCAACTGAGACGTCAACCTTTTATTATTAATATTAATATTATTAATATTATTAATATTGTTAATATTATTATTATTATTAGGGCGACACGGCGGTCGAGTGGTTAGCGCGCAGACCTCACAGCTTGTCCATAGGTATGAATGTGAGTGTGAATGGTTGTTTGTCTATATATGTGCCCTGTGATTGGCTGGCCACCAGTCCAGGGTGTACCCCGCCTCTCACCCAAAAACAGCTGGGATAGGCTCCAGCACCCCCGCGGCCCTATTGAGGAAAAAGTGGTAGAAAATGAATTAATTATTATTATTATGATTATTATTATTATTATACTAGGTCAGAAAAGTAGAAAAAGCACAATAGGTCCCCTTTAAAAGGCCACTGAAGTCACATGTATTATGTATAATAAGTCACATGGTTACATTCGCACACGTCCAAAAAGGAGTGGGAAGAAGCCGAGCTTATTTAATCCTACCCCTTCTCCGTCACAAATTCAAAAACAAATACAGAAATAGACTTGAGTCCCACATTATTGAGGTAGACAACAATGACAATAAAGTCCTCCAATTACAATAACTCAAGTCTCATATCATATTTTAGGGGTCCTGAGTGACATAGACACCACCGGAAACTATTTACCATCACTAATGCAGCCCTCATAGTTAAGTCCTAAATTATTCAGCATCAGCATCACTGACCTCTGAGTCAGTCCTGGAACTCATTGATGCTAACGTGTATTTCATCTCCAATATTTATTTTGAACGCTGAAAATTGGATCGCCTCCCGGTCTCCACTATTTATCTTGCATGATTATGTGCTATATTTCCTTACTGGTGATGATGATGGAAATATTGAAAATGATTGACTCAAGAAACTAGAGTACTTGTTATACTAATGTTATTCTAATCTATATTCACAATTTGTGTTGACTTGCAACAAGGTTATGATGACTTCTCCTCATTTCAGCAGTTTTTTGTCCCTTAGAGAAAAGCAAGAATAGAACGTGTGGTGATGGAAAACCTTGTGTTTTAAGAAAAGGGAGTGGAGTCTTTGATGTGAGATTATTGGGCCTCAGCTACGGCTCAAAAGGTCACCGCTCTCTCTCGCTGCCTGTCAGAAAATGCTGACTGAGTGAAGCTTCGGTGTCAGACTAGCAACTGAGACGTCAACCTTTTCATCCTTTTTTGTTCCAGGATGGAAAGATAGGAAAAGGACTTGGTCATTGCCGCTGTATTATTAAATGATTCAATTCCTACATTCATTTTCTACCTCTTATCCTCACAAGGGGGGTGCTGGAGCCTATATAGACAAACAACCATTCACACTCACATTCATACCTATGGACAATTTGGAGTCAATTAACCTAGCATGTTTTTGGAATGTGGGAGGAAACCGGAGTACCCGGAGAAAACCCACGCATGCACGGGGAGAACATGCTAACTCCACACAAAGATGGCCGAGAGTGGAATTGAACTTGGGTCACCTTGCTGTGAGGCCTGCGCGCTAACCACTTTATTCACTCACTCACTCATTTTCTACCGCTTTTCCTCACAAAGGGGGGTGCTGGAGCTTATCCCAGCTGTCTTCGGGTGAGAGGTGGGGTACACCCTGGACTGGTGGCCGGCCAATCACAGGGCACATATAGACAAACAACCATTCACACTCACATTCATACCTATGGACAATTTGGAGTCGCTAATTAACCTAGCATGATTTTGGAATGTGGGCGGAAACCCGGAGTAATCCCACACATGCATGGGGAGAACTTGCAAACTCCTGAGGGTGGAATTGAACTCGGGTCACCTAGCTGTGAGGCCTGCGCGTTAACCACTCGATTCAATCATTCATTCATTCATTTTCTATACTTCAGGAAGAAATGCATGAGTGCTAAAAAGCTTGAAGCTCCAGAGTACATTTATTTTGTTGTAATGCCACATTGCAACCATAAGGGGTCACTGTTGAGCTTCTGTAATGCTGGAGTTTCTTTAAACTTTTCCCTATTGAGGACATCATATAGAACAGGGGTCTCAAACTCAATTTACCTGGGGGCCACTGGAGCTAGGGTCTGGGCAAGGCTGGGCCGCATCAGGTTTTCCAAAAAAAACAAAACGCATTTATTAAAAACAGAAAGATTTTCTACAATAAAAGCTCTGATAAAGATGAAAAATAAATAAACAAATCAAGAATAAAGAAAATCAATCAATCAGTAATACATAAATAAATATAATAATAATAATAAAACGCAAATAATAAAAACTTAAGAAAGCACATATAGTTGGTGGGTAGACAAATGATTTTTTTCAGATTAAAATGAACAAAGCATTATTAGAGCCCTGTAGACATGACAAAACACGACTATAGTCACATTTATACTCTTTTTATTTACAACATATTGCGCAACTGCAGGGTCTTGAGACACATGCTAACTCGCAAACTAGAGAGCTAGCCACCTAAACGGTAGCCTTCAAGTTATTTCCTTTAAACTTAAATAGCCAAAAACTTACCACTTCCACACGGATAGGGAGGATAACTATTAAGAGTTATTTAACCTTTGACATGAACGTGAATCAAACGTAATAATTTTTTCTGGGTACATGATACCATACAGCATCCATATCAAACTTGCGCGGTGCCGCACTGACATTAAATTTTCATATCAAGGCGGGGGGCCTCAAACTAGTTTCCTGTGGGCCACATTTGGCCTGCGGGCCGCGTGTTTGAGACCCCTGACCTAAACGGTAGCCTTCAAGTTTTTTCCTTTAAACTTAAATAGCCAAAAACTCACCACTTCCACACAGATAGGGAGGATAACTATTAACAGTTATTTAACCTTTGACATGAACATGAATCAAACGTAATAATTTTTTCTGGGCACATGATACCATACAGCATCCATATCATTAAACCTTCATATGAAGGCAGGGGCCTCAAACTAGTGTCCTGCGGGCCACATTTGGCCGGCGGGCCGCGTGTTTCAGACCCCTGATATAGAAAAATTGAAGGACACGGTGATCCACTTTTATGTTTTAAGCTGTTAAACATGCATAAACCAATCCAACATCGGTGAAGATATGCTAAGCAGTGAAATTAATTTCAAGACAAAACAGTCATCAGTGACAAAGGTAAAATCTCGTGAAACTTTTTCGAGGATTTGGGCCAATACAATACAAAAAGCAGCTGGGGGTCACACTTTGGACAATATTATTCACATTATGATGTCTATAAGAAATACATAAACACACAACAATTTTGGATTGCAGGAGGTTATTTTCATGCACAACAATTCAGCAGTACACGGTATATTATATTATGAATATATGAGGTATATTAAACACATTTTTTCAGTGTTGCAATTTCAAAACGGATAAACAAAACATGTGGAATTAAATAAGTACTATACGGAGCTATAACGATATTGACCATAAATAAAATACAAACATGTCCTAAAAAGATATTCACGACACAACATACAAAGTACTGTAGTACAGTATAGTATAGTACTATAGTACTATACTATTGTCATGATTTGTAAACATACCAAACAAGGCAAACTCTCAGTACAAACGGACTTTCACTAGAAGACATTGACGTATGAGGAAATGCATTCATTTTGTACACTGCGATCACTTCAGCCCCTCATTGAAAATGTGCTTTGTTAGCATCAAACTATTATACTGTATAAAAGGCAATATCTATGCCGAGTTTGTCAAATTAAGCAAATAATTGCAATTCATTCATTCATTTTCTACCGCTTATCCTCACAAGGATCGCGGAGGGTGCTGGAGCCTACCCCAGCTGTCTTCGGGCGAGAGGCGGGGCACATATAGACAAACAACCATTCACACTCACATATGGAGAATTTGGAGTGGCCAATTAACCTAGCATGTTTTTGGAATGTGGGAGGAAACCGGAGTACCCGGAGAAAACCCACGCATGCACGGGGAGAACATGCAAACTCCACACAGAGATGGAGGGTGGAATCGAACTCGGGTCTCCTAGCTGTGAGGCCTGCGTGCTAACCACTCGACCGTCGTGCATCCCCAACCTTGTTATGCATCTTCAAAATGAACCAAATAACATGAGAGTCATCACACAGCAACTTAACACCCAAATTGTATACTGTACAAACACTATATTCATCATTCATTTTCTACCACTTTTCCTCACGAGGGTCGCGGGGGGTGCTGGAGCCTATCCCAGCTGTCTTCAGGCGAAAGGCGGGGTACACCCTGGACTGGTGGCCAGCCAATCACAGGGCACATATAGCCAAACAACCATTCACACTCACATTCATACCTATGGACAATTTGGAGTGGCTAATTAACCTAGCATGTTTTTGGAATGTGGGAGGAAACCGGAGTACCCGGAGAAAACCCACGCATGCACGGGGAGAACATGCAAACTCCACACAGAGATGGAGGGTGGAATCGAACTGGGGTCTCCTAGCTGTGTGGCCAACGCAATTTACAATGGGGGTTAAATCACCGTGAGTGTACATAATGAAGTGTCAATCATATGACATTTTCGAGCTGATTTTTTTTCTTTTTTTGCTGATTTTAGTTATGATTGACAGGGTGTGTTGCTATGCTAGTCATTTAGCATCGCTTTAATGTCTTGCTTGTGCCTTTCAGGACAATATGAGGTAATCCAAGCGCCCACTTATCACAGGGCCAGTACTGCAGTCCAGGCAGTGAGTAGGGGATCTCGTAGTTAGCATCCAGGTAAGCGACGAGTGTCGTCGCATACGCAACAGCTATCGCGATCAAAATGTGCCTGAGGGGATCAAAAGTCGAGGTTGGTCCGGGAAATGTAATAAGGCATAAACACGCAGAACATAAGACTTACCATATACCGTGCAGGTAACAGAAGTTCAGCCTCTGCCAAAATCCACAGCCAAAACGATCACTAATCCAGCAGGAGATAGCCAGTATCCACAAAGCCACCGACAGCTTGGCTAGTCTTCGGACCTTCTGGTCCGTGCAGCTAAATAGACAGGATCATAAGGACTGATGAATCACCATTCCCTCGTATAGTCGTGTTAAACGATGCCAGAGTTTCAGATAATGAGGTTTTGGCATTTGGAAGTGATCCCTGAAAAAAGTTTGGGGTGGCTCAAAACGCTCGGTTTCAGGGGGCGGTGCCAAACTGTTCCTTTGTGATGTCACAGAGGAGCAGGCTTCCCTATGGCAATCTGTACTGGTTCTCTTCTGATTCTGTGTTTACGTTGCTAGCATTCATTCATTCATTTTCTACCGCTTATTCTCACGAGGGTGGCAGAGGGTGCTGGAGCCTATCCCAGCTGTCTTCGGAGGAGAGGTGGGGGTACAACACCCTGGACTGGTCGCTAGCAATGGCTCGTAAAAAGTGTTTCTTCGGGTGTAAGGGAAAGACACGTTTGTTTACGATTTCTAGCGACGCCACCATTAGTGGTTGGAGTTCCTGATAACCTACCATTCATTCGTTCATCCATTTTCTACCGCTATCCCAGCTGTCTTGGGGCGAGAGGCGGGGTACACCCTGGACTGGTGGCCAGCCAATCACAGGGCACATATAGACAAACAACCATTCACACTCACATTCATACCTATGGACAATTTGGAGTGGCTAATTAACCTAGCATGTTTTTGGAATGTGGGAGGAAACCGGAGTACCCGGAGAAAACCCACACACGGCGGTCGAGTGGTTAGCGCGCAGACCTCACAGCTAGGAGAACCGAGTTCAATTCCACCCTCGGCCATCTCTGTGTGGAGTTTGCATGTTCTCCCCGTGCATGCGTGGGTTTTCTCCGGGTACTCCGGTTTCCTCCCACATTCCAAAAACATGCTAGGTTAATTAGCCACTCCAAATTGTCCATAGGTATGAATGTGAGTGTGAATGGTTGTTTGTCTATATGTGCCCTGTGATTGGCTGGCCACCAGTCCTGGGTGTACCACCCCGCCTCTTGCCCGAAGACAGCTGGGATAGGCTCCAGCACCCCCACGACCCTCGTGAGGATAAGCGGTAGAAAATGAATGAATGAATGAGTTCTCCTCCTATTTTGTGTGGAAGTGGTAACTTTTTGGCTTCTTATTTTGTCTTTCCCCACCCTTGGCCATCTCTGTGTGGAGTTTGCATGTTCTCCCCGTGCATGCGTGGGTTTTCTCCGGTTTCCTCCCACATTCCAAAAACATGCTAGGTTAATTAGCGACTCCAAATTGTCCATAGGTATGAATGTGAGTGTGAATGGTTGTTTGTCTATATGTGCCCTGTGATTGGCTGGCCACCAGTCCAGGGTGTACCCCGCCTCTTGCCCGAAGACAGCTGGGATAGGCTCCAGCACCCCCGCGACCCTCGTGAGGATAAGCGGTAGAAAATGAATGAATGAATGAATGAATGAATGAATATTCTCATACCTTTTCATCTCAATAGCCAGGATGTAGAGCAGGTGGAGGCCGAAGCAGTTGAGAGCGTAGGCATTGGCTGTTGGCCTGACAAAGGAGGTGACTGAAGTGACGACTGTAAACGCCAGGACGAGTCTTGCGAAGGTGGACCTGTTGATTGATTGATTGATTGATTGATTGATTGATTCATTCAAGTGTTCCCTAATGCCAAAAAGATGCTGCAAGGGACAACAAGATGAAAGCTCGTCGGCTCATGCTGCTTAATTCTCATCTGCGAACCATGGTTCGATCCCCGGGCGTGTGCAGAAACAAACCAGTCGGGTTACACAAGCCGTCTTGGGGTTAAATATTTACAAAGGTTGGGCGGGGTTCCATTCTAACGAGCCCCTTTTTTGTCAGTTTCAGCTTAGAACGGTCGTACTGTGGTGTGTTTTGTTGACACTGACTCAAGTCGGAGCTGTCAGACAGGCTCCTCAGCCAGCGCAGGTTAGGTTTCGGAGCGGCTCGCCTCCAATGAATAAAAAGCTTTTATCACAAGGTATTAAGAGTGAGTGAGCATAACTGTCGTGTGTCAGAATGTGTGATAGGTTTTTGGGTCGATGTTGCGTTACCTGTTTTTAATAAAAGACGGGAACAGCCTGCGTGGGAACCATATGGCGTACCCCACCGCCAACGCCCACAAGATTGACAACTCATCCAGCATCTGGCCCACAAAGCTGAGAGTCATGTGAAAGTAGGCAGAAAAAAGTCCTACAGGAAGAGAACACATCATTTCATTTATTAATAATTAAGATTTCGATCAATTCAATCCAAATGGAGTGCAGTTCTTGGCACAACCTGCAGAGGCGCTGTTAGTTCAGTCTAAACTAAAGACAGAACTAAAGCAGCATTAAGCATTCACAGCCTCACAAATTAGTTATTTTGGTCCAAAAAAATTCACTTTTTCCTCAAAATAACATCTTTTTTCTGCAGAAAAAAACATGTATTTTATCATTTGTGATAATAAGGGTAGAATATACAGCATACATGTACCATTGTTTAAAAATAGTTTATGTTTTTTTGCCTCAGTGAAAAGATTTTTTCATCCAGCGTTGAGATTTCACACTATGTTCAGCAGTCCTTGAACGCACCTGAGTGGAGGCAGCCCCAAAACATTCATTCATTCATTCATTCATTTTCTACCGCTTTTTCCTCACAAGGGTCACGGGGGTGCTGGAGCCTATCCCAGCTGTCTTCAGGCGAGAGGCGGGGTACACCCTGGACTGGTGGCCAGCCAATCCCAGGGCACATATAGACAAACAACCATTCACACTCACATTCATACCTATGGACAATTTGGAGTGGCTAATTAACCTAGCATGTTTTTGGAATGTGGGAGGAAACCGGAGTACCCGGAGAAAACCCACGCATGCACGGGGAGAACATGCAAACTCCACACAGAGACGGCTGAGGGTGGAATTGAACCCTGTGAGGTCTGCGTGCTAACCACTCGACTACCGTGCCGCCGCCCCAAAACAGATTCAATTAATTCCAACATAGCAGCATGGGAGAAGTGTGTCATCCATAGGTATGAATGTGAGTGTGAATGGTTGTTTGTCTATATGTGCCCTGTGATTGGCTGGCCACCAGTCCAGGGTGTACCTCGCCTCTCACCCGAAGACAGCTGGGATAGGCTCCAGCACCCCCGTGACCCTCGTGAGGAAAAGTGGTAGAAAATGAATGAATGAATATAGGGTTTGTACAGTATACAATTTGGGTGTTAAGTTGCTGTGTGATGACTCTCATGTTATTTGGTTCATTTAGAAGATGCATAACAAAGTTGGGATGGGATAGGCTCCAGCACCCCCACGACCCCCGTGAGGAAAAGCGGTAGAAAATGAATGAATGAATTCTAACCAAAAGGAATTATTCCATGATACCGGTGTGCCTCAGGGATCGGATGCGGACCCACTTACCCACAAATAACATCATAATCCAAACCAGGTGGATGGCTAAGTTCCTCTCTTTGGCATACGGATGCAGCAGGTAGAGCATGATAGGCGCTATAATGAAGAAAATGAAGCTGCTCGTCTGTAAAGAGGGAAAAAAAACAAGCAATTTCTCTTTAAAACAAACAAACCCAGTGAACGTCCCTTTCATTTTGTTAGACTATAACATTGTTTGTTATGAATATGAAGATGAACATGAATCTCACAGTGTTGAAGAACTCCACCACGTGTTCCGAGTGTTTGTAGTTGTCTTCACACCAATCTATCTCTGAGCTCTCGTAGGAGAAAACTCCAGCCATTCTTTCACTTGAGTAGAAACCTAGTCCAGGGTCCGGGTACACAACAATATGAACAATAAACCCGTCACAAATACTAAAAACATAAAGTGGGGACTATCAAATCAAAATCAAATCAACTTTATTTGTATAGCACTTTTCCTGCAAAGTTAAATTACCACAGAATTAAATTAAATTACCACAATTAAAAGGAAAAAACTAAGAAACAAAAGAAAGCCCCTCCTTCCCACCCTCCATACTAGACCCCCCCCCCCCCCACACACACACAATCACACACAGTAGGGAGACATGGCATGGCACTGAGGAACAAGGAAACGCCACCTTTGGGGCCGTCCACACTGGGAGGAGCTGCAGGCCGTGCCATCGGGGGACCAGCACCCGGGCCCCCCGACTCCGACAGACGGGCGGACCCCCCCATTAAAGGGAGGAACCCCCAGCCGGCCGGGTCGAAGGGACCCAAGGATGGCACCCCCTCAGCAGACCCGACACAGCCCCCAGTGTGGAGGGCCCCCCTGAGGAAACACTGGAGTTAAAAGCTGAAGACTAAGAGCATAAAATAGGACTAAAAAGATAAAAACAAAACACTGGAATTAAAAGCTAATGACTAAGAGCAAAAAAAAAGGACTAAAAAGATAAAAACAAAACACTGGAGTTAAAAGCTGAATACTAAGAGCATAAAATAGGACTAAAAAGATAAAAACATAACACTGGAATTAAAATCTAAAGACTAAGAGCAAAAAAATAGGACTAAAAAGATAAAAACACTGGAGTT
Source organism: Doryrhamphus excisus (assembly GCF_037039965.1). Classification (NCBI taxonomy): domain Eukaryota; kingdom Metazoa; phylum Chordata; class Actinopteri; order Syngnathiformes; family Syngnathidae; genus Doryrhamphus; species Doryrhamphus excisus. Next base: position 558,915 of record NC_136360.1, read on the forward strand.
AAAAGCTGAAGACTAAGAGCATAAAATAGGACTAAAAAGATAAAAACAAAACACTGGAGTTAAAAGCGGAAGACTAAGAGCGTAAAATAGGACTAAAAAGATAAAAACACTGGAGTTAAAAGCTGAAGACTAAGAGCATAAAATAGGACTAAAAAGATAAAAACAAAACACTGGAGTTAAAAGCGGAAGACTAAGAGCATAAAATAGGACTAAAAAGATAAAAACAAAACACTGGAGTTAAAAGCGGAAGACTAAGAGCGTAAAATAGGACTAAAAAGATAAAAACACTGGAGTTAAAAGCTGAAGACTAAGAGCATAAAATAGGACTAAAAGATAAAAACAAAACACTGGAGTTAAAAGCGGAAGACTAAGAGCATAAAATAGGACTAAAAAGATAAAAACAAAACACTGGAGTTAAAAGCGGAAGACTAAGAGCGTAAAATAGGACTAAAAAGATAAAAACATAACACTAGAGTTAAAAGCTGAAGACTAAGAGCATAAAATAGGACTAAAAAGATAAAAACATAACACTAGAGTTAAAAGCGGAAGACTAAGAGCATAAAATAGGACTAAAAAGATAAAAACAAAACACTGGAGTTAAAAGCAGAAGACTAAGAGCATAAAATAGGACTAAAAAGATAAAAACATAAGAAAAGTTGAAGAATATTAGTTAAAAGCCTGATTAAAAAGGTGCGTCTTTAATCTTTTTTTTTTTAACTAGGTGACCCACACTGTGTTGGTGGTTTATGGAAATCAATAACAACTCTCCTCTCTGTTCCGTGTATTCAAATATGAGAAATTTGAATATAAAATGCACTTTCGCAAAACCTGAATGAAAAAAAACATGAATCTATGATACCCAAATCAAAACCATCCGGATTTGTTTTGAAAAAACGTATAATGCAAATATAATAATAATATTTATCATAGCAACCCATAATAAATAATATTAATACAAGCAGTTTGTCTAAATTTTGCCAAAAATATGGCTAAAATGTTATCAGAAATATACATACAAATGTTTCTACTATAAATAAAGCATCTATATAGAATATAATATAGATACATATATACGTAGTATATTGGAATATGTCTTACCTCCCATGCTGTTGCTCCCTCTTCCAGTGCTTCCAGTCTGGTCTCCAGGTGACTCAACCCAGGTGTATTTTAGCAGGGTGGAGCCTCCAGAGCTACGGCACTGCACTGTGATGTCGCAGCTGACATCATCAACGATATAGACGCCCCCCCCCTTAAAAAAAATAATGTTTGCATACGTAATAAAAGACAAACATTATAGCGTTCAAAAGTGATGAGGTTAATAACAGGTGGGGCAGGTATCACCTCTCTGCATAGGTCTTTTTTTTTGGCGGGGAAGAGGATGGACCGGTCCGTCTACTTCTGCGATGCGTGTGTGTGCGTGTAGCAAGTATTCCTCATAGAATGTATCTATTTGCAGTCTGTTACTTTCAAGGGATTTCCCTTTCTGTTTGTGTAAACTTAAGGTGCCGGCAGCTGCCAAGTATGTTCGTAGTAACATTGGAGCTATGTTGGCTTGGCCCGGCATACGCAGGAATGCTTCATACAACACCTCATATAACCTGATCATAATTGCTACAATATGCATCCACTAAAAGTCAAGTTGGGCGGCACGACAGTCCAGTGGTCAGCTAGGAGACCAGGGTTCAATTCCCCCCTCGGCCATCTCTGTGTGGAGTTTGCATGTTCTCCGGGTACTCCGGTCCAACAACATGCTAGGTTAATTGGCCACTCCAAATTGTCCATAGGTATGAATGTGAGTGTGAATGGTTGTTTGTCTATATGTGCCCTGTGATTGGCTGGCTGGCCACCAGTCCAGGGTGTACCCCGCCTCTCGCCCAAAGACAGCTGGGATAGGCTCCAGCACCTCCGCGACCCTGAGGGGGATAAGCGGTAGAAAATGAATGAATGAATGAGTTCTCCTCCTATTTTGTGTGGAAGTGGTAACTTTTTGGCTTCTTATTTTGTCTTTCCCCACCCTCGGCCATCTCTGTGTGGAGTTTGCATGTTCTCCCCGTGCATGCGTGGGTTTTCTCCGGGTACTCCGGTTTCCTCCCACATTCCAAAAACATGCTAGGTTAATTAGCGACTCCAAATTGTCCATAGGTATGAATGTGAGTGTGAATGGTTGTTTGTCTATATGTGCCCTGTGATTGGCTGGCCACCAGTCCAGGGTGTACCCCGATTCTCGCCTGAAGACAGATAAAATAATAAAATAATAAAATAATAAAATAATAAAATAATAAAATAATAAAATAATAAAATAATAAAATAATAAAATAATAAAATAATAAATATACAATATAATAAAATAATAAATAAATAAAATTTAAAAAATAATAAAAATAATTAATTAATATAAATAAATAAATATAAACCAAATAAATTAATAAATATTAAATTTATAAATAAGAAATCCTACTTGGCGGAAAATTTTAATATCACGGTCGGGTCTAAAACTAATGAACCACAATATAGCATTCAAAATAGCATAATAGAATCATTAAACACAAGTTTGACGCATTAAGAAACAATTCCAGGCGTTGTATTGTAACAAAACATCACATTTTGCCCAAAACTTAAGGGAAATGATTTGTGACACAATGCCTTCTGCAATCTCTGCAAATACGTGGGGTTGCAAACGCTCAGTACTTGAATTATACATGCAGTATATTAAAAAAAACATATACGACAAATCAAAATCTACAATATTAAAAATGAGGCAAGAGAAATGTATGAATTGGGAATGGCTCTTCACTAAAAGTTTGTTACAGTACAAATGTTTTTACATACAGTACAATACAATGCCGTATTGAAAGAAAACATAAGACAAATGCAAACATGCATAATGCAATGCGGTAATTAGGCTGGTTATTCTCAAAGGACTGTAATTTAAGATTAAGGTCATATTGTATGGAAGAAAACGAGGTGTCAATCGGGAGACGAGTCAAAGGTCTTGTTACTAAGTCCTTTTGAACGGCAAAGTGCGAGACGACAACACAGATGAAACCTGACACATGGCAGGATCTGCGTTTTACAGTCATGACAATAACAGCAATGGCTCCTGTCTCCAAAGGGAGGAGGCGTGTCCAACTTAAAACGGCCATTTTCCATCATGCTTAAATGTCCACCAAGCAACCAGGAACAATGATTATATCTTTTCCACATAGTTACCAGGGAAGAGACCTTCTTTTCCTCCCATCCTGCCAGTCCACCATCCTGATGGATCTAGAGAAGGATGGAGTTAAAACATAAGTCAGATGTTACTACCCCTGACGAGCGCAGCACAAAGTGCATCGCAAAGCTAATATTAGCATACTAGCTTTTTGGTGCTATTTTCATGGGTAGATGCATATATAAGCACCACTATCACGCTAGGCTTTAGCATGCTACCGTTAGCAAGTTAACATTGCTAGCATGCTAATATTAGCATAGTAGCATTTTGAGCTGTTTTCATGGCTAGACACTAAATATGAACACTAAGCACTATCATGCTAGGTGTTAGCATGCTAACATTAGCATGTCAGCATTGCCGCATGCTAACATAGCATAAAAGCATATTCAGCCATTTTCATAGGTAGACACAAATTATGCTAGGTGTTAGCATACTAATATTATAATGTTAGCATTGCCAGTGTTTTTTGCAATTTATATGAATATAAACTTAAGCGGACACGAACATAAGCATACTAGCATTTTATGCAATTTAGGCGTGAATATAAACTTAAGCAGACACATAGCACTATTATACTAGGTGCTAGCATGCCAACATTAGCATAGTAGCACTTTTAGCTGTTTTCATGGGTAGGCACTAATATGAACACTATCATGCTAGGTGTTAGCATGCTAACATTAGCATTGCCGCATGCTAACATAGCATAAAAGCATATTTAGCCATTTCCATAGGTAGATACTATTATGCTAGGTGTTAGCATACTAATATTATAATGTTAGCATTGCCAGCGTTTTTTGCAATTTATACGTGTGAATATAAACTTAAGCGGACACTGACATAAGCATACTAGCATTTTATGCAAACTTAAGCAGACACAGACACTACTTTCAAAAGTAGGCACTTTTACAAACACTTAGCATTATTATGTTAGGTGTTAGCATGTTAGCATTATTTAAGTTATTCAAACCCTTGAATTAAAACATAAGTCAGACGTTACCACCCCTGACAAAGCACAACACAAAGCGCAGTGCAAAGTTAACATTAGCATACTACCATTTTGCTGCTATTTTCATGGGTAGACACATATATAAACACTACTATCATGCTAGACTTTAGAATGCTAACTTTAGCAAGTTAACATTGCTAGCATGCTAATATTAGCATAGTAGCATTTTTAGCTGTTTTCATGGGTAGACACTTATATGAACACTAAGCACTATCATGCTAGTTGTTAGCATGCTAACATTAGCATGTCAGCATTGCTGCATGACAACATGATAAAGCATATTTACCCATTTTCATAGGTAGAAACTATGATGCTAGGTGTTAGCATGCTAATATTATAATGTTAGCATTGCTAGCGTTTTTGGCAACATATATGAACCTATATGAATATAAACTTAAGCAGACACATAGCACTATTATACTAGGTGTTAGCATGCCGACATTAGCATGGTACCATGGTAATATACAGTAATTATACAAACATTTTTAGCATTTTCCGAAGTAGTAGTAGTATATAAACAGCGTTATTATGTTAGATGTTAGCATGTTAGCATTATTTAAGTCATTCAAACGCTTCCACTGTATGTTTTCAAGGTATGTGGTCAAGGAATACAAATATGTAGATAACATAAAAGTAGGGCGGCACGGCGGTCTAGTGGTTGGCGCGCAGACCTCACAGCTAGGAGACCGGGGTTCAATTCCACCCTCGGTCATCTCTGTGTGGAGTTTGCATGTTCTCCCCGTGCATGCTGCAATTTTCATGGGCAGACACATATATAAACACCACTGTTATGCTAGGCTTTAGAATGCTAACTTTAGCAAGTTAACATTGCTAGCATGCTAATATTAGCATAGTAGCATTTGTAGCTGTTTTCATGGGTAGACACTTATATGAACACTAAACACTATCATGCTAGTTGTTAGCATGATTAGCATGTCAGCATTGCTGCATGAAAACATAGCATGAAAGCATATTTAGCCATTTTCATGTCTGCGTTCTCTGAGTGCTTTTCCAATATTGTGGTACTGCATGTTCTTTTCAGCCACTCTCCAGGTCCACGCACCTTCTTTGACAAGGTCAAACACATCGTTGAACTCGAAGCTGATCTCGTCGGTGTCCTGGCCAATGTACTGATATAAAGCCCGACAGCGGGGTCCCTGAGGGCGAGGCTGGGGTTTGGGAGCAGGAGGCGGACGCTGACCAATACTCTGTTTCCTCTGTTTTCTGTCAAAAGGAGAGAGTCACGGCAAGTTCGTTTCACTTTTTGTAATTCCTGTGCCTTTTCTACATCAGAATGAGAATGCAATTTAGTAATGTGACGTCCATTCAATGAAGGTTGAGCTGGAGCCTATCCCAGCTAGTTGTTAGCATGCTAACATTAGCATGTCAGCATTGCTGCATGATAACATGATGACAAAGCATATTTAGCCATTTTCACAGGTAGAAATTATTATGCTCATATTATAATGTTAGCATTGCTAGCGTTTTTTGCAACTTATATGAACCTATATGAATATAAACTTAAGCAGACACATAGCACTATTATACTAGGTGTTAGCATGCCAACATTAGCGTCGTACCATGGTAACATACAGCAGTTATACAAACATTTTTAGCACTTTCAGAAGTAGGCACTTTTACAAACACTTAGCATGGTGCATCGCAAAGTGCATCGCAAAGCGCAGCACAAAGCGCATCGCAAAGCGCATCGCAAAGCGCATCGCAAAGCGCACCGCAAAGCGCATCGCAAAGCGCATCGCAAAGCTAACATTAGCATACTACCGTTTTGCTGCTATTTTCATGGGTAGACACATATATAAACACCACTATCATGCTAGGCTTTAGAATGCTAACTTCAGCAAGTTAACATTGCTAGCATGCTAATATTAGCATAGTAGCATTTTTAGCTGTTTTTCATGGGTAGACACTTAAATGAACACTAACCACTATCATGCTAGTTGTTAGCATGCTAACATAAGCATGTCAGCATTGCTGCATGACAACATGATAACAAAGCATCTTTAGCCATTTTCATATGTAGAAACTATTATGCTAGGTGTTGGCATGCTCATATTATAATGTTAGCATTGCTAGCGTTTCTTTGCAACTTATATGAACCTATATGAATATAAACTTAAGCAGACACATAGCACTATTATACTAGGTGTTAGCATGCCAACATTGGCGTGGTACCATGGTAACATACAGCAGCTATACAAACATTTTTAGCACTTTCAGAAGTAGGCGCTTATACAAACACTTAGCATTATTATATTAGGTGTTAGCATGTTAGCATTATTTAAGTCATTCAAACACTTTCAAGTCTCAGCTGGGGTGATCAATACCCCCGCCCCCAACTTCCTATTTCCTATTTTTCTCACCCTGACATGCCCTCATCCGGCACATTAAGGAAGTCCATGTTCCCCTGGTTATTGTGGTTGTGGGTCGACGCTCTGGCAGTTCTCTGAAAGCCCAGTTTCGGTAGGGCCGTTTGTGGAGGCCGGCTCTGTTTGTGCGGGGAGGAGTATGTGATGTCTGATTGTTTGGGTCCTCTGGAGAACTGCTTTGCTCCATTCTGGTAAGCTGTGGAAAAAACACAATAGACTTTTTTTTTTTCGTCCCACCCAACAAGGAACCCTTACAGCAGATCATTGTATGCACATAAAGGAAGTATAATACAATGGAGTCAAATTCTTCAAAGGTTGGACAATCTTTGAAAAATGCAACAAACCTCATGACTACCTTATGACTAGGGATGTCCAATATTGGATATTGTCCAACTCTCAATTTCCAATACCAATATTAGCCGATACAGATACCGATATGTGTAACATAAATCCTGTGGTGGAATGAACACATATGTGTTGTATACATCATTTTATAAATATCGGTTTTCATGATCGGGAAAAAATTGTGGTTGATATCAATAAAAAAAAAAAATGTTTTCAGAAAAAAAATCAGATGCCAATATCTGAATAATAGATTTTTTCAGAAAAAAATCAGATACCAATATCAACAAATATTACATTTTTATGCTGATATCGGTATCCGATTTTTTTCAGAAAAAAATCAGATACCGATATCAGCATATAAATCGGTATCTGATTTTTAAAAAAAAAAAAAAATTTCAGAAAAAAATCAGATTAAAAAAAATCAGATACTGATATCAACAAATATTACATTTTTATGCTATCGGTATCTGATTTTTTTCTGATTTTTTTTTTCAGATATAGGTATCTGATTTTTTTCTGAAAAATGTAGATACCAATATCTAAAAAATTGATTTTTTCAGAAAAAAAATCAGATACGATATCAACAAATATTACATTTTTATGCTGATATCAGTATCTGCTTTTTTTCTGAAAAAAATATTTTTCTTTCAGATATAGGTATCTGATTTTTTTTCTGAAAACTTTTTTCAGATTTTTTTTTTCAGATATAGGTATCTGATTTTTTTTCCTGAAAAATAAATTTTTTCAGAAAAAAATAGGTAGGTATCTGAAAAAAATCAGATTACTCCATCACAGTGGTTGACTACCGCCTATTAGTTTTTAAAAAAAATAGCAGGACAGCATACAGAGTCAAAATAAAAAATAGAATAATATAGTAAGAATGAAAACAGTTTTTGTGCATGGTCCATTAATAAAAATGTACCTCTGCTGGCTTTGTGATTTTGTCCTCCACCACGTGACTGTGGACCACCCTTCCGAGTTGGTTCTGAAAAATGTGTTAAAATACATGAAATGTATATAAATGTTTATTAGATTTGTCATTATTTATGTCGACTTACTGGAAGACATGGGTAGCCCATTCAGCATAAAAATGTAATATTTGTTGATATCGGGATCTGATTTTTTAAAAAGCTATTTTTCAGATATTGGTATCTGATTTTTTTCTGAAAAAAATATTTTTTTCAGATATTGGTATCTGATTTTTTTCTGAAAAAATATATTTTTTTCAGATATAGGTATCTGATTTAAAAAAAAAATAGGTAAATAGGTATCTGAAAAAAATCAGATACCTATATCTGAAAAAAAATATTTTTTTCAGAAAAAAATCAGAAAAAAAAAATTCAGAAAAAAAATTTGACACCTATATCTGAAAAAAATATATTTTTTTCAGAAAAAAATCAGGTATCTGATTTTTTTTCCTGAAAACTTTTTTTCAGATTTTTTTCTGAATTTTTTTTTTTTCAGATATAGGTATCTGATTTTTTTCTGAAAAATAAATTTCAAAAAAAAATGAGATACCTATATCTGAAAAAAAATATTTTTTCAGAAAAAAATCAGATACCAATATCTGAAAAATAGATTTAAAAAAATACCGATATCAACAAATATTAAATGTTTATGCTGAATGGGCAGACTAGTGACTAGAGTTGTCATTATTTATGTCGACTTACTGGAAGACATGGGTAGCCCATTCCCTATTGTGATGGTGAGGGTCTTCCCTGCAGGCTTGAGCTGGGCCTGGTCCCCCATTCCATTCTGGAACACCACCACTCTGGAGCCCCCTCCGCCCCAACCCTCTTTCTTCACTCTGAACTCCAGTCTGGGTGGGAAGGATGAGTGAGTGTTTACGTGCATGTACTGTACATAAAAAAAACTACTTCCTGTGTGTTTTTCCTCCACCTGTCAGTGAACGATATCGGCAGTTTCCTCCTGATCAGGTCCTCGTAGCGTTTGGACAACAAGCTGAGGAACTCCGTCTTGAAGTTGGACTCCAGCAGACTGTCGTACTGCGTCTCATGCAGGATAAAAAAATCATCCTGTCTCGTACTGAAGAAACACACTGTGCTTTATTTGACTAACAAATACTGTATGTACAATTTGCTTCAATATGCATATTTGCTGACCCATACTTGGCCTTAGTCAAACACAAAACAACAATAAGTTAACAATGAATGTTTAAAAAAACATAATGGCGTGAGAGAGTGCAAGGTAATCAATCGGCTGCTAACAAGGATGCTTTGTGATAAAAATATATGAAGACCACAGTCGGACTAATATTACGACAAGACGCATGTCATAACTGGATAATGTATGCAAACTGAGGCAAAATTGTGGTGTACATTTTCGACCTTAAGCCAAACGAGGCCTACCAAACGCAAGCCAAACACATATACACACACATATACACACACACACACACACACACACACACACACACACATATATATATACACATATATATACACACATTTACATACACACATATATACACACATATACATATATACATACATATACATACATACATATACATACATACATATATATATACATACATATACATATATACACATATACATATATATACTCACATATATATACATATACTTATATATACATATATACACAAACATATATACATACATATACATATATTAAATATACATATATACACATATACATATATATCCACATATACATATATACACACACACATACATACACATATACTTATATACACGTATACATATATATACACACATATATACACACACATATATATATACATATATACACACACATATACACATATACATATATAGATATATATATACATATATACACATATATGTACATATATACACATATATACATATACTTATATATACACACACATATATACATACATATACATATATATACACACATATATATACACACACACATATACACACATATATACACACACATATATACATATATAGATATATATATACATATATACACATATACATATATACACACATATATACATATACTTATATATACATATATACACACATATATACATACATATATAAAATATACATATATATACACACACATACATACACATATACTTATATACACATATACATATATACACACACATATACACATATACATATATAGATATATATATACACATATATATGTATACAAATACATATATACTATACACATATATACACATACACATACACACACACGCATATATATATATATATACACATATACACACACACATACATATACGTATATATACATATACATACATATATATACATGGTATGTATATATACATGACTGGGATGTAAAACAATTCACCTGAGCGAAATGCCACTGATGCTCCCAAACTCCAGTTTTCGCTTCAGCACCTCCTTTATTTGTCCTTTCTCCGGACCTTTCTTCACTTTCTCTCGACCAATCAGATAGATGCCCTTGGGGGTCAGGATCAAATCTCTCTTGATGGACTATTTTGTGAGGAAAAGAAGAAGTGAGAAAAATGAGCGATGCCAGAAAGGAGAAGAAGCTGGGAAGTGTAGTAACAGGGTGAAGTTCAAACTCGCGGCCCGCGGGCCAAATGCGGCCCGTGAGACGCTACTTTGAGGCCCCCACCTTGATACCAAAGTTTAATGTTGAAATGACCGCTTAAAGCTGTGTTCACACCGGACACAATTAACATGATTTGGCCCCCACCCATACTGTTACCCTACCCTGTTACCCCGCCCTGTTTAGCTTTGGATTAGCAATGAAGCTAAAGGCTTATATGACGCTGGGTATAAATAAATGCAGGAAATGATTTTTAATAAAAGGTAAAATACACGTGAAGATGAAGCATCTCATCAAACATGTTGTTAAAGTTACGATGCTGCTCCCAGATGGAACTGAGTACGATGCTAACTTGCTAATTGGGTACAATTATTAACTTTCATTAATGTTCATGTTAAAGATTAAATAACTGTTAATACTGTACATTTGAATATGAAAAAAAATAATTTCTCTACCAACTGTATGTGGTTTCTTACGTTTTGTTTTATTATTTTACTTATTTATTACTGATTGATTGATTTATTGTTTTTATTCTTAATTTGTTTATTTTTTAATATCTTTTTTTGTGTTTAGAATATTTGAGAACAGTGGAATGTTTTATCAGATATTTTATTGTGGAAAACCGGAACCACGGAAAAAGTGAAGGGTATAGCAGAAGCAAAAGCATTGAAGATGCCTTTTTTTGTTGTTTTTTTTTTGAAAACCTGATGCGGCCCGGCTTCACCCAGAACCTAGCTCCGGTGGCCCCCAAGTAAATTGAGTTTGAGACCCCTGGTCTAGAGACAGCGCCACTGAGGAAAAATACAGGAAGCAGAACTGGAGATAGCAGAGATGAGGATGCTGAGGTTCACATTGGGAGTGACCAGGATGGATAGGATCAGGAATTAATCCATCAGAGGCACATGACAAGTTAGAGGCCTTGGAGATGAAGTCACAGAGGCCAGACTTAGATGGTTGGGACATCTCCAGAGGAGACATAGTGAATATATTAGAATATATTATATGTAGAGGAAGACCAAAGAGGAGCTTTATGGATGTAGTGATTAAGATTAAGATATGCCTTTATTCGTCTCTCAGTGGGGGAACTTGTAAAGTGAAGGAGGACATGAGGGTAGACAGATGCAGAAGACAGGGTTGGATGGAGGAGATTGATTTGCCGAAAGAGAAAGAAGAAGAAGATATTCAATTCGAGTGAGGAGTGGACCAAAACTGTAAAACAGATACTTGGTGGTCACGTCCAGCCTTGACCAAAACGAACCGTGCTAGCAGAGCAATTGGACTCTAGAACAAAAATGTGTGATCGCACCCTAAGTTCAATATTTGGTAGGTTAGTCCAAAGTTTCACCTTGAACCTTCGATCAAACTTGTTGACCGAGTCCGCAAAGTCAACACGCTCCCTCTTGGCTAGGAACTGCCTCAGCTCAGGTCTCTGTTCTAGACCCAGGTAGTCTCCAACGAAGTTCCTGTTGATGCTGTTTTTCCGTCTCTGTTTGGAGTTGTATAGGATGTCCGAAGCTGTTGGAGTCAGAATGGAGAAGACATAATGATGCACTTGGGGCTTCGGGGACAGGGTCAGGTTCTATAAAAGCAATCTTCACTCGCTAAATGTACTGCAAAAAAGGTCGGTAAGGATAATTCATAATGCCGCCTACAGAGAACATACTAACTCCTTATTTCTAAAATCACAAATACTTCAACTTGCTGATATAGTTCATCTTCAAACAGCTAAAATAATACATAAGGCTAAAAATAACCAATTAGCTAAAAATGATTTGAAACACTTCTATGCTAGGACTACGTTATGCTAGCCATAGCATTTCAGTATGTGGAATCAAACTATGGAATGGATTGAGTAAGGAAATCAAACAATGCACAACGATGAGCCAATTCAAGAAACAATACAAGCAGTTGATGTTTGCTAAATACAAGGATGAAGAGTCTTGAACCAGTCATGATGTGCTATATATATCACTATATTGACACGCTCTATGGTACCCATTATGGCATTGGATGCTCATATCACCTCGTACTTTGGTACAGGACAAAAAATTAAATTAAATTAAATTAAATTAAATTAAATTAAATTAAATTAAATTAAATTAAATTAAATTAAATTAAATTAAATTAAATTAAATTAAATTAAATTAAATTAAATTAAATTAAATTAAATTAAATACTAATTACTTTTACAATCAGTAACTGTTACATTTGTTCACTTCCTGCTTTCATAATATAGCTTAACCTTCCTCTTGTGTTAGCTTTCTGGTATCATCTCTTATGTTAACGGGCCGGTTTTGACTTGTGTATTAAATCAGCTATAAAATACACTAAAAACAATAAGTTATTAAATTAAATTAAATTAAATTAAATTAAATTAAATTAAATTAAATTAAATTAAATTAAATTAAATTAAATTAAATTTTAAAATTTAAAATTTAAAATTTAAAATTTAAAATTTAAAATTAAAATTAAAATTAAAATTAAAATTAAAATTAAAATTAAAATTAAAATTAAAATTAAAATTAAAATTAAAATTAAAATTAAAATTAAAATTAAAATGTAAATTAAATTAAATTAAATTAAATTAAATTAAATTAAATTAAATTAAATTAAATTAAATTAAATTAAATTAAATTAAATTAAATTAAATTAAATTAAGCTATATTAGGAAAGCAGGAAGTGAACAAATGTAAGAGTTACTGATTGTAAAAGTACCAGATGGAGGGGTAGGATTTAATAAGCTTTGCTTCTTCCTACTCCTTTTGGACATGTGGAACTGTGAACTGATTATGTGATGCATTCAATTGTAAGCTGATGCATGTTCAAATGAAATAAAACCATTACCATTACCATTACCATTACCATTACCATTACCATTACCATTACCATTACCATTACCATTACCATTACCATTACCATTACCATTACCAAGACCAAGACCAAGACCAATGTGACAGTCAATGCGTCATTGCCGCATGGTTTGAAACCCACCCTCTTCTCTCATCTGTTCATACTTCTTCCTGGCACTGTATCTTCTCCACGCCTTCTGAATGGTCCTGGCGAAAGTGTCAAACTTCCTCTCCCTCATTTCCTCAAGAAGGAACAGCTAGGAAGAACACATTGTTCAGCATTCAGGTTCTTACACACAGACATCTACGTATGTAAGTCGAGAGTCTGAAGTAGTGTTTATTACCGATTCTGGGTTTTTAACAAAAATTTTGGTGCGGCCCATCTGGTATTGGTCGATATCCATGTTAACAGAACGGAGGAGGTGAAGGACCCCCTGTTGCTCTGGACCCCTCCAATGAGGCCATGTTTGATCAGTCAGAATGGCATACCTGGTAGGGTATGGATCAGTTGCAAAAACTGAATATAATCAAACTATACTACTTGGTGGGTTTCTTTGTTCAGACCTTTGCAGGAATTTAGTGAAGACCCTGCGGTACGCAAAACCAGCCCTTCGTACGCGGATGTTTTCTCGAAGTCCCAGGTATTCCACTTGATGTTTAACTCTGAAAAAAAAAACACAGCAAAAGATGAACAAAAATGGGTTTTGTTTGTGTGTCTGAGTCCAGGTTTTGACACTGACCTGCTCTCCTCCCAGTCTTTGGGCCTTTTAGTCTCGTTGGGTTTGATACAGCGGATATAGTGGGGGGTACACCTCATTAGCGTGTTCACCAGGTCGTTCGCTTGTCTCTGTGGTGCAAAGTAAAAGTCTGGACCAACTGGTTCAAGACTCTTCATCCTTGTATTTAGCAAACATCAACTGCTTGACACGTTATGTCACTGGATGGTCATATCACCTCGAACTTCGGTACAGGACAAAAATTAAATTAAATTAAATTAAATTAAATTAAATTAAATTAAATTAAATTAAATTAAATTAAATTAAATTAAATTAAATTAAATTAAATTAAATTAAATTAAATTAAATTAAATTAAATTAAATTAAATTAAATTAAATTAAATTAAATTAAATTAAATTAAGAAAGCAGGAAGTGAACAAATGTAACAGCTACTGATTGTAAAAGTACCAGATGGAGGGGTAGGATTTAATAAGCTTTGCTTCTTCCTACTCCTTTTGGACATGTGGAACTGGGAACTGATTATGTGATGCATTCAATTGTAATCTGATGCATGTTCAAATGAAATAAAACCATTACCATTACCATTACCATTACTTTTGTCTTTGTTGTTTAAAAGAATGCAAAAGAGGTCATTCCATTCCTACCTTGATCTTGGAGCCGGCGGTAGTTGGCCTGCTTTTCTTGTCCGTGTTGAGGTTTTCGGGGAATAAACTGCGAATGAAGTCACTGTGGCGGCAATATTCACAAGTACACATAGCTGCAGTGAGCGTGTTATATTATTATATATCGTATATTGCCGGTGAAGACCTACTGTTCACTGCTTTGCATCAACTCGATAAGGTCAGGGAAAAGAACGTCACGGTTTCTCTCACAGAAGCCGTTGATATCATACGACACCTGAGATGACAACAGAGCCTTAATGCTAAATCTACAGGATCAATGGAATTACAGTGATCAAACGGTAGCTAGCAATATACGACACAAGTACAAATACAAGTTCAAAATTAAAAACATACATTTTAATGTTTCCCCATAATGCATCTCATTCAAGCAAAGCATTCATTAGTACCTGCCGGGGTGCTGCAATGACGTCAGCCTCCCTCTGGGCTTCCCTGAAGGACAGAGGCAGCATTGCAATGCCATCCATCCATCCATAGTACCACTTGTCCTCCAATGAAATGCTTTTATATCGTATTGGTACTTGTGCTATTAAGCTGTTAAGTTACTGTGTGATGAGTTTAGCGTTCTTTGTTCTTTGTAAGATGACAGAATCAGACTATTATACTGTCTAATGACTTCCTGCAATTTTCAATGGGTTGTTTTCATAGCTCACGATTGGCTCCTGTCAAATCCTGTCACAGATTCGTGCCACAATATGCTATAATATTTTATGTCATTTTATGATTCGGTGTGTCTTATATATGTACACATTTTTTTTCCTTTACATTTAGTAAATGCAGCTTAGACACTGGGATTAATGGTAATTAAAATTAATAAAAATTAATAAAATTTATAAAAATTAATAAAATTAATAAAATTAATAAAATTAATAAAATTAATAAAATTAATAAAATTAATAAAATGAATTAATTAAAATTGTTACGTGGTTGAATACGGCCTATTATTTGATAGAAAATATTCACATCTGGGGAAATATTATGTATGTTTTGCCTAAATTAAGCATACAAAATGTAAACGGAACTAAAATACAAATATAAGGCATTCAAGAGACGCATTCTGAGACATGGATGAACTGTAGCTTTCTCTACTGGTCACTAGGTGTCAGCAGTGCCAACATTACGGGGGGCACAATAATCAATAATAATAATTTTGCGGTCTTTACGTACACAAAGCTGAACTCTGAAACTCGGACGTCAATTCCTGTCCACTTTTGTTTCAGGTCCACTAAAGTGTTCTAATGTGTTGAGGGCTCTATTAATGTTATTAATGTTAAAAAAAAACATATTTATGTAGAAGGTCGCCAACTTATAAATGTTCCGGTTATAAACAAGGAATTCTACTTTGTGGAAAGTCGGTTATCACAGTCGGGTCTGGAAGGGATTACTGTATAGCGTTTTACAGTAAAACTGTTTACCTTGTCAAAGCTTCAAGGTCCAGACCACATCAAGATCAAACCCGTCAAACACTAAAAGCTTTAATTATTTGGTAATTCTAAACAGATTATATTCAAACTTAGTGGAGTTTTTGGTGGAAACCGACCTTGACTTTAAGGGAATCATTCAAAAATCACATGGACTCAAATGACTTCTGCATATTTTGGCAATATACCCTCACACATTATAGGGACAAAAGTTTGGGAATGAAGACGTGAAGGGCATACAATGTAGGTCTAGTGGTTAGCGTGCGGACCTCACAGCTAGGAGACCCGAGTTCAATTCCACCCTCGGCTATCTTTAAGTGGAGTTTGCATGTTCTCCCCGTGCATGCGTGGGTTTTCTCCGCCAATTAACCTAGCATGTTAGCATATGTTAGCATTGCGGTTGCACGGCGGCTTAGTGGTTAGCACGTACGCCTCACAGCGAGGAGAAACAAGTACAATTCCACCCTCGACGTTGTGTGTTTTCTCCGGGTACTCCGGTTTCCTCCCACATTCCAAAAACATGCTAGGTTAATTAGCCACTCCAAATTGTCCATAGGTATGAATGTGAGTGTGAATGGTTGTTTGTCTATATGTGCCCTGTGATTGGCTGGCCACCAGTCCAGGGTGTACCCCCTCTCTCGTCCGAAGACAGCTGGGATAGGCTCCAGCACCCCTCTGTGACCCTCGTGAGGAAAAGCGGTAGAAAATGAATGAATGAGTTCTCCTCCTATTTTGTGTGGAAGTGGTAACTTTTATATTTTGTCTTTCCCCACCCTCGGCCATCTCTGTGTGGAGTTTGCATGTTCTCCCCGTGCATGCGTGGGTTTTCTCCGGGTACTCCGGTTTCCTCCCACATTCCAAAAACATGCTAGGTTAATTAGCGACTCCAAATTGTCCATAGGTATGTCTATATGTGCCCTGGGATTGGCTGGCCACCAGTCCAGTTTGCCTCTTGCCCGAAGACAGCTGGGATAGGCTCCAGCACCCCCACGACCCTCGTGAGGATAAGCGGCATAGAAAATAAAATGAATGAATGAATGACATTTGACTGACAATTGACTTAACTGTACCCAAGTGAAAGCATCTTCTGAGACAGAAATAGTTCCTAATAGTCCATCTGCCAAACTGTGTCATGTGACAAGAAGTACCTTTCCAGCGTAGTGATGTATAACAAAGCCTGAGTTCCAGCTGTTGAAATGCTCGTGCGTTCCTACGGCGGCCTGCAGTTTCTGCAGCAGAGTACCATCTGCACCCTCGCCTTTGGCATGCATGGTGGCACACACATCATCCAGAACACTCATCACACCTGGAGGATTCTGAATGGAGCAGGAAGGAATACAATATATTAGCAAAAACATAGTGAGCGGATTTTATCGGGGGGGAAAGTGGCCGCGTGTTATTGTGGTGAAACACTTCTATGCTAGGACTACGTTATGCTAGCCATAGCATTTCAGTATGTGGAATCAAACTATGGAATGGATTGAGTAAGGAAATCAAACAATGCACAACGATGAGCCAATTCAAGAAACAATACAAGCAGTTGATGTTTGCTAAATACAAGGATGAAGAGTCTTGAACCAGTCATGATGTGCTATATATATCACTATATTGACACGCTCTATGGTACCCATTATCATCACAGAGTACTTTGGTACGTGACAAAAATATAATAAAAAATAAATAAATTAAAAAAATTTAATCTTTTAATCTTTTAATCTTTTAATCTTTTAATCTTTTAATCTTTTAATCTTTTAATCTTTTAATCTTTTAATCTTTTAATCTTTTAATCTTTAATTATTTTAATCTTTAATTATTTTAATTTTTTTATTTTTTTTATTTTTTGATTTTTTACTTTTTAAATTTTTAAATTTTTAAATTTTTAAATTTTGAATTTTTAAATTTTCAATTTTTCAATTTTTCAATTTTTATTTTTATTTTTATTTTTATTTTTATTTTTATTTTTATTTTTATTTTTATTTTTATTTTTATTTTTATTTTTATTTTTATTTTTATTTTTATTTTTATTTTTATTTTTATTTTTATTTTTATTTTTATTTTTATTTTTTATTTATTTATTTTAATTTGAAAAATGTATAAACTTAAACTATATTAGAAAAGCAGGAAGTGAACAAATGTAACAGTTGTAAATGTACAAATGGATTTAATAAGCTTTGCTTCTTCCTACTCCTTTATATATATTCATTCGGATTGGCACTTTTCTTTCGGAATGAGGTGTATACAAAGATTACATTTTTTTCCGTTTGATCAAATAACCCGAATGGAATTGAAATATTTGGGTCCATGTAAACGTGGTTATTGTTGTTAAAGAGATTATTAACAATCTTACCAATTTATTTTCAATTAGGTCGCACACAATCTTGTTGTTGAAGTATTGAATGGGTGTCCACTTGATGCCCTCTTGAACGTACTCCTCCTGCAGCGGGATAAGAAGAGACCTGGAATTGGGCTGTAATCGCTCTTGGATTCGTGCACGGTTGATTACGATGGTTATGTTGTAGCATTGCCGAGATGCCATGCAAAAATGTTTTTTTAGCCTCTCATGTGTGATTTTTGAGGTTTCAGGTGAACATTAGTGTCAATGCATCACACAATGTATTGATTATCAATCAATACCTGCTCAGCCTTCAAAGTCAATTCGATGAAGATTTGTTGCAGTTTCTCATTGACAAAGTTGATACAGAACTGTTCAAATCCGTTTCTCTAAACAAAAGAAATGCAAATCCAGTCAGTCAATCACCCTTGAAATGGAAAAGCTGGTTGTAGTAAAGTCACCGATATATTGTACTTTACAATGTATATACTTTTATTGATACGTATATTTTATACAAACACCATATTTATTCATTCATTTTCTACCGCTTTTCCTCACGAGGGTCGCAGGGGGGTGCTGGAGCCTATCCCAGCTGTCTTCGGGCGAGAGGCGGGGTACACCCTGGACTGGTGGCCAGCCAATCACAGGGCACATATAGACAAACAACCATTCACACTCACATTCATACCTATGGACAATTTGGAGTGGCTAATTAACCTAGCATGTTTTTGGAATGTGGGAGGAAACCGGAGTACCCGGAGAAAACCCACGCATGCACGGGGAGAACATGCAAACTCCACACAGAGATGACCGAGGGTGGAATTGAACCCCGGTCTCCTAGCTGTGAGGACTATCACCTATTATTAGTCCCATCAGTCACATTTTACATATTCTTTGCCTAAATTAAGCACTAAAATTTTCTAAATGAACTGAATCTCTGACATCACTTCCTGTCCACACGTACAGGAAGACATTTATTGAAACACACACAAGCACAAGTCTTGTTTATGTCTTAAATGGCTTATTTTTTGTGATCATTTATTGACTATATTGGATAAAAAGAGTGTAAATGTGACTATAGGGGTGCTATTTTATGTCTACAGGGCTCTAATATTGATAGAAAGTTTGTAAAGGTTACAAAATATTGTTTTTTGTATTAATATTGGATCCTACTTGCGGCACAGCGGTCGAGTGGTTAGTGCGCAGACCTCACAAGCTAGGATACCAGGGTTCAATTCCACCCTCGGCCATCTCTGTGTGGAGTTTGCATGTTCTTCCCCGTGCATGCGTGGGTTTTCTCCGGGTACTCCGGTTTCCTCCCACATTCCAAAAACATGCTAGGTTAATTAGCCACTCCGAATTGTCCATAGGTATGAATGTGAGTGTGAATGGTTGTTTGTCTATATGTGCCCTGTGATTGGCTGGCCACCAGTCCAGGGTGTACCCCGCCTCTCGACAGCTGCGGTAGGCTCCAGCACCCCCGCTTTCCTCATGAGGAAAAAGCGGTAGAAAATGAACGAATGAATATGCTCAGCTGCACGGCGGTCGAGTGGTTAGCGCGCAGACCTCACAGCTAGGAGAACCGAGTTCAATCAAGACATTTTGTGGACAAAAGATCCTGAAGTTGATATTTACCTGGAATATTTCAAAACCATATATATCCAGTACGCCGATGCTGAATTCTTCATGAGGTTTTTGGATGGCTTTATTAATGGCCTGGGCAGGAGAGAAAGAGAGAAATTAAAAAAAACCCCAAAGAGATAAAAAATGCAACTTTGTAAGTCTGACTACCTCCACCAGGTAGTCAAAGAGTCGTGCGTAGAGGGCTTTAGCCAGGGCGTCTCTGGTGTAGGTGGCTTGCTCTTGGTTCAACGTCACGTTGATGGATTCGGACTTGCCTCCCCACTTTGAGTCCATTTTCCGACTGGTCAGCTTCTCCTGCAGACGGTTGGGGTCGATGGCCAGCAGGTAGGCTGGGAAGGCGAGCACTGGTGGACCATAAAGAATACGAATTCAAATGTATTATATTCCATTCTATTTGTGGATGTGAGTTCAAATCCTAATATTGGCTCAGCGGTGAGAAAACAAACAACTGATGGTGGCTTGTAATTTGATCACATGCCACGGGGGCAAAAAGAGACAATTAATTTATTCACGAGGGAACGCATGTGCGCCTGCATGCTTGATTGAATGTGTGTGTTTGTGTATAACCGGTGTGTGTTTGTCACGTTTTGTCACTCACAGTCCATGCTTTCCACTCGCCCGTAATTCCCTGCTTCTACGAAGCTGATGTTCCCCAGGTGGAGGATGCCGGCAACGATCTGCAGCACCTGGGCCTGGATGTCACCTGGGATCCCGATCACCTGCATGGCTTCCTGGAGACCACACGGCACAAATAATGGACGGGTACCACTGTGGAGACCTGTTATCTATTAACATCTCCACCAGTCACTTCATTAGGTATACCGGCATGATATTACATATATTGATATACATATTTGCAGGTGTACCTAAAGTAGTGACCATTATTGAAAATACAGTATATCCAGGGGGTGTCCGTTCTAAAAATATCATTTAACAAGAAAAGCTAAAAAAAAAAAAAGAAAAATTTAAATGACATAAATGGGGAAAAAAAATCTGCTGTCATTTTGGAAAATTAAGTTGAGGAAAAAGTTATAATATAATAAAAAAAAAAGACAAAATATTATGAGAATAAAGTCGTCATTAGAAATAAAAATGTATAAAATTATTATATTTTTTAAATAGATTTGGAACATTGAATAAACCAGCAGGAAAAGGGGTAAAATACAGTATATCCAGGGGGTGTCCATTCTAAAAATATCATTTAACAAGAAAAGTAAAAAAAATAATAATAATTTAAATGGCATAAATGGAAAAAAATCAGCTGTAATTTTACTATAATAAATATTCAAAGAAAAAAGTTATAATCCAATGAGAAAAGGTTTTCGAGACTAAGATCATAATATGGTGATAAAAATAATGTCATTTTGGTTGCAAAAAGTTGATGTATTGAAAAAAAGCCACACAAAAACAAAACAACAAATAAAGTTTTGGAAAATTAAGTTGCGGAAAAAGTTATAATGTTATGAAAAAAAGACAAAATATTATGGGAATAAAGTCGTCATTAGAAATAAAAATGTATAAAATTTATTTTTTTGAAAATAGCTTTGGAACATTGAATAAACCAGCAGGAAAGGGGGGAAAATACAGTATATCCAGGGGGTGTCCGTTCTAAAAATATCATTTAACAAGAAAAGTACAAAAAAAAAAAATTAAATGGCATAAATGGAAAAAAAATCTGCTGTAACTTTACAATAATAAATATTCTGAGAAAAAAGTTGTAATCCAATGAAAAAAAGTTCATAATATTCATTCATTCATTCATTCATTTTCTACCGCTTTTCCTCACGAGGGTTGCGGGGGTGCTGGAGCCTATCCCAGCAGTCTTTGATATACATATTTGCAGGTGTACCTAAAGTAGTGACCATTTGAAAATACAGTATATCCAGGGGGTGTCCGTTCTAAAAATATCATTTAACAAGAAAAGTAAAAAAAAAAATTTTTTTAATGGCATAAATGTAAAAAAAATCAGCTGTAATTTTACAATAATAATAATAATAATTTTAACAACAATTATATTATAAATAAGAATAATAATAATAATTTTGGTTGCAAAAAGTTGATGTATTAAAAAAAACACACAAAAACAAAGCAACAAATAAAGTTTTGGAAAATTAAGTTGAGGAAAAGGTTATAATATAATAAAACAAAGACAAAATATTATGGGAATAAAGTCGTCATTAGAAATAAAAATGTTTAAAATTAATAAAAAAAAATAGATTTGGAACATTGAATAAACCAGCAGGAAAGGGGGGAAAATACAGTATATCCAGGGGGTGTCCATTCTAAAAATATCATTTAACAAGAAAAGTAAAAAAAAAAAAATTAAATGGCATAAATTGGGAAAAAAAATCAGCTGTAATTTTACTATAATAAATATTCAGAGAAAAAAGTTGTAATCCGATGAGAAAAAGTTTTACGACACTAAGATCATAATATGATGATGAAAAATAATGTAATTTTGGTTGCAAAAAGTTGATGTATTGAAAAAAAACACACAAAAACAAAAAAACAACAAATAAAGTTTTGGAAAATTAAGTTGCGGAAAAAGTTATAATATAATAAAAAAAGACAAAATATTATGGGAATAAAGTTGTCATTAGAAATAAAAATGTTTAAAATTAATTTAAAAAAAATAAATTAGGAACATTGAATAAACCAGCAGGAAAGGGGGTAAAATACAGTATATCCAGGGGGTGTCCATTCTAAAAATATCATTTAACAAGAAAAGTAAAAAAAATAATAATAATTTAAATGGCATAAATGGAAAAAAATCAGCTGTAATTTTACAAAAGGTTTTCGACACTAAGATCATAATATGGTGATAAAAAATAATGTAATTTTGGATGCAAAAAGTTGATGCATTGAAAAAAAAAACACACAAAAACAAAACAACAAATTTTGGAAAATTAAGTTTCTGAAAAAGTTATAATATAATAAAAAAAGACAAAATATTATGGGAATAAAGTTGTCATTAGAAATAAAAATTAAAAATTATTATTTTTTAAAAAATAGATTTGGAACATTGAATAAACCAACAGGAAAGAGGGAAAAAAATGTATTTTAACTAGAAAAAAAATGCAATTTTCCTAGAATAAACTCATAATATTATGAGGAAAAATAATTATAATTATTAATCATTATTTAGTAGCACATAGTTGAAATATTAAAGAAAAAGTGCTTATATTGATGTAATGAAGGAAAAAAAAAGGAAGCAAACACGTGTTGAAAACAAAATAAAATGCAAAATATGCAAAAAATGTTGTGTACCATAGTTTGATGGAAATCTTTGCTGTCGTTGGTTCCGTCCACTTTGTAGGTTCCAGACTGGTTGAGGTACAAGTAGTAGTCTGGGGTCATGATGCCGAGGCCCTCCTTCTGCTGAGCACTAGCGCCCTCTATCAGCTGGAAGACGGAAATGCAGTGTTTGGGAGGAAATGAACCATGTTGAAGAAGCATGAGTATGAAGTATGAAGTATGAAGTATGAAGTATGAAGTATGAAGTATGAAGTATGAAGTATGAAGTATGAAGTATGAAGTATGAGAGGAGGAAATTATTCATCAAAATTATTCATCATGCTTGTCCTTCGGCCAACCTGATAGTAAATGTGGAAGTTTCTTTCGCTGTCATTCTGGCTCACCACCCTCGACTTCTCCAGCAGAAAGTTGGAGATTTTGCCCCCGTCGGGCTCCCCGCCTCTGCTGAATTGAATCTCAAAGTATTTGCCCTGGTAGATGAATGACATAGTTGAAGTAGTTAGTCAGTAGTTTACAATGCATAGGGTGCTATAAACAAGAAAAACCTATGTGGTTTTTTTTAGAACCCATGTGGCTCGATGTGGCCCAAGAGGAAACAATGTGACGTCATGTTAGGTGAAAGTATTGCCTTTAGCGTTTCACGTTTTTATGGTCGCTTGACTAGTAGAGTATGAGGACTCCACCTTTTAGTCATAAGCATTCATAAGAATGCTGATTTATACTACTAAAACTGAAACTGCGCACATTGACTTAGTGTGTTTTTTTTTATTAATTTGGCACGACATGTTTACCCTCAGGCGGCACGGTGTTCTAGTGGTTAGCGTGCAGACCTCACAGCTAGGAGACCAGGGTTCAATTCCACCCTCGGCCATCTCTGTGTGGAGTTTGCATGTTCTTGTGGGTTTTCTCCAGGTACTCCGGTTTCCTCCCACGTTCCAAAAAAAACATGCTAGGTTAATTAGCGACTCCAAATTGTCCATAGGTATGAATGTGAGTGTGAATGGTTGTTTGTCTATATGTACCCTGTGATTGGCTGGCCACCAGTCCAAGGGTGTACCTCGCCTCTCTTGTTCCAAGACAGCTGGGATAGGCTCCAGCATCCCCCACGACAGTATCACTCGGATACTGTGAACATCCAGCAGCAACACAACATTTTGGCATGACTACTATTTTGATGAAAAATATACTGAACCAGGGCTTCAAGGCGGCCGGGTGGTTAGCACACAGGCCTCACAGCTGGGAGACCCGAGTTCAATTCCATCCTCGGCCATCTCTGTGTGGAGTTTGCATGTTCTCCCCGTGCATGCCCATTATGCACGCCCATTATAACGCATGTGTTCATCAGAATAGTGAGATGTTAGATGTGTAAACGTGTACATTATCTTTACAATCTGTACTGTACAGACAGAACTTGAAACAGAAACTAGGAAAATGCAACAAAATGGAGCGCATACGAGCATATTCAAGAGTCAAATTTCATGTTGAGTACTAAAATTTGCAACGTTGGCAGGCCTGCCTCACTATTTGAGAAGCACCGATTTAGTCCCAGCAAAGCATTTTAGCAGTTATGGCTGCCAGCGGGCGCTGCCATGACGTCAGCCTCCCTCTGGACTCCTCTGGTGGAGAGCATACAAGCATATTCAAGAGTCAAATTTCATGTTGAGTACTAAAATTTGCAACGTTGGCAGGCCTGCCTCACTTTTTGAGAAGCACCGATTTAGTCCCAGCAAAGCATTTTAGCAGTTATGGCTGCCAGGGATGCTGCAATGACATCAGCCTCCCTCTGAGCTCCGCTGGTGGAGAGCATACAAGCATATTCAAGAGTCAAATTGCATGTTGAGTACTAAAATTTGCAATGTTATGATATGTTATAATCTTAATACAAATATGTTAGTATTTTACACATCATAAAACAGTAGTAGTACATAGTACTCACAAAGCGACTAGAATTGTTGTTGCGGACAGTTTTGGCATTCCCAAAGGCTTCTAGGAGAGGGTTGGACTGAAGGATGATGTCTTTTACGTGCTGGAAGACAACGACAAAGTGAAAGTTACAATGCCAATACTTCACATACACGCTTGACGCAGTAATTGACCTGAACTTTAGCTCCTCCTCCTGATACTTTGGATATGTAGCCCATGATGTATTTGGCAGCCACGGTCTTTCCTGCACCGCTCTCTCCGCTAAGAAAATACACGAAAAAGGTAAAAGACCCAAATACTAGAAAGACAGTATGAGGTAAGAAATGTGGTCACCTGATAATAACACATTGATTTTCTCCATCAATCAACATGTTTCGGTACGTGTTGTCAGTCAAGGCGTAGATGTGGGGTGGATTCTCATACTGGGCCTACACACATATATAAAGACATTAACCACATACAGACCAGGGTTCAATTCCACCCTCGGCCATCTCTGTGTGGGGTTTGCATGTTCTCCCCGTGCATGCGTGGGTTTTCTCCGGGTACTCCGGTTTCCTCCCACATTCCAAAAACATGCTAGGTTAATTAGCCACTCCAAATTGTCCATAGGTATGAATGTGAGTGTGAATGGTTGTTTGTCTATATGTGCCCTGTGATTGCCTGGCCAATTGGAATGTGGGCGGAAACCGGAGTACCCGGAAACTCCACACAGAGATGGCTGAGGGTGGAATTGAACACGGGTCTCCTAGCTGTGAGGCCTGCGTGCTAACCGCCGTGCAGCCCCAACCTTGTTATGCATCTTCAAAATGAACCAAATAACATTAGAGTCATCACACAGCAACTTAACACCCAAATCCAAACCCGAACATGCAAACTCCACACAGCGATGCCTGAGGGTGGAATTGAACTCGGGTCTCCTAGCTGTGAGGCCTTGAGAACCACTCGATTCATTCATTCATTTTCTACCGTTTCTCCTCACGAGGGTCGCGATGGGTGCTGGAGCCTATCCCAGCTGTTTTCGGGCGAGAGGCGGGGTACACCCTGGACTGGTGGCCAGCCAATCACAGGGCACATATAGACAAACAACCATTCACACTCACATTCATACCTATGGACAATTTGGAGTCGCCACATTTTGGAATGTGGGTAGTACCCGGAGAAAACCCACGCATGAATTGAACATGGGTCTCCTAGCTGTGAGGCCTGCGTGCTAACCACTCACGCGCCGTGCAGCCCCAACCTTGTTATGCATCATCAAAATGAACCAAATAACATTAGACTCATCACACAGCAACTTAACACCCACATTGTATACTGGGGAATATACAAACATGTACCATGTAATGTAACATGTAACCAGGTAGGTTGGATTGCAAGGTTTTAATCCGGTGGATTAGATTGATAGAACTGCTTCAGTTGTACTTTTTTGTGAAATACTAGATGGATGGTAGGACGATGTGACTTGTATTTACTTGTACTTCATATGCGACAGATGCGACTGCAACTCACTGCTCCTTGGTACAGTTCCACTTCTCTGTCAGTGAAGTAGGGCATCTGTTTGAACGGGTTGACTGATATCAGCACGGGACCGATGTACGTCTATACAGCACAGGTAAGAAGCATAAAGGAACTATACACAAGTCATTTCTGATTTCATATAATCCAGTGTTTTATGATTATAACAATATTCATAATGTCCGAATGTGACTTGTATGGAAGTATGTTGGGGCCGCGTGTTTGAGACCCCTGACCTAAACGGTAGTTATTGCCTTTAAACTTAAATAGCCAAAAACTTACCACTTCCACACAAATAGGGAGGATAACTATTAACAGTTATTTAACCTTTAACATGAACATTAATCAAACGTAATAATTTTTTCTGGGTACAAGATAGCAAGGTCTTGAGACACATGCTAACTCGCAAACTAGAGAGCTAGCCACCTAAACGGTAGCCTTCAAGTTATTTCCTTTCAACTTAAATAGCCAAAAACTTACCACTTCCACACAGATAGGGAGGATAACTATTAACAGTTATTTAACCTTTAACGTGAACATGAATCAAACGTAATAATTTTTTCTGGGTACATGATAGCAGGGTCTTGAGACACATGCTAACTCGCAAACTAGAGAGCTAGCGACCTACACGGTAGCCTTCAAGTTATTTCCTTTAAACTTAAAAAGCCAAAAAACTTACCACTTCCACACAGATAGGGAGGATAACTATTAACAGTTATTTAACCTTTAACATGAACATTAATCAAACGCAATCATTTTTTCTGGGTACATGTTAGCAGGGTCTTGAGACACATGCTAACTCGCAAACTAGAGAGCTAGCGACCTAAACGGTAGCCTTCACGTTATTTCCTTTAAACTTAAATAGCCAAAAATATACCACTTCCACACAGATAGGGAGGATAACTATTAACAGTTATTTAACCTTTAACATGAACATGAATCAAACGTAATAATTTTTTCTGGGTACATGATACCATACAGCATCCATATCAAACTTGCGCGGTGCCGCACTAACATTACACTTTCATATCAAGGCGGGGGCCTCAAACTAGTGTCCTGCGGGTGCGCCACTCTTTCCGAAAGAGTAGTGAAACAGAGAAATACCAACAGATCTGTGGCGGCACATCAAAACAAAGCAAAGTAGAACACAGTCAAGGATACAAAAATGTAGTCGTCCATGTATCTTTTCTTCAGGTTCTCCACAATGGCGTCTTCTGTGATCTTGGACAGGAGGACCATGTCGTCCACTCCACTTTGTTTGACATTTTGACTCTGCCAGTGGTATTTTGCCTAAATCATGGAACACAAACACACACACACACACACAGGAAATTATCAGGCTACTTTTCTCAAAATGACATTTCTAAAAAACACCATTGCACCATTCCACGGTACGAGACATTAAAATCCGATTCCAAAAATGTCAACTTCCCCCAACACTGATGTAAAAATACCATAAATGTGTATTTTTTTCCACTCGAGATGAGTCAGTCTGCCTTTGAATGACAGTGATTCCACGCTTGTAGGTCTACAGACAATTTATTTGACTCCCTTGACATGAACTATCAACTGTCGAGCCTTATAAAGATGGCCGTGTCCTAAACGGTAGCCTTCAAGTTATTTCCTTTAAACTTAAATAGCCAAAAAACTTACCACTTCCACACGGATAGGGAGGATAACTATTAACAGTTATTTAACCTTTAACATGAACATGAATCAAACGTAATAATATTTTCTGGGTACATGATACCATACAGCATCCATATCAAACTTGCGCGGTGCCGCAGTAACATTAAACTTTCATATCAAGGCGGGGGCCTCAAACTAGTGTCCTGCGGGCCACATTTGGCCCGCGGGCCGCGTGTTTGAGACCCCTGACCTAAACGGTAGCCTTCAAGTTTTTACCTTTAAACTTAAAAAAAAACAAAAACATACCACTTCCACACAGATAGGGAGGATAACTATTAACAGTTATTTAACCTTTAACATGAACATTAATCAAACGTAATAATTTTTTCTGGGTACATGATACCATACAGCATTCATATCAAACTTGCGCGGTGCCGCAGTAACATTAAACTTTCATATCAAGGCGGGGGCCTCAAACTAGTGTCCTGCGGGCCACATTTGGCCCGCGGGCTGCGTGTTTGGGACCCCTGACCTAAACGGTAGCCTTCAAGTTATTTCCTTTAAACTTAAATAGCCAAAAAACTTACCACTTCCACACGGATAGGGAGGATACATGATACCATACAGCATCCATATCAAACTTGCGCGGTGCCGCACCAACATTAAACTTTCATATCAAGGCGGGGGCCTCAAACTAGTGTCCTGCGGGCCACGTGTTTGAGACCCCTGACCTAAACGGTAGCCTTCAAGTTATTTCCTTTAAACATAAATAGCCAAAAAACTTACCACTTCCACACGGATAGGGAGGATAACTATTAACAGTTATTTAACCTTTAACATGAACATGAATCAAACGTAATAATTTTTTCTGGGTACATGAAACCATACAGCATCCATATCAAACTTGCGCGGTGCCGCACTAACATTAAACTTTCATATCAAGGCGGGGGCCTCAAACTAGTGTCCTGCGGGCCACATTTGGCCCGCGGGCTGCGTGTTTGGGACCCCTGACCTAAACGGTAGCCTTCAAGTTATTTCCTTTAAACTTAAAAAGCCAAAAAACGTACCACTTCCACACGGATAGGGAGGATAACTATTAACAGTTATTTAACCTTTAACATGAACATTAATCCGCGTGTTTGAGACCCCTGAACTATACAGTCACCATGTTATGGTATTTTTTTCAGTGAGATTGAAAAATAAATGTGAGAAAAATATTCTTTAAAATACCTCAAATTAAATAATGACAATTCACAATGTATAGATGTATAGTACGATGTATGTACTGGGATCTCGCAAGTGTGAAGACATTTGAGAATTTGAGGAGGAAGTGTTGTGCCAGAAACTATCGTCCTCGCTCGTCTTCCACTTCCCCCTCTGTCAACTGGTTGCAAGCTTCTTGTGAAACTCAGCAGAAATTGGTTACGGGTTGTCGCTTTGCCTTCCTGCATCTGTTTGCAACGCTCTCTTTGCAATTTGTGCAAAAGAAAAATTGTAAATGTGTAATGCGACGGTTCCATGCGTACAGGGTGAATTATTAATTATGCAGTAACACTATCTGAATATTATCAGTTCATAATTTGGACACATTTAATGCACAGTCACAAAAAAAGATGCTTGTTTGTTAGAAATAGAACACAATTTTAAAAAAAAACGTAAACATCTTAATTATGCTTTGACATATTACTAAAATAGTTCTAATTGTAATGTGCACATAATATAAACGGCTGCTTTAGAAGCATTTATTCGTTATTAATTATATATAGAAAAAAATAGGCCCAAAAATAAGCATCACGGAGTGCTCTATCCATCCCTGGATGACACCCACAACACACCGCCATGGCTGAAATGACTCAAAACAATTAAAGGTACAGTACCATCGTCTCAGTAGACCTCTGCTGTTCCGGTCCGGTCAGGTCCACGCTTCCCTGTGCTTGGATTTGGGTTCAAACTCTGTCACACCGCCATCCTGAAGCAGTAAAGGTCAGAGGTGCCCGCCATATACAAGACATCCAGTAAAGCTTTTGAGTTCCTCAAACGCTCACAAAACCCTGTGTGTGAAACAAGAACTGCTCGAAGGTGACACACACACACACACACACACACACACAGTATTGCACACTCACCCACACACACACACACACACACACACACACACACACACTTACCACATAAACTAAAGTTGTGACTTCTCCATTTCGGTCACACTCCACTCTATCAGGTGAAGGTTGAGATTATCTCGTCTAAGCCCGGTGCTGATGGCAACATACACCCTGGACTGGGGGCCAGCCAATCACAGGGCACATATAGACAAACAACCATTCACACTCACATTCATACCTATGGACAATTTGGAGTGGCTAATTAACCTAGCATGTTTTTGGAATGTGGAAGGAAACCGGAGTACCCGGAGAAAACCCACACATGCACGGGGAGAACATGCAAACTCCACACAGAGATGGCCGAGGTGGGGAAAGACAAAATAAGAAGCCAAAAATTTACCACTTCCACACAAAATAGGAGAACTCATTCATTCATTCATCCATTTTCTACCACTTATCCTCACAAGGGTCGCTGAAGGTGCTGGAGCCTATCCCAGCTGTCTTGGGGTGAGAGGCGGGGTACACCCTGGACTGGTGGCCAGCCAATCACAGGGCACATATAGACAAACAACCATTCACACTCACATTCATACCTATGGACAATTTGGAGTGGCTAATTAACCTAGCATGTTTTTGGAATGTGGGAGGAAAACGGAGTACTTTATTGAGGTCTTCCTACATTTTTAATTTTTTTTTTAATTTTCCAAATATTTCAACTTTCTTCAAATTTTCATTTAGTAATATTATGATTTTATTCACATAATATTAGAACTTTTCCCCCAACCTAATTTTCAAAAAAATTACAAATCTATTTCATAATTTTACAACTTTGAAGAACTTTATTTTTTTTTCATAATATTACAAGTTTATTCCCGTCAAATTGCCAATTTTTTTCTCAATATTTTGACTTTATTCTTGCAAAATTTCAGCTGATTTTCCAGTTCTGTTAACTATTTCAACTTTCTTCTTGTAAGTTTCTATGCCGCTTATCCTCACTAGGATTGTGGGGGGTATACTGGAGCCTATCCCAGCTGTCTTCGGGCGAAAGGCGGGGTACACCCTGGACTGGTGGCCAGCCAATCACAGGGCACATATAGACAAACAACCATTCACACTCACATTCATACCTATGGACAATTTGGAGTGGCTAATTAACCTAGCATGTTTTTGGAATGTGGGAGGAAACCGGAGTTTGTCTGGCATTTTCAGAAGTAGACATTTATAAAATCACATAGCGCTATTACATATACATATACGCTATTACATATATAACATTAGCATGTTAATATTACTAGCATTCTTTAAGTCATTGTATATCAAATCTAATCAATTATTACTAATTGGAGACTGTATTTGTTTATAATTTGGAACACCAGATAGACATTATAATGACACATTATAATGACAATGTATGCACAGCTTGTTGTTCCAACTGTGTACAGTAGATGGCACCGTAATTCTGCTTCTTAACCCACCTCATACATGGATACCACAGATGACTTGGTGGAGCATGATGAAGCATCGGTTTATCAGTTTGGCGAGATATTACTTCTACAGTGATGTGTACACCATCTTTAAAACCTATAAAAGAGGGGTCTCAAACACGCGGCCCGCGGGCCAAATGTGGCCCGCAGGACACTAGTTTGAGGCCCCCCGCCTTGATATGAAAGTTTAATGTCAGTGCGGCCCCACGCAAGTTTGATATGGATGCTGTATGGTATCATGTACCCAGAAAAAATTATTACGTTTGATTCATGTTCATGTTAAAGGTTAAATAACTATTAATAGTTATCCTCCCTATCCGTGTGGAAGTGGTAAGTTTTTGGCTATTTAAGTTTAAAGGAAATAACTTGAAGGCTACCGTTTAGGTCGCTAGCTCTCGAGTTAGCGAGTTAGCATGTGTCTCAAGACCCTGCAGTTGCGCAATATGTTGTAAATAAAAAGAGTATAAATGTGACTATAGTCGTGTTTTGTCATGTCTACAGGGCTCTAATAATGCTTTGTTCATTTTAATCTGAAAAAAATCATTTGTCTACCCACCAACTATATGTGCTTTCTTAAGTTTTTATTATTATTATTATTATATTTATTTATTACTGATTGATTGATTTTTTTATTCTTGATTTGTTTATTTATTTTTCATCTTATTTTGTGTAGAAAATAAAAAGTAAGATATTTAGAAAAGTGGAATGTTTTATCAGAGCTTTTCTTGTAGAAAATAAGTTTTTTAAATTTTTTTGTTTTTAATAAATGCGTTTTTTTTTTTTTTTTGAAAACCTGATGCGGCCCAGTCTCACCCAGACCCGAGCTCCAGTGGCCCCCAAGTAAATTGAGTTTGAGACCCCTGCTTTAAAATCCTATCATAAATGAAAGAAATAATTTCCCAATTAACGACACTGAGGCCCAGAGAGCTCATTTTGAACCAACGCCATGTTTAATTGATTTAATATTTCCCATTTTAAAAACAATGTACAAGGGCAGAAGCTGATGAAAAGCTACCAAAGCATTCCTCCGACCGGCTCTTCACATATCGATTTTTGTGCGGGAGCGGGGAGGATAGGGGTGATTTGCGAATGATAAAATGATAACTTGGGACACAAAATGTAACAAAACAATAAATGAATAGCACCCTTCCAGATGAGGCAGCACCAGAAAAAGAAAGAAGAGGACAGTCGCACGTGTACATTTGCATTCATCTGTAAAAGGCCGCAGTGGAATGATTGCGGTCAAACATGGTGACTAAGTCCTCAGCAGCGTCTCCTTCATTACAATACAAACCCAATTTGACTAGTAAAAGTTCAGAAGTGTTATTAAAAAAGAAGAAAGGACGCACGTTGATGACTTTTATGTGTCTGCGAAAAAAAACCAAAAATACACTATATAAACCAGGAGTGGGCACATTAGGTTAAATAATTTGAGGTGTCTTTTATATAAACAGACAAAAACGAAAACACAACAAATACACAAGTTAAGGCCTCACATAAATCAACTAAACGCTAAAAAAACACGTAACTTAATTTTTTTTTTCCAAACACCCGCAAAGCATGCTGGGTAGTCCCGCTTGCAACAACAACAATGTGAGCTACGAACAATAAAACTATTGGATATGACAACTTCCTGGGCGTATTTTGCAATCAGTCGGGAGAAGGAGTACCGCGAGCTACCCGGCATGCCTTGCGGCTGTATATTATGTATTGTAAAAAATGTCAAGTTGTTGCTACAACAGGGAATTTTTGCCCAGTCATCCAGAAAGACAAAATGATGTTGGACCTGAGTGAGGGTCTGTGAAAGTAAAAAAAAAAAAAAAAGTCCCAATACTTTTGTCTGTTTACATGTATGGAAGAAGTCCTCTCACCCGCGTTTGAATCCGGTCATTAATCATGAGACGGTGCCACAGCGGAGACAGTGTATATAATTAGACAGTGAGTCACAATGGCGCCCTCCAACTCTGACACTGAATTTCCGCGTGTATTTAAAGTCACTCAAACTGTCCACCAGGTGCTTTAAAAATAGAGCGCCTCTGCAAAAAAAAAAAAAAAAAAAAAAAAAAATCTTTTTAAAGGTTCCATTAAAAGCTGCCAAACACGGAATAAGCATCTCATTAAAAATATAAAGATGCTAAAAAAAAAACGCTACAAAATGCGGCAACTTTTTACATGTGAAGCTTCACAAACACAACGCGTACAAGTCATGTGACTGATGACACTTAGCATAAAATAACAAGTGATCAAGTAAAAACTATCAGGTAACTTTTTCTTTCATAATGGAAGAGATTCCTTTTTTTCCCGTGGAGGATCTGTGGAAAAGTGAATTTCTTCATAGCTAAAAAAAAAAAAAAAAAAAAAAAAGATATTTTAACATCAAGCTTAACAATTAGGCCAAAGTAAACACAAAGCGGCCATCCCGATATCCAACACCGCGACCCCCCCCCCCCCCCCCCATTCTGTAGCCAAGGAGCGGCTGCGGAAGTAGCACCAAAAATATTACAAGAATAGAATACTCCCTCCAGTGGAATGTAGAATTCAATTCAATTCGCTCTCACATGACAGTCATGGCATCACTGGGTGTCTGACAGCATCCCAACCCCCCCCCCCCCCCCCCTCCAAACTCGGGGTGCTGCCACAAGGCTCATTTTCGATATATATATATATATATTTGTGTGTTTATGTTTATGTGTGTGTGTAGATGCTGTGAGGTTCCACCGTGTCCAAGAGTCCAAGATCAGTGTCCCTGGCAGGTTTTGCAGCACATCTGCCTAAAATATGGTCGGCTGCAGAACTTGAACCTGAGCACCAGGGGGCAGTAGGCCACAGTGTTCACATCTTTGCACTCTGCAGGGAAGACAAAAATTGATCATTTTTTAATGATTTTAATTTTTTTCTCACGAGGGATGCGGGGGGTGCTGGAGCCTATCCCAGCTGTCTTTGGGCGAGGTACAACACCCTGGACTGGTGGCCAGCCAATCACAGGGCACATGTAGACAAACAACCATTCACACTCACATTCATACCTATGGACAATTTGGAGTCGCTAATTAACCTAGCATGTTTTTGGAATGTGGGAGGAAACCGGAGTACCCGGGAAAAACCCACGCATGCACGGGGAGAACATGCAAACTCCACACAGAGATGGCCGAGGGTGGGGAAACACAAAATAAGAAGCCAAAAAGTTACCACTTCCACACAAAATAGAAGGAGAACTCATTCATTCATTTTCTACCGCTTATCCTCACGAGGGTCGCGGGGGTGCTGGAGCCTATCCCAGCTGTCTTTGGGCGAGAGGCGGGGTACACCCTGGACTGGTGGCCAGCCAATCACAGGGCACATATAGACAAACAACCATTCACACTCACATTCATACCTATGGACAATTTGGAGTGGCTAATTAACCTAGCATGTTTTTGGAATGTGGGAGGAAACCGGAGTACCCGGGAAAAACCCACGCATGCACGGGGAGAACATGTAAACTCCACACAGAGATGGCCGAGGATGGAATCGAACTCGGGTCTCCAAGCTGTGAGGCCAAGCTTTTATTCAATTCATCCATTTATAGATTAATAGTGATAAGCCTGCTTGCACTGTACACAGAACACATCAAGGACATAAAAGAAAGTAATAAAACACGACTATGCTTAGTTATTAGGAGCAGATCCTTGAACATGCTCAAGGATATTGTAGCAAATATTGTAATCTTGGCCTTAATAATAATAATAATTATTCCTGATTTGTGTTGAGAACATGCAAACTCCACACAGAGATGGCCGAGGGTGGAATTGAACCCTGGTCTCCCAGCTCCTAACCACTCGGCCACCGTGCCACCTAAATGAATATTACATAGTACAAAGTTACTAAGTGATGCTAATACTTGAGCATAACAGCACAAATCGTATAGTCTTGAATTAAAATAGTGGTATAGTCGAATGGTTGGCGCGTAGGTCACACCAGGTCTGGAAGACCCTGGGTTTGATTCTCCGCTTGTGTTGCATGGGTATAATAACCAGTTAACTCATTAGTGCACATTTATAGGAATTGATGTAAAACGTCTTTCTTCCAAAGACAAACAACATGATGTCATATTGTTATGGGAATCAGAGCGAGCGGACCTCCGCTACGGTCCAACTCCTCAGGGGAGCATTACTCTGCTTATTATGGCGTTGGCATCAAAACAGTCGCACACAAAACGCCGTGTTCCCACACGGGCTCACTAAAAGTACTTTTAACAAGATTATGAGTAACACACTCAGAATACTCTGTTCCGAGACCTTTGACGCTAATACAATAATATTTTGACTGTTGAGCAAGACAAATCAATAATTATTATTATTATTAAGGCCAAAATTACAATATCTGCTACGATATCCTTGAGCATGTTCAAGGATCTGCTCCTAATAACTAAGCATAGTTGTGTTTTATTACTTTATTTTATGTCCTTGATGTGTTCTGTGTACAGTGCAAGGCTGCATGTCAGACAAGTGGTTAGCACGCAGGCCTCACAGCTTGGAGACCCGAGTTCGATTACATCCTTGGCCATCTCTGTGTGGAGTTTGCATGTTCTCCCCGTGCATGCGTGGGTTTTCTCCGGGTACTCCGGTTTCCTCCCACATTCCAAAAACATGCTAGGTTAATTAGCGACTCCAAATTGTCCATAGGTATGAATGTGAGTGTGAATGGTTGTTTGTCTATATGTGCCCTGTGATTGGCTGGCCACCAGTCCAGGGTGTACCCTGCCTCTCACCCGAAGACAGCTGGGATAGGCTCCAGCACCCCCCGCGACCCTCGTGAGGATAAGTGGTAGAAAATGAATGAATGAGTTCTCCTCCTATTTTGTGTGGAAGTGGTAACTTTTTGGCTTCTTATTTTGTCTTTCCCCACCCTCGGCCATCTCTGTGTGGAGTTTGCATGTTCTCCCCGTGCATGCGTGGGTTTTCTCCGGGTACTCCGGTTTCCTCCCACATTCTAAAAACATGCTAGGTTAATTAGCGACTCCAAATTGTCCATAGGTATGAATGTGAGTGTGAATGGTTGTTTGTCTATATGTGCCCTGTGATTGGCTGGCCACCAGTCCAGGGTGTACCCCGCCTCTCGACCGAAGACAGCTGGGATAGGCTCCAGCACCCCCCGCGACCCTCGTGAGGAAAAGCGGTAGAAAATGAATTAAAATTAAAATTAAAATTAAAATTAAAATTAAAATTAAAATTAAAATTAAAATTAAAATTAAAATTAAAATTAAAATTAAAATTAAAATTAAAATTAAAATTAAAATTAAAATTAAAATTAAAATTAAAATTAAAACTTAAATTTTAGCTTTAGCGTTGGTTAAAAAAGCTAATTATTAGTATGAGCTTTTGCTGTCATTTCCGTTAATTTTAATTTTAATTTTAATTTTAATTTTAATTTTAATTTTAATTTTAATTTTAATTTTAATTTTAATTTTAATTTTAATTTTAATTTTAATTTTAATTTTAATTTTAATTTTAATTTTAATTTAAAAAATGATTAGTCAAGGCTAAGAATATGAGCACTGACCTTCGGTGTTGTCCGTGCTGATAGGCAGACTGAGGTCACATTTGCTCTTGCACTGCTGCATGGAAACGGGCCGTAGATGTTCCGGACACTCATTGGATGGCATGCTGGTGTGAGTCAGACACTGCACCGATCGCATCTCTTGACCAAGTCCACACTTTGCAGAACACTGAGAGACAAAAACATACCGTACCTGAAAATACCAACATGGACAACATGGTTAAGTCCCAGATGTCAATATCCTACCTCTCCCCAAGGACCCGTCACCCACTGAGGAGGAGGGCAGCGCTTCAGGTTACAGCGCACTCTAGAGGTGGGTCTGCCGTACTTGGGGCACTTGGACTCTGGCAGCGTGTCCCCGTTGTCCCCACTCTTGCACAAAACCGCTCGGCGCCTGTAGCCGGGACCACAGCTGGGCGTACACTGCAGGCAGAGCACATGAGGACAAAGGGAGAGAGAGGAGGAACCTAAAATTGAGCAAAAGGGTTCACTGCGGTCACCAGCAACACAAAGCTTTGTCCGACTGGGTTTGACTAAATTGGTCGGTCATACATTTTTTATCGTCTCAGTAAATTACAAGTTGAGAAAAAGGGAAGGATGCAAGGGCCACCTTGATATTTTGGAAACTAAAAAATAGCTAGAAGTTCAAAAAAACTGCATCTGTACTTTGTGATATTGGTGAAAAAAGGTAATTATTAGTATGAACTATTGCTGTTGTTTCTGTAATATTTTGACTGGAGCCTATCCCAGCTGTCTTTGCGCGAGAGGCGGGGTACACCCTGGACTGGTGGCCAGCCAATCACAGAGCACATATCGTCAAACAACCATTCACACTCACATTCATACCTATGGACAATTTGGAGTCGCTAATTAACCTAGCATGTTTTTGGAATGTGAGAGGAAACCGGAGTACCCGGAGAAAACCCACGCATGCACGGGGAGAACATGCAAACTCCACACAGAGATGGCCGAGGGTGGGGAAAGACAAAATAAGAAGCCAAAAAGTTACCACTTCCACACAAAATAAGAGGAGAACTCATTCATCCAGTCCAGGGTTTACCCCGCCTCTCACCCGAAGACAGCTGGGATAGGCTCCAGCACCCCCCGTGACCCTCGTGAGGATAAGCGGTAGAAAATGAATGAATGAGTTCTCCTCCTATTTTGTGTGGAAGTGGTAACTTTTTGGCTTCTTATTTTGTCTTTCCCCACCCTCTGCCATCTCTGTGTGGAGTTTGCATGTTCTCCCCGTGCATGTGTGGGTTTTCTCCGGGTACTCCGGTTTCCTCCCACATTCCAAAAACATGCTAGGTTAATTAGCCACTCCAAATTGTCCATAGGTATGAATGTGAGTGTGAATGGTTGTTTGTCTATATGTGCCCTGTGATTGGCTGGCCACCAGTCCAGGGTGTACCCCGCCTCTCGCCCGAAGACAGCTGGGATAGGCTCCAGCACCCCCCGCGAGGAAAAGCGGTAGAAAATGAATGATTAGTGTCTCATCATATTACAATGAAAAATAATGTATTTTTCCTTTAATATTTCCACTCCATTCTACTAAAAGGACATCATAATATTACAAATTTATTCTCACAAAAATGTGACTTTTTCTCATAATATTTTGACTTTATTGCTGATTTTTTTTTCATTTTTGCTGTGTGCAATGGTCATTTTAAACATCCCTCGTATTCAGCTCTCACAGTTGTATTCTGTGATAGCTTTTTGGTGGGGGTCTGAGCTCGTGACTTGCAATTCTCTACTAAAACGCCCCTGTTGCTTAGTGATGGGTTGTCGTTGGAATGCTGGGAAAAAAACCAAACAACTAAAGCAATGTAACTACCAAACAAAGATTCTAAACAACATTGACCAAACGGGAGTGGGCAATTATTTGGACTTGTGGGGCCACTTTGGGTTAAAAAACATTTGTCCGGGGGCCCCCCCGGGGCAGGTTTATGAGTTGCCGAAACAAAGTAAACTGATGGATTTTCCAGTTTTTCCAGATTTCTTCTACCTACCTCCGTCCAGTCCAGGGCCAGCCATTCTGGGGGGCAGCTGTGGTTGTTGCAGTGCTCAGTGAATGGGGGCCGTGAAGGGGGGCAGGCCGAGTCATCCAGGACTTTCTCCTCTAATGCAGAGAGCCTCCTTTTGCATAACACCTCGCGGGTCCTCAGGCCGCCATTGCAGCTGCGACTGCACTCCGACCACTCTCCAGTCCACCAGCTAAAGACAACAAAGCTTACTGTATCAATAATATAATAAATATGATAAATAATATGAGATATAACCAAACACTCACGTTGGGGAACATGGCTCGGTGTTGCAGAATCGGCGCCTCTCTTTGGGTTTGTTCTTCTTATCGCAGAAGTGGTTGTAAACCATGGAGTGATCTGATAGCTTCCTACACACCACCTGCTGGATCTGCTCACCTGGAAAGTCCAGGCAACACATACACGTACAGGAATATTAAATATTAGCATCATGGTTTTTTTTTTAGCACTGAATGAATGTATGGATGATGTATTTTAATGCGTCTGTTTTTTTACTCAACTCTATTTTTTTCTTCACTGTAAAGCGTCTTTGAGTACTCTGAAAAGTGCTATACAAATAAAATGAATTATTATTATTATTATTATTTAGTTAAGCAGTAGAACATAGGTTTAAGTTACAGGGAAAAAACTGTTCCCAACAAAAAAAAAGAATATCAAGCATAACTTTCACTTTGACACATTTGTTTTGCTTTTGTGACAGCTCAAATACCGAGAACTATCTACAACAGGGGTCGCAAACACGCGGCCCGCGGGCCAAATGTGGCCCGCAGGACACTAGTTTGAGGCCCCCGCCTTGATATGAAAGTTTAATGTTAGTGCGCCCCCCCCGCGCAAGTTTGATATGGATGCTGTATGGTATCATGTACCCAGAAAATATTATTACGTTTGATTCATGTTCATGTTAAAGGTTAAATAACTGTTAATAGTTATCCTCACTATCCGTGTGGAAGTGGTACGTTTTTGGCTATTTAAGTTTAAAGGAAATAACTTGAAGGCTACCGTTTAGGTCGCTAGCGCTCTAGTTTGCGAGTTAGCATGTGTCTCAAGACCCTGCAGTTGCGCAATATGTTGTAAATAAAAAGAGTATAAATGTGACTATAGTCGTGTTTTGTCATGTCTACAGGGCTCTAATAATGCTTTGTTCATTTTAATCTGAAAAAAATCATTTGTCTACCCACCAACTATATGTGCTTTCTTAAGTTTTTATTATTTGCTGTTTTATTATTATTATTATTATATTTATTTATTACTGATTGATTGATTTTCTTTATTCTTGATTTGTTTATTTATTTTTCATCTTATTTTGTGTAGAAAAATAAAAATAAGTAAGATATTTGAGAACAGTGGAATGTTTTATCAGAGCTTTTATTGTAGAAAATTGGAACCAAAGCAAAGTTTAAAAAAAAATTTTGTTTTTAATAAATGCGTTTTTTGCCCAGTCTCACCCAGACCCGAGCTCCAGTGGCCCCCAAGTAACTTGAGGAGTTTGAGACCCCTAATCTACAACTATAATATACCTAAATAAAATAAAATAAAATAAAATAAAATAAAATAAAATAAAATAAAATAAAATAAAATAAAATAAAATAAAATAAAATAAAATAAAATAAAATAAAATAAAATAAAATAAAATAAAATAAAATAAAATAAAATCAATCATCAATAATTGGAAATGATTGTGCGTCTACCTCCAGCGCAGAGAGCAGAACAGTGCGACCAGGATGTGTGGTACCAGGCATAACCAATCAGGGGATCCCGGTTGACGGGGGGGTTAAAACGATAGTGGATTCCAGGGTTCTCCTCCAGGATCATCACCTACGCACAGATTTTTCCAACCATTTTAATTCTGTTTATGCTAAACAGAATTAGCACATACATACGGCATATAAATATTTACCATAACGATCAAGGTCACATTTGTTGGTCCGAGAGCCTCAAGAGTTTCCGGTCCATCTGTAGGCTGTCTATAGTGGAATGTTGTTCCAGCAACATCCAACCTGTGGGGCGTGTCGGTGGTGAGCTTCCCATTGAGGAAGTACTGATCACTTTTGCTCTTCAGCACTGCGGCACACATCATTCAATGGATTTAGTGTGGAAGAACTTGCACAGAACCCTGACCTCTTTGCACCCGAAAAATATGAGGATATGATATTGATATGCTATATGAAGCCTGCTTTTCATGCAGGCGTTCAGTTAATAATGTGACAACATGGAATACAAATGTAAAAGTGACTATAGGGGTGTTATCACATGTCTAGAGGGCTCTAATAGTGTCTATGCTCTAACTATGAAAATATTCCATCAGGCGTCTTACTTTGCGGAAATTACCGGTTGGGTTATTACGTTATTATTAGTTATTAGTAAGGATATCAGCTGCACGGTGGTCGAGTGGTTAGCACACAGGCCTCACAGCTAGAAGACCGGAGTTCAATTCCATCCTCGGCCATCTCTGTGTGGAGTTCTCCGGGTACTCCGGAGAAATTAAGTCCGGCAAAATTGACTTTTTTCTACCGCTTATCCTCACAAGGGTAGTCATGCCAAAATGTTGTGTTGCTGCTGGATGTTGGGGTACACCCTGGACTGGTGGCCAGCCAATGACAGGGCACATATAGACAAACAACCATTCACACTCACATTCATACCTATGGACAATTTGGAGTCGCTAATTAACCTAGCATGTTTTTGGAATGTGGGAGGAAACCGTACATATACACATGTACATATCTACATATTTAGATTCCTGGGCTATTCAAACCATTCCATGGTATGTTTAAATGACTTAAAGAATGTTAACATGCCAATGTTAGCATGTTAACACCTAGCATGATAGTGCTATTTGTCTGCTTAAGTTAATATTCATGAAAAATTGCAAAAAATGTTAGTCAGTGCGACGTGTCTGCTTAAGTTAATGTTCGTAAAATTGCAAAAAATATTAGTATGCTCACATTAGAATAATCGCAATGCTAACATGCTAAAATTAGCACAATACGATAATATTGTGTACCGATGAAAATGGCAAAAATGCTAGTACGCTAATTGTAGCATACTAGAAATTCTAACATGCTAACCTCAGCATTCTAACACGTAGCATGATAATGGTAAGTGTTTATATACAGTATGTCTACCCATGAAAATAACAAGAAATGCTAGCATGCTCATGTTAGAATGCTTGCAACGCTACCATGCTAACATTAGCATGCTATGATAATATTTTGTAGCTATGTAAAAGGCTAAAATGCTAGTATGCTAATTTTAGCATACTAGAAATTCTAACATGCTCATGTTAGAATGCTTGCAACGCTACCATGCTAACATTAGCATGCTATGATAATATTTTGTAGCTATGTAAAAGGCTAAAATGCTAGTATGCTAATTTTAGCATACTAGAAATTCTAACATGCTAACATCAGCATTCTAACACGTAGCATGATAATGGTAAGTGTTTATATACAGTATGTCTACCCATGAAAATAACAAGAAATGCTAGCATGCTCATGTTAGAATGCTCGCAATGCTACCATGCTAACATTAGCATGCTATGATAATATTTTGTAGCTATGTCAATGGCTAAAATGTTAGTATGCTAATTTTAGCATACTAGAAATTCTAACATGCTAACATCAGCATTCTAACACGTAGCATGATAATGGTAAGTGTTTATATACAGTATGTCTAGCCATGAAAATAACAAGAAATGCTAGTATGCTCATGTTAGAATGCTTGCAATGCTACCATGCTAACCCTAACCGTAACAATTTGGAGTGGCTAATTAACCTAGCATGTTTTTGGAATGTGGGAGGAAACCGGAGTACCCGGAGAAAACCCACGCATGCACGGGGAGAACATGCAAACTCCACACAGAGATGGCCGAGGGTGGAATTGAACTGGAGCTGTTGAGGTCTGCGTGCTAACCACTCGATCACCGTGCAGCCCTCAATTTAATTTATCGTGCAATTATTAATTATGGTTTCAGGCCTGGTTGCCCCATGAGACATTTTTTTCTGAACGTGTCGTGAGCCATTAAAACTTAGGACACCAACTCTGACATCATGACATCTTACCAAGATGGTTGAGGGAAACGTTGAGCTCCTGTATGTGAATGAAAACTGACCCTTTTGGGATTCGGATGACCTCTTCATAACCTGCATGGGGAAACAACAACAAGTCAAATTACCAACAAATCTTACCACTGGACCACACAAGCTGACACAAATTCGAAACTATCACGCACACCTTTGCAGACATCCTGTTAAAGCTGGTACAAACCAAAGCGAGGACGATCGCTGTTCTCTGGGTTAAGAGTAGACGTGATGGATGAGTCGTGTTTAACTCTGTGGGATGCCGATGGACTGAGCAAAAGCTTCAGATTCCGGCCACATTCCCCGGGCAACTCGCCCCAATGAATGAACCGCCTCTTCACTTTATTCCCTCAATCTGTTTTCCTGTCCCTTCCATTTTTTTTCACCTTTGTTTTGCTTTAAATCGAGTCTACACTGCCAACCAGGCGGCCACAGCAGCCCTGCAAAAAAAACTCAAGTGTTACTTGATGATAAAGGAATGAAAATGGAAGCATATGATAATTCCTTCCAGTGCTTCGACCATGAGAGGAAAAAAAAGAGAGATTTGGCAGGAAACCTCTTAATGTTGTAAGAGTGTACATCAGGGGTCTCAAACAAGCGGCCCACGGGCCAAATGTGGCCCACAGGACACTAGTTTGAGGCCCCCGCCTTGATATGAAAGTTTAATGTTAGTGCGGCCCGCGCAAGTTTGATATGGATGCTGTATGGTATCATGTACCCAGAAAAAATTATTACGTTTGATTCATGTTCATGTTAAAGGTTAAATAACTGTTAATAGTTATCCTCCCTATCCATGTGGAAGTGGTAAGTTTTTGGCTTTTTAAG
This sequence comes from Doryrhamphus excisus, assembly GCF_037039965.1. Taxonomy (NCBI): domain Eukaryota; kingdom Metazoa; phylum Chordata; class Actinopteri; order Syngnathiformes; family Syngnathidae; genus Doryrhamphus; species Doryrhamphus excisus. The sequence goes on from NC_136360.1 coordinate 603,511, forward strand.
TTAAAAGGAAATAACTTGAAGGCTACCGTTTAGGTCGCTAGCTCTCTAGTTTGCGAGTTAGCATGTGTCTCGAGACCCTGCAGTTGCGCAATATGTTGTAAATAAAAAAGTATAAAAGGTAGCATTGCGAGCATTCGAACATGAGCATACGAGCATTTCTTGTTATTTTCATGGGTAGACATACTGTATATAAACACTTACCATTCTCATGCTAGGTGTTAGAATGCTAATGCTAGCATGTTAGAATTTCTAGTATGCTAACACTAGCATACTTGCATTTTAGCCATTTTCATCGGTACACAATATTATCGTACTATGCTAATGTTAGCATGGTAGCATTGCGAGCATTCTAACACGAGCATACTAGCATTTCTTGTTATTTTCATGGGTAGACATACTGTATATAAACACTTACCATTCTCATGCTAGGTGTTAGAATGCTAATGCTAGCATGTTAGAATTTCTAGTATGCTAACACTAGCATACTTGCATTTTAGCCATTTTCATCGGTACACAATATTATCGTACTATGCTAATGTTAGCATGGTAGCATTGCGAGCATTCTAACACGAGCATACTAGCATTTCTTGTTATTTTCATGGGTAGACATACTGTATATAAACACTTACCATTGTCATGCTACGTGTTAGAATGCTAATGTTAGCATGTTAGAATTTCTAGTATGCTAACATTAGCATACTAGCATTTTAGCCATTTTCGTCGGTACACAAATGAATGAAAATGGCTAAAATGCTAGTATGGTAATGTTAGCACACTAGAAATTCTAACATGCTAACATTAGCATTCTAACACGTAGCATGATAATGGTAACTGTTTATATACAGTATGTCTACCCATGAAAATAACAAGAAATACTAGTATGCTAATGTTAGAATTCTAGAAATGCTACTATGCTAACATTATCATGCTACGTTAATATTGTGTACCTATGAAAATGGCTAAAATGCTAGTATGCTAATGTTAGCACTCTAGAAATTCGAACATGCTAACATTAGCATTCTAACACGTAGCATGATAATGGTAAGTGTTTATATACAGTATGTCTACCCATGAAAATACCAAAAAATACTAGTATGCTAATGTTAGAATTCTAGAAATGCTACTATGCTAACATTATCATGTTACGTTAATATTGTGTACCTATGAAAATGGCTAAAATGCTAGTATGCTAATGTTAGCACTCTAGAAATTCGAACATGCTAACATTAGCATTCTAACACGTAGCATGATAATGGTAAGTGTTTATATACAGTATGTCTACCCATGAAAATACCAAAAAATACTAGTATGCTAATGTTAGAATTCTAGAAATGCTACTATGCTAACATTATCATGCTACGTTAATATTGTGTACCTATGAAAATGGCTAAAATGCTAGTATGCTAATGTTAGCACTCTAGAAATTCGAACATGCTAACATTAGCATTCTAACACGTAGCATGATAATGGTAAGTGTTTATATACAGTATGTCTACCCATGAAAATACCAAAAAATACTAGTATGCTAATGTTAGAATTCTAGAAATGCTACTATGCTAACATTATCATGCTACGTTAATATTGTGTACCTATGAAAATGGCTAAAATGCTAGTATGCTAATGTTAGCACTCTAGAAATTCGAACATGCTAACATTAGCATTCTAACACGTAGCATGATAATGGTAAGTGTTTATATACAGTATGTCTACCCATGAAAATAACAAGAAATGCTAGCATGCTAATGTTAGAATTCTAGAAATGCTACTATGCTAACATTATCATGCTACGTTAATATTGTGTACCTATGAAAATGGCTAAAATGCTAGTATGCTAATGTTAGCACTCTAGAAATACCTATGAAAATGGCTAAAATGCTAGTATGCTAATGTTAGCACTCTAGAAATTCGAACATGCTAACATTAGCATTCTAACACGTAGCATGATAATGGTAAGTGTTTATATACAGTATGTCTAGCCATGAAAATAACAAGAAATGCTAGCATGCTCATGTTAGAATGCTCGCAATGTGGCATCAAGGAGATGAGAATAGAAAAAGTGCTTCACCTCCTGGTAAAGAGTCATTGAAGACTCCCTCCACGGACTCGCAGCTGCTCCCGTCGCCTCCGCAGATCCGACAGCGATCCTCACGAACATCTGAGCCGAGAATGCGGTCGCAGCCGACGTGCTGCGACAAGAAAAAGGAAAGAATGAGCCGCAAGGTCGCGCTCGGTGTCACGGGTGAAAGGGGGGCACAGTCGGTCAGTGAGTCGAGAGGTGTCAAGAGGCCGGAGACTGAGGGGACACCTCTAATGTCTTCCAGACCCCCTTTTTTCCAAAACATTGAGGGAATCAGATGACACGTCCAGATGTGTTTTCTGATTCTGGGACAGACACAATGCGCTCAGATTGCTAAAGTCATAAAGGTCGACATCAATATGCTTCATAATGAGCAAAACAGGTGGTTTTCCTCAAGATCTTCCATAGTAACCTAAACTGCTCTTGGCCTTTGTTTGTCTATGTGACACTTGCTTATCGTTGAGCCGGGGCTTAGGTTTATCACTCATTTCATATTGATTAGGTCACACTTAAACACCAGACTTCATTTTTTTAAAAACGAGATTTTTACAATTTTACAATCCGATAAGAAATAAATGAATTAATCACATAATAAATAAAAATGGGGCGGCACGGCGGTCTAGTGGTTAGCGCGCAGACCTCACAGCTCGTAGACCAGGGTTCAATTTCCATCCTCGGCCGTCTCTGTGTGGAGTTTGCATGTTCTCTCCGTGCATGCGTGGGTTTTTCTCCGGGTACTCCGGTTTCCTCCCACATTCCAAAAACATGCTAGGTTAATTAGCCACTCCAAATTGTCCATAGGTATGAATGTGAGTGTGAATGGTTGTTTGTCTATATGTGCCCTGTGATTGGCTGGCCACCAGTCCAGGGAGTACCCCGCCTCTCTTGCCCGAAGACGGCTGGGATAGGCTCCAGCACCCCCGCAACCCTTGTGAGATTAAGCGGTAGAAAATGGATGAATGAATGAGTTCTCCTCCTATTTTGTGTGGAAGTGGTAACTTTTTGGCTTCTTATTTTGTCTTTCCCCACCCTCGGCCATCTCTGTGTGGAGTTTGCATGTTCTCCCCGTGCATGCGTGGGTTTTCTCCGGGTACTCCGGTTTCCTCCCACATTCCAAAAAAAACATGCTAGGTTAATTAGCGACTCCAAATTGTCCATAGGTATGAATGTGAGTGTGAATGGTGGTTTGTCTATATGTGCCCTGTGATTGGCTGGCTGGCCACCAGTCCAGGGTGTACCCCGCCTCTCGCCCGAAGACGGCTGGGATAGGCTCCAGCACTCGTGCGACCCTTGTGAGGATAAGCGGTAGAAAATGAATGAATGAATCTTTTCTTCTCCAACGTTCCTCCTCTACTTTTGTTTCTACAACAGTCAGAATGTTGCTGCAAAAGAGATGACTAGTTGTACCGCAGTACATCAACCTTGAGATGATGCAACAGAAGACACTAAACAACAGAACGGCCAAGAGATCAAAGAAAGGACAGAGCGGAAACAAAGGATTAGAAACGAGGAACGTGACAGAGAGCACAGCAATGCAGACTGCTGAGCTCCAAGGTCACCGAGTACGAGGGAAAAACAGAGAAGAAGGGGAGGAGGAGGTTGGAGAGAACAAGGATGCACATAAACAAACTCCTCTTGTTGGACGAGCGCTGAGACTGCAGCTTGTTAACTTTAGACACACTCAGCTAAAAAATGATGGGACTAAATGGCCAAGAAGTTACTTCGTCTGACCAACGAGGGAACTATCAGATACAGAAACAAGTACGATTGGAAAGCCGCCTACTGCTTTTCTGTGACTCGTTTAGCCTCTCTACTGAAACCTGCAATGACTAAGGTCTTTGGCCACTTCCTTCTGAGAACATCCTGTCTGAAGCCTCACAATGGCAAGGCAGTCGCTCTAGGTGTCGTCTTCGTCTTCAAGACGTGAAGATCTTCAGAGATCTTCAAAGATCTTCAAAACGTCTTAATATCAACTGTAATAGAACCAAGAACTGTATTGGACAGTTCATGGTTCAGTAAAATAACAGCAAGTTGTGCAAAAAGCACCAAAACTAAGGCTGCATCTGTGATTAATCGGTTGATTATTTTTCCGATTAATCGATTAATCTGTTTTTCAAAACACATTTTTAATTTTCACCTCTTTAGTCAGAAATACATTTGAACTGACAAAGCAAATCTTTTGTTCAGGTTCAAATTTTTCATTTTGGCTGCACAGAGGTCGAGCGGTTAGCGCGCAGACCTCACAGCTGGGAGACCCGAGTTCAATTCCACCCTCGGCCATGTCTGTGTGGAGTTTGCATGTTCTCCCCGTGCATGCGTGGGTTTTCTCCGGGTACTCCGGTTTCCTCCCACATTCCAAAAACATGCTAGGTTAATTGGCGACTCCAAACTGTTAGGGTTAGCATGGTAGCATTGCGAGCATTCTAACATGAGCATACTAGCTTTTCTTGTTATTTTCATGGGTAGACATACTGTATATAAACACTTACCATTATCATGCTACGTGTTAGAATGCTAATGTTAGCATGTTGGAATTTCTAGTATGCTAAAATTAGCATACTAGTATTTTAGCCATTTTCATAGGTACACAATATTATCGTAGCATGCTAATGTTAGCATGGTAGCATTGCGAGCATTTTAATATGAGCATACTAGCATTTCTTGTTATTTTCATGGGTAGACATACTGTATATAAACACTTACCATTGTCATGCTATGTGTTAGAATGCTAATGTTAGCATGTTAGAATTTCTAGTATGCTAACATTAGCATACTAGAATTTTTGCCATTTTCATTGGTACACAATATTATCGTACCATGCTAATGTTAGCATGTTAGCATTGCGAGCATTCTGACGTGAGCATACTAACATTTTTTGCAATTTTATGAACATTAACTTCAGCAGACACGTCGCGCTGACTCACATTTTTTGCAATTTTTCATGAATATTAACTTAAGCAGACAAATAGCACTATCATGCTAGGTGTTAGCATGCTAACATTGGCATGTTAACATTCTTTAAGTCATTCAAACCCTTCCATGGTATGTTTAAATAGCTCAGGAATCTAAATATGTAGATATGTACATGTGTATATGTACGGTTTCCTCCCACATTCCAAAAACATGCTAGGTTAATTAGCGACTCCAAATTGTTAGGGTTAGGGTTAGCATGGTAGCATTGCAAGCATTCTAACATGAGCATACTAGCATTTCTTGTTATTTTCATGGGTAGACATACTGTATATAAAGCATGCTAATGTTAGCATGGTAGCATTGCGAGCATTTTAATATGAGCATACTAGCATTTCTTGTTATTTTCATGGGTAGACATACTGTATATAAACACTTACCATTATCATACTACATGTTAGAATGCTAATGTTAGCATGTTAGAATCTTTAGTATGCTAAAATTAGCATACTAGCATTTTAGCAATTTTCATCGGTACACAATATCATCGTACCATGCTAATGTTAGCATGTTAGCATTGTGAGCATTCTAACATTTTTTGCAATTTTATGGACATTAACTTAAGCAGACACGTCGCGCTGACGAACATTTTTTGCAATTTTTCATGAATATTAACTTAAGCAGACAAATAGCACTATCATGCTAGGTGTTAGCATGCTAACATTGGCATGTTAACATTCTTTAAGTCATTCAAACCCTTCCATGGTATGTTTAAATAGCCCAGGAATCAAAATTATAATTATGTAGATTTGTACATGTGTATATGTACGGTTTCCTCCCACATTCCAAAAACATGCTAGGTTAATTGGCGACTCCAAGTTGTCCATAGGTATAAATATGAGTGTGAATGGTTGTTTGTCTATATGTGCCCTGTGATTGGCTGGCCACCAGTCCAGGGTGTACCCCGCCTCTCGCCCGAAGACAGCTGGGATAGGCTCCAGCACCTCACCCGCGACCCTCGTGAGGATAAGCGGTAGAAAATGAATGAATGAATGAATTCATCACAAACAAAAGTTTGTTTCTAGCCTTTTAGTATCTTTATAAATCGGCAGTAGAATATACACAGTAGTGTGGTTTCAGTGAAAAGAGCTGCTTTTGACCAAAAACCAGAAAAGCAAATTCAAGCAGAACGGTGACGGATGTCCGTATTTTTTGGTTTGGATTTTGATGACAAAATAACAGATTTAGAACATAACACAAAAAATAATACAACATAATCATCTATTTCCAGATGTTTGCATGTGTGTAAGTTATAGATAGATGCCTTTGTATTGCAGTATTGCACCAGGTACTATAACAAATGGTGGCCCAAGACTTTTGCATATTATTGGACATGGAAAAAGAGCCCATGTGTAGAGCTGGTGACCACACTATTATGTCAAAATATACATCTGATGCCAAATGTCATTGTCAAGTAAACGACCGTTAAATGTTTTTATTTCATTACAAACCAAGACATAAATAAACCACTCATAAAAAAGCGCCGCCTTTCCTGCCAAAGGTTGTATTTTTAAGCTAAGCAGCTGTTGATGCGGATCGTCGGCAGTGGCAGCTTTCCAAGGTCGGCAGAAAGTTAAGCGCGGATCCTCTCTCTTCGGCGAAATATACACACTGTCCGCTCACGACGAGTAGCTGTCAATCACAGAGAGAACGAGAGCTCACCTTACACTCGCCGTTTACGCACACGTCCAGAGACTCATCTCGGCATGGCGTGCCATCCACCACCGCTGGTGCGCGCTCTGTGTAGAAGTTGTATCCCTCCGCCAGGCAGTTCAAAGAACAGGTCTTCACCCCACCTACGCACCGGCACACATATTGGATTTCATTTGAACATGCATCAGATTACACTTGAATGCATCACATAATCAGTTCACAGTTCCACATGTCCAAAAGGAGTAGGAAGAAGCAAAGCTTATTAAATCCTACCCCTCCATCTGGTACTTTTACAATCAGTAACTGTTACATTTGTTCACTTCCTGCTTTCCTAATATAAGTTTTTTTTTTTTTTTAATTTTTTTTGTCACGTACGAGCTGACCATTCATTCATTCATTTTCTACCGCTTTTTCGTCGCGGGGGGTGCTGGAGCCTATCCCAGCTGTCTTCTTCGGGCGAGAGGCGGGGTACACCCTGGACTGGTGGCCAGCCAATCACAGGGCACATATAGACAAACAACCATTCACACTCACATTCATACCTATGGACAATTTGGAGTCGCTAATTAACCTAGCATGTTTTTGGAATGTGGGAGGAAACCGGAGTACCCGGAGAAAACCCACGCATGCACAAAATTTCTCTTTATGCAACGCGGCTAAATGCCTTTTCATATATAAACATTATTTTACAAATATAACACACACATTTGAAACCATTAAAACTTTGCAATCCAACATACCTCATATTGGTACATGTTTGTATATTCCCCAGTATACAATTTGGGTGTTAAGTTGCTGTGTGATGACTAATGACTAATGTTATTTGGTTCATTTTGAAGATGCATAACAAGGTTTGGGGCTGCGCGGTAGTCGAGTGGTTAGCACGCAGGGCCTCACAGCTAGGAGATGAAAATGAAAAACTGCACCAAAGAGATGAAAAATAATGTATTTTTCTTTTAATGTATTTTTCCTTTAATATTTCCACTCCATTCTACTAAAAGGACATTATATTTTCTCATGATATTACAAATTTATTCTCACGAAAATGTGACTTTTTTCTCATAATATTTTGACTTTATTGCTGATTTTTTTTTCATTTTTGCTGTTTATTTTAGAATTTGGCTGCATGGCTGTATGGATATTGAATTTTTTTTACTCAACTCTATTTTTATTTCCTTTTCTCTACTGTAAAGCGTCTTTGAGTACTCTGAAAAGCGCTATACAAATAAAATGTATTATTAACTCAGAATTGTAGAACTGTAGGGGAATTCTACTTGTAATTTCCTTGTTGTGTTCATTATTTGCACTCTATAGACACGACGGAAAGGCGCACACTTGAACCATGAACCAAACACTTTTGTACAAAAGCATTGAAATAGTAGTTGAGAGCCAAAGAGTATAGTAGAATTTTCATTTTGTGCAGCTCAGCAGTTCCTGTACGAGAGTGGTTGCTGACATCTGTCTACGCTGGGTTTGTTTGTGCTGGCAGTGTTAAACGTTTACAGTATGTACCGGCACCTCGAAGAAATGATAAGTGCTCAGTCCATGGAAAACTAAAAAAAAACCCCAAAACGCATTTATTAAAAACAAAAAAATTTTTAAAACTTCGCTTTGGTTCCAATTTTCTACAATAAAAGCTCTGATAAAACATCCCACTGTTCTCAAATATCTTAATTTTTATTTTTCTACACAAAATAAGATGAAAAATAAATAAATCAAGAATAAAGAAAATCAATCAATCAGTAATAAATAAATATAATAATAATAATAATAAAAACTTAAGAAAGCACATATAGTTGGTGGGTAGACAAATGATTTTTTTCAGATTAAAATGAACAAAGCATTATTAGAGCCCTGTAGACATGACAAAACACGACTATAGTCACATTTATACTCTTTTTATTTACAACATATTGCGCAACTGCAGGGTCTTGAGACACATGCTAACTCGCAAACTAGAGAGCTAGCCACCTAAACGGTAGCCTCCAAGTTATTTCTTTTAAACTTAAATAGCCAAGAACTTACCACTTCCACACGGATAGGGAGGATAACTATTAACAGTTATTTAACCTTTAACATGAACATGAATCAAACGTAATAATATTTTCTGGGTACATGATACCATACAGCATCCATATCAAACTTGCGCGGGCCGCACTGACATTAAACTTTCATATCAAGGCGGGGGCCTCAAACTAGTGTCCTGCGGGCCACATTTGGCCCGTGGGGCCGCGTGTTTGAGACCGCTGCCATAGAGCCTAGTTTTGGCAGGGCAACTGCAGCTTGCAGCTGTGCTTGTACTCGTACTTGCAGGCCATCCCGTGGTGTCCGAGGGTTAAGTGTGAAGGATAATTGTTCTTAAAAAGAGCCCTCTCGGTGACGGGTCTTATTTAATGAGCTGTCCTTGGCTGCGTGAGCGGAGACGAGACGGCTGTTTCTCGTGTGAGAGGGAGTGATTGCATAATAGCGAAGGAGGTTCAGGAAGAGGAGCAACAAAGAAAACGTATCCGCAAATAGAGCCGGGCATGACAATGACGGTGCGGTGTGACCTGACCTGAACACACCGCTCTCGGATTTGAACAGCTGTGAGATATTTGCATTGTAAAATCAGCTGTCCGAGGCTGCAATTACTTTGCTATTTTTCTCTGCGAGTCATTATGTTAGCAAAGGTAAAACTATTTATCTGTCTCATCCAGTATAGAGGAGCATTGTGGGATACAGGTTACATCCCGGACTGGTGGCCAGCCAGCCAATCACAGGGCACATTTAGACAAACAACCATTCACACTCACATTCATACCTATGGACAATTTGGAGTGGCTAATTAACCTAGCATATTTTTGGAATGTGGGAGGAAACCGGAGTACAAAACCGGAGAAAACCCACGCATGCACGGGGAGAACATGCAAACTCCACACAGAGATGGGACTGAACTCGGGTCTCCTAGTCCATGTCTCAAAAGTACAACAAAAACTTGGGTTGATGTCAGATGAAATGTGATGATGACCATAGAACAGGAAAAGGTCACACACGTCTCAATCCAAGCAAAATGTTGTGCGACTAAAGACGTATTAATCATTCTTTTTTGTGTGTGTGTGTGATGATGCAACTCCACAATAGAAAACATCATGTTTAGTGTAGTTCTAAGCTGTAAAATTGCATTTTATAAGACCTTGGTATGCATTTTTGCCTTGTAAAAGAAGGCGATGTAGCAACAAACGCATTCGTTTGTCGTGGGGGGTGCCCCCGCGACCCTCGTGAGTAAAAGCGGTAGAAAATGAATGAATGACAACTACATAGAACTTATTGTTGATACGTCTTGCATACATCTTAGCGATATTGAATTCAGCTTCTTAATCAATTTGAAATATAAAACAGCACATCAAAGTGTGAATACTGGACTATTCTGCCGTGCATAGAAGAAAGTTTGGTGTTGTTTCAATTGGTAGGCAGAGTATACCATGTGACAGATTACGCAACGTGTTCATCATGTGATTATGTATGAACTGTATTCATAAAACGGGGTATTCGTGTATTATTTGTGGTCCACTGTTGTGTATTTAGATGTCACGACCACTGTAGCAAAAGTAAGTGCACTTATGTCTCACACTCACTCACCTCCTCTGTAAGGCTTCCATGTGTAGAACTTCCCTCGAAATGGAACACTGTCAAAGGTAGAACACTGGATCTCCCGGAAGTCCCGTGAGCCTACGGGGCACTCCTGCAATAATGTGTATAGCCAATATTTTAGTCAAATTAATCACAATTTTCAAACATCGTGATTAACTCATCCACTCCCAAAGATCTATCCATCTATCTATCCATATGTCTTTTATGTCTTTTTGCACAATAGAGCCACTGTGGCGACTCCATCCATCCATCCATCCCTTTTATGTCTTTTATGTCTTTTATGTCTTTTATGTCTTTTATGTCTTTTATGTCTTTTATGTCTTTTATGTCTTTTATGTCTTTTATGTCTTTTATGTCTTTTATGTCTTTTATGTCTTTTATGTCGTATGTCTTTTCCCATCCATCCCTTTTATGTCTTATGTCTTATATGTCTTTTATGTCTTTTATGTCTTATATGTCTTATATGTCTTAGATGTCTTAGATGTCTTAGATGTCTAATATGTCTTTTATGTCTTTTCCCATCCATCCATCTATCCATCCATCCATCCATCCCTTTTATGTCTTTTATGTCTTTTATGTCTTTTATGTCTTTTATGTCTTTTATGTCTTTTATGTCTTTTATGTCGTTTATGTCTTATATGTCGTATATGTCTTTTCCCATCCATCCCTTTTATGTCTTATGTCTTTTATGTCTTATATGTCTTATATGTCTTAGATGTCTTAGATGTCTTAGATGTCTAATATGTCTTTTATGTCTTTTCCCATCCATCCATCTATCCATCCATCCATCCCTTTTATGTCTTTTATGTCTTTTTTGTCTTTTGTCTTTTATGTCTTTTATGTCTTTTCCCATCCATCCATCCCTTTTATGTCTTATATGTCTTTTCCCATCCATCCATCTATCCATCCATCCATCCCTTTTATGTCTTTTATGTCTTTTTTGTCTTTTATGTCTTTTATGTCTTTTCCCATCCATCCATCCATCCATCCCTTTTATGTCTTTTATGCCTTTATGTCTTTTATGTCTTTTATGTCTTTTCCCATCCATCCATCCCTTTTATGTCTTTTATGTCTTATATGTCTTTTCCCATCCATCCACCCATCCATCCCTTTTATGTCTTTTATGTCTTTTATGTCTTTTATGTCTTTTCCCATCCATCCATCCATCCCTTTTATGTCTTTTATGTCTTATATGTCTTTTCCCATCCATCCATCCATCCATCCCTTTTATGTCTTTTATGTCTTTTATGTCTTTTATGTCTTTTATGTCTTTTATGTCTTTCATGTCTTTTATGTCGTTTATGTTGTTTATGTCTTTTATGTCTTTTGTGTATTTTATGTCTTTTATGTCTTTTATGTCTTTTTGCATGATAGAGCCACTGTGGTGATTCCGTAATAAGGAAAAACCACAAAGAAAAAAAAAGAGGTGATGATGCAACTCCACAATAGAAGAGAGCACTTTTGGTGCAGTTTTAAGCCGGAAAAAGGGCCACAAGGCGGCAGAAGTGCATTTTATAAGGGCTCTGCATGCATCCTCCCCATAGAAATACATGCTCTGCAGCAAATCAGGAAGTGAGAAGGCATCTCACCGTGTTGCGCAAAGAAGGAAAGGTATCTTTTCACAAAAAGTACCCATTTCTATTGTGGACTGCATGAGTGATACAGCCAATGGGGAAGCAGACAAAACTCACATCAATATTGCAGGATCTGTAGCGTTTTCTCTCTCCGAGGCAGTACTTTCCACCAATGGTTGGCCTTCAAGTCAATCACACACAATCGGGCCAGTGAGACACATCTGAGTACAATTTAACAGATTGGCTTCTCAACTCGGTGCTGCTTGTCTTCATCAAAATAGTTTCATACTCACTGTCAATCAAAGGCTACAGACAGGCTCTATTAAACTGTCAAAAATATGCAGCCGATACAATACTCCTTAGCTTCTTCATAGCAGGAGAAGAAGTCACGTAGTCATCTCTAATAGAGTACGTACTCAAAAGGAACATTGGACGACAAAAAGTACCTTGGACTGTCGCAATATCTGATCGAGGAGGAGACGCCGCCTCCGCATGTTCTGCTGCATTCTTCCCAGGGCGACCACAATCCCCAGCCTCCATCGACACCTTCTGGACGGGTCCCATATGCCACGCAGACCCTCTTGTAGCACCACTGGAGCGCATAAGACGCATATAAGAGATGACACGGATATTCACATTTTACTATATTCCATATATTCGATATTCGCATTTTTACTATAGTGATACATCATTAGTCCGAAAATGTATATTTAAGCAAATGTTATGTATTCTTGACCGAGGTTCAACATTTTCAAGCATAAAAATGTTCTAGGGGCGGCACGGTGCTCGAGTGGTTAGAGCGCAGACCTCACAGCTAGAAGACCAGGGTTCAATTCCATCCTCGGAGTTTACATGCTGGGATAGGCTCCAGCACCCGCAGCGACCCTTGTGAGGATAAGCGGTAGAAAATGAATGAATGAATGAGTTCTCCTCCTATTTTGTGTGGAAGTGGTAACTTTTTGGCTTCTTATTTTGTTTTTCCTCCCCCTCGGCCATCTCTGTGTGGAGTTTGCATGTTCTCCCCGTGCATGCGTGGGTTTTCTCCGGGTACTCCGGTTTCCTCCCACATTCCAAAAAAAAACATGCTAGGTTAATTAGCGACTCCTAATTGTCCATAGGTATGAATGTGAGTGTGAATGGTTGTTTGTCTATATGTGCCCTGTGATTGGCTGGCCACCAGTCCAGGGTGTACCCCGCGTCTCTTGTTCGAAGACAGCTGGGATAGGCTCCAGCACCCCCACGACAGTATCACTCGGATACAGTGAACATCCAGCAGCAACACAACATTTTGGCATGACTACTATTTTGATAAAAAAAAATATACTGAACCAGGGCTGCAAGGCGGACGGGTGGTTAGCACACAGGCCTCACAGCTAGGAGACACGAGTTCAATTCCATCCTCGGCCATCTCTGTGTGGAGTTTGCATGTTCTCCCCGTGCATGCGTGGGTTTTCTCCGGGTACTCCGGTTTTCCTCCCACATTCCAAAAACATGCTAGGTTAATTAGCCACTCCAAATTGTCCATAGGTATGAATGTGAGTGTGAATGGTTGTTTGTCTATATGTGCCCTGTGATTGGCTGGCCACCAGTCCAGGGTGTACCCCGCCTCTCTCGCCCGAAGACAGCTGGGATAGGCTCCAGCACCCGCAGCGACCCTTGTGAGGATAAGCGGTAGAAAATGAATGAATGAATGAGTTCTCCTCCTATTTTGTGTGGAAGTGGTAACTTTTTGGCTTCTTATTTTGTCTTTCCCCACCCTCGGCCATCTCTGTGTGGAGTTTGCATGTTCTCCCCGTGCATGCGTGGGTTTTCTCCGGGTACTCCGGTTTCCTCCCACATTCCAAAAACATCCTAGGTTAATTGGCGACTCCAAATTGTCCATAGGTATGAATGTGAGTGTGAATGGTTGTATAATAGTCATCATCATCACAATAACAACATAATAACAACACAAACACATAAGCAAGCGTGTTTAAATGGCTTATTTTCTGTTAATATATGTACTATAGTGGGTTGTAGAGGTGTTAAGGTGACTATAGGGGTGTTATTGTATGTCTGGAGGGCTCTAAAATGTAATAATACACTTTATAAAACCATAAAGAGGTTTTCTATTTAATTTATTAATATGTTATCCTACTTGGCGGAAATTCACTCATCGCGGTCGGGTCTGGAACTAAATAAACGACGGCGGTATTTGGGTTTAGTAGACATCTTTAGTACATCAATTACCCCTTTCTCAATCGTGTTGGTCTGACAGATGGTTCCCTCTGCTGCTGGTATGCTGCTGGTGATGCATCGGTTGCTCTTGCTCATACACCAAAGCTCACTGCAGACCTCCTGTGTGTGTGTAAAGTCAAATTGTTAGAAAAAAGATTCATACTGTATGGTATGATAATGATCATTTGTTTCCGACATGCTTGAAGTGATTTTTTTGTATATCAAAGAAACATGCTGGAGCCTATCCCAGCTGTTTTTGGGCGAGAGGCGGGGTACACCCTGGACTGGTCGCCAGCCAATCACAGGGCACATATAGACAAACAACCATTCACACTCACATTCATACCTATGGACAATTTGGAGTCACCAATTAACCTAGCATGTTTTTGGAATGTGGGAGGAAACCGGAGTACCCGGAGAAAACCCACGCATGCACGGGGAGAACATGCAAACTCCACACAGAGATGGCCGAGGGTGGAAAAAGACAAAATAAGAAGCCAAAAAGTTACCACTTCCACACAAAAAAGGAGGAGAACTCATTCATTCATTTTCTACCGCTTATCCTCACGAGGGTCGCTGCGGGTGCTGGAGCCTATCCCAGCTGACTTCAGGCGAGAGGCGGGGTACACCCTGGACTGGTGGCCAGCCAATCCCAGGGCACATATAGACAAACAACCATTCACACTCACATTTGGAGTCGCTAATTAACCTAGCATGTTTTTGGAATGTGGGAGGAAACCGGAGTACCCGGAGAAAACCCACGCATGCACGGGGAGAACATGCAAACTCCACACAGAGATGGCCGAGGTCTGCACGTTAACCACTCGACCACCATGCAGCCGCACTCGTAATATGTTGACACTTAATAGCAATAATAATAATAATAATTCATGTGTTTATATGTTCAGTACTGCTCATTTCAGGATATGATATTTTAACAGTGCATTTGAACTTTTTTTATGACGTTTTTTTTTTTTATTAGTCGTTTGTGAGGTTGGAATCAAAAATATACAGAAGAATACTCACTGCATATTTACATTGTCGAGATCTGACTCCATACTGGAAGCGGCACTGTTCGTCTGCATCATAGGCCTGACCCGGGGCTGTGGTGGGGTACACAAACTCCTGCTTAGGGGGGACGTTGTTCAGACAGGAACCCATACCTGAGCTGAAAAAAAAAAAAAAAGAAATACGGTAGTAAAGCTATCCAGTATCGCAAGAGTAAAAAGTGTAGTTTTAACAGACATGGAGTGAGTTTTTCCACATTTTTGTGGTGTTATTGATATCCGAGAGGCTGACTCACTCCAGAAAGCTGGTGATGTAATCCCTGCTACAGGCCGACCAGATGAACGGGTTCGTCTTCATGGTGATGTGGTCGGCCATCAGCTTGGCCGTCTCCTGGGTACGGGGTCCACACGTGTTCCCGATACCGTCATGGTTCATTCCAAACCTTAAGTTTGTGACAACAATGATAAAATGAATGACCCCCATGGTGTGTTTGCAGCGGGTTAAGTAACAGCTTGATCGCCTCAGATTGCGCCTTCCTAATGAGCGTGATGTTGGAAGTGGAATTGTAACAAGAAAGCGGTGTGGATTACATAGAGGAGGGGAGCCTTGTATCGCCAGTAAAGATAAGTTATTCATATTTGAAAAAAATCCTGCATCTCAGCTATGTAATATACTGTAGGTCAAAAGGCACATTATTAGTATTTTGCTCTTTTTTCAACTTTCTTCTTAAATAATCTTCATCACTTTTGTCTAACTTAATTTTTCCTTTATGTTTCCTTTATTCTATACTTTATTCTGTTTTGTTTGCTTCCTAATAGCCTATTTTTCCTTTTTTCCCTATTTTTTGTTTAATATTTAAACTCTATGCTCCTAAAATGACATTATTTTTTATCATAATATTATGAGTTAATTCTGGAAAAATTGCTACTTTTTTCTCAGAATATTTTGACTTAATTATCATAAAATTTCTGATCGCCCACTTTGTGAAAAAGTTTTTTTTTTGTGAAAAAGTTTTTTTTTGTGAAAAAGTTTTTTTTAAAGATTTTTTTAAAGTCTTGGTTCTACTGTTTTTTTAAGACTTTTTACTACTAATTATGATTTTATTATCCCAAAATATTTAGACTTTATACTCTATTCGCATTATAACTTTTTCTGCAACCTAACCTGACTGTTAAAATTGTAACTTTTTTTCGTTGCTGTTATTTTTATATAATGCCTTGAAAAAATGTCTCTTTTCTTTCATATTTCAACTTTATGCATTATTAGTATTTTGCTCTTTTTTCAACTTTCTTCTTAAATAATCTTCATCACTTTTGTCCAACTTAATTTTTCCTTTATGTTTCCTTTATTCTATACTTTATTCTGTTTTGTTTGCTTCCTAATAGCCTATTTTTTCCTTTTTTCCCTATTTTTTGTTTAATATTTAAACTCTATGCTCCTAAAATGACATTATTTTTTATCATAATATTATGAGTTAATTCTGGAAAAATTGCTACTTTTTTCTCAGAATATTTTGACTTAATTATCATAAAATTTCTGATCGCCCACTTTGTGAAAAAGTTTTTTTTTGTGAAAAAGTTTTTTTAAAGATTTTTTTAAAGTCTTGGTTCTACTGTTTTTTTAAGACTTTTTACTACTATTTATGATTTTATTATCCCAAAATATTTAGACTTCATACTCTATTCGCATTATAACTTTTTCTGCAACCTAACGTGTTAAAATTGTAACTTTTTTCGTTGCTTTGTTATTTTTATATAATGCCTTGAAAAAATGTCTCTTTTCTTTCATATTTCAACTTTATGCATTATTAGTATTTTGCTCTTTTTTCAACTTTCTTCTTAAATAATCTTCATCACTTTTCTATACATAAAATTATAACTTATCTACAACCTAATTTTTCCAAAAATTACACCTTTATTCTGTTTTGTTTGCTTCCTAATAACTTATTTTTTCCTTTAATATTTCAACTCTATGCTCCTAAAATGACATTATTTTTTATCATAATATTATGAGTTAATTCTGAAAAAAATTGCTACTTTTGTTGGTGTTACGATACAACTTTTTTCTCAGAATATTTTGACTTTATTATCGTAAAATTTCTGATCGCCCACTTTGTGAAAAAGTATTTTTTTGGTGAAAAAGGTTTTTTTTGTGAAAAATTTTTTTTTTTTGTGAAAAAGTTTTTTTTAAGACTTTCTACTTCTAATTCTGATTTTATTATCCCATAATATTTTGACTTTATACTTTGACTTTACACATTTTTTTCCTCCTAATGTTATGTTAATCTCTTAAATAATGACTTTTTCTTGTCCGATTGATTTTTTTTGGATGATTTTGACTTGATTTTTCAAGCCACACTGAATATTGTGTTCTTGGGTTATATAGACATGGTATATAGCAAAAGAAATATTAAAGAGAGTGAACAACAGCAATTGAAGAGAGAGGGTTCTGGAGCTGAATCAACCATATTGTAATCACACAAATTTCCAACAGTCACTTTTGTTGCAAATGTTGACCTGAAATTAGAGGAGAAAGATTTGGAAGGGGTAGGAACAAGCCGTGTGTTCAAACTAGACATTTTTATCGATGTGATTTACTGTACTTTTTGAGAAGTGTTTTCGCCTTATCAAACGGAGAGGTTGTGTGCATTTTACTAACGTATGTCCAATCTCATGGGCAATAGTGAAAGCAGTTCCCAGGCCAATGTCCTCATTGATGCTGCAGCTTCTCTCCGGTTCACACATTCCTCCAACGGGAGCCAGGCCTGCAAAACAAACACCAACATATGACTACGTACTCCTTGGAGAGTCATCATAAAAAGTAACAAAGCAACAGATCAGTCTAACTGTCTGAGTTATGTAACTAATGGATTTGAGACAATGAAATATGGTTTTATTTTAGAGTATATTTTTTTTAGACATACAGTATCTTGGCGTTACCTAAGGTTTCACAGGGCTTGTTTTTCTGGATGCAGATGTCATACCTGCGGACAGAAAGACCAATCACTGGTACGTATGACGAACACATTAAACGACAATGGGGTGTGGGTGTGAATTTTCCGAAACGGCGCAGTCCGGCGCAGCGTGGCGCACCCATACCTCTGTCCCTTCTACCGGTACAAGTGGCAAAGAGAGAGGCATGAGGCATGAACGGGACAATGAATACAAAAAAGTACACTGTGGTTCAGACAGTTACATTAAATAGTGCTGTGATTGTTTACTGCATTGAAATGTGCCTGACACTCTGAAAAACCTGCCTGTGACACCTCCTCCTGGTGCAATGCCACGCTCATGTCAGCGCAGCCCCAGTCTACCAGATAACCAAATTGGCTGCGCACAGTGGTGCGCCTGATGGAATTATGACAGCACAGGGTGCGCCACGCTCCACCACCTTACGCTGCGCCACAAAAATACAAGTGGCAAAGAGGGAGGCATGAGATGGTTTATCACAGCCGAGTGCAATCCTAACCAGTCTCATTGACTTTAAATACAAATCAGAGGACACAATATGCGTCACCAAGTGGACCACCTGGCGGGACACAGGTAACCAATTCCTGTGTTATGAATAAGAGTACAAAATGGAGTGACAATTGCATTAAACATAGTTCCCATTGGAAAACTCAACAATGAATGGGACAATGAATACAAAAATGTACACGCTGGTTCAGACAGTTACATTAAATAGTGCTGTGATTGTTTATTGCATTGAAATGTGCCTGACACTCTGAAAAACCTGCCTGTGAGTTTTTGGTGACGTGGATGCACTGTGCACCTGTCAGCTAATTTAAGGGTGCACTTCGCTGGCCATCTTTCAGCGCACCTACGGCGCACAAAATTTTCACTGCGTCAAGCTGAAAATGTGGACACCTCCTACTGGTGCAATGCCACATTCATGTCAGCGCAGCGCAGTCAACCAGATAACCAAATTGGCTGCGCGCAATGGTGCGCCTGATGGAATTATTCCAGCACAGGGTGCGCCACGCTCCACCACCTTACGCTGCGCCACAAAAATACAAGTGAAATACAAGTGTACAAAAATGCACACGTTGGTTCAGACAGTTACATTAAATAGTGCTGTGATTGTTTACTGCATTGAAATGTGCCTGACACTCTGAAAGACCTGCCTGTGAGTTTTTGGTGACGTGGATGCACTGTGCACCTGTCAGCTAATTTAAGGGTGCGCTTCGCTGGCGATCTTTCAGCGCACCTACGGCGCACAAAATTTTCACTGCGTCAAGCTGAAAATGTGGACACCTCCTACTGGTGCAATGCCACATTCATGTCAGCGCAGCGCAGTCAACCAGATAACCAAATTGGCTGCGCGCAGTGGTGCGCCTGATGGAATTATTCCAGCACAGGGTGCGCCACACGCCACCACCTTACGCTGCGCCACAAAAATACAAGTGAAATACAAGTGTACAAAAATGTACACGTTGGTTCAGACAGTTACATTAAATAGTGCTGTGATTGTTTACTGCATTGAAATGTGCCTGACACTCTGAAAGACCTGCCTGTGAGTTTTTGGTGACGTGGATGCACTGTGCACCTGTCAGCTAATTTAAGGGTGCGCTTCGCTGGCGATCTTTCAGCGCACCTACGGCGCACAAAATTTTCACTGCGTCAAGCTGAAAATGTGGACACCTCCTACTGGTGCAATGCCACATTCATGTCAGCGCAGCGCAGTCAACCAGATAACCAAATTGGCTGCGCGCAGTGGTGCGCCTGATGGAATTATTCCAGCACAGGGTGCGCCACACGCCACCACCTTACGCTGCGCCACAAAAATACAAGTGAAATAC
This sequence comes from Doryrhamphus excisus, assembly GCF_037039965.1. Taxonomy (NCBI): domain Eukaryota; kingdom Metazoa; phylum Chordata; class Actinopteri; order Syngnathiformes; family Syngnathidae; genus Doryrhamphus; species Doryrhamphus excisus. The sequence continues at coordinate 623,438 of NC_136360.1, forward strand.
AAGTGTACAAAAATGTACACGTTGGTTCAGACAGTTACATTAAATAGTGCTGTGATTGTTTACTGCATTGAAATGTGCCTGACACTCTGAAAGACCTGCCTGTGAGTTTTTGGTGACGTGGATGCACTGTGCACCTGTCAGCTAATTTAAGGGTGCGCTTCGTTGGCCATCTTTCAGCGCACCTACGGCGCACAAAATTTTCACTGCATCAACTCCTCCTGGTGCAATGCCACGCTCATGTCAGTGCAGCCCAGTCTACCAGATAACCAAATTGGCTGCGCGCAGTGGTGCGCCTGATGGAATTATTCCAGCACAGGGTGCGCCACGCTCCACCACCTTACGCTGCGCCACAAAAATACAAGTGAAATACAAGTGTACAAAAATGTACACGTTGGTTCAGACAGTTACATTAAATAGTGCTGTGATTGTTTACTGCATTGAAATGTGCCTGACACTCTGAAAAACCTGCCTGTGAGTTTTTGGTGACGTGGATGCACTGTGCACCTGTCAGCTAATTTAAGGGTGCGCTTCGCTGGCCATCTTTCAGCGCACCTACGGCGCACAAAATTTTCACTGCATCAACTCCTCCTGGTGCAATGCCACGCTCATGTCAGCGCAGCCCAGTCTACCAGATAACCAAATTGGCTGCGCACAGTGGTGCGCCTGATGGAATTATTACAGCACAAGGGTGCGCCACGCTCCACCACCTTACGCCGCGCCACAAAAATAGAGCCCATCACAAAGTGAGCGATCATATAAAAGAACAATAACAGGAAATCAAGAACAGCGACTCGTAACTTTGAAGCGCCGCCTTGATAAGTAACACATTGCAAAAAAACATATTTGACCTCTAATAAGCTGCAACATGAGATTCCGCACGTTCTGTTCGGAAGAATAGGAAAATATTTGTGCCAGCAGTGGTTGTGTTGTTTGCTGCAGCACATTCCTGAGGCAATAGCATCAGGTTTTTATCTGTTTAACATGCCATTGTCCTCTCGGTGTTCCTCTCGCAGTATCATTGCCAGAACCGGCTGGAAAAGAAGTAGTGAGGAGAGACAAGAAAAAGTAATAAAATGCATGTCAGTGCATTTTTACATTTTTCACTCTTTTCAATTTCCCCACCTTTCTTTTATGGCTGTGCCTTTCATAAGAGAAGTTATTTTACAAGCTAACAAAAAAAATACACTTACCTTGGTACAATAACACAAGAGATATTGTACCAGTACTAAGTATGAATGCCAGTGCGAATGGTTGTTTGTCTTGCTGTGCATGTAACCCACTATTTACATACACGGCAATACCTTTATCATTAATAGAGCCTTCTCGACATACAATAACACACATGAAAGTTTAAAAGTTTAATGTTAGTGCGGCCCGCGCAAGTTTGATATGGATGCTGTATGGTATCATGTACCCAGAAAAAATTATTACGTTTGATTCATGTTCATGTTAAAGGTTAAATAACTGTTAATAGTTATCCTCCCTATCCGTGTGGAAGTGGTAAGTTTTTGGCTATTTAAGTTTAAAGGAAATAACTTGAAGGCTACCGTTTAGGTCGCTAGCTCTCTAGTTTGCGAGTTAGCATGTGTCTCAAGACCCTGCAGTTGCGCAATATGTTGTAAATAAAAGGAGTATAAATGTGACTATAGTCGTGTTTTGTCATGTCTACAGGGCTCTAATAATGCTTTGTTCATTTTAATCTGAAAAAAATCATTTGTCAACCCACCAACTATATGTGCTTTCTTATGCCGTTTTATTATTATTATTATATTTATTTATTACTGATTGATTGATTTTCTTTATTCTTGATTTGTTTATTTATTTTTCATCTTATTTTGTGTAGAAAAATAAAAATTAAGATATTTGAGAACAGTGGAATGTTTTATCAGAGCTTTTATTGTAGAAAATCGAAACCAAAGCAAAGTTTATTCATTTTTCTGTTTTTAATAAATGCGTTTTTTTTTTGTTTTTTTTGGAAAACCTGATGCGGCCCAGTCTCACCCAGACCCTAGCTCCAGTGGCCCCCAAGTAAATTGAGTTTGAGACCCCGGCTCTACAGTACTGTCTTATGTCGTTATCATGATGTCTTACTATTGCTATATTTCAGCATATAAAAAAAATACAGGCCTAATGAATGAAAAAAATACATGTGTTTTTTATTCCCTCCATCCGCATGTTAAGTTATTGCCAGAGACGTTGAGCCAAGCAGAGAGGATCCAGCTGTTGTCACTGGAGAAAGGACAGGACGAGGCTAGATCTCTCAGACTTCACTACAGGAAAACCTCCTAGCCTCGTATCGAGGCATTTGGAGACTTGTGCAGGTCTTTGACTAAGCCAAAGCCAAGCAGGCTTCACTACGCTTTTTAAAAGAAAGCCTAAAGCCCTGCCAACTATCCATCAGTCAGTTACAGACTTCAGCAAACAGGATAACCAAGCTGTGATGAATGTTGGCAAGGTCGCTCTCCTAGTCAATACATATTTAACCCTTAGATGCGTAAGTGGGTCAAAAATTTAATATTGGATGCTCATATCACCACGTACTTTGGTATGTGACAAAAATTAAAAATTAAAAATTAAAAATTAAAAATTAAAAATTAAAAATTAAAAATTAAAAATTAAAAATTAAAAATTAAAAATTAAAAATTAAAAATTAAAAATTAAAAATTAAAAATTAAAAATTAAAAATTAAAAATTAAAAATTCATTTTCTACCGCTTTTTCCTCACGAGGGTCGCTGACGAGGGTTGCTGGAGCCTATCCCAGCTGTCTTCGGGCGAGAGGTGGGGTACACCCTGGACTGGTGGCCAGCCAATCACAGGGCACATATAGACAAACAACCATTCACACTCACATTCATACCTATGGACAATTTGGAGTCGCTAATTAACCTAGCATGTTTTTGGAATGTGGGAGGAAACTCGGAGTACCCGGAGAAAAGCCACGCATGCACGGGGAGAACATGCAAACTCCACACAGAGATGGCCGAGGGTGGAATTGAACCCTGGTCTCCTAGCTGTGAGGTCTAACCACTCGACCGCCGTGCCGCCCAACTGATTATGTGATGCATTAAATTAAAAATTAAAAATTAAAAATTAAAAATTAAAAATTAAAAATTAAAAATTAAAAATTAAAAATTAAAAATTAAAAATTAAAAATTAAAAATTAAAAATTAAAAATTAAAAATTAAAAATTTAAAAAACTTAAACTATATTAGGAAAGCAGGAAGTGAACAAATGTAACAGTTACTGATTATAAAAGTACCAGATGGAGGGGTAGGATTTAATAAGTTTTGCTTCTTCCTACTCCTTTTGGACATGTGGAACTGTGAACTGATTATGTGATGCATTCAATTGTAATCTGATGCATGTTCAAATGAAATAAAACCATTACCATAACCAAAGCTACCGCTAGATCCATCCAACTCAACCATTCCATCCCATTAGGACCCCCCCCCTTCCCCCCACACGCCATGTTGGGATGTTTCATCTGTTTGTGTTTCTGACCTGGTGATGAGCACTGCCGTGTCGTGGTGAGCGATGCCATTGTCAGGTATCGCGTTGCCATAGCTGCTCCGGTGCTGGATGGATTTCTGCCACTTGCAGAAGCTGTCTAGCGACTTCCCTGCATGATGATTGATCTCTAATGTGGGCTGATGGAGAGACGCACAGAGAACATTAGAACATGAAACAATGAATATGAATATCATATTCCATCATGTCAACAATAAAAACTGAACTGGACACATGCTGACAGAAATTCATGATGAAAGTCAGCATGTGTCTCTTAAACATTTTAAGTGTACTCTGCGTGCCAATTGCTATTTTTTTTTAATGACACGTCCTTGCCCGGGCCCACTTGGCACAAAGCGGTACAGTCGTAGTGAGCTGAACCATGTCGTTTGCAGTGGAAAAACCTAACCTGATCTGGAAGCTGCGTCGGCTAAAATAGTGTGACATCATCCCAGAAGGACACGACGTAATCCACCAATGAATTATAAAGACAACAGGAATGAGTGCAAGAGTGCAAAAAAGGATAAAAACGGAGGACTTTCATATAGAAATAGAACAAGAATGTATAAAATCAACATGAAAGACAATGTAGTGGGCAATTAGAGCAAGTCTATAACCGTAATTTCCGATGTAAAACCTGGACAAGGCTAATGGTGAAGGCTAATGTCACATTTGGAAATCTTATGCAGGGTTTGTTTGGATTGTTCGGACCGCAAACCATCTGCTATCGTCAGAAAGTTTCGAAAGGCTGGACTACTGTGTGGTGAAGAGAACACCTCAAGCGAAATGGCTAATTTGTCGCGTGAATATGGAAGAGGGAGACTGACAAGGTGTGTGACAAAGGAATTATGAGGTTGTTCAGAAGAAGACGGTTTTAGTTCCTGAAGAAGAACTGACAAGAGGGAGACTGACAAGGTGTGTGACAAAGGAATTATGAGGTTGTTCAATTGCGACCCTGAATAAGACGACGGTTTTAGTTCCTGAAGAGGAACTGACAAGAGGGAAGAGGGAGACTGACAAGGTGTGTGACAAAGGAATTAGGAGGTTGTTCAATTGTGACACTGAAGAAGACGACGGTTTTAGTTCCTGAAGATGAACTGACAAGAGGGAGACTGACAAGGTGTGTGACAAAGAAATTATGAGGTTGTTCAATTGTGACACGGAAGAAGACGACGGTTTTAGTTCCTGAAGAGGAACTGACAAGAGGGAAGAGGGAGACTGACAAGGTGTGTGACAAAGGAATTAGGAGGTTGTTCAGAAGAAGAAGACGGTTTTAGTTCCTGAAGATGAACTGACAAGAGGGAGACTGACAAGGTGTGTGACAAAGGAATTATGAGGTTGTTCAATTGTGACACGGAAGAAGACGACGGTTTTAGTTCCTGAAGAGGAACTGACAAGAGGGAAGAGGGAGACTGACAAGGTGTGTGACAAAGGAATTAGGAGGTTGTTCAATTGTGACACTGAAGAAGACGACGGTTTTAGTTCCGGAAGAGGAACTGACAAGAGGGAAGAGGGAGACTGACAAGGTGTGTGACAAAGGAATTAGGAGGTTGTTCAGAAGAAGACGGTTTTAGTTCCTGAAGAGGAACTGACAAGAGGGAGACTGACAAGGTGTGTGACAAAGGAATTATGAGGTTGTTCAATTGCGACCCTGAATAAGACGATGGTTTTAGTTCCTGAAGAGGAACTGACAAGAGGGAAGAGGGAGACTGACAAGGTGTGTGACAAAGGAATTAGGAGGTTGTTCAGAAGAAGACGGTTTTAGTTCCTGAAGAGGAACTGACAAGAGGGAGACTGACAAGGTGTGTGACAAAGGAATTATGAGGTTGTTCAATTGCGACCCTGAATAAGACGACGGTTTTAGTTCCTAAAGAGGAACTGACAAGAGGGAAGAGGGAGACTGACAAGGTGTGTGACAAAGGAATTAGGAGGTTGTTCAATTGTGACACAGAAGAAGACGACGGTTTTAGTTCCTGAAGATGAACTGACAAGAGGGAGACTGACAAGGTGTGTGACAAAGAAATTATGAGGTTGTTCAATTGCGACCCTGAATAAGACGACGGTTTTAGTTCCTGAAGAGGAACTGACAAGAGGGAAGAGGGAGACTGACAAGGTGTGTGACAAAGGAATTATGAGGTTGTTCAATTGTGACACGGAAGAAGACGACGGTTTTAGTTCCTGAAGAGGAACTGACAAGATCCCCGGAAATGTATTTTCCTTCACCTTTTCAATGTCTACACCGTCTATTTGTATTTGCCGGTGTGTGTCCTTTCTGCTGTTAGCAAACTGCATGATTTTAGTTTTATTTAAGTTCAAGAACAATCTATTGTCATCAAACCAATCTTTTTAGTGTGACCATTTCTTCTCTGACCTTTCTAATGATTTCGTCTGTACTCCCTCCGGAACAAAAAGCAGTGGTATCATCCGCAAAATAATACCAGCTTTAAGTCTTTTGTGACTTTGGAGATATCATTCATGTACAAGTTGAACAGTTTTGGTTCCAGTATTGATTCATTAGTATATGCCGATCACGGTCCCCGATCAATAGGATCATCCCGTAACGAAGAAATGTATGTGGTCACATAACTTGGAATGGTCTCATCCCACAGTACTTCCATTTTTAGACCCGCTGCTTTCCTGATTTGACATTCCGGAGACAGAGTGCCTTTTTCCGACTTGGAAACAAGTCACAGTAGCTTTAACCAAGACTGCTTTCAATATCCTAAACCCCAACCTATCCTTGGAAGAAAGAAATCAGCACTGGATGCAGTCCTGATCCTAACATCTATGTCCTTACTCGCCTGGAAAACCAAGCCAAGTGGTAAGTTATGGAGCTAATTGCTAAGGATTTAGGTAATGCATGAATCATTACTCTTCCGTTTTGGGTCAACAAGAGGAAACCCGCAAAAACCACACAGTAATGACACTTTAATACATCTTTCTAAAAAAAAACTGTGAGAAGGTCAACATTAGAATGCATCATCTCACCACATGCTGCTAACAGCTAGCTAATAAGGTCGTTGAAAAGATGAAGTAACCTGGTACCTGGTCTTCCATGAGCAGGATGAGCCTCGTTACTACGATGTTGACTGCATTCCCCAGGCTAGAATCCTGGAACAGTTTGGCAACCTGACCTCCAGGGAAACAAGAAAAGACCAGTCTTAAAAAGCTGTGGAAGAACTGCAAATAAAATACTCATTGACCACTTCAGTGGGCATCGGGATTTTTAAATGTCGTCCAATACAAAAGTGGATAAAAGCAATGGGTCTCATTCAGCAATATCTTCCGAAGAATACTTCCTGTCCGAGTTATCCTGAAGAGCAGGGGTGGGCAAACTACGGCTCGGGGGCCACATGCGGCACGTTAAGCGTTTGAATCCGGCCCGCCGGTTGCGTCCAAAGTATTTAAACCTTTAACATAGAAGCTAGCAACATGACTTTCTAGTAGTCAAGAGTCAAGTTGTAGTCAGGGATGTTCAAATACTCTTTCATAGTCAGTTTTTTATAGTAATTCGTTATTTCATGGGATCTGATGTTTGAAGTAATGGTAATGGTAATTGCATCAGATTACAATTCAATGCATCACATAATCAGTAGGGCGGCACGGTGGGTTAGTGGTTGAGTGGTTAGACCTCACAACTAGGAGACCAGGGTTCAATTCCACCCTCGGCCATCTCTGTGTGGAGTTTGCATGTTCTCCCCGTGCATGCGTGGGTTTTCTCCGGGTACTCCGGTTTCCTCCCACATTCCAAAAAAAACATGCTAGGTTAATTAGCCACTCCAAATTGTCCATAGGTATGAATGTGAGTGTGAATGGTTGTTTGTCTATGTGGGGATGTGGGAGGAAACCGGAGAACTTGGCTTTGTGATATTGGTGAAAAAAGCTAATTATTAGTATGAACTTTTGCTGTCATTTCTGTAATATTTTGGCTTTATAGTTTTTCCCTAACCTAATTTCTGCAAAAATGACAACTTTATTTTGGTTTTGTTGGTTTCTCATCATATTACAATGAAAAATAATGTATTTTTCCTTTAATATTTCCACTCCAGTCTACTAAAAGGACATTATATTTTCTCATAATATTACAAATTTATTCTCACAAAAATGTGACTTTTTTCTCATAATATTTTGACTTTATTGCTGATTTTTTTTTTCATTTTTGGTGTTTATTTTAGAATTTGGATGCACGGTGGTCGAGTGTTTAGCGCGCAGACCTCACAGTTAGGAGACCCGAGTTCAATTCCATCCTCGGCCATCTCTGTGTGGAGTTTGCATGTTCTCCCTGTGCATGCGTGGGTTTTCTCCGGGTACTCCGGTTTCCTCCCACATTCCAAAAACATGCTAGGTTAATTAGCCACTCCAAATTGTCCATAGGTATGAATGTGAGTGTGAATGGTTGTTTGTCTACATGTGCCCTGTGATTGGCTGGCCACCAGTTCCGGGGTGTACCCCGCCTCTCTTGTTCAAAGACAGCTGGGATAGGCTCCATCACCCCCACAACGGTATCACTCGGATACTGTGAACATCCAGCAGCAACACAACATTTTGGCATGACTACTATTTTGATGAAAAATATACTGAACCAGGGCTGCAAGGCGGCCTTGTGCGACTCCGTAGCTACTTATAGTCCAAAGAAATACGGTATAAAGATCTCTGAAGAGGAATCCTCTGTGAGTCTGTGAAGTGTTAAAGTGCCAAGAGTGATAAAAATACCAACTGGCACTGCAAACTCCACTCTTGTCATTACGGGTGTCGACTGTAATTTGGCCCACTTTGCTCCACAACACTGAAACAGCGTGTATAAAAACCTGCTTTCCAACAATAGCTGGTGAACAACCCTTCATTAGGTGCATTCCAAATGTGTGTGTGTATTGCGAGGAACTACGTGGTGAGTGATTCCCAGGGGCAGAAATAGTCTCGCTGCTGATACACAACCTCAGCCAGTCGGGCCCAATTTTAGCATACATTTCATCATTTTGTGAATTATTGATTCTGTGTAGTTACAACATGAAGTAATATTCCGCTAGCGTTTAAATCAGGTGGTCTCAAACACGCGGCCCGTGGGCCAAATGTGGCGCGCAGGACACTAGTTTGAGGCCCCCCGCCTTGATATGAAAGTTTAATGTCAGTGCGGCCCGCGCAAGTTTGATATGGATGCTGTATGGTATCATGTACCCAGCACGGCGGACAAGTGGTTAGCGCGCAGACCTCACAGCTAGGAGACCAGGGTTCAATTCCACCCTCGGCCATCTCTGTGTGGAGTTTGCATGTTCTCCCCGTGCATGCGTGGGTTTTCTCCGGGTACTCCGGTTTCCTCCCACATTCCAAAAACATGCTAGGTTAATAAGCCACTCCAAATTGTCCATAGGTATGAATGTGAGTGTGAATGGTTGTTTGTCTATATGTGCCCTGGGATTGGCTGGCCACCAGTCCAGGGTGTACCCCGCCTCTCGCCCGAAGACAGCTGGGATAGGCTCCAGCACTCCCGCGACCCTAGTGAGGAAAAGCGGTGGAAAATGAATGAATGAATGAGTTATCCTCCCTATTCGTGTGGAAGTGGTAAGTTTTTGGCTATTTAAGTTTAAAGGAAATAACTTGAAGGCTACCGTTTAGGTGGCTAGCTCTCTAGTTTGCGAGTTAGCATGTGTCTCAAGACCCTGCAGTTGCGCAATATGTTGTAAATAAAAAGAGTATAAATGTGACTATAGTCGTGTTTTGTCATGTCTACAGGGCTCTAATAATGCTTTGTTCATTTTAATCTGAAAAAAAATCATTTGTCTACCCACCAACTATATGTGCTTTCTTAAGTTTTTATTATTTGCCCTTTTATTATTATTATTATATTTATTTATTACTGATTGATTTTCTTTATTCTTGATTTGTTTATTTATTTTTCATCTTATTTTGTGCAGAAAAATAAAAATTAAGATATTTGAGAACAGTGGAATGTCTTATCAGAGCTTTTCTTGTAGAACAGGGGTCTCAAACATGCAGCCCGTGGGCCAAATGTGGCCCGCAGGACACTAGTTTGAGGTCCCCGCCTTGATATGAAAGTTTAATGTTAGTGCGGCCCGCACAAGTTTGATATGGATGCTGTATGGTATCATGTACCCAGAAACCCAGTATTATTATATTATTATTATTATTATTTATTTTTCATCTTATTTTGTGCAGAAAAATAAAAAGTAAGATATTTGAGAACAGTGGAATGTTTTATCAGAGCTTTTATTGTAGAAAATCGGAACCAAAGCACTGAAAAAGTTTGTATATTTTTCTGTTTTTAATAAATGCGTTTTTTTGTTTTTTTTTGGAAAACCTGATACGGCCCAGCCTTGCCCAGACCCTAGCTCCAGTGGCCCCCAGGTAAATTGAGTTTGAGCCCCCTGATTTGTGTAGTGAAACTTACAATATTCATAAGAGCCAGGATGTACTGCTCGATGTCTCGTCGCCCGTGGTATCCCACCATCATCTTGTCAGCTACCACCAGCGTCTCCACGTAGCGCTCCCAGCTCACTGAACGCTTCAGTGGTAACTGGCCTCGGCCGACGTGATGAGGCGGCGTCTTCAGCGTCCTCTGCCACCATGATGAGCCTTTCATCGGCTTCTCATCTGAAGAACAGATGATGCTCTCAAGTGAGATATTTCACCAGAAGACATCAGAAATCCTTCTGAAAAACACTTTAAGTGTAGCGGTTGGATACAGGCACACATGGATGTTTTTTTTTTTTAACGTTTATTTGTCATAAAAAGACCGCATATTTTCTCAGCAACGCCCTTGTAGCACAGACGGGAGGATGCAGGGTGACAAGTGGGAACTCAGACACAACCACATTCCACAAAGGAGCTAGCCATGTGGTCTGGACCAAAAAAATGAGCAGAATATTTCCAATTCTTACCAACGACTCCACAAGATTGGCCTTTGTACTGGTGGCGAAGCGATGAGCGCTTATAAACCACATGGGGGCGCCCCTCAGCTCTCTCCACTCTCTCTGGATTGGATTGGTTAGCTGGTGACACCAGAGGTTCAATCAAGAACTCCTCTTCTCCAGCCACGATCACCCCGTGCTGCAGAGATACAGAATAAGAAGGGATAGACATACAATCTATCACAGGGGTCTCAAACATGCGGCCCGCGGGCCAAATGTGGCCCGCAGGACACTAGTTTGAGGCCCCCGCCTTGATATGAAAGTTTAATGTTAGTGCGGCCCGCGCAAGTTTGATATGGATGCTGTATGGTATCATGTACACAGAAAATATTATTACTTTTGATTAATAATTCATGTTAAAGGTTAAATAACTGTTAATAGTTATCCTCCCTATCCGTGTGGAAGTGGTAAGTTTTTGGCTATTTAAGTTTAAAGGAAAAAACTTGAAGGCTACCGTTTAGGTCAGGGGTCTCAAACACATGGCCCGCGGGCCAAATGTGGCCCGCAGGACGCTAGTTTGAGGCCCCCGCCTTGATATGAAAGTTTAATGTTAGTGCGGCCCGCGCAAGTTTGATATGGATGCTGTATGGTATCATGTACCCAGAAAATATTATTACGTTTGATTCATGTTCATGTTAAAGGTTAAATAACTGTTAATAGTTATCCTCCCTATCCGTGTGGAAGTGGTAAGTTTTTGGCTATTTAAGTTTAAAGGAAATAACTTGAAGGCTACCGTTTAGGTGGCTACTCTCTAGTTTGTGAGTTAGCATGTGTCTCAAGACCCTGCAGTTGCGCAATATGTTGTAAATAAAAAGAGTATAAATGTGACTATAGTCGTGTTTTGTCATGTCTACAGGGCTCTAATAATGCTTTGTTCATTTTAATCTGAAAAAAATCATTTGTCTACCCACCAACTATATGTGCTTTCTTAAGTTTTTATTATTTGCCCTTTTATTATTATTATAATATTTATTTATTACTGATTGATTTTCTTTATTCTTGATTCGTTTATTTATTTTTCATCTTATTTTGTGCAGAAAAATAAAAATGAAGATATTTGAGAACAGTGGAATGTTTTATCAGAGCTTTTATTGTAGAAAATCGGAACCAAAGCACTGAAAAAGTTTGTATATTTTTCTGTTTTTAATAAATGCGTTTTGTTTTTTTTGGGGGGGGGGAAACCTGATACGGCCCAGCCTTGCCCAGACCCTAGCTCCAGTGGCCCCCCAGGTAAATTGAGTGTGAGACCCCTTATCTATCATATGTGAGAGCACGCATGACAAGAACGGGTGACAACGCTTTTGATTCTGTTTAGATGTGCCGGCCTCCACTCGGTGCCAGCCTCTCTGCTCTATTCACCGCGGCAGCTTTCAAAGAGCATCTAATCCCATAATAAAGTTAGTGATGCTCCCCTGGACATACCACCCGCTCGCTGGTTGAATGTGTTCATGCTGGTCTGCCCAACAGTAATTAAATGCGCGTTTTATTAACGCTTTGTGAACACATTTAATCCTCAGCTGCGCATGCAAGTGTTATTGCAGGGCCTGCTGTTTGCGCTGAGAGGATACATGGCTATGCTGAGATATGATTTGGACGAAGATTCATTCATTTTCTACCGCTTATCCTCACGAGGGTCGCGGGGGTGCTGGAGCCTATCCCAGCTGTCTTCAGGCAAGAGAGTCAGGGTACACCCTGGACTGGTGGCCAGCCAATCGCAGGGCACATATAGACAAACAACCATTCACACTCACATTCATACCTATGGACAATTTGGAGTGGCTAATTAACCTAGCATGTTTTTGGAATGTGGGACTTATGAGACTTAAGAGACTTAAGAGACTTGAGAGTTAATTTAGACCTGTTTTTAAACTCTGAATGTTCTAAACTCCTGCTTCCCATTGTCTTCCCAAGTCATCTCCACAACACATCACAACATAGGACTGCTAAGCTGCTAAGAGGACATTTGGAAAGGAGATGCATCACTTTGGGCTGCACGGTGGTTAAATGGTTAGCGCGCAGACCTCACAGCTAGGAGACCCGAGTTCAATTTCTCTGTGTGGAGTTGCATGTTCTCCTCGTGCATGCGTGTTTTTTTCCTGTTTCCTCCCACATTCCAAAAACATGCTAGGTTAATTAGCGACTCCAAATTGTCCATAGGTATGAATGTGAGTGTGAATGGTTGTTTGTCTATATGTGCCCTGTGATTGGCTGGCCACCAGTCCAGGGTGTACCCCGCCTCTCGCCCAAAGACAGCTGGGATAGGCTCCAGCACCCCAGCGACCCTTGTGAGGATAAGCGGTAGAAAATGGATGAATGAATGAATGAGTTCTCCTCCTATTTTGTGTGGAAGTGGTAACTTTATGGCTTCTTATTTTGTCTTTCTCCACACTCTGCCATCTCTTGTGTGGAGTTTGCATGTTCTCCCCGTGCATGCGTGGGTTTTCTCCGGTTTCCTCCCACATTCCAAAAACATGCTAGGTTAATTAGCGACTCCAAATTGTCCATAGGTATGAATGTGAGTGTGAATGGTTGTTTGTCTATATGTGCCCTGTGATTGGCTGGCCACCAGTCCAGGGTGTACCCCGCCTCTCTTGCCCGAAGACAGCTGGGATAGGCTCCAGCACCCCCGCGACAGTATCACTCAGATACTGTGAACATCCAGCAGCAACACAACATTTTGGCATGACTACTATTTTGATGAAAAATATACTGAACCAGGGCTGCACAGAGGGAAAGTGGTTAGCACGCAGGTCTCACAACTAGGAGACCCGAGTTCAATTCCACCCTCGGCCATCTCTGTGTGGAGTTTGCATGTTCTCCCCGTGCATGCGCGGGTTTTCTCCGGGTACTCCGGTTTCCTCCCACATTCCAAAAACATGCTAGGTTAATTAGCCACTCCAAATTGTCCATAGGTATGAATGTGAGTGTGAATGGTTGTTTGTCTATATGTGCCCTGTGATTGGCTGGCCACCAGTCACACTTGGAAGTTGCACTCTTACCAGGCCGTTACAGTTGCTGAGAGCCACTTTGCTGGAGTGCGGCTGGTCCTGGAGGTGTCCTATATAATGGCAGTGGGGAGAGTAAGGGTGACTCCAGGCTAGTCTGCCTCTTTTCCAGTACTCCACCCTGAACTGGCGGGAAAGCAGGCCTCCCTGCAGGGTCAGGTTCAGCAGAAAGTTGTGGCGGGACGTAGAGACCTGATAGTAGAGCTGAAAGAAGGAGGAATAGTTTCAATATCAGCTATATTTTATAGATATGCACGACTAAAAGAGACGAAAAATAACATACAGAGGTGTCCGCTGGTATTTTTTCTTCTGTGTTGCGTCTTTTTCTTCGATGCTGAGAGGGTCTTGTGTGCGGTGTCCCACCATCAGGTCCTAAGCGTACCGGAATTGCAATCTCATATTGGCCTAGACTGGACAGGAAGGCAGCTATGGAAAGAGACATCAAATTAAAATGAATCAAACATAGTGATTTTCAACCACTGTGCAATGCACGGCGAGAACATGCAAACTCCACACAGAGATGGCCGAGGGTGGAATTGAACCCTGGTCTCCTAGCTGTGAGATCTGTGCGCTAACCACTCGTCCGCCGTGCAGGACATGGCTGACTCCTATTCCTCTAGATCCTCCTGCTAGATTGATACTGACGTTGTACTTGGATTTTGGATCAACATTTGCAATAAAACATTTGCAATATAAAGGGCCGAAAATGAACATAATAGGTCCCCTTTCACACATGGCTGACTCATTCGTTCAATTTCTACCGTTGCGGGGGGTGCTGGAGCCTATCCCAGCTGTCCCACCCTGGACTAGTGGCCGGCCAATCACAGGGCACATATAGACAAACAACCATTCACACTCACATTCATACCTATGGACAATTTGGAGTGGCTAATTAACCTAGCATGTTTTTGGAATGTGGGAGGAAACCGGAGTACCCGGAGAAAACCCACGCATGCACGGGGAGAACATGCAAACTCCACACAGAGATGGCCGAGGGTGGAATTGAACCCTGGTCTCCTAGCTGTGAGATCTGTGCGCTAACCACTCATCCGCCGTGCAGCACATGGCTGACTCCTATTCCTCTAGATCCTCCTGCTAGATTGATATTGACCTTGTACTTGGATTTTGGATCAACATTTGCAATATAAAGGGCCGAAAATGAACATAATAGGTCCCCTTTCACACATGGCTGACTCATTCGTTCAATTTCTACCGTCGCGGGGGGTGCTGGAGCCTATCCCAGCTGTCCCACCCTGGACTAGTGGCCGGCCAATCACAGGGCACATATAGACAAACAACCATTCACACTCACATTCATACCTATGGACAATTTGGAGTGGCTAATTAACCTAGCATGTTTTTGGAATGTGGGAGGAAACCCGAGTACCCGGAGAAAACCCACGCATGCACGGGGAGAACATGCAAACTCCACACAGAGATGGCCGAGGGTGGAATTGAACCCTGGTCTCCTAGCTGTGCAGCCCTGGTTCAGTATATTTTTCATCAAAATAGTAGTCATGCCAAAATGTTGTGTTGCTGCTGGATGTTCACAGTATCCGAGTGATACTGTCGTGGGGGTGCTGGAGCCTATCCCAGCTGTTATCAGGCGAGAGGCGGGGTACACCCTGGACTGGTGGCCAGCCAATCACAGGGCACATATAGACAAACAACCATTCACACTCACATTCATACCTATGGACAATTTGGAGTGGCTAATTAACCTAGCATGTTTTTGGAATAAGGGACATTAATGAGACCTCACATAGAATTAAGGCAACAGTAATGACAAAAAAACACATTCAGTCAGTCATAAACAAAATAACAATGAACATGGCAACAAACACACGTGAATTTAAAAGACTTTTTACATTTAACGCTATAAAAGGGTCTCATTAAAATGACAGTGTCTGTGTTGCTTTGATTCCTGTAGCGACAGATCCACACCAGATGGTCCGAGCATGAGCGTAACCATCGGGGCGGTGTTTGTTTAATTTTTTCCAGAACACCACCGCCGCCGTGTCTTTATCGCATTCAAACATTTAGTAGGAGACAAGACATTAACATGCGTGGTTAAACAGTGATGACAGCGCTGATGTTTATATATTGATGGCTTGCACATGATCCCCGAGTAAGACCCCCCCCCCCCCGACTTCATTGCATCCATTTACAAAAACAGCGACAGTAGTCACATCTGCTGTTGTTTTTGCAAGAGTATTTTAGGGCGGCTGCGGTGCATTTTGCAGAACAAATAAACCCTTTTTGACCACAATTTTGAACAGATTTGACCGTAGAAGCGTAGTGTTGGTATACAAAGTCTTTGACCTCACCTGGAACGGTTGCACATGCCAGTTAATTTGGGCCTAAATGCTAAATTTAAGTAATTTCATCTATAAGTGGAAGGGCATCTGTTAGAACAACATGCAAATAGAATGAATATAGTATTAGTTATCACCCTTATATCCATTTGCTTAGACCAGGGGTCTCAAACACGTGGCCACTAGTTTGAGGCCCCCGCCTTGATATGAAAGTTTAATGTTACTGCGTTCCCGCGCAAGTTTGATACGGATGCTGTATGGTATCATGTACCCAGAAAAAATGATCACGTTTGATTAATGTTCATGTTAAAGGTTAAATAACTGTTAATAGTTATCCTCCCTATCCGTGTGGAAGTGGTAAGTTTTTGGCTATTTAAGTTTAAAGGAAATAACTTGAAGGCTACCGTTTAGGTGGCTAGCTCTCTAGTTTGCGAGTTAGCATGTGTCTCAAGACCCTGCAGTTGCGCAATATGTTGTAAATAAAAAGAGTATAAATGTGACTATAGTCGTGTTTTGTCATGTCTACAGGGCTCTAATAATGCTTTGTTCATTTTAATCTGAAAAAAATCATTTGTCTACCCACCAACTATATGTGCTTTCTTAAGTTTTTATTATTTGCCGTTTTATTATTATTATTATATTTATTTATTACTGATTGATTGATTTTCTTTATTCTTGATTTGTTTATTTATTTTTCATCTTATTTTGTGCAGAAAAATAAAAAGTAAGATATTTGAGAACAGTGGAATGTTTTATCAGAGCTTTTATTGTAGAAAATCGGAACCAAAGCAGTGAAAAAGTTTGTATATTTTTCTGTTTTTAATAAATGCGTTTTTTT
Source organism: Doryrhamphus excisus (assembly GCF_037039965.1). Lineage (NCBI taxonomy): Eukaryota > Metazoa > Chordata > Actinopteri > Syngnathiformes > Syngnathidae > Doryrhamphus > Doryrhamphus excisus. The sequence goes on from NC_136360.1 coordinate 640,030, forward strand.
TTTTTGTTTTTTTTTGGAAAACCTGATGCGGCCCAGCCCTGCCCAGACCCTAGCTCTAGTGGCCCCCAGGTAAATTGTAGTTTGAGACCCCTGGCTTAGACAACAGAAAGTGTTTGAATGCGCTGAAGAAGAAATGTTCCTGTGACCCTGATCAGAGACCCCCAGCGACCCCCCAGGTCCTGGAGGTGCCTGGATGCGTCAACAGAAAACCCTTGCAGATGTTCATGTTTATCCTGCAAGAATGTGTCAAAATAAGAACTCATTCATTCATTTTCTACTGCTTATCCTCATGAGGTTCGCGGGGGTGCTGGAGCCTATCCCAGCTGTCTTCGGGCGAGAGGCGGGGTAATCACAGGGCACATATAGACAAACAACCATTCACACTCACATTCATACCTATGGACAATTTGGAGTGGCTAATTAACCTAGCATGTTTTTGGAATGTGGGAGGAAACCGGAGTACCCGGAGAAAACTCACGCATGCACGGGGAGAACATGCAAACTCCACACAGAGACGCCTGAGGGTGGAATTGAACCTGGTCTCCTAGCTGTGAGGTCTGCGCACTAACCACAAGACCGCCGTGCCGCCCGATAAGAACTCATAAAATAATAAAAGTAATCACTCTCACATATACAAGCATACATAGACAAACAAATAGTAGGGACCCCGGGTATGTGGTTGAACTCTCTTCGCTGCGAGTAACTTTGAATATTGTTGTCTGTCTCTTATGTATTTCTGTATTTCTGTGTTTTTTTAAAAAGTGTCACAGGAGTTTGAACCTGACGGAATCACCCAAGTTTCTCCTATCAGAAGAGGAAGGAAATACTTGACTTTGGATGGAAAAATGGTCCTCCCTACATGAGGATCATGAGGTCAACAGACCTCACACCAAAAACCTCTTTTTGAAACAATTCACGAGAGGAAGATACAGTGAAAACTGATAATAAATGAATAACTATACCCTTTTCTCAACATGCACTTGTCCTAACGTAAAACTGGACATTACAGTATGTATACAATGTAGGGTATGAATTACATTATTTTTCTTGTTCCAAAGCAAACTAAAGCCCAACCTCTTGCTGAAAGCCATATTAGTCCTCTCATGTCCCTACATCAACACACAGACACTCGGAAAATAAACCATATTCTCTGGACAACATTAGACCCTGTGATGCTGCTATTTATAATAAATAACTCCAATAATCACTGAAAAAAAATACCCATACTGTGCTCTTGGTGCGTTTATGTGAGCAAATCAAGCGTTCCTTTTTCTGCGACGTGCTGCGAAACGTAACTTCCCCTGAGCGTTGATCGCGCGGGACTCGTCACGGTCTCATTTTACGGTAAAGTACACAATAATACAGTAGTTACTGAGGAACTTGTGATGAACTAACAAGGTGAGTTAAGTTCGTTCCTCATGAACTCACAGTCATTTTGTTTACCTTTTTGTAAACTGTTACTTATTTCGCCGAATGCTCTGCAAACATTCCGAAATGAGGGGGAAAAAAAAAAAAACATAGAAATGCCAGCATCGCTGCGACGCCCGGGGCTTGTTCCTATCGCTGCGACATTTGTTAAGTCCAAAATGTTTGCAAAGCAATCTGTCATTCTCACCTCCATGTGTACACAAACTACAATTGAATCTAAATTTTCAAAAGAACAGATATAACACCATTGATAATCGGTATCAGTATCGGTCTTGAGCTGTAAGAATCGGTATTGGCTTGAAAACAAACATATCTGGCATCAAATATACCTATAAAATAATTAAAAATATAGCTTTTGTAGGAGATTTATTCTTGTGTTTTTGTGTTAAACGATGCCAAAGTTTCCGATAATGAGCCCTGAAAAAAGTTTGGGATGGCTCTCAGCGCTTGGTTTCTGAGAGTTTATTCTAACATCTCCTTATATGGGCATGTCCCGGTACAAGCTGCTAGTCGTACAAGTTGAGTCGGACCAATGACAGCGAAGTGTTCATGCCCGGAGATGGGCCATGGGTGGAATAAATTAAAACAGACCATTTTGGAAATCCGAGGAAAAACAGCTGGGATAGGTACAGATTCTGGATGATCTAGAAAGCTTTCTGTGCGGATAATCATGTGGAGCTGCTATATAGGAGTCAATATAAGTGGTCAAAAATGAGGGTTCGCGGGGGTGCTGGAGCCTATCCCAGCTGTCTTCGGGCGAGAGGCGGGGTACACCCTGGACTGGTGGCCAGCCAATCACAGGGCACATATAGACAAACAACCATTCACACTCACATTCATACCTATGGACAATTTGGAGTCGCTAATTAACCTAGCATGTTTTTGGAATGTGGGAGGAAACCGGAGTACCCGGAGAAAACCCACGCATGCACGGGGAGAACATGCAAACTCCACACAGAGATAGCCGAGGATGGAATCGAACTCGGATCTGTGCACCAACCACTTTACACCGTGCAGCCTGTATGTCATTTATTCATTTTCTACCGCTTATCCTCATGAGGGTCACGGGGGTGCTGGAGCCTATCCCAGCTGTCTTGGGGCGAGAGGCGGGGTACACCCTGGACTGGTGGCCAGCCAATCACAGGGCACATATAGACAAACAACCATTCACACTCACATTCATACCTATGGACAATTTGGAGTCGCTAATTAACCTAGCATGTTCCACACAGAGATGGCCGAGGGTGGAATTGAACCCTGGTCTCCTAGCTGTGAGGTCTGTGCGCTAACCACTCCTCCACCGTGCAGCACATGGCTGACTCCTATTCCTCTAAATCCTCCTGCTAGATTGATATTGATGTTGTACTATTTTGGATCAACATTTGCAATAAAAGAGTCTATCTGAATCATTTCTGAATCATTTGATCAGCTCCCAAATCCTCTCTCTTCAATTGCCATTGTTCACTAGTGACAGAAGCTAACAAGCCAAAGCCTAAATGGAGAACATAAGTTGTAGCCCTAAATGTGCCTCAGACACTTATTACATTCACATCTGTTGGAGAGGGGCGACGGGGTCAGAGGTCAGGTTTAGGAAATACACAATCGCATCCTTGTTCGGAATGACGAGACAGACACTAAGGGGATTTATGTCGTTGCCGTAGGGGATTGTAGCCCTTCTAGCCTCAGTGCGTATACAAGAAAGGCACAGAGAGGCATGGATCCTGTATGGTAAGATCCAAGGTTCCACAAAAGCATGATTTGTGGGGCGTGCAGGGGTGGGGGGTTGAGTTTCAAGTGTAGCCTAATTTAAGACAGGCAGCTCTGTGGTTTGCATGAGCTGCTCGATCAAGTGTTATTTATTTTCAAGGAGCGCGCTCACATTAGGTCATCTGTACCGTGTTGGGGATCGTTTCAAAGGGAACTACCCAACCTGAAGCACAGTAGATGTTCTTGGACCTAGTATGGTTTGAAAAGTTGAGCAATGTGATCGGTTTGCAGCACATTTAGTGTAAAATACATGAACACACAAAGGTCGGCAGGATGTAACTAAGGATCGACCGATACATCGGCCGGCCGATATGTAGGGCCGATATTTGCGTTTTTTCCTTGAATCGGTATCGGCCGATTTACATTCATACCTATGGACAATTTGGAGTCGCCAGTTAACCTAGCATGTTCTTGGAATGTGGGAGGAAACCCTGCAATGCTCCACACACAGATGGCACAGAGGGTGGAATTGAACCCTGGTCTTCTAATGGTGAGGTCTGTGCGCTAACCACTCGACCGCCGTGCCGCCCCTGTTTAAACATTCATTCATTCATTCATTTTCTAACGCCTTTCCTCACGAGGGTAGCGGAGGGTGCTGGAGCCTATCCCAGCTGTCTTTGGGCGAGAGGCGGGGTACAAGCAAAATCGGCCATTGGCATCAAAAGCAGTATCGGCCACAAATATCGGCCAAAGCAAAATCAGTATCGGCCACAAATATCGGCCATCGGCATCAAAAGCAGTATTGGCCCGAGCAAAATCGTCCATCAGCATCAAAAACAGTATCGGCCACAAATATCGGCCCAAGCAAAATCGGCCATCGGCATCAAAAGCAGTATCGGCCACAAATATTGGCCATCGGCATCAAAAGCAGTATCGGCCGCAAATATCAGCCCAAGCAAAATTGGCCATTGGCATCAAAAGCAGTATCAGCCACAAATATCGGCCCAAGCAAAATCGGCCATCGGCATCAAAAACAGTATCGGCCACAAATATCAGCCCAAGCAAAATCGGTCATCTGCATCATAAGCAGTATCGGCCACAAATATCAGCCCAAGCAAAATCGGCCATCGGCATCAAAAGCAGTATCAGCCACAAATATCGGCCCAAGCAAAATCGGCCATCGGCATCATAAGCAGTATTGGCCACAAATATCGGCCTAAGCAAAATCGGCCATCGGCATCAAAAGCAGTATCGGCCACAAATATCGGACCAAGCAAAATCGGCCATCGACATCAAAAGCAGTATCGGCCACAAATATCGGCCCAAGCAAAATCGGCCATCGGCTAAGGGTGATGGAAAAAAATCGGTATCGGCATCGGCCCGAAAAAAAAACATATCGGTCGATCCCTAATTTAAACTTGAGACCTGTACATATAAATTGAGGAAGCAAAAGCAGTATCAGCCACAAATATCAGCCCAAGCAAAATCGGCCATCGGCATCATAAGCAGTATCGGCCACAAATATCGGCCTAAGCAAAATCGGCCATCGGCATCAAAAGCAGTATCGGCCACAAATATCGGACCAAGCAAAATCGGCCATTGGCATCAAAAGCAGTATCGGCCCTAGCAAAATCGTCCATCAGCATCAAAAACAGTATCGGCCACAAATATCAGCCCAAGCAAAATCGGCCATCGGCATCAAAAGCAGTATCAGCCACAAATATTGGCCATCGGCATCAAAAGCAGTATTGGCCACAAATATCGGCCATCGGCATCAAAAGCAGTATCGGCCACAAATATCGGCCCAAGCAACATCGGCCATCAGCATCAAAAACAGTATCGGCCACAAATATCGGCCCAAGCAACATCGGCCATCGGCATCAAAAGCAGTATCGGCCACAAATATCGGCTCAAGCAAAATCATCCATCCACTAAGGGTGATGGAAAAAATAGGTATCGGCATCGGTCCCAAAAAAACCCATATCGGTCGATCCCTACATGTAACCTCCCAGGCGGGGGTTCATGTTTGGGCTGACCCAACCGACGACCATCCCCATCTCACCTTGTGACTGAGAGAACTCATCCCTGTGAACTCCTGCGACACCCATGACAACGACGACTGTGCAGATCAGAGCAGTCCTCCGTAGCGTTTCCATGGCTACTACGGTAGTCGCTAAAGTAACAGAATTCAGTGCACTGGTCCTCGGGCCTCTGTCCCAACATGTCTCCTGGCCTCTGCGGCGTCCCCCCCCCTCGCCTAGCAGATCCGATGGGCCATGGCGTGAGGAAGCGTGGAGACAGTCATAGCGGCTTTTCTCTCTCTCTCAGCAAGTAATGACGATGAATCCGGGAGAAGGCTTCATAGATGCGAGGGAACCAGCTCGGAAGCAAATGTAGAACCGGACTCGTCTCAGTAGACCTGTCGAGGAAAAAGTTGACTACATGAGAGAAATTGCATATAAGGGAAAAAGTATTGCAGTATTTGTACATTTGTACATAAACCCAGATCTTAACACCAAGAGAAGGGCCACCTTCTATTTCATTGTCTTGCAGCTAATCAATGTAGTCTTTGGGCTTTCACTCTGATGGTCAAAGACAACAGCAAGTTCAAATCCGAGGCCCCCCGGGGGGGCCTCACTCCTTAAGCCGGAAAGAGTTCAAACACAAAGGAAGCATTGATGTTGTAAAAAAAAGCTGTGTGCTTAATGCCCAAACAGGGACTTAAGTGGGTATTATGTCAGAGATCTAGAGGGGAAAATGAGCCAATTTGAGAAGAGCAGCAGGTTGCCATCACCGCTATGCTGGCTGTTGGTTGCATGGCTGACTGACTGACTGACTGACTGACTTGCAGGCTGAATGCTTGACTGTGCGGCTCATAATTTGGCCGAGATTCTGGCACTTTTTGACTGCTATACGGGAATATTTGACACTAATTTGTGTTTGAACGAGGGGGGAAATGTTAAGTTGTAATACAATCATAAAAAAGTCATCAACACCAAAGGTGGAACTTGTATGGTTCTGAGAAGAGTACAGACAGACCCGCTGCCAAAGTACAAAGGTGTAGTGTTTATTCACCTGTCGTCAGTTAGTAGGCTAATTCGCCGTTTTTAGAAGATAACAGGCCGGAAAAAGTGTCATTTTTTTTTTTTTATCTTTTAAAGTGGACCGTTCCATTGACTCAAAAATACACCTGAATTTGTTCTTTCTTGGCTGCACGGTGTTCGAGTGGTTAGCACGCAGGCCTCACAACTCGGAGACCCGAGTTCAATTCCACCCTCGGCCATCTCTGTGTGGAGTTTTCATGTTCTCCTTGTGTATTCTCGGGGTACTCCGGTTTCCTCCCACATTCCAAAAACATGCTAGGTTAATTGGCGACTCCAAATTGTCCATAGGTATGAATGTGAGTGTGAATGGTTGTTTGTCTATATGTGCCCTGCGATTGGCTGGCCACCAGTCCAGGGGTGTACCCCGCCTCTTGCCCGAAACCAGCTGGGATAGGCTCCAGCACCCCCGCGACCCTCGTGAGGAAAAGTGGTAGAAAATGAATGAATGAATATAGTGTTTGTACAGTATACAATTTGGGTGTTAAGTTGCTGTGTGATGACTCTCATGTTATTTGGTTCATTTTGAAGATGCATAACAAGGTTGGGGATGCACGGCGGATGAGTGGTTAGCACGCAGGCCTCACAGCTCGGAGACACGAGTTCAATTCCACCCTCGGCCATCTCTGTGTTTGCATGTTCTCCCTTTGTATGCGTGGGTTTTCTCCGGGTACTCCGGTTTCCTCCCACATTCCAAAAACATGCTAGGTTAATTGGCCACTCCAAATTGTCCATAGGTATGAATGTGAGTGTGAATGGTTGTTTGTCTATATATGTGCCCTGCGATTAGCTGGCCACCAGTCCAGGGTGTACCCTGCCTCTCGCCCAAAGACAGCTGGGATAGGCTCCAGCAAAGCGGTAAAAAGCGGTAGAAAATGAACGAATGAATGAGTCAGCCATGTGTTAAAGGGGACCTATTATGTTCATTTTTGGCCATTTATATTGATTTGCGGACTCCTATAGAGCAGCTACACATGATTATCCGCACAGAAAGCTTTCTAGATCTTCCAGAATCTGCACCTAACAGTCCCGCAACAGCCAAGTGGAGTTTTGCATGTTCTCTTCAATGCTTAAAAGGGTTTTCTTCGGGTACTCCGACCTTCTCCCACAATCCAGATTCTGAATTGCGAAGTGTTCAAATGTAATGTGAAATGTATGAAAGTTAAGCTACAGAGAATGACATCACAGCCTGAGTAATGGGATGTCACGCTGTTGACTACGTCATTTAAATATACGGTGTGGAGTTAAAAGCCATGCATATACGTAACTGTCGGAGGGGTCATTATCATGATGTATGGCTTGGAATGTTAAGTTGAATGGCCGCAAAGCTGCACACTTAAATGCCATGAAGCATGATACCGGCAACTTGAGCTTTCACATGTAGGAATTAAACGGCAATTACTTGTACAATTACTGTAATGCTTTATAAATAAGGCACACGACGAGTAGTATGTCTTCCAATGAGTCGATCGCATTTACTGCGCCTTGCCTTGTGAGGTATGGTTTCAAATGACCTGCTAATTCACTCTGGGGCTGTGAAACATCAGAGTTGATTTTGAAGAAAAATATGTGAAAATTCTTCAGATCTGCGGGACAATCGGGGGGGGGGGGTAGTGGTTTTGGCTGAGACATGGAAAGGAACGCTGTTTTTTTTATGTTGTTTGGTTCGTAATAAAAGTACTTTGGTGACACTAGAAGGGTCACGATAGTGCTTGCTGTACTGAGACACCTCTAAAACGAGGGTCGTGGGGGTGCTGGAGCCTATCCCAGCTGTCTTCGGGCGAGAGGCGGGGGAAAAAAAGATGAGTAATCTGACACCACGCTCGTTGAGATTGAGATTTTTACAGCAGTATAAGAACAAAATGGCGGACTTCAAATATTTACTTGTTGGTGTAATGGTACAGCTGCTGCCTTTTAAGGCAGAAGACACCAGTTCAATCCCAGCTCTTAATGTCTGATCTTAAATATTTTATTAACTTGTTATTCATTCATTCATTTTCTACAGCTTATCCTTACGAGAGTCGTGAGGGTGCTGGAGCCTATCCCAGCTGTCTTCGGGCGAGAGGCGGGGGAAAAAAAGATGAGTAATCTGACACCACGCTCGTTGAGATTGAGATTTTTGCAGCAGTATAAGAACAAAATGGCAGACTTCAACAATTTACCTGTTGGTGTAATGGTACAGCTGCTGCCTTTTAAGGCAGAAGGCACCGGTTCAATCACAGTTCTTAACGTCTTCATTCATTCATCATTCATTCATTTTCTACCGCTTATCCTCACGAGGGTCGCGGGGGTGCTGGAGCCTATCCCAGCTGTCTTCGGGCGAGAGGCGGGGGAAAAAAAGATGAGTAATCTGACACCACGCTCGTTGAGATTGAGATTTTTGCAGCAGTATAAGAACAAAATAGCGGACTTAAAATATTTACCTGTTGGTGTAATGGTACAACTGCTGCCTTTTAAGGCAGAAGACACCAGTTCAATCCCAGCTCTTAATGTCTGATCTTAAATATTCTATTAATTTGCTATTCATTCATTCATTTTCTACAGCTTATCCTTACGAGAGTCATGAGGGTGCTGGAGCCTATCCCAGCTGTCTTCAGGCGAGAGGCGGGGGAAAAAAAGATGAGTAATCTGACACCACGCTCGTTGAGATTGAGATTTTTGCAGCAGTATAAGAACAAAATGGCGGACTTCAAATATTTACTTGTTGTTGTAATGGTACAGCTGCTGCCTTTTAAGGCAGAAGACACCAGTTCAATCCCAGCTCTTAATGTCTGATCTTAAATATTCTATTAATTTGTTATTCATTCATTCATTTTCTACAGCTTATCCTTACGAGAGTCGTGAGGGTGCTGGAGCCTATCCCAGCTGTCTTCGGGCGAGAGGCGGGGGAAAAAAAGATGAGTAATCTGACACCACGCTCGTTGAGATTGAGATTTTTGCAGCAGTATAAGAACAAAATGGCGGACTTCAACAATTTACCTGTTGGTGTAATGGTACAGCTGCTGCCTTTTAAGGCAGAAGGCACCGGTTCAATCACAGTTCTTAACGTCTTCATTCATTCATCATTCATTCATTTTCTACCGCTTATCCTCACGAGGGTCGCGGGGGTGCTGGAGCCTATCCCAGCTGTCTTCGGGTGAGAGGCGGGGGGAAAAAAGATGAGTAATCTGACACCACGCTTGTTGGGATTTTTGCAGCAGTATAAGAACAAAATGGCAGACTTCAAATATTTACCTGTTGGTGTAATGGTACAGCTGCTGCCTTTTAAGGCAGAAGGCTGGAGCCTATCCCAGCTAACTTCGGGCGAGAGGCGGGGTACACCCTGCACTGGTGGCCAGCCAATCCCAGGGCACATATAGACAAACAACCATTCACACTCACATTCATACCTATGGACAATTTGGAGTCGCCAATTAACCTAGCATGTTTTTGGAATGTGGGAGGAAACCGGAGTACCCGGAGAGAGCATGCAAATTCCACACAGAGATGGCCGAGGGTGGAATTGAACACTTGTCTCCGAGCTGTGAGGTTAGCTGCGTTAACCACTGGGTGTGCCGCCCCTAAATTAAATTAAATTAAATTAAATTAAATTAAATTAAATTAAATTAAATTAAATTAAATTAAATTAAATTAAATTAAATTAAATTAAATTGGGAAAGCAGGAAGTGAACAAATGTTACAGTTACTGACTGTAAAAGCAAATTAAATTAAATTAAATTAAATTAAATTAGGAAAGCAGGAAGTGAACAAATGTTACAGTTACTGACTGTAAAATTAAATTAAATTAAATTAAATTAAATTAAATTAAATTAAATTAAATTAAATTAAATTAAATTAAATTAAATTAAATTAAATTAAATTAAATTAAATTAAATTAACGACCACCGTGCAGCCCGCAAATCTGGGTAAGGGTACAAAAATAAAATTCAGCTGCTTTGAAGGTTCTAATGAGGACAGAAGAAGTTCTTCACCACTAGGATGCTGCTGAGAACTGTCCGGCCGTCTACACTGAGTATTCGGGGGAGGGATCAGAAGGGTGACCAAGAACCTCATGGTCACTTCATGGTCGATTTCCAGTCGAAACTTAGAATATCTAACTATTCGACGATTCGATTCAGGAGTCCAATTCGTCGAATCTCACCGTCCAATCATATAAAAATGTCATGTGATCACGATTGTACCACGGATGCTCCTATAGATCGGCCATCTATAAGTATCAGCTGATTTCTGTAAAAAAAACCAAAATCACATGATCGGCATACGCCTATAAATGCCTTTCAATGCTGATCACAAAAAGCCTATGCCTCGCACTATTTCAGCACGCAGCGATCCTTTCATGCGGTGTCGGGGGCAGCGCGGTCCTCCCATTTTCCTTCAAAACAAAAACAACAAAAGACAAAATGTCTCTCGTGTGAAACTTAACTGCCAACACATGCCGCAAAAAAAGTCCTTGAAGGGTAGCACGTTGAAAAGCTTTAATATGGCATTTGTAGAACAAAGGCATGATGGTGAGTTTGTTTTTTTTCGTGGCTCACAGTGTGATCGTCAGTCAAACGCCAGCGAACATTTGCAGGCTAAGCTAATAACACGAACATTCATTCATTCATTTTCTGCCATTTTCCTCACGAGGGTCGCGGAGAAAACCCACGCATGCACGGGGAGGACATGCAAACTCCACACAGAGATGGCCGAGGGTGGAATCGAACCCTGGTCTCCTAGCTGTGAGGTCTGCACGCTAAAGGCTAGACTGCCGTGCCGCCACATTTTTATCACTGATCTTCAAATCATGGAAGAGCTGGAAGATCGAGAAAGCTTTCTGTGCTAGTTATTGCGTGTAGCTGCTCTATAGGAGTCCACAATTCAATACCAAGGGCTGAGAAATGAACATAATAGTCCACTTTAAAAGATATAAATGAGATATAAATAATAAATAATAAAAAATTAAATTAAATTAAATTAAATTAAATTAAATTAAATTAAATTAAATTAAATTAAATTAAATTAAATTAAATTAAATTAAATTAAATTAAATTAAATTATTCATTCATTCATTTTCTACCGCTTTTTCCTCACAAGGAAATGCTGGAGCCTATCCCAGCTGTCTTCAGGCGAGAGGCGGTGTACACCCTGGACTGGTGGCCAGCCAATCACAGGGCACATATAGACAAACAACCATTCACACTCACATTCATACCTATGGACAATTTGGAGTCGCTAATTAACCTAGCATGTTTTTGGAATGTGGGAGGAAACCGGAGTACCCGGAGAAAACCCACGCATGCACGGGGAGAACATGCAAACTCCACACAGAGATGGATGAGGGTGGAATCGAACCCTAGTCCTCCTAGCTGTGAGGTCTGCGCGCCAACCACTAGACCGCCGTGCCGCCCCTAAATAAAATAAAATAAAATAAGATAAAATAAGATAAAGTAAGATAAAATAAGATAAAATAAGATACAAAATTAAATTAAATTAAATTAAATTAAATTAAATTAAATTAAATTAAATTAAATTAAATTAAATTAAATTAAATTAAATTAAATTAAATTAAATTAAATTAAATTAAATTAAGAAAGCAGGAAGTGAACAAATGTAACAGTTAGTGATTGTAAAAGTACCAGATGGAGGGGTAGGATTTAATAAGCTTTGCTTCTTCCTACTCCTTTTGGACATGTGGAACTGTGAACTGATTATGTGATGCATTCAATTGTAATCTGATGCCCGTTCAAATGAAATAAAACCATTACCATTTATCTACATGGGTCGTGGATACATGTGAAAAATAACTGCTAGCCTGGTCTCTCAGTTTTGCTTCTTGACATTGCAGCGTCAGCTAAACACCTATACTCCTCACTCCTTGAAATGTCAGTCCTTTCCCTCCCCTTCCTTCCCTCCCTCCTTCCCTGAAAGCCGTCTGGGGGGAGAGAAGAGCGAACGGAGACGCCACACGAGCCCAGATGGCTGGCAGCTCACCAACTGCAGCCAAAGGTAATCGGAAGCAGATGGGAAACCTTTTGGTGACGAGAGAAGGGGAGCAAGTTTCCTTGTGAAAAAAAAGAGGGGGGGGGGGTGGAAGAAAAAAAAAGAAGAGCAAAGCCCTGGGGAATGGAAGAGAGACAGCAGAGTGCGGGTTGCTGCAGCCAGCTGGGAGAGCCATTCGTCAGTGTTAATTGTTTAAATGGCGTACAAGGTGGGTGGGGGGGGGTAACGGTGTGTTGAAGGACAAACACATACATTAAGGTCATCTATTCTAAGCAGGAAGTGGAGTCAGGGCAAAAACACTGAGTGTTCCTTGTGCTGTTTCTACTTCCTTTATAGAAGTTTGTGGAACAAGTGAAAGTCTTTCTCTTCCCCTCCCGCCCGCCGACTTTCTCCCAGTCATTTCCTGCACAAGCCCAAGTCCTACGTTTCATTACCTCGACTCCCTCTCTCGATTTATGGTGGGGTTATTAAACTTGCAGCTTGATATCAAGTGCTTTTCATTACCTCCGACTCTCAATCTTGTTTGTTTTAGATCTCAAGGGGGAAAGCTAGACCTCCCCAATGCAGACCCCCCTGCCCCCTCCTTTTTTTCTATGGAAAAAAAAACTATGGAATGGATTGAGTAAGGAAATCAAACAATGCACAACGATGAGCCAATTCAAGAAACAATACAAGCAGTTGATGTTTGCTAAATACAAGGATGAAGAGTCTTGAACCAGTCATGATGTGCTATATATATCACTATATTGACACGCTCTATGGTACACATTATGGCATTGGATGCTCATTTAAATTAAATTAAATTAAATTAAATTAAATTAAATTAAATTAAATTAAATTAAATTAAATTAAATTAAATTAAATTAAATTAAATTAAATTAAATTAAATTAAATTAAATTAAATTAAATTAAATTAAATTAAATTAAATTAAATTAAATTATTCATTCATTTTCTACCGCGTTTTCCTCACGAGGGTCGCGGGCATGCTGGAGCCTATCCCAGCTGGGCGGGGTAAAATAAAATAAAATAAAATAAAATAAAATAAAATAAAATAAAATAAAATAAAATAAAATAAAATAAAATAAAATAAAATAAAATAAAATAAAACAAAATAAAAAATTAAATTAAATTAAATTAAATTAAATTAAATTAAATTAAATTAAATTAAATTAAATTAAATTAAATTAAATTAAATTATTCATTCATTTTCTACCGCTTTTTCCTCACAAGGGTTGCGGGCATGCTGGAGCCTATCCCAGCTGTCTTTGGGCGAGAGGCGGGTACACCCTGGACTGGTGGCCAGCCAATCACATATAGACAAACAACCATTCACACTCACATTCATACCTATGGACAATTTGGAGTGGCTAATTAACCTAGCATGTTTTTGGAATGTGGGAGGAAACCGGAGTACCCGGAGAAAACCCCCCCTTTTTTTTTTTTAAGTCAAGCTTCTTAAAAAGATTTGTGGAGACACAACAACATGGATGCACTATTTTCTCCTCAGTGGGTGATAAATCCAGCGTACGGTGTCTTGCTAAAGGTGACGATGTCATCCGTCTTAAAATAAAAAAACGTATGTTTGTCACAAGGCCAAGACGGCACAGACGGCGACTCTTTACTCCAGGTCTTTCCCTCCGATGAAGACATCTGACAAAAGCTCGGAATAACCGTAGCAAGACAGGAAGTTGACGGAACTGAAGACAGGTCACACTTTTCAGAGCGATCGCAATTTGACAAAAAGGGGAGAAGAAAGGGGTCGTTGTTGTAACGAGAGGGGGGAGAAAAGTTAGACCAATTGGGATAATTGGGTGGGAATTTAAGGCTGGGCCAAATTTGCAATGTCATTTTTTTTTTCCACGTTCTTTTTTGCACGTTCTCCCGTGCATGCGTGGGTTTTCTCCGGGTACTCCGGTTTCCTCCCACATTCCAAAAACATGCTAGGTTAATTAGCCACTCCAAATTGTCCATAGGTATGAATGTGAGTGTGAATGGTTGTTTGTCTATATGTGCCCTGTGATTGGCTGGCCACCAGTCCAGGGTGTACCCCGCCTCTCGCACGAAGACAGCTGGAATAGGCTCCAGCCTTCTGCCTTAAAAGGCAGAAGCTGTACCATTACACCAACAGATAAAAATTTGATCTTTTGTTCTTATACTGCTGCAAAAATCCCAACGTGCGTGGTATCACATTACCCCCGCCTCTCGCCCAAAGACAGCTGGGATAGACTCCTGCACCCCCGCGACCCTCGTGAGGATAAGCAGTAGAAAATGAATGAATGAATAACAAATTAATAGAATATTTAAGATACGAAATTAAGAGCTGGGATTGAACCGGTGCCTTCTGCCTTAAAAGGCAGCAGCTGTACCATTACACCGCCCGAAGACAGCTGGGATAGGCTCCAGCACCCCCCGCGACCCTTGTGAGGAAAAAGCGGTAGAATATGAACGAATGAATGAATGAATAAAGCAGTGGTCTTCAAAGTGTGGCCCACGGGCCTTTACAAATTACGCAAGACACACAAAATGAGAAAAAAATAGACCAAAAAAAAGCACAATGTCACAAGAAAAACCTGAAATATTGATACTAATGCATTTCATTGTAGCTTTTTTACAATATGTAAGCATAATATCAAAGTGGAGTGGCACGGCGGTCGGGTGGTTAGCGCGCAGACATCACAGCTAGGAGACCAGGGTTCAATTCCATCCATGCGTGGGTTTTCTCCGGTTACTCCGGTTTCCTCCCACATTCCAAAAACATGCTAGGTTAATTGGCCACTCCAAATTGTCCATAGGTATGAATGTGAGTGTGAATGGTTGTTTGTCTATATGTGCCCTGTGATTGGCTGGTGACAAGTTCAGGGTGTACCCCGCCTCTCGCCCGAAGACAACTGGGGATAGGCTCCAGCACCCCCCGCGACCCTTGTGAGGAAATGATGAATGAATGAATAAAGCAGTGGTCTTCAAAGTGTGGCCCATGGGCCTTTACAAATCACGCAAGACACACAAAATGAGAAAAAAATAGACCAAAAAAAAGCACAACGTCACAAGAAAAACCTGAAATATTGATACTAATGCATTTCATTGTAGCTTTTTTACAATATGTAAGCATAATATCAAAGTGGTACCCCTGATTATTTGATTTTTTTTGTTAGTATGGGGTTTAAACACCCATGAAAAAACTTTTTTTTTTAGGAAGCCGGTGCAACATGTTAAGAGATGAGCTGCACAGTGAAGTTAGGCTTTATTTCAAAAATAAAGCTAACTATGCTATCCTTGTCTTTAACTGCTGCCAGATAGTGTGCAGCTATCTGTAAAAAAAAACAGCTCGCTAATCAAAACCATACGACTGAATCAGAGTCTGTGTGGAGCAAACAGATGCTAAGTGCCCCCCCCCCTTCACACACACACACACACACTTTACTCTGATCAGAGAAGTCCATGAATGTGCTTTTGGTTCGGTTTATTATTGCATTAAAGTGGCGGCGCGGCTTCCTTCTAATAAGACCTTGAGGCTGCGGGATCAAATGGCACATGGGAATGTCGCAGAGCCTTTCAGACAGCATCAGCAGCAATTATTCCCTCATAACTATCTTAAAGCACACATGGAGATCTCCACATAAAAACCCCTTGAACAGGTGATGGGAATAAAATAAAGCAAAGGTGGATTCGTCACAGACTAAACTTTGTGTCCGGAATTAAAGACACGGGGAAAAGAAGGGAAAGGCATTCCTCTCTCTCTCTCTCTCTCTCTCTCTCTCTCTGTCCGTTTTCCCCAAATAAACAGAGCGCAGATGAAAAGTGGGAACGTAAACAGGCCCGAGAAACTCCGACATGAACCCCTTACTCTGAAAATGCGCCTCTTAAATCTGAAATAATATTTGGGAGAGAGCGAGAGAAAGCGCTGACTCGACATGGGATCAAGTCAGTCGGCAGGTTTGCACGTAAAGTTTATTCGCTTATGTACAGTATAATTATGTTATTATTTTGTATAATTTTAATACATTTGTTTGTATACATTTACTCTAAGGTCGCAACAAAATATGCGCCATCATTTCAAATAGCTGACTAAGCTTTTTCTGCAGCGTCCTCTTGTGGACAGCAGTGGCAATTGATTTTCAATTGAATTAAAGCAGTGGTCTTCAAAGTGTGGCCCAGGGGCCTTTATAATGACGCAAGACACACAAAATGAGATAAAAATAAACAAAAAAAAAGAAAACCTGAAATGTTGATACTAATGCATTTAATTGTAGCCTTAGTGGTTAGCGCGCAGACCTCACAGCTATGAAACCAGGGTTCAATTCCACCCTCGGTCATCTCTGTGTGGAGTTTGCATGTTCTCCTCGTGCATGCGTGGGTTTTCTCCGGGTACTCCGGTTTCCTCCCACATTCCAAAAACATGCTAGGCTAATTAGCGACTCCAAATTGTCCATAGGTATGAATGTGAGTGTGAATGGTTGTTTGTCTATATGTGCCCTGGGATTGGCTGGCCACCAGTCCACGGTGTACGCCCGAAAACAGCTGGGATAGGCTCCAGCCGTCTGCCTTAAAAGGCAGCAGCTGTACCATTACACCGTTTGTTCTTATACTGCTGCAAAAATCAGATTACCCCCCGCCTCTCGCCCGAAGACAGCTGGGATAGGCTCCAGCACCCCCCGCGACCCTCGTGAGGATAAGCGGTAGAAAATGAATGAATGAATAACAAATTAATAGAATATTTAAGATAAGAAATTAAGAGCTGGGATTGAACCGGTGCCTTCTGTCTTAGAAGGCAGCAGCTGTACCATTACACCGCATACATTGCACCCCGAGGATAAGCGGTAGAAAATGAATGAATGAATGAATGAATGAATGAATGAATAAAGCAGTGGTCTTCAAAGTGTGGCCCAGGGGCCTTTATAAATCACGCAAGACACGCAAAATGAGAAAAAAATATACCAAAAAAAAAGCACAACGTCACAAGAAAAACCTGAAATATTGATACTAATGCATTTCATTGTAGCTTTTTTACAATATGTAAGCATAATATCAAAGTGGTACCCCACATTATTTGATTTTTTTTTCAGTATGGTGTTTAAACACTCCTGAAAAAACACAAGCATCTCATTCAAACGCAAGAAACCTTAAAATCATTTTAATTAATTAATTAATTAATCTAACAGTGGCTCCTGTATAAAAATGAATTCTAATGCCAAAATAGACAGAATAGATTTCTCTCTAGTGAAAGAAGTTGCTGGTTGCCCCCTTCACATGTGGACCAAATGTCAGCCACATCACCGGTCACACAAACACACACACACACACACTCACACACACACACTAAACTAACTAAACCAACTATCGCCGTATAATTGACTTAAAAGTACTAGCTAGCCAAAATCTCGCGATAATGCACCTTAGCAATATAACTACACCAACAGCAATATCCTACAAGAAGACAGCAATTTTACGCTAAATTCACTTCTAAAGTAACATTTGAGCAGTTTTTTGGTGTCGAGCGGTGCGTGGAGGAGCGTACCCGGGCTTGCTGACCTGAACTCCCGGTGTGAAAGGCACAGGCTTCCGCCCCTGCTGCTCTCTGTGCTCGGTTCCCGGAGCGGAGGACGCAGGCGCCCGGTGGCTGACTGAGGAGACTTGACTCCTTCACTGTCGGCACAGCACCACATTGAGCTTAACTCAAGTGGGCGATAATAACACATAAAAACTTCCGGTTGGGATTTCAAAATAAAACGTTGTCAGGAAGTACAATTTTGAAGCGAATATAACACGTTAAACCAGGGGGTCTCAAACTCAATTTACTTGGGGGGCACTGGAGCTAGGGTCTGGGTGAGACTGGGCCGCATCAGGTTTAAAAAAAAACAAAAAAACAAAAAACGCATTTATTAAAAACAGAAAAATGAATAAACTTTGGTTTCGATTTTCTACAAGAAAAGCTCTGATAAAACATTCCACTGTTCTCAAATATCTTAATTTTTATTTTTCTACACAAAATAAGATGAAAAATAAATAAACAAATCAAAAATAAAGAAAATCAATCAATCAGTAATAAATAAATAAATATAATAATAATAATAATAAAACGGCAAATAATAAAAACTTAAGAAAGCACATATAGTTGGTGGGTAGACAAATGATTTTTTTCATATTAAAATGAACAAAGCATTATTAGAGCCCTGTAGACATGACAAAACACGACTATAGTCACATTTATACTCTTTTTATTTACAACATATTGCGCAACTGTAGGGTCTTGAGACACATGCTAACTCGCAAACTAGAGAGCTAGCGACCTAAACGGTAGCCTTCAAGTTATTTCCTTTAAACTTAAATAAGCCAAAAACTTACCACTTCCACACGGATAGGGAGGATAACTATTAACAGTTATTTAACCTTTAACATGAACATTAATCAAACGTAATAATATTTTCTGGGTACATGATACCATACAGCATCCATATCAAACTTGCGCGGGCCGCACTAACATTAAACTTTCATATCATTCGGGGGCCTCAAACTAGTGTCCTGTGGGCCACATTTGGCCTGCGGGCCGCGTGTTTGAGACCCCTGACCTAAACGGTAGCCTTCAAGTTTTTTCCTTTAAACTTAAAAAAGCCAAAAACTTACCACTTCCACACGGATAGGGAGGATAACTATTAACAGTTATTTAACCTTTAACATGAACATTAATCAAACGTAATAATTTTTTCTGGGTACATGATACCATACAGCATCCATATCAAACTTGCGCGGTGCCGCACTAACATTAAACTTTCATATCAAGGCGGGGGCCTCAAACTAGTGTCCTGCGGGCCACATTTGGCCCGCGGGCTGCGTGTTTGAGACCACTGATGCACACAATGTATCAAAGTGGCCTCCCGCAGCCCTAAATTTCCATATATGCAGCCTTTTATAGACGCGCCCGCCACAGATCAAATTTCCTGTGAGATCAAACAGTGTTATCTCGGCCATTAAACCTGGATTTTTCCTCACATGAGCTGCTAGTTATGGAATCCTTGACTGCTTTCTCGTTGTCTTTGTAAAGGAAGAAGAGCTGTTGCATTTGAACTCGCTGCATTCAACAAGTCACTGTGATGAAGGGGGGGGGGGGGGGGGCGCGAGTGGAAAAAAAGGATTCGACACCCTTTGTGTAATTTTAGGTATCTTCCGTCACTCACTCATTGTTTTATTAGGCTTATCCTGTTCAGGGTCACGGGTCAGCTGGAGCCTATCCCAGCTGGACTCCTCCTGTCTGACTTTTTGTTGGGTATGGTAAACCGTCTCATTCGAGGGCTTAAAACGTCAATATGTTTCGTTGGGTGTGTTGGGTGATGAAACCTGAGGAATGGTGTTAATGTCAAGTTGCATCATCTGCGATATTAGTTATACTCCCATAATTCTATGCCCAGAAATGACATCAACAGACGATAGCTCTTGTTTTCACTGTGAGGACCTTAGACTCGGATGAGATAGTGGCAAAACCCTCAATATGGAGTATACTACCGCTATTGTATGAATATAGTTATTACTACCCATACAACTAAAATCTGAATATGGTGTTTATTGTTTCCAGATCCTGCCCTGATAAGTGAATTTCCGTAAAGTTGAATTCCTTATTTATGAATAAGGATATTTTTGTACTTGGCTGCACGGCGGACAAGTGGTTAGCGAGCAGGCCACACAGCTCGGAGACCCGAGTTCAATTCCACCCTTGGCCATCTCTGTGTGGAGTTTGCATGCGTGGGTTTCCCTCCCACATTCCAAAAACATGCTAGGTTAATTAGCCACTCCAAATTGTCCATAGGTATGAATGTGAGTGTGAATGGTTGTTTGTCTATATGTGCCCTGTGATTGGCTGGCCACCAGTCCAGGGTGTACCCCGCCTCTCGCGCAAAGACAACTGGGTTAGGCTCCAGCACCCCGGACCCTCGTGAGGATAAGCGGTAGAAAATGGATGAATGAATGAATGAGTTCACCTCCTATTTTGTGTGGAAGTGGTAACTTTTTGACTTCTTATTTTGTCTTTCCCCACCCTCGGCCATCTCTGTGTGGAGTTTGCATGTTCTCCCCGTGCATGCGTGGGTTTTCTCCGGGTACTCCGGTTTCCTCCCACATTCCAAAAACATGCTAGGTTAATTAGCCACTCCAAATTGTCCATAGGTATGAATGTGAGTGTGAATGGTTGTTTGTCTATATGTGCTCTACGATTGGCTGGCCACCAGTCCAGGGTGTACCCCGCCTCTCACACGAATACAGCTGGGATAGGCTCCAGCACCCCCACGACCCTCGTGAGGAAAAGCGGTAGAAAATGAACGAATGAATATCGTTTATACTTATGCACCATTTAGTAGACTGTTACCTAACATGCATGTTTTTGGACATGTAGGAGGAAACCTACAAGTCAGGAGATTCTCCTGACTGTGTGGCCAACATGCTAACCATTAGTCCACCTCGCAGCCTATTGCTAAATCTTGAAATCCACTAATACCTAAGTATCAAGTTGGGGTTAAGCTCCATGAGCCTCACAGATGTGGAACATCTGTATCATTTCATACCTGGAAGTCAATTGCTTAGGTTTCACATACATTGAAGCCACTTTATTAGGAATGACGGCCAAAAAGGACATATTGGTCCCTTGGTTTATTATTCTTTGAAGAGCTTCTTCCCTTGTTATTGTGTAGCTTTAGTTTCAGGAGAATTTAGAGCAGGGGGGTCTCAAACTCAATTTACCTGGGGGCCACTGGAAGCAAGGCTGTGTAGACAAATGATTTTTTTCAGATTAAAATGAACAAAGCATTATTAGAGCCCTGTAGACATGACAAAACACGACTATAGTCACATTTATACTCTTTTTATTTACAACATATTGCGCAACTGCAGGGTCTTGAGACACATGCTAACTCGCTAACTAGAGAGCTAGCCACCTAAACGGTAGCCTTCAAGTTATTTCCTTTCAACTTAAATAGCCAAAAACTTACCACTTCCACACGGATAGGGAGGATAACTATTAACAGTTATTTAACCTTTAACATGAACATTAATCAAACGTAATAATATTTTCTGGGTACATGATACCATACAGCATCCATATCAAACTTGCGCGGGCCGCACTAACATTAAACTTTCATATCAAGGCGGGGGCCTCAAACTAGTGTCCTGCGGGCCACATTTGGCCCGCGGGCCGCGTGTTTGAGACCCCTGACCTAAACGGTAGCCTTCAAGTTTTTTCCTTTAAACTTAAAAAAGCCCAAAACTTACCACTTCCACACGGATAGGGAGGATAACTATTAACAGTTATTTAACCTTTAACATGAACATGAATCAAACGTAATAATATTTTCTGGGTACATGATACCATACAGCATCCATATCAAACATATCAAACTTTCATATCAAGGCGGGGGCCTTCATATGATGAACTCGGAATCAATAAATACAACAAAGGGAACTACCACTATATATATAGTATTTATTAGAATAAAAACCAAAGGTGACAGAATGACACATGACCGAAACCGTAGAGGAAGACAAAAATAATAATAATTAAAAAGGGGACAGCATGAAGAATCCTTTAGAGGAAAATAAACTTAAATGCTTATTTATACCCGTATAATCAGATGTATAGCTGATGGTGAAGTTGGTACCTTGCAAAAACCTTCCTAATTTGGATGGTAAACTGTATTTTTTCTTAAGAAAACACTTTTATAAACAAGTGTGTACAACCTTCCATCTTCCAAACCAAGTCCCCCAAGTCAAATGTTTATGTACTGGGCTACTGCCACCATGTGGCCTAATCAGGTAACAATGGCTTTTCTCAGCCGTGACAATAGTTCAGTCACTAACTACTGTTTTGATCAGGAAATGTGCAAAATCAGCCATTTTTACTTCTGAAAATATTTTAGAAATAATAAATAATAAATTAAAAATATATAATAAATATAAATAAATTACGACTTTTTTCTCATAAATTTACAATTTTTTTCTCATGAATTTACAACCTTATTCCTGTAAAATTATGACTTTTTCCCATACATTTACAACGTTTTGCGACATTTTTACTTCAGAAAATATTCAGAACAACTGGAATCATAGAGGGAATTTTTTCAAATATTTCTAAATATTTATCATAGTTTTTTGTGACTCCTTCTGCACATGATTGCTATCTGTCTGTTTAAAGAAACAGAAAAGGGAACATAACACAACAACTTCATTCTTGTAAAATTATGACTTTTTTTCTCATAAATTAAATTTTTTTTTCTCATGAACTTACAACCTTATTCCTGTAAAATTACGACTTTTTTCTCATTAATTTACAAATTTTTTCTCATTAACTTACAAGCTTATTCCTGTAAAATTCCAACTTTTTTCTCATAAATTTAAAATTTTTTTGTCTTGAACTTACAACCTTATTCCTGTAAAATTACGACTTTTTCCCATACATTTACAACGTTTTGCGACATTTTTACTTCAGAAAATATTCAGAACAATTGGAATCATAGAGGGAATTTTTTCAAATATTTCTAAATATTTATCATAGTTTTTTGCGACTCTTTCTGCACATGACTGCTATCTGTCTGTTTTAAAGAAACAAAAAAAGGAACATAACACAACAACTTTATTTTTGTTAAACTTTTTTCTCATAAATTCACAACATTTTTTTCGTAAATGCACAACTTTATTCTTGTAAAATTATGACTTTTTTTCTCATAAATTTACAATTTGTTTCTCATGAACTTACAACCTTATTCCTGTAAAATTACGACTTTTTTCTCATGAATTTACAATTTTTTTCTCATGAACTTACAACTTTATTCCTGTAAAATTATGACTTTTTTCTCATAAATTTACATTTTTTTTGTCATGAACTTACAACCTTATTCCTGTAAAATTACAACTTTTTCTCATAAATTTACATTTTTTTCTCATGAACTTACAACCTTATTCCTGTAAAATTACGACTTTTTTCTCATAAATTTACATTTTTTTTGTCATGAACTTACAACCTTATTCCTGTAAAATTACAACTTTTTCCCATACATTTACAACGTTTTGTGACATTTTTACTTCAGAAAATATTCAAAACAATTGGAATCAGAGGGAATTTTTTCAAATATTTCTAAATATTTATCATAGTTTTTTGCGACTCTTTCTGCACATGACTGCTATCTGTCTGTTTTATAGAAACTAAAAAAGGAACATAACACAACAACTTTATTCTTGTTAAATTATGACTTTTTTCTCATAAATTCACAACATTTTTCTCGTAAATGTACAACTTCATTCTTGTAAAATTATGACTTTTTTTCTCATGAATTTACAAATGTTTTCTCATGAACTTACAACCTTATTCCTGTAAAATTACGACTTTTTCTTATACATTTACAACATTCTGCGACATTTTTACTTCAGAAAATATTCAGAACAATTGGAATCATAAAAAAAAATAAATGAATCAAAAAAAAAGGCACAAAAACTTTAAAAACTTGACATGGGGACAAAACGTCAAAGAAACCCGGGGCAGTCGTTTAGTTAGCGCTATGCTAACTAAACTGGTTTGATGGAGACTCAAAATATTCCAACCACTAATAATCCCAGATAAATATCTGATTAATTAATCCCACAATAAATGAAAATAAACTTTATAATTTTTGCCATTTTGTTTTCCTAAACCCTAACCTCCAAGCAGGAAGAGATTTCAGCCCCTGGCATGTTTGTTCCACAGAACAACGGCATGAACGGAGTGAGCCCTTTTGTCAGTCATACTGTGGGGGAGGAGTTGGGGGGGGCGCCGCTAGCGTAGAGACACACAGAAGCAGCAGAAGAGTGCAGCCTCATGAGGAGCAATACAAGGTCGTGTGTGTTGTCTCGTCTCTCCTGACAACACTGTTGTCATGCGAGATGCTTAAGAGGCTGAAGTCATCGCAGCAGACACAAAGCATTATGGAAAATCTCGAAAAGGGTTTTTTTGTTTCATTTTGTTTCACCTCGTATCGGTACATATTTGTATCATTCTCAGGTATAATGTTGACTGTTAAGTTGCTGTGTGATGAGTTTAGTGTTATTTGTAAGTTTGCTGATTTTTCCTTAAAATGTAAGTTGAATTGAGAGTGTAGCTCTGTGTACCTGTTCCTCCATTGACAGATTGTATTTTCAATCCTTCAAACCTTAAATTTTTTAAATTGCATTTAGTTATTGCACAGGCAACCACCTGGGAATTTTTCTACAGACCGAAGTCCTCGTAAAAATAGTCTAGTCTTGGTGCGTCTGTAGGTTCCACGTCATTCGACTCTGCACCTGACACGGCTCACATCAGCAGTTGCATCTCGTCCCAGAAGCAACGACCTTGGTCTACTTTGAAACGTGAGTAAGCTTCATCACTCGACACATTTTTCTCGGCAACTTTTATCAAGTTTTATCACGTGAATCGCAATAAATATGTAATCCAGTTATGCTATGTTAGGCATTATATTTTGTCATCGTACGGCATGGCAATTTACAATTGCATATTACATTATTATTGTTGTTATTATTCTTAGAATACAATATTACATTAATTTAATTAATACAGCAATTTATTAAGCAATACATTAAATTCAGGGATTTTTATTTATAAACAGAAATAAATTTGAAAAATTTTTGTAATTATATTTATTCTCAAAATATTTGCTTTAGTTGTCCTTATATAAGCTCTATATTTATTCCTATTGAATCTCTCCATTTACATTGTTGCTTTTATTTTCATACTTATTTGAAACATTTTCATCTTTTTATTTTCCTTAAAGTAACACAAGTAATGTGCCGTCATTTATAAACTGTAAATTGCTAAATGTTGATATCTTCTTTATTTTTTTTTTTTTTTATGTTGAATTGTGCAAATGTGACCATGTGACGTTCCATAGCTTATGAAGCCTTACTGAAGTCAATAAACTAGCGTACATGATAATATTACAAATATTCTTAGTTGTGAAATACTGTATGTGCCGATATATGCAAATTAAACCTCTAATATATTTAATAGTGTTGAGATCATCAGAAAAGCAGCCGTTTTCAGGTTTTAAGGTCAAATGCCGACATCGTCATTGAGCTGTGTGTAAAACCCAACCTAAGTCAAATGTTTTTGTATTATTCTATTTATTTTTAAGGTGTTAGTATTATTATTATTATTATTATTATTATGAGAAAATTGACTCTATTTATCTGTAATTTATTTTAAATGTGTTGAAATATTTAGTTTACATTTATGTTCCTCAAAATTGTATAAACAGGGAAAAAAAAACAGGAAAAAAATCAAATAAGGTTTAGTAAAACGATGACCTTTGACTTTTGAAGACGAGGCCGACATGTGGTTGTCAGAGATATCTTTTTTTTTTTTTTTTTTCCATTGACGCGTTTCATGCTAAAGGATTTGCAGGTGTTCTAATGTCACGGTTCCTTCATTGTCGATGCAGTAAGGGAACACAATAAAAAAAACATAAAACTGCTGAGCTTATTTGTAGCTTTAATGGTTTTATGGTTTCATAAATTAAGCATTAAAAAAAAACGCAAACGCCGACACGATGGAAAATAACACGACTGTAGTCAATAACGAGCTTTTTATTGCAAACGATAATGACTACTCTTCGGCCGTAATCACACCCCCAACCCTGGTGCATTCATGGCCCATTAAATATTAACACTGGACAGATTTAATTGATCTCGTTCATTTGTTTTCAATAATGAATCAAATCCAGTCACTGTTTAACAAGCTAAAACCTCACTAAAATAACATTTTTATTAAACTTATCTTAACTTTTGCTAATAATTCATGGAAGAAATCAAGCAATAAAAAATGTAAAGGCTTAAGTCAGGCTTATTAATAAAAAAGACCAATATTTAGATTTTACTTTTAACAAAAAAGGGAGTCAGAATAAAAATCAATAAAATCAATCAATCAATAAAAAAAATGTAGTAATAAAATAAATATATTAAAAACAATATTTTTAAATTAAATAAATAATCTGTAAATAAGATTTAAATAAAGTGCAAATAACACAATAGCCTCATACTCACCAAATTGATTTTTATTAATTAATTTATTAATCGCTACGACGCCCGGGGTTTGTTCCTATCTCTGCCGCATTTGAAAAAAAAAACAGCATTTTTGTCACTAGATAATTATTATTTTTTTTGTATCTTTTTTTGGTAAATTATCTAAATTAATATTACGTTTCTTAATATGAATTGATACAGTTCATTTAGTTATTAGTTCATTTTTGGAAAATTCGGTTGAAGAAATAGTTAGAATATTATGGGAATAAAGTTGTTGGAATTTTTTTTAAAAAGCCAAACAGCTCAACATTCGATTCGGTCATATCACTTCCTACTTTGGTACAGGACAAAAATTAAATTAAATTAAATTAAATTAAATTAAATTAAATTAAATTAAATTAAATTAAATTAAATTAAATTAAATTAAATTAAATTAAATTAAATTAAATTAAATTAAATTAAATTAAATTAAATTAAATTAAATTAAATTAATATTACCATTTCTTAATATGGATTGATACAGTTAATTTAGTTATTATTTAATTTTTGGAAAATTTGGTTGATTAAATTCGGTAAATTAAATTATGAAAGCAGGAAGTGAACAAATGTAACAGTTACTGATTGTAAAAGTACCAGATGGAGGGGTAGGATTTAATAAGCTTTGCTTCTTCCTACTCCTTTTGGACATGTGGAACTGGGAACTGATTATGTGATGCATTCAATTGTCATCTGATGCATGTTCAAATGAAATAAAACCATTACCATTACCATTACCAAATAAATGAAGGCTTTTTAATACATTAGGTTCATTTTTGCTAGCAATCGTTTCCCATAAATCCCAAACATATGAACCATGTTGATTTAAAGTTCAACATATGATAAATTTGTGGTCGAAGTTGCGGTTTTGGCTTCTTCTTCTTCTTCTTCTTTGTCCACGTCGTGGCTTCTGAAGACGTTTGTTGTGGTAAAACAGTTCAGGTCACAGTGGATCCTTTCTGCTTTGTGGCCACTTTGTAGTTTTCTCAGGTTTGTCCGATGCGAGTGTGGGCAGACGTTCATGCAGGTTGCCAGGAAAAGCATCGTCATTTCCTTAAATGTAGACATAAATATTATGTTGATTTAAAAAAAAAAAAAAAAAGGAAATGGAAAGTGACGCAAATAGGTTTCTTATAATCTATTTTTATGGAATGAAGTATTTTGTACATATATCCACTGCTTGTTATATTGGAATATTCATATATTTGCAGTGCTTTACAGTCTGTGCAGAACAACTTTTATTGCTGTAACATTTGGAGAATTATTGGAGAATTATTCATAACCCAAAAAGCACCTGCTCAACTGAAGAATGACATGTTGGAGAAAGGAGGCTGTGAGAGCAGGCCGCAACTTCCTGTTGTGGCTTTTGTCACCAGTTAGTTGCAGTCATGTGACATGTGGGTGTTTTTTTTTTCTTTTTGCAACACTGACGTTTCTGGGAAAAGATCTTCAAAATTATGTATTTCACGTCATGTTTATTGAACAGATTATGGATATATTTCATTATCTCAATTAATTGGGCTCGAGCACTGACAGTGCGAAAGCCCTATTGTAATCGTAATGTTTGTTATTATTATTATTATTATTTTTCTCCCAAAATGATCGTGATTTTGAGGCCCTTAACATGCCTGAAAACTCACCAAATTTGGCGAGCGCATCAGGTCTGGCAAAAAATTTGATATTTTATGGGTTTCAAATATAATGTTCCAAAATTGACTCTCTAGCGCCACCTTGAAATAAAAAAGAAATTAGCCCCCGCCACCAGTTTGACCGATCGTCACGAAACTTGGTGGATACGTCTATCATGACAGGACGCACCAAAAAGTCTCAAGAACCCATATTGCAAAACCAACAGGAAGTCGGCCATTTTTGATGGCGTCGGCCATTTTCGGGCCAGAAATGATGTATTTCACGTCATGTTTATTGAACAGATTATGGATATATTTCATTATCTCAATTAATTAGGGCTCGAGCACTGACAGTGCGAAAGCCCTATTGTAATCGTAATGTTTGTTATTATTATTATTATTTTTCTCCCAAAATGATCGCGACTTTGAGGGCCTTAACATGCCCGAAAACTCACCAAATTTGGCGAGTGCATCAGGTCTGGCAAAAAATTTGATATGTTATGGGTTTCAATTATAATGTTCCAAAATTGACTCTCTAGCGCCACCTTGAAATTAAAAAAAAAATTAGCCCCCGCCACCAGTTTGACCGATCGTCACGAAACGTGGTGGATACGTCTATCATGACAGGACGCACCAAAAAGTCTCAAGAACCCATATTGCAAAACCAACAGGAAGTCAGCCATTTTTGATGGCGTCGGCAATTTTCGGGCCAGAAGTAAGGCGCCACAAGTACCTTCCGCGCGGTCCGATTGTCGCAAATTTTTTAATGGAGGTTTGGGGCGTCAGACAGGGACGTGACCGCATACTTGCCTTGTCATCGGCGTCGCCCCCTCCTGGTAGAAAATTGTAAGTCTTGTAACTCCCTTACGACTTATTCGATCACCCCGTTTTTTTTGTACGACGTGTCCGCGTGCTCGAGCCCGCTCATCACTGCTTGCAGTTTTAATTATTTCTGTTTCTCTTAACCCTATTTTCCAAGTTTCTCCAAAACCCATCTGAGATCTCTGAGATTCCACCATGTCCACCGACCCAGCAGCAGATCTCCCTTTCTTTTACGGCAGCATCAGTCGCTATGACGCTGAGAAGTATTTAAAACTGGCCGGGATGGCGGACGGCCTTTTCTTGCTGCGTCAGTGTCTCCGAAGTCTGGGTGGATATGTCCTCTCTGTGGTGTGTGACCTGGAGTTCCACCATTACTCCATTGAGAAACAGCTGAATGACACGTACTGCATCGCAGGAGGTAAACCCCACTGTGGGCCCGCCGAGCTTTGTGAGTTTTACAGCAAGGACCCCGACGGGCTGGTGTGTGCCCTGAAGAAACCTTGCTTACGCTCCTCGGATACCACCATCAAAACCGGTGTGTTTGACAGCCTGAAGGAGAACATGTTGAAGGAGTATGTGAAGCAGACATGGGGACTTGAGGTGGGTGGAGGACTCACACTTCAACTAGCAACACTGCCTCACTCGTTAGACCATCATTTATGTTTATGTGGATGTAGTTTTCCATCCGTGCATTTTCTATGCCACTTATCCTCACGAGGGTCACGGAGGTGCTGGAGCCTATCCCAGCTGTCTTCAGGCGAGAGGCGGGGTGCACCCTGGACCGGTCGCCAGCCAATCACAGGGCACATATAGACAAACAACCATTCACACTCACATTCATACCTATGGACAATTTGGAGTGGCTAATTAACCTAGCATGTTTTTGGAATGTGGGAGGAAACCGGAGTACCCGGAGAAAACCCACGCATGCACGGGGAGAACATGCAAACTCCACACAGAGATGGCCGAGGGTGGGGAAAGACAAAATAAGAAGCCAAAAAGTTACCACTTCCACACAAAATAGGAGAACTCATTCATTCATTCATCCATTTTCTACTGCTTATCCTCACGAGGGTCGCGGGGGTGCTGGAGCCTACATTCAAGTGACGGGGAGAACATGCAAACTCCACACAAAGACGGCCGAGTGTGGAATCGAACTCTCGTCTCCTAGCTGTGTGGCCTGCGCACTAACCACTCGTTTACCTTGCAACCTGCTGAGATTTCTTCATTCATTCTCTCTCTACCGCTTTTTCCTCATGAGGGTCACAGAGGTGCTGGAGCCTATCCCAGCTGTCTTCGGGCGAGAGGCGGGGTACACCCTGGACTGGTGGCCAGCCAATCACAGGGCACATATAGACAAACAACCATTCACACTCACATTCAAGTGACGGGGAAAACATGCAAACTCCACACAAAGATGTACCGAGGGTGGAAAGCACGCAGACCTCACAGCTCGGAGACCAGGGTTCGATTCCACCCTGTGTCATCTCTGTGTGGAGTTTGCATGTTCTCCCCGTGCATGCGTGGGTTTTCTCCGGGTACTCCGGTTTCCTCCCACATTCCAAAAACATGCTAGGTTAATTGGTGACTCCAAATTGTCCATAGGTATGAATGTGAGTGTGAATGGTTGTTTGTCTATATGTGCCCTGTGATTGGCTGGCCACCAGTCCAGGGTGTACCCTGCCTCTCGCCTGAAGACAGCTGGGATAGGCTCCAGCACCCCTGCGACCCTTGTGAGGATAAGCGGTAGAAAATGAATGAATGAATGAATGAATTAGTTCTCCTCCTAATTTGTGTGGAAGTGGTAACTTTTTGGCTTCTTATTTTGTCTTTCCCCACACTCAGCCATTTCTGTGTGGAGTTTGCATGTTCTCCCCGTGCATGCGTGGGTTTTCTCCGGGTACTCCGGTTTCCTCCCACATTCCAAAAACATGCTAGGTTAATTGGCGACTCCAAATTGTCCATAGGTATGAATGTGAGTGTGAATGGTTGTTTGTCTATATGTGCCCTGTGGTTGGCTGGCCCCCAGTCCTCTGGGATAGGCTGCAGCCTTTTCTGTGAGGAATAAATGAATAAATGAATGAACGAATGTTTGCATGGCATCAGATTATATCTGACTATTTTGTTGACTCAAGCGCGCCACATTAGCACCACAACTCATTCCCGGCTACAGTTTCCACGTTAAAGGTTTTAAAAAAAAAGGAATTTAGAAATTCCTTATGGGCCGTACTAAAAAGCTTGGCGGGCCTGATGTGGCCCGTGGGCCACAGTTTGCTCACCACTGATCTAGACGCTTCATTGAGTGACGGCTTTCCACATAACGACACAGTCCGGGGGTCACTAGCAGGTGGGGTGGCTAGCATATACACACACCGCTAAACAGTGGAGCTTCCTGAGGAGCAATGCAAGGTAACGTAGTAGAAGTTCGGAGATTGTTGGATTGTGTTTCTTTCCATGAGTTAAATTCCGTTTCATCCCAAAGATGGGAACGTTTCCATGGCGTGTCATCCTGAAGTCATGTACTTTGTTTTTAACCCTAAAGGGAGAAGCCATGAAGCAGGCCATCATCAGCCAAGCTCCTCAACTGGAAAAGCTCATCGCCACCACGGCCCACGAGAAGATGCTTTGGTATCACGGTAAAATCCCACGACAGGAAAGCGAGAGACTACTTTACTGTGGAACGCAACCAGACGGCAAGTTTCTGTAAGTGGTTAGACGTGATGGTTCTTATGAAGGTTCTCATGGTTCCTTTAAAGCAACCATATGTTCATTTGTTGTTGTTGTTTGCAGGATTAGAGAGAAAGAGGAACCTGGTACTTTTGCGCTTTCTGTCATGTATGGAAAGTCCGTGTATCACTATCAAATACTCCAAGGCAAATCGGGAAAATATTCAGTACCAGAGGGAACAAAGTTCGACACAATATGGCAGGTGAATCCCTTTAAGAGGCATTTTTCATTCATACCCTGAATGACTTCTTATGTAACTTATCACCTCTTCTAAGCCAAAACATCACTTTTTTTTCCTTTTGCCAGTTGGTAGAGTACCTGAAGCTAAAGCCTGACGGCCTGGTCACATGTCTTGGAGATCCGTGCATCAGCAGAGCCACTGGAAGTACTCCATCCCTTTATTTTCTATCACGTATTATGATATCGGTAGTAAAAAGACAGCACTCAGTGCTTGATGAGGGCGGCACGGTGGTCTAGTGGTTAGCGCGCAGACCTCACAGCTAGGAGACCTGGGTTCAATTCCACCCTCGGCCATCTCTGTGTGGAGTTTGCATGTTCTCCCCGTGCATGTGTGGGTTTTCTCCGGGTACTCCAGTTTCCTCCCACATTCCAAAAACATGCTAGGTTAATTAGCCACTCCAAATTGTCCATAGGTATGAATGTGAGTGTGAATGGTTGTTTGTCTATATGTGCCCTGGGATTGGCTGGCCACCAGTCCAGGGTGTACCCCGCCTCTCTGGGATAGGCTCCAGCACCAAGGACCCTCGTGAGGATAAGTGGTAGAAAATGGATGAATGAATGAATGAGTTCTCCTCCTATTTTGTGTGGAAGTGGTAACTTTTTGGCTTCTTATTTTGTCTTTCCCCACCCATGGCCATCTCTGTGTGGAGTTTGCATGTTCTCCCCGTGCATGCGTGGGTTTTCTCCGGTTTCCTCCCACATTCCAAAAACATGCTAGGTTAATTAGCGACTCCAAATTGTCCATAGGTATGAATGTGAGTGTGAATGGTTGTTTGTCTATATGTGCCCTGTGATTGGCTGGCCACCAGTTCAGGGTGTACCCCGCCTCTCGCCTGAAGACAGCTGGAATAGGCTCCAGCACCCCGGACCCTCGTGAGGATAAGCGGTAGAAAATGGATGAATGAATGAATGAGTTCTCCTCCTATTTTGTGTGGAAGTGGTAATTTTATGGCTTCTTATTTTGTCTTTCCCCACCCTCGGCCATCTCTGTGTGGAGTTTGCATGTTCTCCCCGTGCATGCGTGGGTTTTCTCCGGGTACTCCGGTTTCCTCCCACATTCCAAAAACATGCTAGGTTAATTAGCCACTCCAAATTGTCCATAGGTATGAATGTGAGTGTGAATGGTTGTTTGTCTATATGTGCCCTGTGATTGGCTGGCCACCAGTCCAGGGTGTACCCCGCCTCTCGCCCAAAGACAGCTGGGATAGGCTCCAGCACCCCGGCGACCCTCGTGAGGATAAGCGGTAGAAAATGAATGAATGAATGATCTTTTAGTTTTTTGATTACTTTTTATTTTACTAGTCTGTGCAGCACTTTAGAAACTCTGTTTATAAAATGTGCTGTATAAATAAAATGGATTGGATTAGATACATTATAAAAAATACAAAAATATCACCGTGGCCATACGCATTCTCTGATATTTCCCGTCTAATTTGATCTCATTTCCATGCCTTTTTTCCCCAATTTTTATTCATGAAATATCTTTTCAGAAATACCCAGTCTTCCAGCAACTGTAAGTCTTTATTTTTTTTAACTGCATTTTATTTTTAATTGATGGAGTTGACAGTCTAGTTGAAATAGCAATGTCACTCTTGCAGAGGAGAACTGGCCCAAATAGCTACACACCGCCACCTCAAGGTCAGTTGCATACATTACACCTGAAAAAGGCCTGAAATAGTAAAGCAGGGTTGCCAATCAATATACTATATGAAGAGCTTGCAACCAAAAGGCGCTAAATCCAATGTTCACTAAGTTGCATGTTTTTCATGAGTTTAATAGACCTCTGTCATGTGTATCCAAATCACATATTTTGGTCTTGAAATCATTTTTAAAAATATGAAAAAAAGTGATGTTACAGTTACTGTATTCACGTTTTTTATGTGTTTTATGCTCAGTAGCTGCAAATGTGACATCGATTGCGGCCTCGGATGTACCTGGAGATAACGTTCTTCCGATGGATTGCATTGGCTTCAATCCGTATCATGACCCCAACGATATTAAGAAGTTTAACATTCGGAGGGATCAGCTCCTCATCGATGAACTGGAGCTTGGCTCCGGGAATTTCGGCTGCGTCAAGAAAGGAGTCCTCAAAGCTGACAAGTGAGACAACTTCTTACTCAGCAGGGATAAAGTTCCTTTAATGCTGGAATGTTTCTGTTTTCCCGGTCAGCGGTCAGATGGACGTCGCCATTAAAGTGCTGAAGAATGACAATGAGAAGATGGTGAAGGCGGAGATGATGAGGGAGGCGGAGATCATGCACCAGCTGAGTCATCCTTTCATTGTTCGGATGCTGGGGTTGTGCAACGCTGAGAGTTTGATGTTAGTGATGGAGATGGCTTCCGCCGGACCTCTCAACAAGTTTCTCTCCTCCAGGAAGTATGATTGCGTTCATAAAAGGAGATACATTTTTTCAGAAATGAGGTTAAAAAAAAAAAGAGTTGTTTTATTTGTTTCTCAGAGTCACGGTAACCGTGGAGAGCATCGTCAACATGATGCATCAGGTGTCCATGGGAATGAAATACCTGGAGGAGAAGAACTTTGTGCATCGGGATTTAGCAGCTCGCAATGTCCTGCTGGTGAACGAAAAGTTTGCGAAAATCAGCGATTTTGGATTATCCAAGGCCCTGGGAGCGGATGACAACTACTACAAGGTACAGAGGTCCAAACTAGAGCTATGTTGGTGTTGTTTTGAGACATTCCCCCCCCCCCCCCCCCCCCCCAGTGTAATTGGTTCCAAGCTCAATTTCAGCAAAGTAGGATTCGATATCAATAAAGTGACTATTTCCATAGTTAATGCTGTTTTTAACATTATTAGAGCTCCGTAGACATGACATAACACCCCTACAGTCACTTTTATTACAAACATATGCAGATAAAGGGCGGCATGGCGGTCTAGTGGTTAGCGCGCAGACCTCACAGCTAGGAGACCAGGGTTCAATTCCACCCTCGGCCATCTCTGTGTGGAGTTTGCATGTTCTCCCCGTGTTTTCTCCGGGTACTCCGGTTTCCTCCCACATTCCAAAAACATGCTAGGCTAATTCTAATTAGCGACTCCAAATTGTCCATAGGTATGAATGTGAGTGTGAATGGTTGTTTGTCTATATGTGCCCTGTGATTGGCTGGCCACCAGTCCAGGGTGTACCCCGCCTCTTGCCTGAAGACAGCTGGGATAGGCTCCAGCACCCCCCGCGACCCTCGTGAGGAAAAGCGGTAGAAAATGAATGAATGAATGAATGAATGAATATGCAGATAAAGGCCTTGCAAAAACATGACAATTCATATCACGACAACAAAAACATAAATTTTCATTTTTTACTTACTGTCATCATGTCATAAAAAAGTTGTGCTATTGTGAAAATAAAGTCAAACTATTATGTGAAGAAAGTCATAACTAAGAGGAAAAAACTGAAGAACTAAAAAAAAAATGCTGCAATTTTAGGAGGTCCAAATATTAAGAGCAAAAGGCGTATTCTAAAACAATTTTTTATAATAAACATTCAAAATTATGAAGACAAATAATGCATTTTTAAGTTGGGTTGTTAGAAAACCAGTTTATGACTTTCTAAATGCAGTTTTTAACATTATTAGAGCTCCGTAGACATGACATAACACCCCTATAGTCACTTTTATTACAAAAATATGCAGATAAATGCCTTGCAAAGCCGATCACAAAAACATGACAATTCATATCACGACAACAAAAACGTATATTTTCATTTTTTACATTTTTTAAAGTTAGCCTCTCTAATTTACTTATTTTAAACTTCAGTGTTTCAAATGGAGTTGGGAAGAAGGACAAAGTAAGAAGCTTTTTTTTTACCGCTTTTTTATTTACCACAATTTACCACTTCCACATTGGATAGGAGGAGAACTTTTTTTCACTCTATCATGTCGGACATGCCATGGCTGATTAATAATAATTGGTAATTAATCATTAATTTTTGAAGGTTTAGAGTGAGGAAACAGTTCAAATAGCAATGAAACGAGGGATGGCTTTATAGTCAACAAAAAATAAACTTTTGCATTTATTCCCACTCAAATATTGAATATTTTTCCTTGTTCATAGAAGGCCCGCCTCACAGGTGCGGCATATCAAGATGCTGATTGGCCAGCATGATTATTACATAGGTGTGCCACAGGTTGGCCACAATAAAAGGTCACTCTATAATATGCAGTTTAACTATGAGGCCCATTGCCGTACCATTCATCCAAAAGAGTCAGTCATCATGTTGCAGCGTGATCTTGCAAGGCCCCGTCTTGCAAGGCTCCGTACACAATTCCTGCAAGCTAAAAACATGCCAGTTCTCATGCGATATTTGAGGCAAACCACTTTTTATTATTATTATTAACTTTGACATATGAACCCCAATACAGGCTCGTTCTGCAGGACCATGGCCGCTGAAGTGGTACGCTCCGGAATGTATAAACTTCCGCAAATTCTCCAGTAAAAGTGACGTGTGGAGTTACGGGGTCACGATGTGGGAAGCCTTCTCATATGGGGGGAAACCTTACAAGGTACCGTGCACGGAGCTACGGATATTCACAATATTCGCGATCGAAGTCTCAGAGTTCACGTTCAGGTTGTTTTGTCTTCAACCTTGTCTAGAAAATGAAACAGATGGAGGTGACGAGTTTCATCGAAAGTGGGAAGCGCTTGGCGTGTCCCGCTAAGTGTCCACAACAAATGTATGCAGTCATGCAAGAATGCTGGATATACAAGTAAGAACATTATTGTAATTCATCAGGGAGGTCCAAAGTGTTTTTTTGTATTGGTCCACAGCGCATTCTAAAAATAGAATTTAACAAGAACATATAAAACAGCAAAAAAAAAATTTAAAACTAGCAGTGATTTTACAAGAATTACATCATTTTGGTAGCATAAAAGTAAAATATTATAGATAAAAATACATAATATTAGAAACAAACAAAGCAAACATTAAGTTGTCATTTTTGGTTGCAAAAAAGTTGTGCTATGGTGAAATAAAGTCAAAATATTATGTGAAGAAAGTCATAACCAAAAAGAAAAAAAAGAAAACTGAAGAAATGAAAAAACTGCTGTAATTTTAGTAAAATAAAGTCAAAATATTAAGAGCAAAAAGGTGTATTCTAAAAGATTTTTTTATTAATAAACATGCAAAAATTAAATAAATGCTGACTTACATGACTTATATTTTCATTTTTTACTTGTATGTCATAATGACTTATATTTTCATTAATATTTAAACTTTTGTCACTAAAAGTACATTATTTGTCATAATTTAGCATAATTTTGACTTTATTATCCTAAAATTACAGCAGTTTTTTTTTTATTTTGGTAGCATAAAAGTGAAATATTTCCTGTTAATTGAAATGACATTATTTGTCCTCATAATTTGGCAAGTTTATTATGCAAAAAATATTTTTTGAATACGCCCTTTTTCTCGTAATATTATGACTTTATTCTCCTAAAATTACAGCCGTTTTTTTTATTTTAGTAGCATAAAAGTGAAATATTTTAGAAAAAATAAATTTTATATGCCATAACATTATGAGAAACAAAGAAAACAAATATTAAATTGTCATTTGGGGAAAATTAGGTTACAAAAAAGTTGTGCTGTTATGAAAGTAAAGTCAAAATATTTTGAGAATAAAGTCATAACTGTGAGAAAAGAAAATAAAGCTGACATAGTTGGGAGAAAACTGAAGAAATAAAAAAAAACATCTGTAATTTTAGGAGAATGAAGTCAAAATATTATAGAAAAAAATACATTTTAATTTTATAATATTATGAGAAACAAACAAAGCAAACATTAAGTTGTAATTTTTGGTTACAAAATTTGGTTGCAAAAAAGTTGTGCTCTTAAAAAATAAAGTCAAAATATTATGTGAAGAAAGTCATAACTAAGAAGAAAAAAAAACTGAAGAAATGAAAAATTTTAGGAGAATAAAGTCTAAATATTAAGAGCAAAAAGGCGTATTCTAAAACATTTTTTATAATAAACATGCAAAATTATGAAGACAAATCATACAATTTTAGTAGCATAGAGTCGAAATATTAATCATTCTAATTTATATGACTTGTATTTTCATTTTTTACTTGGATGTCATAATGACTTATATTTTCATTAATATTTAAACTCTTTGCCGTTATTATATAAAACAATAAGTTGTAATTTTTGGTTGCAAAATTTGGTTGCAAAAAAGTTGTGCTATTGTGAAAATAAAGTCAAAATATTATGTGAAGAAAGTCATAACTAAGAAGGAAAAAAGAAAACTGAAAAAATGAAAAAAACTGCTGTAATTTTAGGGGAATAAAGTCAAAATATTAAGAGCAAAAAGGTGTTATTAAGTTAGGTTGTTAGAAAACTAGTTTAGGGAAAAAGTTATCATATTTTGGAATAAAATCATAATATTACAAAAATAAAATTAACAAATATTTTTTAATAAAGAAGTTGAAATATTTGGCAAACTTGAAAAAAAGAAGAAGAAATGGAGGGGGGTGGGGGCTGGAAGAGCAAAGACCAAAGTTCTCTCAGTGGCCCTCGGTGGAAAAAGTTTGGACACCCCTGTCATGCACGTTCAAATCCTTTCCCATGCTTTAAACGCTTCGGCCTCTTCTCTCCAGACATGAGGACCGTCCCAACTTCAAGAAGGTGGAGGAGTCCGTGAGATCTTACCATTATTCCATATCAAACAAGGTTAAAACAGAGGATTCTGCCACTGCCCTTGAGCCTAACAAATAGACAGACGAACAAGGCACATTCTGTCCCATGGCTGCACAATGTATCCATTCAGCTAACCATTAAACAACCAAAACAAAGAGCTATTTATGAGCCGTGCACACCGCCCGCCCGTAACCCCGGCAGTGACAGCTAAACAGGCCTCTGTGACGATAAGGAAACGTGGAACATCAGTGTGTCGGACATTTACGTCTGCTTGAATGTCTGCATCTACCGTGCGATATATTTCAGTGGTCAAGATATTCATGTTTATACAGCAATTCTTTTTTTTTCAGTGTACTGTAAGAAGTGATTTTTTGTATGTGAGGTCTGAAAACTGAATAAACGTTGCTTGTGTCCATGAAATTGCAGTTTCTGTATGTTAGTTCTTAAATCCGGGGTGTGAGGCGGGTCCATCTTGAGAGAAATTGATTTTTTAAGCTAACATGTTAGTTTCTTAAGCTAACATAATTTTTTTAGTGACTACAAACAAATTCAAATTCCCATTTACATTCACAAATGTGTGTATTTAAAAATAATTAGAGCTCTCCAGACATGAAATAACACCCCTATAGTCAACTTTACACTACTATTACCCAATGTAGTAGACATGATATCAGAAAATAGCAGATGATCATGCAGCATCTTGAGAGAAATTGATTTTTTTTCACACCTCTTAAGCTAACATCATTTTTTTTAGTTATTACAAACAAATTAAAATTCCATTTAACTAAAAAAATTGTGTATTTAGAGCATCGAAAACCTGTTCCAAACCGTCTAAATACACTTTAAAAAATAATTAGAGCTCTCTAGACATGAAATAACACCCCTATAGTCAACGTTACACTACTATTACCCAATGTAGTAGACATGATATCAGAAAATAGCAGATGATCATGCAGCATCTTGAGAGAAATTGATTTTTTTTCACACCTCTTAAGCTAACATCATTTTTTTTAGTTATTACAAACAAATTAAAATTCCATTTAACTAAAAAAATTGTGTATTTAGAGCATCGAAAACCTGTTCCAAACCGTCTAAATACACTTTAAAAAATAATTAGAGCTCTCTAGACATGAAATAACACCCCTATAGTCAACGTTACACTACTATTACCCAATGTAGTAAACATGATATCAGAAAATAGCAGATGATCATGCAGCATCTTGAGAGAAATTGATTTTTTTTTCAAACCTCTTAAGCTAACATCATTTTTTTTAGTTATTACAAACAAATTAAAATTCCATTTAACTAAAAAAATTGTGTATTTAGAGCATCAAAAACCTGTTCAAAACCATCTAAATACACTTTAAAAAAATAATTAGAGCTCTCCAGACATGAAATAACACCCCTATGGTCAACGTTACACTACTATTACCCAATGTAGTAGACATGATATCAGAAAATAGCAGATGATCATGCAGCATCTTGGGAGAAATTGATTTTTTTCACACCTCTTAAGCTAACATCATTTTTTTAGTTATTACAAACAAATTCAAATTCCATTTAATTAAAAAAATGTGTATTTAGAGTATTGAAAACCTGTTCAAAATCGTCTAAATACACTTTAAAAAAAATAATTAGAGCTCTCCAGACATGAAATAACACCCCTATAGTCAACGTTACACTACTATTACCCAATGTAGTAAACATGATATCAGAAAATAGCAGATGATCATGCAGCATCTTGAGAGAAATTGATTTTTTTTCACACCTCTTAAGCTAACATCATTTTTTTAGTTATTACAAACAAATTCAAATTCCATTTAATTAAAAAAAAATGTGTACTTAGAGCATTGAAAACCTGTTCAAAACCGTCTAAATACACTTTAAAAAATAATTAGAGCTCTCCAGACATGAAATAACACCCCTATAGTCAACTTTACACTTACTATTACCCAATGTAGTAGACACGATATCAGAAAATAAGGCACCTGTGTTGCTATAAATGTGTTTCGGTGCCAGGGGAGCAGAAACAGGAAGTGGCGCCATGGGGTTCAGAGTTGATTTTTAGCCTGGCGTGGGTCACGGCCGCAACTGTTTTTATACTGTACCGATCATTACAGTAACATCACTGACACCTGGTGACCAGTGTAGATATTACAGCGTATTTGAACGCATCTTCTGCCTTTTATTCGTTAATTCTTTTCATATTTTGTTGTGATTCTAAACATATTGAGCAGGCAAAAATAACTCCATATCCCCTATATGAGACACAAATGTACATGTCTTTATTATATAGGTGCCACTAGCCATGTTTGATTTATAAAATAAAAGATTAGATTTCTGCATATACATAAATTGCGTTCCATATTGTTATATTATAACACCATATCAGACAGAAGAACCGCACACGTGAGTCATTAGCATGTAAACAAAGAAATCCCTTTATGCCGAATTAGTCAATTCTCAGAGCAGAGGCTTTCTGATCTTTATTTTGAAAAGTCATCACCGGAAGTTCAAAGACCCTTACAGTCGCTTCCAGCCGATAGAAGCCTTGCAAGGGAGGAGCCTGACGGCAGTTTTACTAAAAACTGTCATGTTTGTGGAATTAACAGTACATTTTGCAGCATGAATAGCAGTTCCGATACATATTTTTTTCAGTCTTTCGATATTATCGACGTAACGCTGGTAGTCGGCGGCTGGGAACTTTGGATATAAAAACATATATCGAAGGACATT
Source organism: Doryrhamphus excisus (assembly GCF_037039965.1). NCBI lineage: Eukaryota > Metazoa > Chordata > Actinopteri > Syngnathiformes > Syngnathidae > Doryrhamphus > Doryrhamphus excisus. The sequence continues at coordinate 681,105 of NC_136360.1, forward strand.
GGCGGAAGAGGAAGGCGGAACAAGTAAGTTTGGTTAAAAAGTAGCTATTTCGCCATAGCTCGAGCCCACGTTTGATGTGCCGACTGTTATCAGTCGACGACGTGTACAATAAATTGGTTAAAAAGTAACACATTTGTTGTAAATATTTCGAATTTGGATACGTTTTCTTCAATCAACAAGTCCCAAACCGGGGGGGGTTAGCAAGCACCGACGCATAAAGTTGGTAGTCGTCACTGTTTTTAATCTCCTGCTTTCATGTCGGAAACAAACATGGACAATGTCGCATTTGAATTCAAATTCAATACATTCATTTAATGTGAGGTTTAGTTTACGTTTTAAAACGTCGAGATGTGGGCTCGGCTTGGTTTTATTGTCATTCCGAGCATTCTTTAGTTTCACGGCAGGATTAAGTGCTTGAAATAGGAAATGAGTCATGGCGTTGAACGTCATAAAAGATAGCTTTCACTGTTTACTATTAAAGTTTTTGTTTTTTCTTACATCAGTAGAATGACTGATTGTATGTATTTTTTTTTAGTCCCTAAAACAAACTTGCTAGATTAGGCAGAAGTCTGTGACAAAAGTAGGACACAGATGCTGATGTTGTGTAATTTAATTTCCCTGCGGCCTACTCTGCAGCATTACGGTAATAATAAGATGGATATTATATAGGCCGGAATGATCCTGTATGTATGTATTATGCACGGCAACCCATTCTCATCACCCCCCCCCCCCCCCCCCCCCATTCAGATACTCAACAGGCTGCAGTAACCGCACTGGGTTCGGCTACTGTAAACATTTTACCCCCCCACATTCTCCGCTCGCAACCATGTCCATGGCACTGAAACAAGTCTTCAACAAAGACAGGACATTCCGGCCCAAGCGCAAGTTTGAGCCCGGCACGCAGCGCTTTGACCTGCACAAGAAAGCCCAGGCCTCCTTGAACGCAGGTTTGGACCTGAAGCAGGCCGTGCAGCTCCCTCACGGGGAGGACCTGAACGACTGGGTGGCTGTCCACGTGGTGGACTTCTTCAACCGCATCAACCTCATCTACGGCACCATCAGTGACTCCTGCACTGACAAGACCTGCCCCGTGATGTCCGGCGGGCCCAAGTACGAGTATCGCTGGCAGGATGAGCACAAGTACAAGAGGCCGACGGCGCTGTCGGCGCCCAAATACATGAGCCTGCTCATGGACTGGATTGAGGTACAGATCAACAACGAGAACATCTTTCCCACCAATGTCGGTAAGTGTGGAGGCCAGCTGCAGATGGTCTAAACACGCAGAATTGGGTCACGTAGATTGTTTCCGTCATAAGCCTTGTTTTGATGTGCAACTTAAACACATTGCTGTCAGGCTGGAATTCATGTTGTCACCAAAATAAAAGCGCAGTGGAACGTCTAAAAGTTAGGAGTTGGTACAGTATGGAAATCAGGAAACACGTGACAATAAAACATTCAGTTTGCTCAACTGTCGTGCATGTGGTCATGCAAAACATGGCGTCTTGGGCTTGTTATGGCTTCTTTGCAGCATGTTAAAGATGAGTAGGCTTTGTTGACTTTTTATTGTTTTGGTGACTTCCTGTAACTGTGGTTAACTACCCCCTATGGCGCAATAGTTATTAGTTGTCAGCTAATGATAGCATTCATTCATTCATTTTCCACCGCTTTTTCCTCACGAGGGTGCGCTGGAGCCTATCCCAGCTGTCTTTGACCGAGAGGCGGGGTACACCCTGGACTGGTCGCCAGCCAATCACAGGGCACATATAGACAAACAACCATTCACACTCACATTCATAACTGTGGACAATTTGGAGTGGCTAATTAACCTAGCATGTTTTTGGAATGTGGGAGGAAACCGGAGTAACTGGAGAAAACCTGCAAACTCCACACAGAGATGGCCGAGGGTGGAATTGAACCCTGGTCTCCTAGCTGTGAGGTCTGCGCGACCGCCGTGCCGCCCCTAATGATAGCAATTTGACAAAAGTTGAGCTCCAAAAACATGCTAGGTTAATTGGCGACTCCAAATTGTCCATAGGTATGAATGTGAGTGTGAATGGTTGTTTGTCTATATGTGCCCTGTGATTGGCTGGCCACCAGTACAGGGTGTACCCCGCCTCTCGCCCGAGAAAAACTGCTGGGATAGGCTCCAACAACCCTCGTGTGGATATGCGGTAGAAAATGAATGAATGAATGTGAATAACATGAGCTGCACGGGGTACGAGTGGTTAGCGCACAGGCCACAGAGCTAGGAGATCTAAGTTCAATTCCATCAACGGCCATCTCTGTGTGGAGTTTGCATGTTCTCCCCGTGCATGCGTGGGTTTTCTCCGGGTACTCCGGTTTCCTCCCACATTCCAAAAACATGCTAGGTTAATTGGCGACTCCAAATTGTCCACCCTGGACTGGTGGCCAGCCAATCACAGGGCACATATAGACAAACAACCATTCACACTCACATTCATACCTATGGACAAATTGGAATCGCTAATTAACCTAGCATGTTTTTGGAATGTGAGAGGAAACCGGAGTACCCGGAGAAAACCCACGCATGCACGGGGAGAACATGCAAACTCCACACAGAGATGGCCGAGGGTGGAATTGAACCCTGGTCTCCTGGCTGTGAGGTCTGCACGCTAACCACTCAACCGCCGCGCACTTAGAGCTTCATGTTGCACGCAGAGCTTGATCAAATTAGTTTATTACTAACAATGGAAAATGTCAAAATAATATATTGGCAAAGCACAGAGCATAACATGAGATACAGATACAGTTCTGCGAGTCAGGGATTTTTTTTTGGGGGGGGGGCGGAATCTGGAAGGTCACATTTATTGAATTGCTGCCTCTTTCCTCTGTTGCCATGGCATTCCTCTTTCTGTATTACTGCAAGTGTGTTTTGTTGCATCCGTGCAGTTGAATCCACAGAAACATCTCAGGAAAGGATTTATTAAGTAGGTCACACAATGTACAGCAGGCGGTGATTAGGCAGGGGGGGGGGGATAAAAAAAACCACTCTGACACTCTTGCCCCCTGGAAAAGATTCCAGAAATATTATTGGATGGGTCAGAGAAACAGGGCGGCCTAAATGAATCATACAGCTTCTTTGGACCACATGTTTCCCAGTAGCGTGTGGCCTGATGCATGCAAGGACAAACAATGCAGTCATGAAAAAAAATAACATGAAATATGCCGACATGGGTATTTTTATTTTTTTTTATTCGTCAACATGGATTGACCCTGGTCTCATCCCATCTCCCATCTGTCCGAATCCCAGGTACTCCTTTCCCTAAGACCTTCATGCAGGTGGCTAAGAAGATTTTGTCGCGCCTGTTCCGGGTGTTTGTCCACGTCTACATCCACCACTTTGACCGTGTGAGCCAGATGGGGGCCGAGGCTCACGTCAATACCTGCTACAAGCATTTCTATTACTTTGTCACCGAGTTCAACCTCACGGACCACAAAGAGCTGGAGCCCCTGGTACGTTTAAAGGACACGACAGGATATCTCATTATCTCATTATAGTGTTTCCCGCGCATAGATTTGACGTCCTCACTCATCAATCAAAAAATACATCAAAATGGGACTGTAGCTAGTTGTTCCCATGGCATCTTAACACATCTTGTATGCACTTGGTCTGTCAGAATAAGAACACGTAGCAGAAGGGATTAATGTTACCAATTGGCGACTTTGCAGATTTATTTACCAAGTGTCCTATTGGACACTTTAGGAGACTATTAACATGGAGAAAAAAAAAAAAAGTGTATCGCTCGATACGAGTAGGGGGTCCTGCCGTGTCCCCAGCTCTGATATTAAAAACTTAAAAAAGAAGCAGCAAAAGAAACAGGGCTCCAGACTTGACTTTTGCAACTAATATGAGACACTGCCAATTAATTTTTCATCTTTCATCGCATGTGAAACAAAAACACAATGGAAAAATTGTGGTCAATATTATGGATCATAAGTCAAGTTTTGCAGTATTTATAAACCCGTATGCAGTGCGTAATTGCCTTTTTTTGAGTATTAGTAGCCACAACTGTTAGTATTCTTTAACTTGGGATTTTCCATTTGTGTACATCATCATACACAATTTTGCCCATCATTCACAATCCTTATGTGAAATATGGTAATGGTAATGGTTTTATTTCATTTGAACATGCATCAGATGACAATTGAATGCATCACATAATCAGTTGACAGTTCCACATGTCCAAAAGGAGTAGGAAGAAGCAAAGCTTATTAAATCCTACCCCTCCATCTGGTACTTTTACAATCACTAACTCTTACATTTGTTCACTTCCTGCTTTCCATAATACAGTTTGGGTTTTTTTGTTTTTTTTTTTAATAATGCACCTTGTACCGAAGTACTCGGTGATATGAGCATCCAATGCCATAATGGGTACCATAGAGCGTGTCAATATAGTGATATATATATAGCACATCATGACTGGTTCAAGACTCTTCATCCTTGTATTTAGCAAACATCAACTGCTTGTATTGTTTCTTGAATTGGCTCATCGTTGTGCATTGTTTGATTTCCTTACTCAATCCATTCCATAGTTTGATTCCACATACTGAAATGCTATGGCTAGCATAACGTAGTCCTAGCATAGAAGTGTTTCAAATGTACTTCTTCCCTGAGATCATATTTCTCCTCTCTTGTAGAGAAGTATTGGATGACATTTTTAGCTAATTGCTTATTTTTAGCCTTATGTATTATTTTAGCTGTTTGAAGATGAACTATATCAGCAAGTTGAAGTATTTGTGATTTTAGAAATAAGGAGTTAGTATGTTCTCTGTAGGCGGCATTATGAATTATCCTTACTGACCTTTTTTTGCAGTACATTTAGCGAGTGAAGATTGCTTTTATAGTTATTAGCCCATATTTCCACACAATAAGTAAAATATGGTAGAACCAGAGAGCAAGTATGTGTGGATTGTGAATGATGGGCAAAATAAAAAAAAAAAATGCAGTTCCCCTTTAAGCCTTATATGATTGTACTTGGTTTGCATCTATTAATTTTTTGCCCGCATTTTCAGATGTATGGAACTCACCAGATGTTTGTGTGTTTTTGTGCGTGCAACAGAAAGAGATGACCTCTCGGATGTGCCACTGAGGGACCGGAGTTGATGTACGGACACGCTTGCAGGACTCTCCCATCCGTCCGGCTCAAAACTGCAAGCTGAGATCTTAAAATGACAAATACATTCACAAAGAGTCTATTTTTATATTTAAGTACTGTAATCTATTTTAGCTACAGACTGTAGGTTTTACCATCTCGGAAGATTTGTTTCTTTTATGGAAAACATTCTATATTGACAAATGGATTAAGAGGTGGTCTCCATGTTGGTGTTTTTCTTCTTGTTTTGATTTCAACCTGAATTCATTCCAGCATGCATTTGCTTTGTTTTTTGTCGAAATGATCACTTTGTTGTTGTATTAAAATTCCCAAACTATTGTAATCTATGTGAAGCTGTCATGTTTGGCTAAAAGCATTTGAGATATATTTTTATGATACATCAAATTTGCTTTCAACATTTTAATGGAAGTCTGGAACAGTACAGTACCTCTGTATTGGCAGACCAGGGTGGTGGCCCCCCTTGGCAAGAAGGGAGCTCACTATGGCCTTTGTCATTCATTCATTCATTCATTTTCTACCGCTTATCCTCACGAGGGACACGGGGGTGCTGGAGCCTATCCCAGCTGTCTTCAGGCAAGAGGCGGGGTACACCCTGAACCGGTCGCCGGCCAATCACAGGGCACATATAGACAAACAACCATTCACACTCACATTCATACCTATGGACAATTTGGAGTCGCTAATTAACCTAGCATGTTTTTGGAATGTGTGAGGAAACCGGAGTACCCGGAGAAAACCCACGCATGCACGGGGAGAACATGCAATCTCCACACAAGAGATGGCCCAGTGTGGGGAAAGACAAAATAAGAAGCCAAAAAGTTACCACTTCCACACAAAATAGGAGGAGAACTCATTTATTCATCCATTTTCTACCGCTTATCCTCACAAGGGGTGCTGGAGCCTATCCCAGCTGTCTTCAGGCAAGAGAGGCGGGGTACACCCTGGACTGGTGGCCAGCCAATCACAGGGCACATATAGACAAACAACCATTCACACTCACATTCATACCTATGGACAATTTGGAGTGGCTAATTAACCTAGCATGTTTTTGGAATGTGGGAGGAAACCGGAGTACCCGGAGAAAACCCACGCATGCACGGGGAGAACATGCAAACTCCACACAGAGATGGCCGAGGGTGGAATTGAACCCTCGTCTCCTAGCTGTGAGGTCTGCACGCTAACCACTAGACCGCCGTGCAGCACAAAACTTGCTGTATATGCTGCATGACTGTCTGTTAAATTTGTATTTCCTGTATATTAATGTTGGGGCTCTGATATATTGAATAAAAACGATTCATAATTCAGTCATGGCTGACATACGTGGAGGCTAACCTTATCAAGTTAGGGTTATTGTACACTTTGGGCCTCAACCGGCAGGCGCCTTCTCAGATGTCAAAGCTACTGGCGCATGTTGCACATTCTCCCGACAAGAGAAGGTCACACGAGACTCAAAGTCACACGAGACTCAAAGTCACATGACAGCAGCACCTGCAGCCAGCAACACAAACACGTTGACACGAGCGTGATTCAGAACGGCCACTAGGTGGCATCAAGACGCTGGAATGCAAGTCAGCCTATAACAGGGGACGTCATTTCCGGTGTTCTACTTGTAAGAAGCAAGGAATTTGCAGGCTATCTGACGGCAAGATTGGGGTTAATGGTTTGGACTCGGCAGCTTATGTAATAAAGAGGCCAGCCTGTACCCACTGTGGTCCATCCGGGGAGGGGGCGGAGGGGGGGGGCTTATGAATGAACTCCGTTTTTGTAGAATTGTGTCGACAACAGTCAGGAACATGCTGGAGGACAACTTCGCTGTTTAGGCCTAGTTTTATATGAGGATGACGTCACTAATGAGATTCAAGAACACAACATTAGATTGCCTTTTTTGCACTATTTTTGCTCAAATAATTGTACGTAATAAAAGGGAGTAATTGTATTATTTTGTTGATATTGGAAACACTTCCTGGTTTCGAGTGGGAACCAGGAAGGTTCCCAGCGTGCTTTGCGGCACCTTCGTTAGGAATGCAAAAAACGGTTGTAATTTTAGGAGAATAAAGTCAAAATATTAACAGCAAAAAGGTGTGATTAAGTTAGGTTGTTAGAAAACTAGTTTAGGGAGAAAGTTATCATATTTTGGAATAAAATCATAATATTACAAAAATAAAAATAACAAATGACAAATATCATTTAATAAGGAAGTTGAAATATTTGGCAAACTAAAAAAAAAGAAGAAATGGGGGGGGGGGTGAAAGAGCAAAGACCAAAGTTCTCTCAGGCCAAATCTCTTTCATTCATGATTTATATGTATTTATATGTATTGCAGATTGTTATGTGTGTGTGTGTAATACTATGAAAACGTGTTTTGTGTGTTAATTTTTTGGCTTTCTGGAACTGGAGCTACTTGATTTATTCTGGGTTACAGTCTGTGGAAAAGGATTGGACACTTACTTCCGGTTTAGACAAATATATATATATATATAAACATGACGTAACTGCGTGCTACATCAACGGGAGCAGAGAGAGCTCAATGGCTGCCGCAACCCGATCCTCTCTAAAAAAGATCAACCCCCCCCCCCCTCTGTCATTACGGCATGGTACGTGCCGGATGAGCTGTGCTTGTCCCCGTGCTTTGTCCTTCCCTTTTGTGCGCATGCGTGTATTTGTGCCGTAGTTTCATGTTCAGTTCCGCCCTGAGGCTCCGCATTCACAGGACATGAAGTTAAGAGCTAGCTAAATGCTAAAGCCGAGTTGCAGAGCGTGTCGAGTTCTTCTCCAGATGTTGTTTTGATGGTACGGTGTGATTATTTTAAGATATGCCTTTACTCGTCCCTCAGTGGGGAAATTTGTAAAGTTGTGGTCTTTTTTTGTGACTCAGCATAACAGGGGGAACTCGCACACGCCCTAACGGTTCCACTGGTGGGAAGCCATTACCAAGCAATGCACATTTTCAGCCCATAAACAAGATACTGAATTTTTGTTCTAAAAGATGCACACACATTTAAAAAAAACCCACAAAAGTAGCTAAATTTTTGTGGAATTGGCCTCCATTCAGAAAGAGAATCCAGAAACACATGATTGCTGTATTGCTCAATCTAAAAAAAGATGTTCCAGGACTCTGAATCATTTGTTTAAAAAAAAAAAAAAAGCTTTGTCGTACCATACGTGATTATATAACAAGAGCAAAGTACAAAAAAGGGAAGAACACCAAGTGTTCTCATGAGTGCAAAGTCAAGAGAACACTGAATTTAAAAAAAAAGTAGAGCAAACCGGTGTCCAAAATGCGGCCTCTGGGCGACATTTGGCACACATAATGTGTATGTTTTCTCTTCGCTATCCTTTTCTTTTTGTTCAATTTCGGACACGCCTGTTCTGGATGAAATGAAGTACTCTTGCAATACCGCACATTTTCTGGCACGGTGCAACTTGCTTCTGAGAAGTCTCCTCCGGGAGTGCTTCTAAGAAAACGCACATGTTCGTGAGCGCTGTGACCTTACTACTTAGTACAGAAAAGTATGCACGGCTTTACTGCAGACCGCTTTTAGCGTCTTTGGCAGGTTTATTAGACAAGCTAGGCATGTACAGTATATGCATCATGTGTATGAATTGCAACATATTATATCGGATGTGACTGTACACTTGTACAGTATCTGGATGGTTGATATTTACACACAACCCCCCCTCCCCTTTTCAAAATGTGTGACTTTTGTAGTTTTGGAGCTGCACACTGTTAGTATAATGTGATAAGGAAGTCACGTGCATTTGTTGATATTAGCAGGCTGCTAACTGTACATACTATTGTAACATACAGTATATTATATATAGACATGATATATGGAAAACAACAACAGGCACACACATGACCCCCCCCATCTATTTATGATGGCCCCGTCCCATTTCCTCTTTGCCCTGTAGTGACACCCTCTGCACTTCGGGCTTGTGATCTTGTTTTTCCTTTCTAAACCTTCAACGACAACATGTGCTGCCAGAAAGGGAGGGAGAGCGTCGGCCATATGCTTGCGTAATGTTTTGCTACCGCCGCGGCGTACGTCGGAAAGGGGTGGAAGCTGAAAGGGATGAGGAGAGGCAGGAAGCCTCCAGTCACAAGACGGCAAAGGCCCCCCCTCCCGAAAACAAACCGTACATGGATTCGGTTGAGACTCCCTTGATAAACAATGTGCGATGTGTTTTATATGTTGTATGCACTGCAGGCTGGGACAAAAGTTCAAGATTAAGGGCAAGGTGCATGGCTTTACAAAGCATGCATTCAACAAGTTATATCGTCATTTTTATATATATATATATATATAAATCCTCATCAGACCCAGAAACACATAAGAAATACATAACAAATAAGGTTTTTTAAAATCAGAAAATGTGTCCTTTGGAGGACTAGTTTCATATAAGGATGACATAATGAGATAATTCTAGAACAACAACAACAACCAGGTCAGTACTATGCTCATGCACAAAATTAGCATGCTAACACCTAGCATAATAGTGTCTACAAAAATGTCTAAAAAATGCTACTTTGCTAATGTTGGCATTCTTGCAATGCTAACATGCTAATGTTAGCATGCTAAGACCTAGTGAACATGCGAAAAATGTCAGTATAATTGTGTTAGCATGTTTTATATTAACATTTGTGGCTTTCTGGATTTTTATTTTATTCTAGAACAACAACCAGATCAGTACTATGCTCATGCTCAATACCCAAAATTAGCATGCTAACACCTAGCATAATAGTGTCTACGAAAATGTCTAAAAATGCTACTTTGATAATGTTAGCATTCTAGCAATGCTAACATGCTAATGTTAGCATGCTAAGACCTAGTGAACATGCTAAAAATGTTAGTATAATTATGTTAGCATGTTTTATGTTAACATTTGTGGCTTTGTTGGATTTGTATTTTATTCTAGAGCACAACAACAACCAGATCAGTATTATGCTCATGCTCAATACCCAAAGTTAGCATGCTAACACCTAGCATAATAGTGTCTACCAAAATGTCTAAAATGCTACTTTGCTAATGTTGGCATTCTAGCAATGCTAACATGCTAATGTTAGCATGCTAAGACCTAGTGAACATGCGAAAAATGTTAGTATAATTGTGTTAGCATGTTTTATGTTAACATTTGTGGCTTTCTGGATTTTTATTTTATTCTAGAACACGACCCTCATGAGGAAAAGCGGTAGAAAATGAATGAATGAATGAACAACAACAACCAGATCAGTACGATGCTCATGCTCAATACACAAAATTAGCATGCTAACACCTAGCATAATAGTGTTTACGAAAATGTCTAAAAATGCTACTTCGATAATGTTAGCATTCTAGCAATGCTAACACGCTAATGTTAGCATGCTAAGACCTAGTGAACATGCTAAAAATGTTAGTATAATTGTGTTAGCATGTTTTATGTTAACATTTGAGGCTTTCTGGATTTTTATTTTATTCTAGAACAACAACAACAACCAGATCAGTACTATGCTCATGCTCAATACCCAAAATTAGCATGCTAACACCTAGCATAATAGTGTCTATGAAAATGTCTAAAAATGCTACTTTGATATTTCCAGCATTCTAGCAATGCTAACATGCTAATGTTACCATGCTAACACCTAGCATAATAGTGTCTTTACCCCTGCTTTAAAATAAGGCTATACAGAGGAGAATAATGTATTGACATATACCATCTCCCATGTGCCAAATTACCCATCCTTTTAATATCTAAATACAACACATGCATGTTATGTCCCCCTGGCATGTCACAATTAGCAGACGGGCCAACAGAGCGCACGTTTCTTCATCAGCAGACTTCTTGGATTTCTTTCATTAACACAAGTACGACACAACGTTTCCATTTTGGAGCCTCATCAGCAGGCTCCAAAATGTGCCGCGTCCACAGTGTCACACATCGCAAAAAAAGCACGAGGGGTGGCAGTCCTTAGCGCTCACCTTCCTGCTTAGCGCCTTGAGATTAGTGCTTAGGAATCACACCTATACTGTAACTCAGGACAGGACGGCACTGGATGCATGGAGGACATTTCCTCTTTTTAGTCAACCATTCCAGGGTGAAATCCAGGCTCCAGATCTCCTCAACCCACATGAGGACAAGTAGTCTTGGATGGATGGATGGATGGATCATGTTAGTGCGATGCTGTATGGTATCATGTACCCAGAAAAAATTATTACCTTTGATTCATGGTCATGTTAAAGGTTAAATAACTGTTAATAGTTATCCTCCCTATCCGTGTGGAAGTGGTAAGTTTTTGGCTATTTAAGTTTCAAGGAAATAACTTGAAGGCTACCGTTTAGGAGGCTAGCTCTCTAGTTTGCCAGTTAGCATGCGTCTCAAGACCCTGCAGTTGCGCAATATGTTGTAAATAAAAAGAGTATAAATGTGACTATAGTCGTGTTTTGTCATGTCTACACAAACAAACCTGATGTCACTCCTATCATTATTTCATCAGACACATTTTTTAATGATCTCTGCATTTTCTTCTTCTATTCCTCGCAATTGTACTCAGCTAAAATAGCGTGTGAGGAAATAATATCTTGTGAGTGTCTGCAAATGTCAGTCTTTCTTTGCCAGTTGTTGAGATTATGTGTTGATTATTTTCAGCATCGATGTTTTATGCTGGTTGAAACATGTGGCCCTGTCTCCGATGACATCAGCAAATAATAATAATAATAAAAAAACACATTCTTGCGATATGAAGATAGTCATTGTCTAAGGGGCCATCCATAATTTTCAACATTTTCACGAGCGTACAAACCGTACGAGGGGGGGGGGGTGAAGACATCAACGTATGTTCGAACCGCGGGACGCAGTCAAATTTTAGCGCGAATAGACTGGTCCCCTGTCGTCGTATGCGAGCGCGACAGCGTACCAGTCCACGCGATACTCCACGTAGCTCTGCGTGCTTCGCATTCCAACACAACAATCAGACAATGGCCGACCCCGGTGATTTCGATTACCTATTTTCGTTCATCAAAAAGAGAATTACTGCCATTCATGGCTCACCGAGCAATGCATACGAACAATACGTCAACGATCGGAAAGAAAGCGGAAGGACGCTGTCGCGGCTGGCCAGGCGGCTTGGAAAGGTTCCAAATCGAAGGAATTGAGCAGGGCGGATTTGTTCCGAAGTGCCATTGCGAAAATGGAGAAGATCAAAACTAAACCGACCATCCTGAATCTATTGGCCAGCTCTGTGTTTATTTTCTCTATTTGGGCATGGACCTGGCTGTGATCGCCATTTTCTGAATGACTCTGTGGTGGTCAGTTTGACTTTGTGGACAGTGCAGTAACAATCAATGTGATTTTCACTTCCTGTGATACACTGACTATAGGTGTGATTGTTAAGCCTTTTCAAAACAGTTGTGGCATCTTTATTGCATACTTCGCATTGAGTTGAGTTCAAGGGTTGTGTCCATCATTTCTAAGAAGATTTTATCTCCTCAGGCTTTTGGAAACCAGGGGCAACTCTTCTGCTCCTTGAGTAATCATGTGTGTATACAAGAAGTATTCCCTTGATTAAAAAATCCTGTGGAAAACAGTTGTTGCATCAGGACTTTTCTACATGTATCATTTGATAGAAAGAACAATACAAAAAGACCAAATTTGTAATACATTTGTATTTTCTTGAAAGAAAAATACAGTAAACCTCGGATATATCGGATTCAATTGTTCCCACTGGTTTTGTCCGATATAATAAAATAAAATGTCCGCCACATTCATTACACGGACGCGCAATGCCAAGGGGGAACTTTCTTTGATCCATGTTCACAGCCAAAGCTGAAGATTATGACATCTTTGTATGAATTACAGACATGAACATGAGCATGTACAACGAAATAAAAAAAATCAAAAATCTGTAGAAATGCCTTCTTGTTGCTATTAGCGAGGTTTAGAAACCAAACGATAAACGTAAACGCAAACGATAATGACGTCACAGGCTATTGACACGTCGGCAAGTTCCCATACATTTCAATAGCATGTGACGTCATTATCATTTGCACTTACGTGTCCGAAATAGGCGAAATCCGATATATGCAATGAATTTTTATTGGAAATGCATTACAGAAAAATTGGTTCTTTTTTATCTGTCCGTTGTGAGCGAATTTCCGATATATCCGAGTCCGATATATCCGAGGTTTACTGTACAAAAAAGAGGCATTTGATATAATTTTTTATTTTGTTCGTGTTCAATACAATGTTGATGGGCAGTGACCAGAGTCCCAAAATACAGCCAGAGAACACTATTGGATTGGATATGTTCGAATTTCCTTGCTGTATTGGGTCAGTTGGTCATGGACCTATCAACATTTTTCATTTGGGATTGTACTCTTTTTGGGGGGGGTTGCTCAAAAGAGTACGGTTTGTACGCTCGTGAAAATGTTGAAAATTATGGATGGCCCCTAAACTGGTGGATCTTGTCTGTCGACATGTTGCACCAGCCTCCTGTCTCTCATCCCCTTCACAGATATCAACACGTCTTTTTTCATCAAAACAGTCCTACGTGCTGTCCATGCAGCCTGTCGTAAGGCCTCTGAAACAAAACACAGCGATGTGGTGTAGTGCCATTTCGTATGTGTGGACATTATTAACAGTTGGTGTTTCCTTCTAGCGTACGTCAGAATATATTATTGTAGCTAATACCTGAATGACAATAAATATAACTGAATATAAAACATTTATGATTCCCACAGAACAATAATATTGGCACTTAAAGCCTGAAAACTGTGATAGTGTACTCAAGCAACACGAAATGGAACGCAGCCATCGTGGTCCCGCTTCTAGAAAACACGTGATTCTTCCAGCCTGCTGACGCCATCGGCAGCAACTGGGGGGGCGGGAGTGGGAAAGAGGCGTGGTCAAGGAGGAGTCAGCCATGAGGTTATAAAAAGGCCTCCGCTGCTAACGCTTCGCCACCTTCCACGTACATTCTACCTGCCAGTTCCCCCCCTCACGACCGTCCTCTGCGGCTGTCTAAGCAGTGGGTCCGATAACGACGCCAACACTGGAGCTGTAACATTAACAACCGGGTAAGTTTATTTGTTCAATTTACAAAGATTTTTTTAAAACAATTTTAATGTTACTCTTAGTAGTAAGCAGTAACATAGTAAGTATACAACATAAGTATTTTGACGGTATCGCATGTTGAATTTGGTTAAATTAGCTTAAATAGCCTTGACAGTCCGAGCTCTCTCAAACGCAACACGAAGCCAACTTTACGTCAGCTGCTACACGGCTAGCTAGCAAGCTAGCAAGCAAGCTAGCATATATTTTTAGCATTTCCAATACTTTGTAGTGTCTGTGTGGTAATGGCGTTGTGTGTTTTTCTGTATCCGCAGGGTTCCGGTTTAAAGCGTAGCAGCAAGCTCGCAGTGTGAAATCCTGCTACGGCCTCTGAAACCATTCCGTTTCGGAGAAAGTGCAATCGGATAGGCCTGACAGACGCCACTGCCGCAGCCGCCTCACGTCCTTCCCCACCAAAAAAAACAAAACAGATAACCCAAACCGAAGCAAAAAATGGTGCAAAATAAGATCACCGAAGTCACTGGATTCCACCGCTCTTTTAAGGTGAGTTGCTGGAGTGTTTGTTGTGGTGCGTTTACACGCGTGTGTGGGAGAAGTGCAAACCATAAACACATCTGTTGCTACCCCATCATCATATGGCTGACCCACTTGGGTAGTGGGATGCCCTAGTGCAGGGGTCTCAAACTCAATTTACCTGGGGGCCACTGGGGCTAGGGTCTGGGCAAGGCTGGGCCGCATCAGGTTTTCCAAAAAACAAAAAAACAACGCATTTATTAAAAACAGAAAAATATAAAAAAAATTCAGTGCTTTGGTTCCGATTTTCTACAATAAAAGCTCTGATAAAACATTCTACTGATCTCAAATATCTTAATTTTTTTTCTGCACAAAATAAGATGAAAAATAAACAAATCAAGAATAAAGAAAATCAATCAGTGATAAATATAATAATAAAAACTTAAGAAAGCACATATAGTTGGTGGGTAGACAAATGATTTTTTTCAGATTAAAATGAACAAAGCATTATTAGAGCCCTGTAGACATGACAAAACACGACTATAGTCACATTTATACTCTTTTTATTTACAACATATTGCGCAACTGCAGGGTCTTGAGACACATGCTAACTCGCAAACTAGAGAGCAAGCGACCTAAACGGGTAGCCTTCAAGTTATTTCCTTTTTACCACTTCCACACGGATAGGGAGGATAACTATTAACAGTTATTTAACCTTTAACATGAACATGAATCAAACGTAATAATTTTTTCTGGGTACATGATACCATACAGCATCCATATCAAACTTGCATGGGCCGCACTAACATTAAACTTTCGTATCAAGGCGGGGGCCTCAAACTAGCGTCCTGCGGGCCACATTTGAGACCCCTGCCCTAGTGTCTGAAGCGGGGTTCTTGCATGCTAAAAACAGTTTTGTATTATTAGACTAAACACCCCACTACCTGTCACTGTTTGATTAAAACTTCAGTACCAGAAATATCAAAAAAGCTTATATATTGTGAAAAATGTATAGTTGTTTTTTGTTTTTTGTTTTTTTTTTTTAAACATGATCATGTCTTACTTTCCAGGGCCAAAATCCTTTTGCGACAGATGAATTCACCAAAAATGGATCCCATCTCATTGATTCAACATTTGATTTTGATTCCTCCCCAAGGCATGGTGGGTGTAACTTTGCTGTTGGAGTCACTTTATGGTCCATAATGCTCCCTATGTCAGCTTTATGATATATATTTTTTACATTTTTTTTGACAGACCTACCTTCTAGCCAGCCTATTGACATCCCCGATGCCAAGAAGAGAAACAAGAAGAAGAAGCGTTGCAGGGCAACAGACAGTTTCTCTGGACGATTTGAGGGTAAGCTAAGTTGCTTCATGAGGGGGAAGAAAAACAAACCGTGGGACCCTTTTGTGTGTTTATTTATTTTTTGCCGTCCCCATCAGTTGGGGGTTCTTGATATTGTCCTAACCCTTCCCCCCCCTCATATTTGGCGCCCCTGGTTTTGGACTACATCATCTTGTGAGCTTCTGCTGCATCAACCGGATCATTAAAGCTGGTTTAAAACCTCTTACAGATGTATACAGACTGCAGGAGGAAGTACTGGGAGAGGGTGCCTACGCTCGGGTGCAAACGTGCATAAACCTCATCACCAACAAAGAGTATGCTGTCAAGGTAAGACCATCAATCCTCTCATTTTAAAGTGTTGTCTCACTGTAAGCTAAAATAATTTATCTTGTTCAAGGAAGTTTCAGTCCAGATGCAGGATATTTTTCTTCCTGCGCTTGTTCAGTTCAGTATATTGTCTGCCATTCTGTGTGTGTGTTGCTGCTGTGCTGGAATTAGCTGCCGTCAGCAGACACCCCCCCCACCCTCACTGTTTTTTTTACCTATGGGCAGCCTATCAGAGAGCGGGGAGGGACAGACGCACCCTTTTACCCGACTCCTATTGCATAGAGTCGTCGCTCTGAAAGCGAGCGAGCGAGAACATTGTGTGCTGCCAAAACAAAAACCCACATATAGAGGAGGATGGATTGAGGGAGGGACGATGAACGAGGGGAGGGGGGTGGGCGGCGCGAGTTGAACATTGTCACCCAGTGTGTTTACACATTTACACATTTTTTTACTCTCTCTAAATTCACTTATGAAGACCCGCCTTTATTTCGCAGGACTTCCTTTTGAATGTTTCTCATATCCTCATTTGAGGGAGCAAAACATTGTGAAATGTTTTTTTCCTGTAGTGCACAAAATTGTTGATGCTAATCCCGCTAAAGTAGCTAGTAGGCTATTTTATGTGTACATAGACACAGTTGGCTTTATATAGCCGATATCCTATGACTAATCCCCATTGAGAAAGTATCAATATCATAGAAATAAATATTTCACAAGACTCCAAAGCACAGATCTGGTCACGTGATGACGATCTGTTGCTATTGTTTACCCTTGCCGTGCATCAGTGGATCCCAATGGGACTTTGTCGTATCGGGCGTGGAGGGGTGGGGGGATAGGAATCATGTGGCGGAGGCAGTTACTGGAGGTCATTTGCTCGTTGGATGGGGGGCTCAGACAGCTTCTGCCAGATGTCCCGTCTCCCCTCCCCCCCCCCTCCCCCCTCAGACGGCCAAATTGCATGTATGGACTCCTTGTGTTTTGCAATTGTAACAAAGCCGCGGCATCAAGGGCGAGCAGCAGGTTGTGCATATTTACCATTTTGAACATGTCATGTGACTCTTGTACGCTTTTTCATTGTGTTAAGAATTATTTTGATTAGTTGCCAAAAGTGTGTGCGACATGAGGTGTAAAAAAAAAAGGTCAGTAAGGATAATTAATAATGCCGCCTAACACTTACTCCTTATTTCTAAAATCACAAAAAGCCATAGCATTTCAGTATGTGGAATCAAACTATGGGAGGAATGGATTGAGTCAGAAATCACTCCACACTCTTTATTGCTCTCTGGTTCTACCATATCTTACTTATTGTGTGGAAATATGGGCTAATAACTATAAAAACAATCTTCACTCGCTAAATGTACTGCAAAAAAGGCCAGTAAGGATAATTCATAATGCCGCCTACAGAGAACATACTAACTCCTTATTTCTAAAATCACAAATACTTCAACTTGCTGATATAGTTCATCTTCAAACAGCTAAAATAAAGCATAAGGCTAAAAATAACCAATTAGCTAAAAGTCATCCAATACTTCTCTACAAGAGAGGAGAAATATGATCTCAGGGAAGAAGTACATTTGAAACACTTCTATGCTAGGACTACGTTATGCTAGCCATAGCATTTCAGTATGTGGAATCGAACTATGGAATGGATTGAGTAAGGAAATCAAACAATGCACAACGATGAGCCAATTCAAGAAACAATACAAGCAGCAATACTTCGGTACTAGGTACATTAAAAAAATTGATAAACTGTATTATGGAAAGCAGGAAGTGAACAAATGACACTTACTATGGTACCCATTATGTCATTGGATCGTCATATCACCTCGTACTTCGGTACGGGACAAAAAATTAAAAAAACAATAAAAATTTTTTTTTTAATTCACAGTACTTCGGTACGAGGTGCATTATTAAAAAAACTGTATTACGGAAAGCAGGAAGTGAACAAATGTAACAGTTGCTGATTGTAAAAGTACCAGATGGAGGGGTAGGATTTAATAACCTTTGCTTCTTCCTACTCCTTTTGGACATGTGGAACTGGGAACTGATTATGTGATGCATTCAATTGTAATCTGATGCATGTTCAAATGAAATAAAAACATTACCATAAAGTGACCATCAGTAATGAAACAGAACTGGGTTAAAATATTATTACATGTTATAAATACTAAGTACGGACTGATAATATATATATGGCTTGAGTGCCCGTTTATGCAGTTGACTCAGCCTGGAAGAGTGTACGGGGCTTTGAACTACTCACAGGCCTCTTGTCTGTGCATTAATCCCAGACACCAGCCCCATTGGGCCCCAATTGAGGCCATAATCCACCTACCAGGAAGAGAAACATGCACAACATTCAAGCAAACAATAACTTGCCGGGACTGGAAAATTCAGGCCGTTTACAATCGGTGTCAGCAGTCTATCTTTTCTCTTGGCACGGCACGGCACTGATTGGGGGGGGGGGGTGCCGCTCTCAGTGGCAGGACAAAGTTATATTTAGAGAGCCCGTTCCCACTGTTCTCAAATATCTTAATTTTTATTTTTCTGCACAAAATAAGATGAAAAATAAATGAACAAATCAAGGATAAAGAAAATCAATCAATCAGTAATAAATAAATATAATAATAATAATAATAATAATAATAATAATAATAAAACGGCAAATATTAAAAACTCAAGAAACCACATATAGTTGGTGGGTAGACAAATGATTTTTTTCAGATTAAAATGAACAAAGCATTATTAGAGCCCTGTAGACATGACAAAACACGACTATAGTCACATTTATACTCTTTTTATTTACAACATATTGCGCAACTGCAGGGTCTTGAGACACATGCTAACTCGCAAACTAGAGAGCTAGCGACCTAAACGGTAGCTTTCAAGTTATTTCCTTTAAACTTAAATAGCCAAAAACTTACCACTTCCACACGGATAGGGAGGATAACTATTAACAGTTATTTAACCTTTAACATGAACATGAATCAAACGTAATAATATTTTCTGGGTACATGATACCATACAGCATCCATATCAAACATTAAACTTTCATATCAAGGCGGGGGCCTCAAACTAGTGTCCCGCGGGCCACGAGTTTGAGACCCCTGCTAAAAACAGTTGCGGATTAGCCAGTGGAATGTTTCAAAGGGACACTTAGGGCTCCTTAAGAACACCTGAGATGTAAACAAGGCTGACACGTTGCGCTAAATATAGCGATGTTGGGACTTTGTTCATGAACATGGTTTGGTTCTGGCAGCGCTGGAAGTAGGTTAAATTATCCTTGCAACTATGTCACAGGGTGTGGGGAGTCTTCATGGTAACCACGGAAAACACAGACCCGGTCTTTACTAAGCCTGTATGTGGAACATGTAATCTGCTCAAGTCTGTAGGCACAGATGGAGCTTTTTTTTTTTTTTGTTTTTTTTTGAGTCATATCCACAAATATAAACACGCCGCTTTTTTTTTTGTATTAGTACTTGTACGTTATTTTTTTTGTTTTTTGTTTGCAGATCATTGAAAAAAGACCAGGCCACAGCCGCAGCAGAGTCTTCCGTGAGGTTGAGATGCTCTACCAGTGTCAGGGTCACAGGTACTGATGCTCACCACAACGGAGGTCCAGAAGACCCTTTCCTTACCATTTTTGTCTCTTTTCCGAAGTAACATCCTGGAGTTGGTGGAGTTCTTTGAAGAGGAAGACAAATTCTACCTGGTGTTTGAAAAGCTCAGAGGAGGTTTGGTTCATTGTCACGTGTGTTTTTTTTTTTTTTTTTGTATTTGATTTGAGCAAATAACCAAATGTACTCGTGTACCCTTTTCCTACTAGGTTCGATTTTGGCGCATATTCACAAGAGGCAGCACTTCAGCGAGCAGGAAGCCAGCATTGTCGTGCAGGACATTTCCAGAGCTTTGGATTTCTTGCATAACAAGGGTGAGAACATTTGAAGAATGCAAAAAGAAGCATTTATCAACTCGGCGTGTACCCTTAAGATAAGATAAGATATGCCTTTATTCGTCCCTCAGTGGGGAGACTACAGAATCAGTTCAGCAGTACAAAATACACAATATAGAAAAATGAACAATATAAACAACCCAAGTATTAACAAAATCAACAGTTTTTCCCAGAGTTATATACAATACAGTATGTAGATAATATGAAACGAGATGAGATATATGACCAGTCTATACACTGAGATCTTGCTAGTGAGTTAATATGAGGCGTTATGGGAATACTTCACATAGAACTTAGTATTTTGCATTTAGAGCCCTTAATATTGCACAGTGAATGGGGTCTGGAGTAACTATACCGACTAATAAAAGCAAGTATTGCACAGATGTACATAGTGGCTTATGGCTAGAACATGCGCAAATAATATTTTCAATATTCACGCTTACTGTTTTGACTGTATAAAAGACAACAGTTTGACTTTTTGTGTCGTTTATTTCCAGGAATGGCACACAGAGACCTCAAACCTGAAAACATCCTCTGCGAAAGTGCCGACAAGGCAAGTGTCTGCGAGTATGTTTTTACGTCCGGTTCAAAGTGCTAGCTAATATGGCGTTAATTGAATGATAAGCCGCCCCAGTACGCCGATGGTTATCCAGGAAAAAGGGTGCAATGCAATAATCTAAATTTTGAATTTCTCTCGCTCAGATCTCTCCGGTTAAGATTTGCGACTTCGACTTGGGTAGTGGCATCAAACTGAACAGCGACAGCTCGCCCATCTCCACCCCCGAGCTTCTCACTCCCGTAAGTGGCTGAGTTGAACTTATATTGAACAGAGTTATGGGTGCCTATGAATGGGGAAAATTTGTTGGCCATATCAGGCTAGTTGTGTCACTTTTGGTCATTTTCCATGCGGATAAACCAAGGGGTCTCAAACTCACGGCGCATTTGGCCCGCGGGGACGCTGGTTTGAGGCCTTGATATGAAAGTTTAATTTGTTTCAGTTGTTTTTTGATTTGCTTATTTATTTTTCCATCTTATTTTGTTTTGAAAAATAAAAATTAACATTAAACATTTATTTAATCATTTAATAATAAATAAAAATTTAATTTGTTTTTTGATTTGCTTATTTATTTTTCCATCTTATTTTGTGTCGAAAAATAAAAATTAACATTAAACATTTATTTAATCATTTAATAATAAATAAAAATTAATTTGTTTCATTTGTTTTTTGATTTGCTTATTTATTCTTCCATCTTTTGTGTCGAAAAGTAAAAATTAACATTAAACATTTATTTAATAATTTAATAATAAATAAAAATTAATTTGTTAATTAGTTTTTTGAATTGCTTAATTATTTTTCCATTTTATTTTGTGTCGAAAAATTACAAATTAGCATTAAACATTTATTTAATAATAAATAAAATATATATTTTTTAATTTGTTTCATTTGTTTTTTTGATTTGCTTATTTATTTTTCCATCTTATTTTGTGTCAAAAATAAAAATTAACATTAAACATTTATTTAATAATTTAATAATAAATAAAAATTAATTTTATTAGTTTTTTGATTTGCTTATTTATTTTTCCATCTTATTTTGTGTCAAAAAATTACAAATTAACATTAAACATTTATTTAATAATAAATAAAAAAAATTAATTTGTTTCATTTGTTTTTTTGATTTGCTTATT
This sequence comes from Doryrhamphus excisus, assembly GCF_037039965.1. Lineage (NCBI taxonomy): Eukaryota > Metazoa > Chordata > Actinopteri > Syngnathiformes > Syngnathidae > Doryrhamphus > Doryrhamphus excisus. Next base: position 703,101 of record NC_136360.1, read on the forward strand.
TATTTTTCCATCTTATTTTGTGTCAAAAAATAAAAATTAACATTAAACATTTATTTAATAATTTAATAATAAATAAACATTAATTTGTTAATTTGTTTCATTTGTTTTTTGATTTGCTTATTTTTCCACCTTATTTTGTGTCAATAAATAAAAATTAACATTAATCATTTATTTAATAATGTAATAATAAATAAAAAATTAATTTATCATAATTTATAATAATTTAGTGTTTTGTCAGAGCTTTTCCAAAGAACCACAGTACTGAAAAAGTGGAGGGTATAGCAGAAGCATTGAAGACTATTATATTATATATATATTACTATTTAATATAATTAATATTTTTATTATATATATTATGTATTTATTTATTGTATTTTTTTTTTGCCTGATGCGGCCCAGCTTCACCCAGACCCTAGCTCCAGTGCTCCAGTGGCCCCCAGGTAAATTGACTTTGAGACCCCTGGGATAAACGGTGCTTTTCAGGCTGTAAAAGACGTTTATCAAGTCCAGGCTGTCGTCCTATTGGTCATGCCCGATGGTGTGCCTCACTGCCTGCTTGACGATCAGTCAATCGTACCAGCCTGGCACCTTCCAGTTTTACCTTACCTTTATCTCTTTGCGCTATCAGCAATGCTCTGCTGAGATATCCTCCAGTTGAAGGTCCGCGTTCTACTTATCAAGTTGCAAATATTGTTTCCCCCGTGAGTTGGAGGTTATGATTGTTTAACCCTCACGCCATCGTCACAACACCAAAAATACCCGAAAGCAGCATGCCCGGAAAAGTGGGACGTTAGCCATGTAACGCTGTGTGTTGACATGTTGACGCAGACGGTCTGTGTGTGTGTAGTCAATGTCTGCTTGTTAGATGGACAGGAGCAGGTGATGGTGGGCGCTTTTTCCCTGCAGGAATGTTGTATGAGGTGGGGGGGGGGGTTACGCCGGTAACTTTATCTTCCTGTAAGCTTATGAATGGAGATGCTATTTGCGGTCAAGAGCCCTGGAATGTACCCCCTTTATAGCAAGTTTGAGGTAGCTAACAAGTACTTTTTGATAATACAATACAAAACAAACACTGTAAAGGTTGGGAAAGCATTGGAATGTAGTAAGACCGGAATGGAAGGCATTTTTTTGTTGTTGTTGTATAAAGTGCTTACCAAACAATACAGGACAGGATGTCCACCCTCGCACTGCTTAGTCTCCACCCCACCGCCTGCACCCCCGCCCCCGCCAGGGCCCCAACCTTGCTGCTGTGGCTCTATTTTCTTTATACAAAGGAGATGGTTTTTGTTGTTGGTCCCTCCCATACCTAGCAACTGAGATGTGATTTGCTAGACGGGTGGGAGGTGGGAGGTTGGAGGGGGGAGGGTTGGTGGGAGGAGCAATTGAACCTGCCCATGCGCCCTAACTTGTTTTTTTTTTTCAGTTGGCTTGGTCAGATGAACAATGTTATCTGGTTTTCATCTCCCTGCTGTTTGTGCTCTCTTGCTGCTAGCCTCCTTATGCTACTGTTGCACAATATATAGTCATAATCCTATCAAATGTCACACGTATGTACGGAATATGTGTTTCTAGGAAAGGGCTACATTTAGTACAGTAAAAACGGTACATGATAAAATAAGCAAGACTGCTCAAATGTCAAAATGGAACCTGGAACAGACTCATAATAAAGCCTCACCAGGTTGTTTACCAACAGTAGAGGCGTGTGGAGCGTGTGTGGCGTCCGCATGGCCCTGACGATGTCACATGGTTTCAGGAAAAGGCCGAGCTTGCGTTTACCAACAAATCCCCATCCGCATTAACCAGGGCTATCTGCAGCACACGGTGGTTGCTTTTTAATGCACAAGACTTAGACACACACAAACTCATCTTATTTTGTGTTGAAAAATAAAAATGAACAATTATTTAATAATTTAATAATAAATAAAAATTTCTTTGTTAATTTGTTTCATTTGTTTTTTGATTTGCTCATTTATTTTTTCATCTTATTTTGTGTTGAAAAATAAAAATTAAAAATTATTTAATAATTTAATAATAAATAAAAATGTATTTGTTAATTTGTTTCATTTGTTTTTTGATTTGCTCATTTATTTTTTCATCTTATTTTGTGTTGAAAAATAAAAATTAACAATTATTTAATAATTTAATAATAAATAAAAATTAATTTGCTAATTTGTTTCATTTGTTTTTTGGTTTGCTTATTTATTGACACACACAAACTAATCTTATTTTGTGTTGAAAAATAAAAATTAACAATTATTTAATAATTTAATAATAAATAAAAATGTATTGTTTCATTTGTTTTTTGATTTGCTTATTTATTTTTCCATCTTATTTTGTGTTGAAAAATAAAAATTAATATTAAACATTTATTTAATAATAAATAAAAATTAATTTGTTTCATTTGTTTTTTGATTTGCTTATTTATTGACACACACAAACTAATCTTATTTTGTGTTGAAAAATAAAAATTAAGAATTATTTAATAATTTAATAATAAATAAAAATTTCTTTAATTTGTTTTATTTGTTTTTTGATTTGCTTATTTATTTTTTCATCTTATTTTGTCTTGAAAAATAAAAATTAATATTAAACATTTATTGAATAATACATAAAAATTAATTAGCTAGGAGACCAGGGTTCAATTCCACCCTCGGCCATCTCTGTGTGTGGAGTTTGCATGTTCCGCCTCTCGCCCAAAGACAGCTGGGATAGGCTCCAGCACCCCCGTGAATGAATGAATGAATGAAAAAAAAACTATAATGACGAATAATGATAAAGATTATAACAATAATGATAATAATAATAATATTACAATGATAGTAATAACAGGGCAAAACAAGACAGTGGCATGAACATGATTATATCTTGCAAAAAGGGGTAGGAATTTATAATCTTTTGCTTCAGCCTACTCCTTTTGGGCTTGTGATCAGATGGTTGAATACAAATGTAAATAATATAAAGTTATATTTGAATTGATGTAAGAAATGCACTGTAATGTTTCATATATTTGCCCAAATAAATATAACTAAAAAAAAGTCCACTAGAGCGCCACAACTGCACCCACATGCAGAGAACCATAATACTTTTTTTTTTCACGAGTACTTATCAGTTGTACACAGAAAGCAGTTTTTGTTGAGTTGCTATTTGGACGAGAATCCCGGGGCTTTTTGTTTCAGGGAGGCCCGGCTCTCCAGACGTGTTGCGGACGGGAATGTGGGGGTTGGGATTTTCTCTCCCCTGCGACAGAAGCAGCTTTGTCTGAGCTGAGATTCCTGTGCAGCACATTTCATGACATAAATATGGACGAGGGAGACGTTGGGGGGCGGAGCTACTTGGCACGTCATATAAGTCTTGCTGCAGTTGGCACGAAGAGATGAGCTCCCAAACGGGAGGAAATGCGTAAAAGTGCTTCCTCGGAGGTTGGAATTTGTGGCTTTGTTGTACTAAATGTCACTTGGATACATAATGTGAGCTAGTGACCGCACTCCTCTTTTGTTCCATTTAAATCAGGGGTCTCAAACTCAATTTACCTGGGGGCCACTGGAGCTAGGGTCTGGGCAAGGCTGGGCCGCATCAGGTTTTCCAAAACAAAACAAAAAAAACGCATTTATTAAAAACAGAAAAACTTTTTCAGTGCTTTGGTTCCGATTTTCTACAATAAAAGCTCTGATAAAACATTCCACTGTTCTCAAATATCTTAATTTTTATTTTTCTACACAAAATAAGATGAAAAATAAACAAATCAAGAATAAAGAAAATTAATCAGTAATAAATATAGTAATAATAAAACTGCAAATAATAAAAACTTAAGAAAGCACATATAGTTGGTGGGTAGACAAATGATTTTTTTCAGATTAAAATGAACAAAGCATTATTAGAGCCCTGTAGACATGACAAAACACGACTATAGTCACATTTATACTCTTTATTTACAACATATTGCGCAACTGCAGGGTCTTGAGACACATGCTAACTCGCAAACTAGAGAGCTAGCCACCTAAACGGTAGCCTCAGAGTTATTTCCTTTCAACTTAAATAGCCAAAAACTTACCACTTCCACACGGATAGGGAGGATAACTATTAACAGTTATTTAACCTTTAACATGAACATGAATCAAACGTAATAATTTTTTCAGGGTACATGATACCATACAGCATCCATATCAAACTTGCGCGGTGCCGCACTAACATTAAACTTTCATATCAAGGCGGGGGGCCTCAAACTAGTGTCCTGTGGGCCACATTTGGCCCGCGGGCCGCGTGTTTGAGGCCCCTGACCTAAACGGTAGCCTTCAAGTTATTTCCTTTAAACTTAAAAAAGCCAAAAACTTACCACTTCCACACGGATAGGGAGCATAACTATTAACAGTTATTTAACCTTTAACATGAACATGAATCAAACGTAATAATTTTTTCTGGGTACATGATACCATACAGCATCCATATCAAACTTGCGCGGTGCCGCACTAACTTTCATGTCAAGGCGGGGGCCTCAAACTAGTGTCCTGCGGGCCACGTGTTTGAGACCCCTGATTTAAATGCTCTTTATGCGTCACAGTTACGTAACTCGGGGAAGGCTCAGCCCAGTTTGTGGTTCTGCAGGACAGCCAATCCTCTTTGCCCCCCCCCCCCACCGCTCAGTGTTTGGCCTAATTCTTCCTAGCTACATAACAACGGCAACGTCAGAGTTGAGCCTTCCTTTGCCCCCCCCCCCCCCCCCCCAGTCCATTTTTTTTCATGATCTGGATGTTCCTGCAATAGCTGTCTCATTGGGTTAGTTGTGTATGGTCACCACCATTGGAACGCTGCACCACGGCACCATGTGACTGTCCGGTTTGGGCTTCTAGCTTTTTAAACCACGAGGTATCAGCTGAAGCCAGGAATGTGAACGGGAGCAGCGAAAGCAGCTTTTTTTTGTTTTTTTGCCACCCCGCACCTAATCTAGTGTCCCCCCCCCCCCCCCCCATCCAACTCCAGTGTGGCTCTGCAGAGTACATGGCACCCGAGGTGGTTGAGGCCTTCAGCGAGGAGGCCACCATTTACGACAAGCGCTGTGACCTTTGGAGCCTGGGCGTCATCCTCTACATCATGCTGAGCGGCTACCCACCTTTCGTAGGCCACTGCGGTGGGGGCTGTGGCTGGGAACTGGGGGAACCCTGCCACACATGCCAGGTGAGTACCCAACAATTTTTATTATTTTTTTTTCCTCATTTTATATTTACTTTTGGTGGCGGCCTGGCGGTCTAGTGGTTAGCGCGCAGACCTCACAGCTAGGGGACCAGGGCTCAATTCCCACCCTCGGCCATCTCTGTGTGGAGTTTGCATGTTCTCCCCGTGCATGCGTGGGTTTTCTCCGGGTACTCCGGTTTCCTCCCACATTCCAAAAACATGCTAGGTTAATTGGCCACTCCAAATTGTCCATAGGTATGAATGTGAGTGTGAATGGTTGTTTGTCTATATGTGCCCTGGGATTGGCTGGTGACCAGTCCAGGGTGTACCCCGCCTCTCGCCCGAAGAGCACCCCGCGGCCCTCGTGAGGAAAAAGCGGTAGAAAATGAATGAATGATATTTACTTTTCACATCCTAGCTTGGTGTGAGTGCAGATTGACACCTCTGTGCCTATCCCAGTGGGAGGAAACCGGAGTACCCGGAGAAAACCCACGCATGCACGGGGAGAACATGCAAACTCCACACAGAGATGGCCGAGGGTGGGGAAAGACAAAATAAGAAGTCAAAAAGTTACCACTTCCACACAAAATAGGAGGAGAACTCACTCATTCATTCATTTTCTACCACTTATCCTCACAAGGATCGCGGGGGGTGCTGGAGCCTATCCCAGCTGTCTTCGGGCATGAGGCAGGGTACACCCTGGACTGGTGGCCAGCCAATCACAGGGCACATATAGACAAACAACCATTCACACTCACATTCATACCTATGGACAATTTGGAGTCGCCAATTAACCTAGCATGTTTTTGGAATGTGGGCGGAGACCCGGAGAAATCCCACACATGCACGGGGAGAACTTACAAACTCCACACAGCAATGCCTGAGGGTGGAATTGAACTCGGGTCACCTAGCTGTGAGTCCTGCGCGCTAACTACTGGATTCATTCATTCATTCATTTTCTACCGCTTATCCTCACGAGGGTCGTGAGGGGTGCTGGAGCCTATCCCAGCTGTCTCCGGGCAAGAGAGGCGGGGTACACCCTGGACTGGTGGCCAGCCAATCACAGGGCACATATAGACAAACAACCATTCACACTCACATTCATACCTATGGACAATTTGGAGTGGCTAATTAACCTAGCATGTTTTTGGAATGTGGGAGGAAACCGGAGTACCCGGAGAAAACCCACGCATGCACGGGGAGAACATGCAAACTCCACACAGAGATGGCAGAGGGAGGAATCGAACCCTGGTCTGCAGCACCATTATTTAAAACAAAAACAACAATTGATGAAAATAAATATTACCATTTCATATTTCAAACAATATTTAAGGTGTGCATCATAGCATAAATAAAGTCCACTTTACAATTGACTGGCTCATACACTGGGATTCTAACTTTTTTTTTTTTTTTTTTTCCCAAATTCTCCAGAATACGCTGTTTGAAAGTATTCAAGAAGCAAAGTACGAGTTCCCGGACAAAGACTGGGCTCATATCTCCTCAAGTGCCAAAGACCTTATATCCAGACTTCTGGTCCGGGATGCCAAAAACCGCCTTAGCGCTAATCAGGTGCTGCAGCATCCGTGGGTGCAGGGGGTAAGTGTCCGTCCACACGTTGTTGCCTTTACTAACCTGCAGGTAATAGGTTTTTATGGGCATGCCTTTTTTCTTCTAGGGTGCATCAAATACTCTGCAAACGCCTCTTTTTCATCAGAGGTGAGGCAACCGCTTGTTTTTGTCCTTTTTTAAAAAAATGATATTTAATTTATATTTTCCTTCCTCCTGTTTCTCAGAACCAGCAACGCAAGGGATTTGACCTTCTTTGCCGACAAGGTCATGGCCGTGAACCGGCAGCTGGCCGAACAGGACGGCATGGAGGATCAGCAGCAGCATCAGCAGCAGGACACCCCCGTCGTGGTCGCCGCCGCCGCCGCCGCCGCCGCCGCCGGGTCGTCCGTGCACCTCTCCCCTCCTTCCAACTCCAAGCTGGCCAGACGCAGGCAGCGGGGCAGCCAGCCCAAAGGGGGGCCCGTTTCCGCCGCCGAGCTGCGCCAGCTTTTGGCCCCTCTCGTTATCGTGGGCGACTGTGCCTGAAAACTTTTTTTTGTCAACGTTGAAATCGGAGGCCTGATGCAATTTTTTTTTTTTTTTTTTTTTTTTTGTGAATTAAGCCTCCATGTTTGTCGACTCTGGCTGGCCTTGGTCCTTCGCCATTTAGGCTTTTTCTGCCTCGCTGTAAAGGAGGGGGGGGCAGTTCTTCCTCTAAATGCCTTTTGACCTTCTACGGCACTTCTGAAGCACATCAGCCCAGGGCCTGCAAGTACACAGATGCACTTCCAGGTTTTTGTATTTTTTAAATTATGTTGTTTTTTTTTCTTGCTCAGTTCAGCGAAATCCGAATTTTTTTGTTTTTTTTGTGAACGCAAGCTCAGACACCAAAGGACAACCTATCGTGCTGCTCCCACGTTACATACAACTGGATCCACTGTGAATTAATTTGTCCGGAATGTTCTCTTTGCCTGTATGTTCATCTGCACATGCGTACCAAGCTTATGCAACATATGCCAAGATGAAGGCCGTTCCTTGTTTTGAGGAATCCACTATACCGGGGGTCGGAAAGCCAATGCTGTATATGTGCCTGGTGCGGTTATTGTATAGCCGGGGGGGGGGGGGGCGGGGTTGGGGTGGCGTGGTGGCGGCGGCGGCGGGGGACTTCAATTTCCTGCTTCTTTTTGGTCTCCGTTCATAACAAAGCAATGGAGTCGGGCTTGGTGGCCATGCCGCTAAACGCTGCGTTAGCACTGCCATGCTAGCCATGATTGGACTCGTGCACACTGATGTAATACTTTTCCGTGTATATGAGGCTAATTATTATTTCACACGGGTATAATGCATAGCCCCCCACCCCTCTACCCAAAAAAGAAAACAACGCAATCTTCAACCATATCTGGTATGTTGGTGATTTTTTTTTTTTTAATATCAAAGTTTATCCCATCGCCACACATGCAATTATGCTTTTTTTTTTTTTTTTCCGAAATACAAGCAATGTATGCATCAGTTCTAACCTTTCTGGCAGTAAAAGGTTAGAAACCCCTACATGGTTAGGGTTGGAAAAGCACATAACGGCCAATGTGACCTCAGCGTCATTTGTTCATTGAATACACTTATTTGGACCACCGTCGTTTCAATGTTTTTTTTTTGTTGGTTTTTTTTTTGATGAGACGTCCATTTTCACATTAAAAAAAAAAAAAAAAAAAAACACCCCATCATTAAAAAAAAAAAAAAAAAAAGGAAAACATTCCACAAAAAAAAATGTAGCTGTATTATGTTTACTTTGGTTTTTTTATGTTTAAAAACTCCATGTGAATGTGCCACTTTTTCATTTTTGTAACGCTTTTTTTTTTTTTTTCTACTTGGTGATCGTCATGGAGGTGATGTTGAGTTCAGGTGAAACACCGACTCTTTTCCTTAAGTTTTGTATGTTTTTAAAAATTCGGAGTCGGAGTTGTGGCAGAAGTTTTAGTTTAGAGCTGGAGCGTTCTTGCCCAGAATTTTCCTTTTTTTTTTTTTTTTTTTTTAAATGTTGGCAATAATTTGTTTCCTCAGACTTACATAAAGTGTGATGGGGGGGGGGACGGAATAGCGATGAGTGAGGCCTGACCACGTGGTAGCCGTTTCACTAAAGAGGGTTCGAATCATGACGTGGCACATTTCACCGCCGACCGTCTTTCATCCATCCATCCATCCATCCATCCATCCTGACTTGTCCTCTGCCAGGACTCTGGAAAAACTGTTCCCGGTTCCTGCTGATCACGGGAACACTGCAAACGTCGGCTAAAACTTTCTACACATGCATCATCATTATGGAGGGGGGGGGGGGCTTTATGTCTTATAATAAGACTTTTGTATATGCAGCTGTTTTTTTCTCTATTTGGGGGAAACAACTTTGCTAAATCCAAAAGAATTACGCAATCCTGTTTTTTTTTTTTTTAACACCTATTACAGTATTTGTACTTTTGGACGGGGTTTGATACTTTCAATTGCACACATTCACGCACGGGATATACGCTAATACTCTGATTGGTGTAATAAGAAGAGTTCTCTCGGTCATGATCATTTCTATTTTTTGGTGAAATGGCAGTTTTTCGACTGTCTTCTAGTAGTGGAAAGGGGAGAAAATTCTGTATTTTTTTGTTGTGTTTCAAGTAAGGATGTCCGATATTGGTTTTGTTTTTGTATGAAAACCGATATACCGATATGTGTAACATGACTATGAACACAGCATTTTTTTTTAAATATCGGTTTTTCACAAAATAAGATCAAATTATCGGACATCCCTAGTTTTCAAGTCATTCATGTGGACAGTGTCAGCCTTTTCCCACAATCCTGAATGTAACTCCACAGGCGAAGAAGCATTTACAAATCCAGAGACACCGATCAAAGCTTTTCTATGAAAATTCAAACTCTCTTAAAGTGAGAGAAATAACTGCCTGTGGCGATCGGTTTTGAGAATCGACTTTTTTTTTTTTTTTTTCGTACCATCGCAAATCCCAGCAATGGAATAGCAACACTTAAAAAAAAAAAATTTACAGTGACAGAAATTTGATTGAAGCACTTTACTGTACCATGTGAATGATTGCAGTTCAACCGAGGCAACACTTAAAAACAGTTGTTCCAGATTTTTGTATTGTTTTTCTAAAAAAAAAAAAAGGCAATAAAATGCTTTAAAAAAAAAAAAGACTCACGTGTCTTGTGATTTATATCTATTAATTATTCCTCAAGTTACAGTACCCGCCTAAAGGGGTAGGGTGGAAATAACTGCACGGTACTTTCCCTGGCATGTGTTTACTCCTGCGTGCCTCGCAGGTTTCGTATTAACTCGTATTTTATCTTTTGACCCAAGGCTGAGAACATGACGTCTGATTCAGTGCTGTAAATCATCTTATCAGTATCACAAACTGATATTTCAGCTATGTCACATGTGTTCTTGGAAGTGACGGCTGCCTGAAATGTGACTGAATTTGCTTCCGCTTTGCGTCAGCCATTCCTGTGCCACCCTGGGGGCCCGGTTGGGCAGGCAGGCCTAGACTGATGCAACCATGCTGCAAGAGCTGCATTGACTCACGGTGGTGTCTTGTGCTGATACTGTATGAAATGACTTAGCAACATTTGCAGAATCACAGTAATTAATTTTTAATAGCAATGCCAGTCAGTGAAAAAGTATGTGCCGATACATCCATCCATCATCCAAAAATTCTCTTTTTCACTGTAAGTCTCTCAGGAAAATTCAATACAAAACACAGAAATTCATTGCATAACGTTTTTTTTCTGGCCTTGCAAACGTCACAAGGTTGTAGGATACTAAATGATGCAACAGCAGTGGGGATATTCATAACATTTACACAGTTGATAAATACACTCTAGTATCTGTCGCCCTCTAGTGGACGTTCCGGGCACTCACATCGACTCCGGCAGTTCCAACGTACGTGTGGCTAATGAGCTAATTAAAATGTTTGTAATTGGTCGGGGTAAAAGGCACATAAGGAGGTGACTGACGGTTTATTTTTTTAGTTTCACATTGAAACTGAAGGTTTAAATGTGAGCAAGGCAGGTAGGCACCATGGCGGAAGTTTTTCTTGATACCTTTTAGTTTTAGCTCGATACGGTTTTTGCTAGCAACACAGACGTTATGTTCTTTTGAAAGTCGTTTAAATTTGCTTTTTTTTTTAAACGCCAAAGCCCTCTTGTGTCCAGTAACTTATTCCACTTTTTTTTTATTAAACAACGTAACGACATAGAGATATAACAAGCAATATTGATGTTGATAGGCTTTAAGTTTGGTTTAAGTACGGTTTTAGCTAGTGACACAATATGTCGCTATGTTGCATCCCGCTTTTAATTTGAAAATCAGACAACTTGTGTACTTATTTGGGGCCTATTTTATACATGTGTGTGATACAAAGGTGAGCTTTGTAGTAGTACAGAACTGTGGAGCAGTAACTCTTTCAACAATTATTAACCATTGCAAATAATCGGACAATTCATGCTTCTGTTACTAGGGGTCTCAAACACGCGGCCCGCGGGCCAAATGTGGACCGCAGGACACTAGTTTGAGGCCCCCGCCTTGACATGAAAGTTTAATGTTAGTGCAGCCCGCGCAAGTTTGATATGGATGCTGTATGGTATCATGTACCCAGAAAAAATTATTACGTTTGATTCATGTTCATGTTAAAGGTTAAATAACTGTTAATAGTTATCCTCCCTATCCGTGTGGAAGTGGTAAGTTTTTGGCTATTTAAGTTGAAAGGAAATAACTTGAAGGCTACCGTTTAGGTCGCTAGCTCTCTAGTTTGCGAGTTAGCATGTGTCTCAAGACCCTGCAGTTGCGCAATATGTTGTAAATAAAAAGAGTATAAATGTGACTATAGTCGTGTTTTGTCATGTCTACAGGGCTCTAATAATGCTTTGTTCATTTTAATCTGAAAAAAATCATTTGTCTACCCACCAACTATATGTGCTTTCTTAAGTTTTTATTATTTGCCGTTTTATTATTATTATATTTATTTATTACTGATTGACTTTCTTTATTCTTGATTTGTTTATTTATTTTTCATCTTATTTTGTGCAGAAAAATAAAAATGAAGATATTTGAGAACAGTGGAATGTTTTATCAGAGCTTTTATTGTAGAAAATCTGAACCAAAGCACTGAAAAAGTTTGTATATTTTTCTGTTTTTAATAAATGTGTTGTTTTTTTTTTTTGGCTGAATGAATGGAGGCTTCTCTTACAGATTTACTGATGGGATGATTTCCACGGCCAACCTGATTTCCACGACTCCTGTGAAATAAAACTTTTAAAACAAGTGTCAATTATTGGCTTGACCAGTGTGTGGACTTGGTGTTCCTTTGACAACTCAACCAAACTATGAACGCTGTTTTTGGATTGTTTTTTTTTACATGAAAGACTTGAGGTGGTAGTTAGAATTATTTAAAAACATCGATTGTTTATTTTCAAATTACAAGTCGATGAAGCTAGTTTTTTTTCCATTCTGTTTAAAGTCACTGAATGCACCATGAAACTTCCTGTATATTTCCCGTGCGCACGTGACGACAGTTTTCAATGACGTCAGCGAAATACGCGAGAGTTCCGAGGCGAGATTTCATTTCCGCCACCGATCCAACATGGCGCCGTAGAGACGTTGTTATTGTTCTACTGCTCATTCAAGCCTCGGTTTTATCTCCAGCTTATACACGGAAACGGCCTTAAAGAGATCGGCGTGGGCATGAGAGGAGTATCGGGAGATAATGCTGAGATCAACCGGCTTCTTTCGTGGGCTTGACTGTCCATTTTACACGGAATCCACAGAGGGCAAAGACAGCGGGTGCAACAGACCTTACTGTCACTTCAGGCACAGCCAGCAGAGACGGGTTTCCTACGTAGCAGCAGCCGACAGTAAAAAGCACCATATCGGCCAAAAAGGTGATTATTTCTGGGACTTTAAACAACACATAAGGTATCCGTGGGCAAAATTCCGAATTCAGCTTTGAACGCGTATTTGTAACATCAATATGGCTAATATCAATATGGCGGTATCTGGATTTTATTTGAAGGAATAAACAATTGAAATGCTGTTCTGTTTTCGTCACATTTAGTTCAAGTCCAAGCCACATAAGCGTATAATGTCTCGGCTACGCTACTCTCAAAAAGTTTGGGGAATTGAACCGTCTTTAAACGTTTGAATGTTCGAAAGTCGAACTATGTTTGACACAAAAAGCAAAGGTGTGTGATTCATGAATCAACAGGTACATTTCGTGCTTTGATTAGAATCTGTATTTAAATAATTATGTTCATATTTGGACACTATGAGATCAAGATAACACCTAAGAATTGATTCACAGTAAAAAAACATACAGTATCTGGTTTTGAGGATTTTCCTATTTAAACGGTGTACCCTCGTTACATCGTAGTTCACCTTTCACATTGCCAAATTTACATAAATATCCGATCATTAGCAGTGTGACTCTGAAATGCTGCAGGTTTTATCCCCGATAACAACAGAAGGAGGGAAATATGACAGCAGGGGCAATATGGTTTAACAAGGATACAAAAATGCTACAGTACGGTGAAACGGTGCCAGGGTAAAAAAAAAAGTGAAATAATGTTGCATCATGTGACTTTGAGAAAGCATTTCCCGAACAAATAATTTTTTTTTGTCCACAGTAGAATTCTAACCCTTAAAGAGCTGAGTTAATGCTGCCACATTAATTACAGTTAATTATTGTGATAAAAAAAAACACATTTATTAAAAACAGAAAAATATCCAAACTTTTTCAGTGCTTTGGTTCCGATTTTCTACAATAAAAGCTCTGATAAAACATTCCACTGTTCTCAAATATCTTAATTTTTATTTTTCTACACAAAATAAGATGAAAAATAAATAAACAAATTAAGAATAAAGAAAATCAATCAATCAGTAATAAATAAATATAATAATAATAAAACGGCAAATAATAAAAACTCAAGAAAGCACATATAGTTGGTGGGTAGACAAATGATTTTTTTCAGATTAAAATGAACAAAGCATTATTAGAGCCCTGTAGACATGACAAAACACGACTATAGTCACATTTATACTCTTTTTATTTACAACATATTGCGCAACTGCAGGGCCTTGAGACACATGCTAACTCGCAAACTAGAGAGCTAGCCACCTAAACGGTAGCCTTCAAGTTATTTCCTTTAAACTTAAATAGCCAAAAACTTACCACTTCCACACGGATAGGGAGGATAACTATTAAGAGTTATTTAACCTTTAACATGAACATGAATCAAACGTAATAATTTTTTCTGGGTACACGATACCATACAGCATCCATATCAAACTTGCGTGGGCCGCACTAACATTAAACTTTCATATCAAGGCGGGGGCCTCAAACTAGCGTCCTGTTTGAGACCCCTGCTTTAAAGCAACCAAAATTGTCCCAGAGGATTCTGTGGTGATTTTTTGCAGCCGTAGTTGGCCACTACACTGAATCTAAAAACTGTGTTTCCATTCCCCGCAGAGCAAGGCTATGACCCGTTCAAACCAGAAGTTGTGAGGCCCCGAGAGCTGCAAAATGGAGTACCAACCCCCTCGGGAGACATCAGCGGTGCTCTGGAGCTGGTCAACAAGGCCATCGAGGAGGTCAGCAATGAGGTGGAGCGGGAGAAGCGGAAGCTGTCGAGGATCGGGGATGAACCTTATGATCCCAGCGGAAGAAGTGTGTCTTCCTCGGATGCGGTTAAAGGCCAAACGTCGGCCGCGGCAGCCGGCACCCACTTGGCCTACGATCCCGGGTGTTACCAGATGACGTCAGGGGGCTATAACCCCAATCCGAGTTGCAGCAAGTACACTCTGGATTTGGACAGTCGGGCAAGCAATAGCAACTCCATGGAGTACGTACCTACGTCTTTAAAAAAGAACCCACCTCGAACACAAACGCAACAAATCCCCTCTCCTCCGCCAAGTCCGAAATATTCCAAGACATCCTCGACATGTAAATACACAGTAGACACTTCCAGACCGTCGACAGACATGGAATACGACCCGCTTTCCAACTATGCTGCAGGAATAGCGGGAAAAACGAAACGGGACGACAACAACCGTGACGTTTCGGCGGACGGCAGAAAAACACACAACCTCAAAGCGTCACCTGACACTTTTATCGCGACTGGGAAAAAAACACAGCAGCAGCCTGTGCACGCAAACAAGTACGTGTTCTCCGACTCGGACGGGGAGAGCTCCGGAACGGAATACAGACCCACTTCGCTTAGTAGTCTCCAGCATAGGCGAAGCAAGAGTTTACCTCTAATTGGAGCCAATTCGGTTAAAGAGAGAACTGAGAGTACACTAAAAGCATTGGGGCAGAGAAACGAACAGGAAGTTCCCAAAGATGAGCAGCTACAAAAAAAGACCAGCCCAAATAATAATAATAATAATCATCATAAAAAAAACTCGGTCAGTCAAAGCAATCACATAAAAAGTGAAAAAATGGGCCAAAGCTCTCTTATTAGTAAGAGCAGCAGTAAGAATAAGAAAGAATCACGGAAGAACTCGCACCAGGACTCGACAAAAAAGGAGAATAAAAGTCACGGGAAGAGTAACGATGGAAAGAAGGCGAAGGCGTCTGATGAAGCTAACAGGGAACACAAGAGACGCGACGGAAAGATAAAATCTTCCGGTCAAGTGAAACCAAACTTAAGCAAACGAGATAAAGCCACGGAAAACGGTTTGGCGGAAAGCAAGAAGTCCAAGGAGAAGCAACACAAAAATAAAGCGGACATTAGCAAAAGAGACAAGGATGGAAAGAAACTTCACAAAAGCAGCAGTTCGAGCGCCGCTGCTAAGAGCACGGCTAGCGGCAAAGACAAAACCAAAAACGGCAAAAGGCCCAAGTCGAAACAAAGAACCGCGAGTCTCAGTCACGCCGATCTGTTCGGCGACGAGAGCGCCGAGGAGGCCCAACCGATGGAGGTGGATGGCGGCGACGAGGAACCGGAGGAAATTCTCGTGAGGAAATGCGCCGACGCTTTAAAAAGGGGGCGACTACATAAGAGGAAAGCGTCAGAGCTGACGCCGTCTTCCTCTGAGGATGAGGACAATGGCGCTACAGAGGAGAGCGGTGCGGATAAAGACCTCGTTGCCGGAATAGACCTGTCAATCTTCCAGGATGATTTGGACTTTGACTCGGATCCGATGGAGGAGTGTTTACGGATCTTCAACGAATCCAAGGATGTGAAGAAGGAAGACAAGGGAAGGCAAACTAAGCAGGTACTCTGTTACACTTTTATCATGTCTTTTTTTTTTATTTTTATTGTGTTGCTGTCACATGTTTATTTTGCGTTTTCTCAGCCTTCAAGAGATTTAGAAGAGGAGAAGAACACCGAGAGCACTTTAACCACTCTCTTCCCCGGTCAGAAGAAGAGAATTTCACACTTTGTTGCCAAAGGAACTGTAAGTCTCAGCCTCTTTTGTTGCATTTTTTTCTTTTTACCGTGCTTGTTTGTTGACTAGGCTGCGCGGTGGACGAGTGGTTAGTGCACAGGCCTCACAGCTAGGAAACCCGTGTTCAATTCCACCCTCGGCCAACTCTGTGTGGAGTTTGCATGTTCTCCCCGTGCATAATTGGCGACTCCAAATGTGAGTGTGAATGGTTGTTTGTCTATATGTGCCCTGTGATTGGCTGGCCACCAGTCCGGCGTGAACCCCGCCTCTCGCCCCAAGACAGCTGGGATAGGCTCCAGCACCCCCGCGACCCTCGTGAGGGTAAGCGGTAGAAAATGGATGAATGAATGAATGAGTTCTCCTCCTATTTTGTGTGGAAGTGGTAACTTTTTGGCTTGCATGTTCTCCCCGTGCATGCGTGGGTTTTCTCCGGGTACTCCGGTTTCCTCCCACATTCCAAAAACATGCAAGGTTAATTGGCGACTCCAAATTGGTCCATAGGTATGAATGTGAGTGTGAATGGTTGTTTGTCTATATGTGCCCTGTGATTGGCTGGCCACCAGTCCAGGGTGTACCCCGACTCTCTTGCCTGAAGACAGCTGGGATAGGCTCCAGCACCCCCGTGACCCTCTTGAGGGTAAGCGGTAGAAAATGAATGAATATTTATAGAGCCCTCTAGACATGAAATAACACCCCTACAGTCATCTTTCCATTCATATTACCCATTATAGTTGACTCTGTTGCTGTTGCTGTTTGCCATGTCTCACAGCTAGGAGACCCGGGTTCGATTCCCCGCTCTGCCATCTCTGTGTGGAGTTTGCATGTTCTCCCCATGCATGCGTGGGTTTTCTCCGGGTACTCCGGTTTCCTCCCACATTCCAAAAACATGCTAGGTTAATTAGCCACTCCAAATTGTCCATAGGTATGAATGTGAGTGTGAATGGTTGTTTGTCTATATGTGCCCTGTGATTGGCTGGAGACCAGTCTTTTATAATTAATTAGCCTATTATTATTCCTATCATCATTATTCTTATTCATATTCGTGCAACTTACTTTCTATCAACTTATTTTCCTGTTCATCAGAGCGATGCACCTTCAAAGAATGCGGTTCGGCCGTACAGGAGACCCACACCTCAGGAGGTTTGCTATCAGCGCATGCAGATGGCGCAGGAGCAAGCCGCCCAGTTCTCCGCCACCATCAAAGCCGCCTCACAAAGCTCTTCCAGCATTGGCTCTTCAGGAGGCAAGAAGAGGATCGCACACCGTCCCAATCCGCTGTTAATGTCCTCCAACGCAAGTATGACTCAACTCGGTGTTATTGCAGTTATTAGCGTTCATGTTGTGATAAGACGCCAATGTTTGCCGTGCTTCACTTTTGCATACCTACAGTGGATTCTTGTTTTTCATCATTAATCCATTCCAAAAAGGTCTGCCAAAAAATTACGGTAATACATTTTTAACCATAAGAAATAATGGAAATATAGTTCATCTGTTCCTGATAGCCCAAAAATATTATTACATCACATGTAATATTGAGCGAGTGGTTAGCGCGCAGGCCACACAGCTGGGAAACCAGGGTTCAATTCCACCCTCGGCCATCTTTGTGAGTGTGTGGATTTTCTCCGGGTACTCCGGTTTCCTCCCACATTCCAAAAACATGCTAGGTTAATTGGCCACTCCAAATTGTCCATAGGTATGAATGTGAGTGTGAATGGTTGTTTGTCTATATGTGCCCTGTGATTGGCTGGAGACCAGTCAAGGGCGTTGGAAGACAGCTGGGATAGGCTCCAGCACCCCTGCGACCCTTATGAGGATAAGCGTTAGATAATAATTATAGTATTACATGCAGAAAACCAAGCAAAATACATACTATAGACTTTGCAGCTCCAACATTGTACCCTCACTCTATTGTGGGTTTCCAAAAGACTTGATTGCCGGAACAACAGGCAAAGTTGAGTCACGACTTCCCGAGCCTGCACTCGAAGCATCATGGGAACAGTAGTCCTTTTAGCCACGAATTAGCCGCATCATTGTTTTAAGGCACAGGGTTCAAAGCGTGTGGAAGAAAGTAGCGGTTTGAGCACTCGACTAGTTTATTAGGAGCATGAAAACCAAGGCATATTCATGGAAATAATTTTTGTCGCTCACCGTATCCTACCAAAATCGAGGCTCCACTGTACTTTTTAAAAACAGATTGTGCAGTTGTACGTAATCAAGCGTTTGGTAAGTAACATAAGAATAAGAATGTGATGTGGCCATTTTGCCTGTTGATCAAGCTCTTGTCCTTTTTTATGTTAACTGGCAGGTTCTTCAGAACCTAAACCAGCTGGCAGCCTGCTTGTTCGGACCCAAACCACAGCCGGTATCCTGTCAAAGACGACATCCACCATTGCACAAAAAAGAGTGGCTCACACACCCACCATGAAGGTAATTAATAGTGTTTAATTACTCATTGGAGACTTGATCACGCATGCTTGATAACTGTTAGATTGACCTACTGTACACTTCAGTATTGCTAAACCAGGTATGGCACCACTGCTGTTGTAGCCAGATTTACATATTAATAGTATTTTTTTATTACAATCGATCTCGATGAATGTAGCCTGATACCAGAGTTCTCCCTCTGTTTGGGTCAGAGTGTTTCAATGAAGCGTCCCATCATCCCCATTGAGTTTGGGACCAAAGTGCCGACCATCGTTCGCCAGCGCTACCTCAACTTTTTCATCGACGAGTGCGTCAAGTTCTGCCCGTCAGAGGACGTTGCCTTCCAGATGGTATGAGTCACTTGGTTTTTAGCAGCGTCATGTTGATATCGTATAAAAAAATAGTCGAATAGCAACAGCTTTGATCGGAGGATAAGAGCCGATTTAAAAAAAAAAAAAAAACCAAAACAATAAAGCAAATTAACTTTAAAGTTTGATGTGTTTTAAATGCTTTGATTCTTAAACCTTTCATTGCACGATAAAGAAAGTTTGTCGTTTCAGGGCCTTGACGAGGAGAAGGTGGTGTATGACCGCAGTAACACTAAGAACATATATCTCAACGTCGCTGTCAACACGCTGAAAAAGCTGCGCAACAAGAGCAGCTCATGCGCCTCGCATGTCATCAGTACGTCAAAACACACAGTCGCGTATTATACTGTTTTAGTCACATTACATTTTGCGTTCTTGGATCTTGAGTAGAGCTTCACGATGCAAAAATAAGAAATGGAAGTGAGACAAAAAAAATTGAGTCAATTTTTGGGGCAAATTTGAGGCAATTTATTGCAAACAAGCATTAAACCGAAGCAGGCAACAAACAGGGCACATATAGACAAACAACCATTCACACTCACATTCATACCTATGGACAATTTGTAGTGGCTAATTAACCTAGCATGTTTTTGGAATGTGGGATGAAACCGGAGCACCTGGTGAAAATCCACACATTCACAGGGAGAACATGCAAACTCCTCAGAAATGGCCGAGGGTGGAATTGAACTCTGGTCTACCAGCTGTGTGGCCTGAAAGCTAACCATTCACTCATTCATTCATTTTCTACCGCTTTTCCTCAAGAGGGTCGCGTGGGTTGCTGGAGCCTATCCCAGCTGTCTTCCAACGCCCTTCACTGGTCTCCAGCCAATCACAGGGCACATATAGACAAACAACCATTCACACTCACATTCATACCTATGGACAATTTGGAGTCGCCAATTAACCTAGCATGTTTTTGGAATGTGGGAGGAAACCGGAGTACCCGGAGAAAACCCACGCATGCACGGGGAGAACATGTAAACTCCACACAGAGACTGCTGAGGGTGGAATTGAACCCTGGTCTCACAAGGGATACACCCTGCTACATAGCCATCTGCCGTTTGACACCCCTGCACAACATGAAGTTCCATTGTTCCATTGAAGGAAAAAAAGCACCCCAGATTGTGATGACACCACTTCCGCTGAGCCGTGTGGGGGAAACATCTCTGGTGGAAGCCATTAGGACCGCCAAGGTTCCATTTTTTTCTCATCAGAGAACAGAACAAGAACATCCAATGGGATCCTCCAGCTCAGATCTTTTATGAAAAGCTCAATCTGACACAAAATGACACTGAATCCACATTCTTGCTCAGACTTTGTTTGCAATAAATTGCTTACTCCCATTTTGAAGCTCTACTTAGAACATCCTTAAGATCCAACAGTTCAAAATGTAAAACTGCTCATAGATCAGGAGTGTAGAGTCCGCTTCACCTGCTAACATCTTTCTGTTTTGTCGCTTTACAGAGGAGGCGGGCTTACCTCCTTCCAGGAAATCGCAGTCTCATGAGGATGTACTGGGAGGTCGCCTTGCAGCTACGACGAGTTTCACTGTCAACAGGATGGGCAAACAGCGAGAAGAGAAGCTAAATGGTAATTGATTTTTTTTCTATTTACAAAAATGTTGTTAAATGCCCAGTTACAACAGGACATCACAGGAGTCATCATGCTTGTTGATGTGCCACACTTCAGGAGCTGCACTCTACAGAAAGTTGAAACCATACCTGATGACAGAGGAGCAACTGCAGGAACACGGATATCCTCGGATGAACACCGGCGCTGTCGGAAAAGCGATCATATATAACCTTCCAGAGAAGAAGACCGTCACTGACCGTAAGTATCCACATCAGCACATTAGTGTCATTACATTCGATGTCAGTGGTCACCGACCTTTTTGAGCCCAAGATCCCCTAAAGCAGGGGTCTCAAACTCAATTTACTTGGAGGCCACTGGAGCTAGGGTCTGGGCAAGGCTGGGCCGCATCAGGTTTTCACAAAGTTTTAGGCAAATGATTTTTTTCAGATTAAAATGAACAAAGCATTATTAGAGCCCTGTAGACATGACAAAACACGACTATAGTCACATTTATACTCTTTTTATTTACAACATATTGCGCAACTGCAGGGTCTTGAGACACATGCTAACTCGCAAACTAGAGAGCTAGCCACCTAAACGGTAGCCTTCAAGTTATTTCCTTTCAACTTAAATAGCCAAAAACTTACCACTTCCACACGGATAGGGAGGATAACTATTAACAGTTATTTAACCTTTAACATGAACATGAATCAAACGTAATAATTTTTTCTGGGTACATGATACCATACAGCATCCATATCAAACTTGCGCGGGCCGCACTAATATTAAACTTTCATATCAAGGCGGGGGCCTCAAACTAGTGTCCTGTGGGCCACATTTGGCCCGTGGGACGCGTGTTTGAGACCCCTGCCCTAAAGGCTTGATTCAGATGTACAATTGTGCTACATATGCTGGAAATTAGACCGAAAAAATGCAATTTACCCATTAACACAGTCCCTCATTTTTTATTATTTGTATTATTATATTTATTATTATTTGGAGTCGCCAATTAACCTAGCATGTTTTTGGAATGTGGGAGGAAACCGGAGTACCCGGAGAAAAACCCCACACATGCACGGGGAGAACATGCAAACTCCACACAGAGATGGCCGAGGGTGGGGAAAGACAAAA
Source organism: Doryrhamphus excisus (assembly GCF_037039965.1). Classification (NCBI taxonomy): domain Eukaryota; kingdom Metazoa; phylum Chordata; class Actinopteri; order Syngnathiformes; family Syngnathidae; genus Doryrhamphus; species Doryrhamphus excisus. The sequence continues at coordinate 724,749 of NC_136360.1, forward strand.
TAAGAAGTCAAAAAGTTACCACTTCCACACAAAATAGGAGGAGAACTCATTCATTCATTCATCCATTTTCTACCGCTTATTCTCACGAGGGTCGCGGGGGTGCTGGAGCCTTTCCCAGCTGTTTTCGGCGAGAGGCGGGGTACACCCTGGACTGGTGGCCAGCCAATCACAGGGCACATATAGACAAACAACCATTCACACTCACATTCATACCTATGGACAATTTGGAGTCGCCAATTAACCTAGCATGTTTTTGGAATGTGGGAGGAAACCGGAGTACCCGGAGAAAACCCACGCATGCACAGGGGAGAACATGCAAACTCCACACAGAGATGGCCGAGGGTGGAATTAAACTCAAGTCTCCTAGCTGTGATATCACCGTGCTAACCACTCATCCGCCGTGTAGCCAATACAATACTGTATTGTTCACCTTAATTCTCCAGTCCTTTTCGGGCATAATGCCCCCGATAAGTCTTTCAGCCAACTAAACACTGCATTGTTTTTGTAGCCTTTTCCAAGATATGCTGCAGATGCGGTGCCGAGTATAAAATCAACTCCAGCGGTAACTGCGTCCGCAAAGAGGAATGTGGTTTTCACTGGGGACGTTTGCACAGACAGAAAGGTAATATGTCAAATATAGACTGTATGCTTTTATTTATGTCTGCCTCCACCCGACCTGCCTCTTTTTTTTGTCCTGTTGGTGACAGTGGCAGGAGGCTGGGAGACCATCTACAACTGCTGCTCCGGGGCGGTGGGCTCTCCAGGCTGCCAGACGGCTAAGGTATCATCACGCAAATCTTCAAATAAATAAAGTGGCCTTTTTTTTAAATGGATTTTTATTCTAAATATCCTCACTCTGGCCTCACAGCAACATGTTCAGGATGGCCGTAAGGAGTCATTAGGCGGCTATGTGACCACATTCAGCAAACCTCTGCCTCCAGACGGCAATGGAGGAGTATACGCCTTAGATTGTGAAATGGTAGGTCATGCAAATCTGATGAAATGTGTTCTCGCTACGTAACTCCCCCGTGTATGTGTCGAAACAGTGTTACACCAAGCAGGGCCTGGAGCTCACCAGAGTAACGGTCATAAACTCCGACTTAAAAGTCATCTACGACACGTTTGTCAAACCTGAGAACAAAGTGGTCGACTTCAACACGCGGTGCGTTGCTTCCATCGACAGCCTCAAACCGAACGATGTCACCAGATGTTTTGTTTTGTTTCAAAGCAAACAGTATTGTAAAAGGAAGGCCGTGCTTTGTTTTCAAACGGCAGGTTTTCAGGCGTGACGGCAGAGGATCTGGAGAACGCCACCATCACCTTGAGAGACGTACAAGCTGTGCTGCTCAGTATGTTCAGTGCCGAGTCCATCCTGCTGGGACACAGTCTAGAGAGTGACCTCGTGGCTCTCAAGGTACCCATTTTTTTATCACCATACAAGGTCGCAATGAAGGGACCATAATTTCACTTTCATTCAGTACCTCAGTTCGCATATGCCAGGTAAACACGCCCCCCCACCCCTTCTAGAGGTTTTCGGGGGATATTTGGGTGCCATTCTTTAGTCACGGCTGTGCTCTTAGTAAGCCCACTCCCTTTGCTGAGAAGGAACCCTCATATATGAATGATTTCAGGATGCTTTATTGTTAGCATGACTCAGAACGAATGCTAGCGCTCCCCGTTTTTTTTCTGCATGAGGGGCTTCATTAGAGAAAATGTTTTTGCACCACAACTCAGGAGTCCCAATACTTACGTATATCCTTTGCAGAATACTCGTCTCTGAAGTGACTCCTATGCCATCTCAGTTTTCTCTTATTTTATTTTATTTTATTTTTATTTAGTTTAGTTTAATTTTGTTTAATATATTTTTCATTTATTTCATTTCAATTCTATTGCATTTTTAATATTTTATTTCATTTTATTTCATTTTATTTTATTTCATTCCATTCCATTCTTAATATTTTATTTAATTTTTAATATATTTATTTAATTTTTAATATATTTTTTTAATTTTAAATTTTTTTTAAATTTTTCATTTATTTCATTTCAATTCCATTCCATTTTTAATATTTTATTTCATTTCAGTACCATTCCATTCCTAGTATTTAATTTTTAATTTTTAATTTTTAATTTTTAATTTTTAATTTTTAATTTATTTCATTTCAATTCCATTCCATTTTTTATATTTTATTTCATTTCATTACCATTCATTCCTAATATTTTATGTAATTTTAAATTTTTATTTTTTATTAAATTTTTAATTACATTTTTTTTTTTTTATTCAGTTTGCTGCTATAATATTTTCTTGTCTTCATCCATTCCAGCTCATTCACAGTTCGGTGGTAGACACAGCCATTGTGTTCCCTCACCGACTTGGTTTACCCTACAAACGTGCCTTGAGGAACCTAATGGCCGACCACCTTAAACGCATCATCCAGGACAGCGGTGAGATATCAGTTTTACACAAAACTCATTCATACACGACATTTTAGGATAATTCCTCTTCCGCATTCTATTAAAGTAGTGGTTCTCAATCGTTTCCTGTCATGCCCCCAATGGGGGACATTTTTATGTTGTTATTGCAACAATTGAAATGCCAGAATGTTGGCTGCTGAGCTTCCATGTTACCAGTAGATGTCACTGGCGTGCATTATGTTCAATGGAAGATCTGGGTTCAAATCTTCACTGGGCATCTATGTGTGGAGTTTGCATGTTCTCCCCGGGTTTTCTCCGGGTACTCCGGTTTCCTCCCACATTCCAAAAACATGCTAGGTTAATTGGCGACTCCAAATTGTCCATAGGTATGAATGTGAGTGTGAATGGTTGTTTGTCTATATGTGCCCTGTGATTGGCTGGCGACCAGTCCAGGGTGTACCCCGCCTCTCTTGCCCGACGACAGCTGGGATAGGCTCCATCACCCCCACGACAGTATCAGTCGGATACTGTGAACATCCAGCAGCAACACAACATTTTGACATGACTACTATTTTGATGAAAAATATACTGAACCAGGGCTGCACAGAGGTCGGGTGGTTAGCACACAGGCCTCACAGCTAGAAGACCCGAGTTCAATTCCACCCTCGGCCATCTCTGTGTGGAGTTTGCATGTTCTCCCCGTGCATGCGTGGGTTTTCTCCGGGTACTCCGGTTTCCTCCCACATTCCAAAAACATGCTAGGTTAATTAGCCACTCCAAATTGTCCATAGGTATGAAAGTGAGTGTGAATGGTTGTTTGTCTATATGTGCCCTGTGATTGGCTGGCCACCAGTCCAGGGTGTACCCCGCCTCTCATGCCCGAAGACAGCTGGGATAGGCTCCAGCACCCCCACTACAGTATCACCCGGATACTGTGAACATCCAGCAGCAACACAACATTTTGACATGACTACTATTTTGATGAAAAATATACTGAACCAGGGCTGCACAGAGGTCGGGTGGTTAGCACACAGGCCTCACGGCTAGGAGACCCGAGTTCAATTCCATTCTCGGCCATCTCTGTGTGGAGTTTGCATGTTCTCCCCGTGCATGCGTGGGTTTTCTCCGGGTACTCCGGTTTCCTCCCACATTCCAAAAACATGCTAGGTTAATTGGCGACTCCAAATTGTCCATAGGTATGAATGTGAGTGTGAATGGTTGTTTGTCTATATGTGCCCTGTGATTGGCTGGCCACCAGTCCAGCATGTACCCCGCTTCTCTTGCCCGAAGACAGCTGGGATAGGCTCCAGCAATGAATGAATGAATGCATCATCACAACCCTGATGCCGTTACAGTGGAGGGCCACAACTCGAGCGAAGATGCCTCGGCTTGCATGGAACTGATGATGTGGAAGCTGAAGGAGGACGCCAAGGTCAGGAGATGACCTCACGCCGCTCCTCCGGGCCTCGCAGCACGCCTTGGAAGGATATTTTTGCAGAGTAAAAAGTAAGGTTTTGAGATGGTTTCCACGCAGTTTTGAGCACAAGAAGGCCCCCGGAAGCAGCAAAACTGGTTGCTTCCTGAATGTGAGAACGTGCGCCCTGATTATTAGTATTACTATGATTGATATTTCAGTCCTCGATTGTTTGTTAGTTTCTTTGAGCAGTTTTTTTAATGCCCAGGGGGGTTTCTAACAGCAAAGATTTCTGACAGACTGTAACTTTAGCCTACATTGCACTAGAGGACTGGTCCTCATTTGTGTTAACGTACCTAAACTTCTCACTTGTGTGCATTGCTTTCTTAGTCTGTCGTACGTTACTATGAAAAGGCACTTTTCACAACGCTTGTACAGGGGCTCTTATTTACCAATTTTGTCGGGATCGGTTCCGAATACTTGATGACGGTAAACAAAATGTGTTTGAGCTAAACCGTTGAATATATTGACACATTATCACTGTACTTTTGAGTACCGGGCCATATATCTGTCATGTGCGCTGCATGAAAAGGAATATGTCGAAATAAGTTGAATCAGGCTTGCGTTATTTTATGTTGATCATGACCAGACAGGATGCCGTAAATATGCTCTGTTGCAGTTTCTTTTTGTATTTGTTTATTCATTTTTTTTGGTTGTGTATGTTTTTTTTGTATTAAAATGAGATTTAGGAGGAGGAGGATGATGATGATGGCGTCTTATTGCGCAAACAGTTTGTGACCGCTCTTCCTCCAAGTACAGTGCGGGGCTTCCACCCGGAGAGTGCGTCCCCGCAAGCAGCAGGTGCAGCGGCGGCTGCGGGACCTCCCTTTTCTCCAGCAGATGTGATAAGTGAGGATAAACGGGAGTGAAAGGCTAAACCGAGAGGCCCATCCTTTTGCCGATTAAGCTCCTCACGTCTCCTCACGTCGCATGTCAAGGATGCATTTCCCCCAGGCCGGGCCCAAAAGACCCCAGGTATTAAGAGCCACATAGCCGGGATCAATACCTACACAATGTTGGCAGTGACAGGGGAGGGGGGCTTCCTAGTGTTTACTGACTGTCGCCGAGGTTTTCTGCAAAAGCAGCTTAGTGGGGTCGTCTTCATTATGAAAGTGGATCAATGCTTTCCTTTCTTTCTCTCTCTCGCTCTGTTGTGATCACCTTTGACTAGTTGGGGGTCACGCTGAAGTGGGGGCGGCGGGAGGGGGGGGGTCTGAAATTGACCCCACGCTGAGAAGGAGAGCTCTATTGAGTAAACTTTTTTTTTCATGATGTAAGCCCTTTTTTAGATGGCGGCCTTGCTGCTCTTCAGTCTGCAGACGGAAGTCCCAAAAAAAATCCATGAAGGTAACAACATTATAGCAGGGGTCTGAAACACGCGGCCCGTGGGCCAAATGTGGCCCGCAAGACACTAGTTTGAGGCCCCCGCCTTGATATGAAAGTTTAATGTTAGTGCGGCCCGCGCAAGTTTGATATGGATGCTGTATGGTATCATGTACCCAGAAAAAATTATTACGTTTGATTAATGTTCATGTTAAAGGTTAAATAACTATTAATAGTTATCCTCCCTATCCGTGTGGAAGTGGTAAGTTTTTGTCTATTTTAAGTTTAAAGGAAATAACTTGAAGGCTACCGTTTAGGTGGCTAGCTCTCTAGTTTGCGAGTTAGCATGTGTCTCAAGACCCTGCAGTTGCGCAATATGTTGTAAATAAAAAGAGTATAAATGTGACTATAGTCGTGTTTTGTCATGTCTACAGGGCTCTAATAATGCTTTGTTCATTTTAATCTGAAAAAAATCATTTGTCTACCCACCAACTATTTGTGCTTTCTTAAGTTTTTATTATTTGCCGTTTTATTATTATTATTAAATTTATTTATTTATTACTGATTGATTGATTTTCTTTATTCTTGATTTGTTTATTTATTTTTCATCTTATTTTGTGTAGAAAAATAAAAAGTAAGATATTTGAGAACAGTGGAATGTTTTATCAGAGCTTTTATTGTAGAAAATCGGAACCAAAGCACTGAAACAGTTTGTATATTTTTCTGTTTTTAATAATTTGTTTTTTTTTTGTAAAACCTGATGCGGCCCAGCCTTGCCCAGACCCTAGCTCCAGTGGCCCCCAGGTGAATTGAGTTTGAGACCCCTTGCATTATAGTATATTTGTACCAGTATGCTTGAAATTGTATCTAACTCAACTTAAAAAAGCCAAGTGTTTATTGCTTGTGTCCCCAGATTACCCTTGACCCCACCCAGTCTTTTTCCCCACAGCTGCCCACTCTTCTCTTTGTCTTTAATCTACAGGACTTCGGGCCAATTAAGAGACTTGATCTTTACTGAGACACGTATTGATCTGCTTTGCTGGGCTCCCAGGGGCCGACTACCACATCAGAAGTAACGGGACACTAATAGGTATTCACTTTTTTAGTTGGATCAGTTCAACCAGACAAGTTGATTCATGCCAGTTTGCCACTTTTCTGACGCAGAATGCTAACGTGTGTGCGGTTGGCGGTCAATGTCAGTCCAAGAGTGTGTCATAGCCAGTGTCGGGGGCTCACAGCGTGATCCCAGGGCTTAGAAAAACCACTGACCCCAGTGCCTGCTCCCCCCCCCGGTCTGTCTCAGGTCAAAGGCCAGCCATCCCTATCGATCCCCCCCCACCCCCCAAATGAAGAGCTCTTTAGCCCCTCCGCCTGTATCAACATGGCGTTCTCCCAAAGGCCCCTCAATTGTGTTCCGCGTGCCGATTGATCCAGCGGGTGTCCGGGGGGGGGCTTCCATTCAGATAACTGACAACGACAAAGGTCCCCTCTTGACAGGCCTCGTCAATACAAATTTCCACTATTGATAACTCATTAAAAACAAACAGAGCCGGCGGGGACATAAGGGGGATTTCTTAACATCTGTTAAACAGGAGCCATTAACACAAAAATGCGCAGAAAGGAGGGACGTATAACACACACACTCATTTACATCCGTGCTAGCTAATGTGTATTGAAGGCTAAAACAAAATATATACAAATAATTGGGAAATAACAAGAATCACAACATTAATTGTTAATTCCAAATGCATATAAATGACAATTGAAAGACTTAATTCTTGATATGAGCGAGACTCCTCCTTCCAGTTTTGCTATGAGTTATTAGACTGCTTGTTGCCAGTTTTGCCATGAGTTATTAGACTTTTTTCTTGCCTCAATACCCAAAAGTGGAGCCAAAGAAACTTTCAAGTGTCAGCATTTTGATGAATAAGGTGGAAAAACAATTCAAGAATAATACATGGCAAAACAGGAAGGTGGCGTCCGTATTGGATCAAGATTTGTGTATTCCTGGAATTTGAAAGCAACCTTAAATATATACAAATAATTGGGAAATAACAAGAATCACTACATTAATTGTTAATTCCAAATGCATATAAATGACAATTGAAAGGGATAAATGAACATTTAAGACTTAATTCTTGATATGAGCGAGACGCCTCCTTCCAGTTTTGCTGTGAGTTATTAGACTGCTTGTTGCCAGTTTTGCCATGAGTTACTAGACTGTTTCTTGCCTCAATACCCAAAAGTGGAGCCAAAGAAACTTTCAAGTGCCAGCATTTTGATAAATAAGGTGGAAAAACAATTCAAGAATAATACATGGCAAAACAGGAAGGTGGCGTCCGTATTGGATCAAGATTCGTGTATTCTTGGAATTTGAAAGCAACCTTAAATATATACAAATAATTGGGAAATAACAAGAATCACTACATTAATTGTTAATTCCAAATGCATATAAATGACAATTGAAAGGGATAAATGAACATTTAAGACTTAATTCTTGATATGAGCGAGATGCCTCCTTCCAGTTTTGCTATGAGTTATTAGACTGCTTGTTGCCAGTTTTGCCATGAGTTATTAGACTTTTTTTCTTGTCTCAATACCCAAAAGTGGAGCCAAAGAAACTTTCAAGTGCCAGCATTTTGATAAATAAGGTGGAAAAACAATTCAAGAATAATACATGGCAAAACAGGAAGGTGGCATCTGTATTGGATCAAGATTCATGTATTCTTGGAATTTGAAAGCAACCTTAAATATATACAAATAATTGGGAAATAACAAGAATCACAACATTAATTGTTAATTCCAAATGCATATAAATGACAATTGAAAGACTTAATTCTTGATATGAGCGAGACTCCTCCTTCCAGTTTGCTATGAGTTATTAGACTGCTTGTTGCCAGTTTTGCCATGAGTTATTAGACTTTTTTCTTGCCTCAATACCCAAAAGTGGAGCCAAAGAAACTTTCAAGTGTCAGCATTTTGATAAATAAGGTGGAAAAACAATTCAAGAATAATACATGGCAAAACAGGAAGGTGGCATCCGTATTGGATCAAGATTCATGCATTCTTGGAATTTGAACGCAACCTTAAATGTTCATTTATCCCTTAAGTTGGACTCTCCAAGTATAAATAACACGACAAGATGCCTGCCATATTGTTTTTAACCAGAAAACGTACATAATGAGGCAAAATATTGGCATCAATTTGTCGACCTTAACTGAAAAACTAGGTCATTAAACTCTGAGTCAATTTATAAAGGGGCTTGAATCATTTAGAGACTGACTGCTTCTAAAGCCAGCTTGCTGTTGCAGGCAATTAATGCAACTTAAATGTAGGCAATTTTACATGGAAGAGGACTCATCATGGCTGAATTTAAACCTTCATGCCATCAAGAAGGATCATATGTCCTGACCGACTCCTCCAATTGTTACAGAAGTATTTTTCTTACAAGCGTCACCTGCTCGGTGTCTTTTTATGCGCTGTAATCCGTGCACGTGTAAGCAGATCCCTTAAGGGGGGGGGGGGGGGGGGGTCACTGCTTTTGAGCGGTTTTATTCCCAACAGGGGGGGTGGGCATAAATCCACTACAGTATACTCAAATTTCTCATCCTTTTAAGTCTTCAGTGAAAGCTTACATACAGGTGATTAAAAGTGCAACACCAGGAAGTATAAATCAACTTTAACAGTCCCGCGTATTCTTGGCTCTGCCGTGAATTGGAAATAAGGAAATGATGGCGCTATCTGCAAGGTGGGGGAAAGTGCTGCAGACTTTATATTGTAGAGTTTGCGTATTCATATACATTTAAAAATGGCCTGCATCAGATTAGGACCTGAATAAATGGAAATATATAAGATTTGTGACAATACAATAATTCCTGGTTTATCGTGGTTAATTGGTTCTAGACCGGACCAACATAAGCGAATTTCAACAAAGTAGGATTCCTTATTTATAAATGGAATATTTTTATAGTTAGACCTCAAATTATCATAATTTTCAGTGTTTAAGCCGCTACTTTGTTCTTCAACTTTGAACCCTGTTTCTTATGCAGCGATGCGGCTAATTTAAATGTACTACTAATCATTTAAATACTGCGCCGCTTGTTAGTCAGTGAGTAAATGGTAGTTATTTCTTCAGCAGGTATCTGTGCACTCAACAAAACAGTTACGGTGTCGTCTTACAAAGAATGCTAAAAAACTCATCACACAGCAACTTAACACTCAAAAGGTGTACCTAAGAAATATACAAACATGGGTTTTTTACCTTTCATTAAGTCCTTTGGAATCAAAGTTGGGCATGCTGGGGACCATGCACTTCTGTGAAGTTAACCAAAGCATTAAAATCACACAAAAAAAATAATAATTTGGCAAAAATTATCTCCAGGTACAAATATGTCAATGGGACGTTAGTCGGCAGTAAACATAACATGAAATTAAATTAGCTTTTTTAGAAAGAGGAAAGAAAAAAAAGAGGGAAAAAAAAATAAATATACAAACATACCTATACGAGTTTAAAATAAAGACTTGTGTCATAGCATTGTGTCTGAGCAACGCATTCATCGGTGCCTGCTGTGGGTGCTGCAATGATGTCAGCCTCCTTCACGGCTCCCCTGCCTCGCTCTGGTGGAAAGAGTCAGCACTGTGCTCCATTTGGATCAGGGGTCTCAAACTCAATTTAGTTGGGGGCCACTGGAGTTAGGGTCTGGGTGAGACTGGTCCACATCAGGTTTTCCAAAAAAAAAACGCATTTATTAAAAACAGAAAAATATACAAACTTTTTCAGTGCTTTGGTTTCGATTTTCTACAATAAAAGCTCTGATAAAACATTCCACTGTTCTCAAATATCTTAATTTTTATTTTTCTGCACAAAATAAGATGAAAAATAAATGAACATGAATCAAACGTAATAATATTTTCTGGGTACATGATACCATACAGCATCCATATCAAACTTGCGCGGGGGGGCGCTAACATTAAACTTTCATATCAAGGCGGGGGCCTCAGACTTGTGTCCTGCGGGCCACATTTGGCCCGCGAGCCGCATGTTTGAGACCCCTGATTTAGTTGCTTTGCTTTTTTCATATTGGTACATGTTTGTATCTCTATTGGGTATACCTTTTGTATTTAAAGTTGATGTGTGATGAGTTAAAATTCCGGCTTGTACGTTGGAATTCATGGTAATTAGGACCTTCTAAATGTGTTTTTTCATGATCATGTGTGTTGCTGTAAATGCTGAGATGTATGCTAGTTATTAAATTGTACTTAGAGGTTTAGCATATGTTGTGTGTTTGATAGAAAGTGGACCATCACGTTCCATTTTTTTTTTAGAAGGAAAACATTGAAAATTTTTATCAAAATAGGCATTTTTAGTCTTTTCATGATTTTTGGAAGGTAACCACTGGAAACGTGACCTTGAACTCCGTTACTTAGCCCTGTGTGGTGTACTTTCAGGGCACACTTGCTATAGTGTGAGAACCTACACAGCCTTAGAGGCATCTCGATGGCATTGGAGGCCAAGTCGGCCGAGACCTTCACGGCCTTCCAAAGGGGAAAAGATCCCAGAGGGAAAGGGGGGTTGCAAGTAGCAGCGAGTGAGTCAGCGGTGATGATGGTGGCTCTTGGATGGGGAGGGTCACACACACACACACACACACACAAGCCCACTCTTTGTGTGCCTTTAATCCCCCCAGCCAACACAGCTTTGGCCAGGTTTCATCATGAAAGTGCCATGAAATAACTATTTTTTTTTCTCTCCTCGCACTAAATCTCCCCTAATCCTACGGGCTGCCGAGACAAAGGCCTTTGGGGACCTAATCCTGGAGCTTTTAGTGGGTGCTGAGGGGCTGGCCCGAGCGAGCCTCTTCTAAATGACTTATTTCTATCGGACACTAATATAGCTTGACAGCCAGGAACAGCCAAAGGAGCAAGGAAAAAAGGCCAAGGCGAGATTTAAAAAAAAAAAAAAAGTTCACAAACATTTTCACATATTTTAAAAGTCTGAGCTGTTGCTTATGTGACATATTACTCTACACGAGAAGTGACTAAACTGTGGCCCGGGGGCCTGTTTTTTTTTTTTTTTTTTTTTAATTGGTCCTCTTCATATTCTAAAAACAATTTTTTAATTTAGAAGGTCCTAATTACCATAAATTCCAACCTACAAGCCATAATTTTAACTCATCACACATCAACTTTAAATTCAAAAGGTATACCCAATAGATATACAAACATGTACCAATATGAGTGTACAATTTACCTGTTTTTTTTTTTTTTAATTGGTCCTCTCCATATTCTAAAAACAATTTTTAATAAATGTGTTTTGGGTTTTTTTTTTTTTTTACCTGATGCGGCCCGGCTTCACCCAGAAACTAGCTCCGGTGGCCCCCAGGTAAATTGAGTTTGAGACCCCTGATTTACAGCAACACGCATGATAATGAAAAAACACATTTAGAAGGTCCTAATTACCATAAATTCCAACCTACAAGCCATAATTTTAACTCATCACACATCAACTTTAAATACAAAAGGTATACCCAATAGATATACAAACATGTACCAATATGAGTTTACAATGTCAAAAACTGTTTTAAAGTTTTCCGTTTCATGTGACATATTACTCTACACGAGGAGTGACTAAACTGTGGCTCGGGGGCCTGTTTTTTTATTTTTTTAATTGGTCATTCATTTTGAATGATATTAATTACACTCATTTGTCACCTATAACACAAATCTTAAGATGTGAGATCCTTTTTAGCACATTTTGTGGCATCTCTTGGCACCATTGCCCCCTTAACTCATTCAGTACCAAAGACAGTATTCATTCTAAACTTGAACGCCCGATTCCCAACAACACATACTTTACTTTTTTTCCACCCGAGGTGGTGATGATGGGGTGGTGACTTCAGAGCAATTTCAAGCCATAAATACGGCCTCAAGGTGGCAGAAGTGCATTTGGTTAGAGCTCAGCATCAATAGTTTATGGTGTTATTTTTGTAAATAGTTTTGTTGTAAAATCACCCATTTTTTGTGTGATGTCTGTATCGTTGTTTAGATATTTCAGCTGGAAAAAAAAAAACATTTCCACGTGAGTTTCATGTTCTCCCCGTCCAGGTTTTTCCGGGTACTCTGGTTTCCTCCCACATTCCAAAAACATGCTAGGTTAATTGGCGACTCCAAATTGTCCATGGGTATGAATGTTTATTATTATATGATTATCGTTTTAAAAAAAAGATTTTTTTTGATTAATCAATGAATTGAGATTTTTTAAAAAGACATTTTTAGTTAAATTCCAGACATTTTTCAAAAGGCGTCCCTCTTGGTACTGAACATTTTTTAAATAATTGTGACTGTGATTAACCGATTAATCGGTTGATTTTTTTTTATTAATCAATTTAATTCAATTTTTTTTAAACACATTTTTTATTAAATCCCAGACATTTTTCAAAAGCCATCCCTCTCTATACTGGCCTTTTTAAAATGGTTTTGACTGATTAACCGATTAATCGGTTGTTGTTTTTTTGGATTAATTGATGAATGGGATTTTTTTTAAAAACACATTTTTAATTAAATCCCAGACATTTTTCAAAAGGCGTCCCACTTGGTACTGAACTTTTTTTTAAACAATTGTGACTGATTAACCGATTAATTGGTTGATTTTTTTAAATTAATCAATTAATTTGGGCGGGGCAAAATCATGTTAATTGTGTCCAGTGTGCACACAGCTTTAAGCTGTCATTTCAACATTAAACTTTGGTATCAAGGTGAGACCCCTGCTGTAAATGCTGACATGTATGCTAGTTATTAAATTCTACTTAGAGGTTTAGGATGTGTTGTGTGTTTGATAGAAAGTGGACCATCACGTTCCATTTTTTTTTAGAAGGAAAACATTGAAAATTTGTATCAAAATAGGCATTTTTAGTCTTTTCACGATTTTTGGAAGGTAACCACTGGAAACGTGACCTTGAACTCCGTTAGTTAGCCCTGTGTGGTGTACTTTGCTCCTAGTTTGGCCCTTGAAGCAAGCGTTCGGGGGCACACTTGCACACTATCCCAGCTGTCTTGGGGCGAGAGGCGGGGTACACCCTGGACTGGGGGCTAGCCAATCACAGGGCACATATAGACAAACAACCATTCACACTCACATTCATACCTATGGACAATTTGGAGTCGCCAATTAACCTAGCATGTTTTTGGAATGTGGGAGGAAACCGGAGTACCCGGAGAAAACCCACGCATGCACGGGGAGAACATGCAAACTCCACACAGAGATGGCCGAGGGTGGGAAAAGACAAAATAAGAAGCCAAAAAGTTACCACTTCCACACAAAATAGGAGGAGAACTCATTCATCCATTTTCTACCGCTTATCCTCACGAGGGTCCGGGGTGCTGGAGCCTATCCCAGCTGTCTTCGGGCGAGAGGCGGGATACACCCTGGACTGGTGGCCAGCCAATCACAGGGCACATATAGACAAACAACCATTCACACTCACATTCATACCTATGGACAATTTGGAGTCGCCAATTAACCTAGCATGTTTTTGGAATGTGGGAGGAAACCGGAGTACCCGGAGAAAACCCACGCATGCACGGGGAGAACATGCAAACTCCACACAGAGATGGTCGAGGGTGGGAAAAGACAAAATAAGAAGCCAAAAAGTTACCACTTCCACACAAAATAGGAGGAGAACTCATTCATTCATTTTCTGCCGCTTTTTCCTCACAAGGGTCGCGGGGGGTGCTGGAGCCTATCCCAGCTGTTTTCGGGCGAGAAACGGGGTACACCTTGGACTGGTGGCCAGCCAATCAGAGGGCACATATAGACAAACAACCATTCACACTCACATTCATACCTATGGACAATTTGGAGTCGCCAATTAACCTAGCATGTTTTTGGAATGTGGGAGGAAACCGGAGTACCCGGAGAAAACCCACGCATGCACGGGGAGAACATGCAAACTCCACACAGAGATGGTCGAGGGTGGGAAAAGACAAAATAAGAAGCCAAAAAGTTACCACTTCCACACAAAATAGGAGGAGAACTCATTCATCCATTTTCTACCGCTTATCCTCACGAGGGTCCGGGGTGCTGGAGCCTATCCCAGCTGTCTTCGGGCGAGAGGCGGGATACACCCTGGACTGGTGGCCAGCCAATCACAGGGCACATATAGACAAACAACCATTCACACTCACATTCATACCTATGGACAATTTGGAGTGGCTAATTAACCTAGCATGTTTTTGGAATGTGGGAGGAAACCGGAGTACCCGGAGAAAACCCACGCATGCACGGGGAGAACATGCAAACTCCACTTTCTATCAAACACGCAACACATGCTAATAACTAGCATACATCTCAGCATTTACAGCACGGGTCTCAAACTTGCGGCCCGCGGGCCAAATGTTAAAGTTTTTTTTTAAGAAAATGTACGGCGGGCCGGAGCAGACCTTTTCTGAATGTTAATATCTAAATATGAAGTTTGAATGCGGATGCAAATATCTGAAGTACAACTACAAATATTAGCTTGATAACAGCATGGAAATGCGCTAGGTTACGGCATAGGCAAATAGACGCTTATGGGAACGTTTGTAATTCATGTCGACGACAAGTATCTCTCAACAGGGTTGCTTTAGTTGAGATTAAATTCACACGGGCGGCAATTTATCTGCAAAATGTGTGCGTTAGCAAAACAAACCCCCCACTTGGGATGATGTGGGGGGGGGGGGGGGTCTGTGAAAGGCGGACAATCAAAGGCTGCTATTTTAATCCGGGCTGCCTCAGAGATTAGCCCACCACATTGTTTTAATTGTTTTAACGCGGGAGGGAGTGAAACGCTCGCTTGTAGGGGATCCTTGGCATAAATCTCTCAAGTTCAATAGTTTCAAAAACTTGAGACCCCCACCCTTCTTTCCCGGCCACCCACCCCCCCACACAGCCCTCCCTCATCCCACCTAATCCTGGCTAATACCTTTCTTTCTATTGGCTAATAGCGGAGAGGAGCTTGGCTAAATGCTTCTTAAATAGTCGAGGCTGGGAATGTTTGCAGGGTATCATACTGGGAGTGCAGCTGAGCCGGACTGGGATGTACTGGATCCGGGGACACACACTGGACTACGAGTTACTGGGAACTAGCCACAACTTCTCAAAAGCCAAGATTTACATCTCAGGTAATCGCCCATAATCACAATGATCATTTTTAGATCATGTTTTACTGAGTAGATTTACTGTAATATATATATATATACAGTATGTACACTGTGTACTTAATTCCCGGGGGGGCATAAGTTACTAAGAAGTATGGCAATACTGCAGTGCACCCTCGGCACCCGGACCCCCAACTTGTGAGTGTGTAGTATGGACCCGAACCACCCTGGATTATCTCCGTTTTAGCTATGTGGTGGAAGGGAGGGGAAGGGGCTAACAAGAGTGGTTGCAATTTACAATCAAAAGGGAGAGAAGAAGAGGAAGCTGATATTTAATAATATATTATTAATATGATAATTATTATTATAATAATTATTTTATATTATAATTACAATATGTTATAATATATTATAATTATTATTTTATATTACATTATAATTACAATATGTATAATATATTATTATTATAATTATAATATATTATATTATAATTCTAGTATTTAGTTCCCAAGGGTGTGAATTTTGACATAAATGATTTGTCATAAATCCACCATATAGCAATATTTACCTGTTTCCTCCTTTCTCTGTTTAACTGCAAATTGTAACCACTTGAGAAAAAAATAATAATAAAAACAAAAAAAAACAAAAAAAATTAAAACAAAAAAAATCCCAAAATTGAAAATGGTAATATTAATGATTATAATAATGGTGATAATAACAATAATAATGGTAATAATGAAGATTATAATGATAATGATAATAACAATAATAATATTACAATGATAATAACAGGGGAAAACAACACAGTGGCATGGACATGATTATATTATTTATATATTTATAAACTTTTGCTTCAGCCTACTCCTTTTGGGCTTGTGATCAGATAGTTGAATACAAATGTAAATAATATAAAGTTATATTTTGATTGATGTAATAAATGCACTGTAATGTTTCATATATTTGCCCAAATAAAATATTTTTTTTTTTTAAAAGTTCTTCCTCCCTTTTAAAAATGTATATATATATATATGTAATTATTTGAATAACAAAGTAGCATTCGACATTACATTACAAAAAAATTAACATAAAAAATCCAATCTTCCAGACGGCCAAGATAGTGAACATTGAACGTCACATGACACTCACCATTTGTGTTGAGTGGAACATCCGGGTACTGACGGCTCACTGCATTTTTTTTTTTTTTTTACCGTACTTCCCCTTATATGCTCCCAAAACGACACGCCTAAGCATGGAACTGAGACCACAAGTCCGTGCGTCTTTTTTAGATGAATATGAACTCCCTGAGCGGCGTGTTCCCTCTGCATGGTGTCAACAACATCCTGCTGGAGCTCCACCAGCAGATGGCGCAGCAGTACAGCGTCTACTCGGCAGCCAGCCCCGCGGTGCGCACCCTGTCGGTGGCTGAGAGACTTGCAGGTAGGCCGGGGGGATTTTACAGACGGGAAATTTATCGAAATTATTGATGATTCCACTCCTATATATCGATATCTTTATATGTGTCATAAAATATAACGAAGGTAGAAGAACTTTGATATATTACACATTGTATGCTACGAAGATAAAGTTCGTTTTAAGAGCTACTCATGCTAGCTAACATGTTAGCAAACAATGTACATAAACAGTATATCTCCGTTTTCGCGGGGGTTACAGTTAGGGAGCAAGCCAGCAAATGGCCCTTAAACATGTTTAATCAATTAATCCTGCTTCAAATGCTTCAAATTGACAAACAAACTTCTGCATCTCACAGAAACTGCGGTGTATTGTAAAAGATGTCAAATTGTGGGCTTTTGTATTTTTAAATGGGACCTATTATGCTTTTTCATTCATTCATTCATTCATTTTCTACCGCTTTTCCTCGTGAGGGTCGCGGTGGGTGCTGGAGCCTATCCCAGCTGTCTTCGGGCAAGAGAGGCGGGGTACACACTGGACTGGTGGCCAGCCAATCACAGGGCACATATAGACAAACAACCATTCACACTCACATTCATACCTATGGACAATTTGGAGTGGCTAATTAACCTAGCATGTTTTTTTTGGAATGTGGGAGGAAACCGGAGTACCCGGAGAAAACCCACGCATGCACAGGGGTGGAATTGAACCCTGGTCTCCTAGCTGTGAGGTCTGCACGCTAACCACTCGTCCGCCGTGCAGGCCATAATAAATCCAATTGAATGTAATTCATATTTCCGTTAGAGCTGTCAAAGTTAGCGCGTTATCAAAATGGAAATGGAATTGATTGTTATTCTTCCTTTCCATCATATCAGAACTTATATTGGAGGCCCGCTACGGGAACCAGCAGAAGCAACGCCGCAGCCGCACAGCGTTCACCGTGTCCCAGCTGCAAGCTCTGGAGAAAGCCTTCCAGCAGACCCAGTATCCCGACATCAGCATGAGGGAGAGGCTCGCCGTGTGCATCAACCTGCCCGAGGCTCGCATTCAGGTATTTGACTCCTTGTGTTGACTTACACTCACTTGACACCACCTTTTGACGGAGCGTGTATTAGCATAGCATGGTAGTCCAGGAAGCAGCCGTGTCACCATGCTAACTGAAGCTAAACTCATAACCTGGTCAGGTGTGAGTTTAGCAATGAAAGCGCACTCTTTTACTGTTTAACTAATTTGGTGATGATGTCATCGTTTTTTTATATAACATACGACATTCCCGAGGGGAAAATGGAGAAAAAACCCGATATGAAATATTAATAATTTCGGCCAATTTTTAGCAATTTAGACTTCACAGCAGTCCTTGCGTGAGTACTCACGTCAACACTGCCATCTAGCGGCCAAAAGGAGATACAACAAGAAGACATACTTAATGCGCTTAAATATGTTTTTGCTTAAATGTATTTATTTTTGTGTTAAAAATAACAATAATTGATAAAACTTTGAGAAATGTTCTGCATTATTCTGTCAACAGCTGATGGTGACGATGTTGCTTGTAGCAATTGTAACCTTTTTGGAACTCCTCATAACGCTCCGTAAAAATTCCTAGGACTGTCCGATAATTATCGGTAATTATTATCATATTACACATATCGGTATCGGCTGATATTGGTATCGGAAATTGAGAATTCCTGGTTAATGGAAGTTGATGAATGGAACAGATGGGAGGTTCTATTTTATGCTTTAGTGCAGGCGGTCTCCAACATGCGGCCCGCGGGCCAAATGTGGCCCGCAGGACACTAGTTTGAGGCCCCCGCCTCGATATGAAAGTTTAATGTTTAAAGTTTGATATGGATGCTGTATGGTATCATGTACCCAGAAAATATTATTACGTTTGATTCATGTTCATGTTAAAGGTTAAATAACTGTTAATAGTTATCTTCCCTATCCGTGTGGAAGTGGTAAGTTTTTGGCTATTTAAGTTTAAAGGAAATAACTTGAAGGCTACCGTTTATGTGGCTAGCTCTCTAGTTTGCGAGTTAGCATGTGTCTCAAGACCCTGCAGTTGCGCAATATGTTGTAAATAAAAAGAGTATAAATGTGACTATAGTCGTGTTTTGTCATGTCTACAGGGCTCTAATAATGCTTTGTTCATTTTAATCTGAAAAAAATCATTTGTCTACCCACCAACTATATGTGCTTTCTTAAGTTTTTATTATTATATTTATTTATTACTTTTTTTTTCTTGATTTGTTTATTTATTTTCATCTTATTTTGTGCAGAAAAATAAAAATTAAGATATTTGAGAACAGTGGAATGTTTTATCAGAGCTTTTATTGTAGAAAATCGGAACCAAAGCGAAGTTTTTAAATTTTTTTTTGTTTTTAATAAATGCGTTTTTTTGTTTTTTTTTTTTTTTTTTGGAAAACCTGATGCGGCCCAGTCTCACCCAGACCCTAGCTCCAGTGGCCCCCAAGTAAATTGAGTTTGAGACCCCTGGTTTAGTGTCTCAAACTAAGCACCTTTATCCAGATCCTCACCAAAAGTCAATGTGCACAGTATGATGGGAATGGTTGTATATATTTTTGTGTCTGTCTTATTTACATTTTAATGTGGCAAAATGATGTGGAAAAAAGTTCAATAAATCAACAAAGTGAGTTGACTTTTGAACAGTATAGTCATTAAAAAAATGCATTATATTATCTTATACAACAGGTACTGTATTATATTGTATTTACTGTATATTGTACCTGAATTCTCAGGTGTGGTTCAAGAACCGAAGAGCAAAGTTCCGCAAAGGTCAAAGATGCCCCATCCTTTCCAAAGAGGAGAAGAAGCTGAGAGACGAGGGGGGGGACGGACAAGACACGGACACGTCGCCCGCTGAAAGCGACATCCCACTCAGGCCATCTCTGCCCCCCCCTCCCGTGTCAGATAAAAGACGAGAACTTTGCCCTTGTACAGACGCTCATCTGGTCTCCAGGTGTCGTCCCGTGCGACGACCATCCCCTCCGCTTTTCCCTTTCATCCCAGGCCAGACTTACAACCACACGCCTCGCCAGCCATTTTTCGGAATGCTGTCCACAGAGTTTGTCGCTCCGTCGGAGTTCTGGCACCTTTACACGGCAGCGTAGCTCCTGGTCTGGGGACTCCTCTTTCGGGCGTTACGAAAAACTGCAACATTTCTCGAAAAACTGTGTCCACCAGCAGATGAGGAATTAATGAGTCACTGCCACGCCCATAAAAAATGTCTGGTTTTTCCCCCTCAAACGCTCCTGCAAGCATAATATTGACATTGTACTCCGATTTTGGATCAACATTTGCTATAAGAATGACTTCCAAGCAGCTTCAGAACCCCTGTCTCGCTTGACTGTGTCTAATAACTGCATAAATATTAAACAGATAATAAAATAATTGTTTTTTTAAACCAAAAATCCACTAATTTTTTTAATGCTGAATCTCGAAAGTGCGCATCACTATTTAGGTAAACAATACCGAATAATTTGATGTTACAGGTAAAATTACGACTTTATTCTTGTGATATGATTACCTTGTTCTCGTAAAATTACAACTTTATTCTTCAAGTTATTTCCTTTAAACTTAAATAGCCAAAAAACTTACCACTTCCACACGGATAGGGAGGATAACTATTAACAGTTATTTAACCTTTAACATGAACATTAATCAAACGTAATCATTTTTTCTGGGTACATGATACCATACAGCATCCATATCAAACTTGCGCGGGCCGCGATAACATTAAACTTTCATATCAAGGCTGGGGGCCTCAAACTAGTGTGCTGCGGGCCACATTTGGCCCGCGGGCCGCGTGTTTGAGACCCCTGCTTTAATCATAATTTGATGTTACAGGCAAATTTACGGCTTTATTCTTGTGATATGATTACCTTGTTCTCGTGAAATTACAACTTTATTCTTGTAAATGTATACATTTAAATAATAATAAAAAAAAAACAATTAATAAAAACGGGACCACCAGCAGATGAGGAATTAACGAGAGTCACTGACACGCTCTTAAAAATGTCTGGTTTTAACACGTGACGAGTTCCCCCCTCCCCCTCAAACCCTCCTGCAAGCTTAATATTGACATTCTACTCCGATTTTGGATCAACATTTGCTAAGAATGCCTTACAAGCAGCTTCAGAAGCCCTGTCTCGCTTGACTGTGTCTAATAACTGCATAAATATTAAACAAATAATAAAATAATTGTTTTTTTAAAACCAAAAATCCACAAATTTTTTTAATGCTAAACTGTGTCGTTGCTTTCTCACAAGGGATTGAAACTCGGTGACAATGTGGAGACATCTGCTGCCTTGCATTATACAGCATGCCTGCCTTTTTCTAATGAATCACTTTTGAACATATAGCTGTGATATACACTATATGTGCTGTATCTATAGTTGCACTGCTACATATTGTGAAATAAAGTTGTTTGTATGTAAAATCTCTTTGTGGCTTATTTGTAGAGATGAGGATCCCAGCTCATCAACATAGTTGTCTTTGTTGGATACTTCAATATTGGGAATGGTTTTATTTCATTTGAACATGCATCAGATGACAATTGAATGCATCACATAATCAGTTCACAGTTCCACATGTCCAAAAGGAGTAGGAAGAAGCAAAGCTTATTAAATCCTACCCCTCCATCTGGTACTTTTACAATCAGTTACATTTGTTCACTTCCTGCTTTCCTAATATAGTTTCAGGTTTTTTTTTATTTTATTTTATGAAAATAAACATTTTAAATTTTATTTTAATAAAATTTTATTTTATTCTGTTAATATAAAAATTTAAAATTTTATTTTAATACATTTTTATTTTATTTTATTTTAATAAAATAAAATTTTAATAAAATAAGATAAAATAAAATTTTATTAGAATAAAATTTAAAAAATTCTAGTTAATAAATAAAAAAATAAAATTGTATTTTATTATTTTAAAATAAAATTATTTTTTAAATAACATTTTATTTTATTTTATTTTATTTTAAAATTATTTTTAAAATTAAATTTCTTTTTATTTTATTTTATTTTATTTTAT
This sequence comes from Doryrhamphus excisus, assembly GCF_037039965.1. NCBI lineage: Eukaryota > Metazoa > Chordata > Actinopteri > Syngnathiformes > Syngnathidae > Doryrhamphus > Doryrhamphus excisus. The sequence continues at coordinate 746,554 of NC_136360.1, forward strand.
CCCGTACCGAAGTACAAGGTGATATGAGCATCCAATGCCATAATGGGTACCATAGTGCGTGTCAATATAGTGATATATATAGCACATCATGACTGGTTCAAGACTCTTCATCCTTGTATTTAGCAAACATCAACTGCTTGTATTGTTTCTTGAATTGGCTCATCGTTGTGCATTGTTTGAGGGTCCTTACGCAATCCATTCCACAGTTTGATTCCACATTCCAATATTGTTACTGAATACAGTACTTTCAATTGGAATATCATCATTTACAACTCATACAGCATGCTCATGTACAGTAAACATACAGGGGTCACCAACCCAGTCGATCGTGAACCAACTGTCAATCTTTAGGATGTTTGCCGGGCGATCGGAGAGTACACTTTAGTCCACTGAACACACGCGTACGCCTCGCCGCTCTCCAGGAACGCAACCCGTAAGCCCTAGCTAAGAAGCCTCGTCCCCAAAAAAACCCGGGCGTAGGTCCCAGCGCACACACCGGGTCGTCTTGCCGCACAGGCCCCAGCTGACATAACCCCCCTTTTTTGTAGCTGTCTCAGATAACGCCTGTTATTTAAATGTATACATTTAAATAATAATTAAAAAAAACAATTAATAAAAACGGGACCACCAGCAGATGAGGAATTAATGAGAGTCACTGCCACGCCCATAAAAAATGTCTGGTTTTAACACGTGACGAGTTCCCCCCTCCCCCTCAAACCCTCCTGCAAGCTTAATGTTGACATTCTCCTCCGATGTTGGATCAACATTTGCTATAAGAATGACTTCCAAGCAGCTTCAGAACCCCTGTCTCGCTTGACTGTCTAATAACTGCATAAATATTAAACAAATAGTAAAATAATTGGTTTTTTAAACCAAAAATCCACAATTTTTTTAATGCTGAATCTCGAAAGTGCGGATCACTATTTAAGTAAACAATACCGAATAATTTGATGTTACAGGCAAAATTACGACTTTATTCTTGTGATATGATTACCTTGTTCTCGTAAAATTACGACTTTATTCTTGTGATATGATTACCTTGTTCTTGTAAAATTACGACTTTATTCTTGTAAATGTATTCATTTAAATAATAAAAAAAACAATTAATAAAAACGGGACCACCAGCAGAGGAATTAAACGAGAGTCACTGCCACGCTCATAAAAATGTCTATGACTATATCTCACACACTTAATAACTGCATAAATATGAAACAAATATTTTTTTTAAACCAAAAATCCACGAATTTTTTAATGCTGAATCTCGAAAGTGCGGATCACTATTTAGGTAAACAATACCAAATAATTTTATGTTACAGGCAAATTTTTCCACTTTATTCTTGTGATATGATTACCTTGTTCTCGTAAAATTACGACTTTATTCTTGTAAATGTATACATTTAAATAATTAAAAAAAATTTTTTTTAACCAAAACTCCACGAATTTGAATGCTGAATCTCGAAAGTGCGGATCACTATTTAGGTAAACAATACCGAATACGCAGGTTGTCGTGTAATATAATATATAATATATATTTATGTATTATATATCTATATATTGTAATATATAATATATACGGCTAAATATAAACAGCGTTAATTAAAAGTGTTAAAAGTGTTACTTACCGAAACGCTACATATCGTGACAGACAAACTCTTGTATTGAGTTTTAAAAAATGCGGAAGCTACGCTCTTCCTTCACCGTATTCACGAAACGAATTTGCGCCCGGTTTTGTACGTAGTAGTGGCGTGAGGTAGTGTGACGCTGTGTCAGGGTATCGGCAGTCTAGGGAGGCTTAAAGAGACATCATAGCAACTGGAGGACAAGAAGGGGGGGAAAAATAAAGGATTCCCACCTACGAAGAACCATGACTTCGACTGCCTGTCGATAGTTTAAGTCTAAAGGTAATCCCACACGCTTTCCTACGGGCGTAAACGCTCATTGTCGTTTGTTGTTCCTCGAAGAAAGCGCCTCGCCGTACATGAACGTTCTCGCTATGTTTCGTGTGCTAGTTTGCCAACCGCTAACGTTAGCATCGGGAGCTAAGAGAGCCTGGCTGGCCGCTGGTGTGCATTCGCTTGCTAGGATTAAGGAGTTGCCCGACAGTGGTCGGGGCAATGCCACTGCCAATGACTAGAAATGTATTTATATTTAAACTCCCAGGCTAAATTGTGATCGATCTAAGTAAAAGTTTATTACAGCCAACTTACAGCGTAGGATGTGAGAGTGTTATTCATTTGTTATTAGCCATTTACTAACCAGATTAGTGGCGCTTCGGGGTTGTCAGTCAATGAATAATTTGTACGTTGCCCTCTTTTTACTTTTGCTAACTGATCCTCTTACTGTTAGATTGTGTTTTTTTTAATTGGTGTTATATTAGCGCCGGCTAACATTAGCTGTTTTTAATAGGCGTAGGGCCAAGAGGAGCGGTGGTTTTTATGTGCTAGCTAGGTTAGCTTAATTCAACTGTGTAATACTTGTGTACGGCACTTACACATTCATTTTAAATAATATGAATGTAATGGTGCATTCTACTTATGTTTATTAAGTATAACTCAGACGTACACAGTCTCTCTGTGAACGAATGAATGCTATCGTGCTAACTTGCTAAATAACGCCAGAGTGTCTGAGTATCTGGCCTTGTCCTGCGAACTAGTCTTAATGTGAGCGTTGTCTTTTTGAATAAATATATTAATATTGTGTATATTTCCAATTCCACGCCAACCTCGTCAAAACAAAACCCACACTTCGGCATCCATTTCAGTAACTGTGTAATGTGAGATTGCGTGAAAGTAACGTTAAATGACAGCTGCCAAACATAACACTGCTAGTGCTAAGCCAAGCTAGCTCTGTTAGCGAGATGTAACCCAACTACGAAAGGCACACATTTTAAAACCGCGAAATAAGGAACAAATCTAACAATCGGCTGTGGTGTTCATTGGCTAATATTATTTTTAGAATTTCAATCTGCTTTTGGATAAATATTTATACTACATTTGTGTATTTCGTGTCGCGTTAATGCTAAGTGCCATAGCTGCACTGAGTCAAATCGAAGCCACACTCACTGGCTATGACTTAGACACGGAAAGCTTTTTTTTTTTTGGTGCTACCTCAAAACTGTGGTCATATTGCTAAGCTTTTACAATAAATATGTATCAGTCACAAACAACTGATTCAATATAACCAGCAGAAGTTAGACGTGTAGTTTGTTTGAGGATCCCCTCTCTATGATTATGTACAGGAAGGTGCCTTTTTTGCTAGGTTGATAATCATGATACTTTAGCATGAACATGCTAATGGTTTTTAGGGACCTTGTTTATTGTACCTCTGGTCTTGTGACCAAGTGGCTATTCTTATTTTCCTTCCCTACAGAATGTATACCAAACATTATAACAAAGTATCATCTGGTCTTGAAAGTATATTGTCAATATTACTTATTACGTAATTTGTGCAGAGTATACAAAAATGTCATTTATGTGATTGATTAGACTGAGAATGTTATGTACAGTTTGTGTATATCAAGGATATACTTCTCATTAGGGGTGTAACGATACGGCATAATCACGGTTAGGTTTATTTTGGGTACAGGAAACAAAGAAAATCTTTTTTCAAAGTGCTACATGAAACATAAACATAGATTTTAGATAGAAATAAGTATAAATGTGAGTGTGAATTTGTTGTTTGTCTATATGTGCCCTGTGATTGGCTGGCGACCAGTCCAGGGTGTACCCCGCCTCTCGCTCGAAGACAGCTGGGATAGGCTCCAGCACCCCCCCCCCCCCCCCCCGCGACCCTCGTGAGGAAAAAGCGGTAGAAAATGACTGAATGAATGAGTTTCTTATTGGCTGAAGTGCCTGGTATTAATTACAAGGGGTGTCACCAGTTCTCTCAAGATTTAAAATACGAAACGATATTTCGAGATTGTGGGCACTAGACCCAGGACAATAATATATTAATTATCACATAATAAATTAGGAAAAAGAACACGATAATTTGACCGGTTTTTATATATTGCCATGTGCATGTGGGTTGGTTTTCCGTCTTCAAATAAACTGGACGAATATTGCCTCTGCACATTGGTTTAATAGAACAACGGACTGAATGGAGTGAGCCCTTGTGTCAGTTTGTTTAAATTAAATTGAATTAAATTAGTAGACTGCAATATACTGTCTCATAGACCCAATCTGGTGACACCCCTGGTATTAATAATTCCAGCTTGTTGCACTGCTTTCATCTTATCGACTTATCTTTTGTCTTGGCGCTATCGCTAGCCGTGAGTCCCCACTACCCAAACGCCGGGCTGTTTTGTAATTGTTTACAGATCGGACACGTGACATGAGGCAAAACTCCACTCCGTCAGTACCGAACCCAAGGTTCCATACCGAACACTCGGATTCCGAATACATGTACCAATACTCCCCGTGCTTCTCATTGATGCAAATGTTCTGATGAGTAGGTTGCATTGTAGCAGCCATTGATCCATGTAAAGTGCCTTTTCCGTTGCAAAGAGTAGTTGACCATTGCTACCGCCTGCATTACGTGCTCCCCTCTGTGCATTTATAGCAGTTAGTCGAGCTGATTTGGACCGAGGGTTTAAGTTACACTGTCAAGGAAAGTTGAAATGATGGTTCTTATTGACAGCTGTGCCTGGAAGCCATTGATTTTTACACCACATAAACATGTTAAAAAAACTAAAGAAATAGCATTTTCGCTCTTTGAGTGTATATATATTATCAGTAGTTAGTCACTGTTTTTGGTCTACATTTCTTCTACTGTTTTTCTACTGTCTCTGCTCATATTGATTACTTTATTGTATTTATCTTATACCGTCAAGAGCAAGGTACTGTTGCGCCAGTCAGATTCCCCAAATGCCTTTGACACATTGGAAGAATAAATAATGATTATTACATTCTACAATATGTTTAGTGTATGTTTGCTTTACATCAGGGGTCTCAAACTCAATTTACCTGGGGGCCACTGGAGCTAGGGTCTGGGCAAGGCTGGGCCGCATCAGGTTTTCCAAAAAAAAAACAAACGCATTTATTAAAAACAGAAAAATATACAAACTGTTTCAGTGCTTTGGTTCCGATTTTCTACATTAAAAGCTCTGATAAAACATTCCACTGTTCTCAAGTATCTTAATTTTTATTTTTCTGCACAAAATAAGATGAAAAATAAATAAACAAATCAAGAATAAAGAAAATCAATCAATCAGTAATAAATAAATATAATAATAATAATAAAAACTTAAGAAAGCACATATAGTTGGTGGGTAGACAAATGATTTTTTTCAGATTAAAATGAACAAAGCATTATTAGAGCCCTGTAGACATGACAAAACACGACTATAGTCACATTTATACTCTTTTCATTTACAACATATTGCACAACTGCAGGGTCTTGAGACACATGCTAACTCGCAAACTAGAGAGCTAGCCACCTAAACGGTAGCCTTCAAGTTATATCCTTTAAACTTAAATAGCCAAAAACTTACCACTTCCACACGGATAGGGAGGATAACTATTAACAGTTATTTAACCTTTAACATGAACATGAATCAAACGTAATATTTTTTTCTGGGTACATGATACCATACAGCATCCATATCAAACTTGCGCGGGCCGCACTAACATTAAACTTTCATATCAAGACGGGGGCCTTGATATGAAAAAACGCAGCGTGACGTTTATCTGTTTGTGGTGAAAATTTGAATAAAAATTTCAGGAATTGTCATAAATGGGATATGGGAGAACTGATTAAATTTTGGGGGTGATGCAGATCACCGTCTGGATCCAGGAATTTTTTTTAAAGGATTGTTTAATATTTCGAGATGGGACCGTTTTCGGCATTTGTGCATATAACGGCAAAATAAATGGTCAGAGCACTTTCGGGGGGTATGGAGCTGCCGCCAATGCTGCTGTGTTTGTGTTTTTGAGTTAGGAAAGACTTGGACTTTTAGACTTAGACTTTTATCAGCCACTTGAAACGCCAGCATTACAACGATGACCGAGACTTCTTCCTATTGCTGTGTTTGAAAAGTGCAACAAAAAAAAACTTTGTCAGAGGCGACCCAAGACCCCCCTCCCCACACACACTCCTACAACCCGATACCACAGATAGATTACGATCCTGTGGGCAACAGTGTTAGGTTATAGAAATATTGCACCAAAACCTGTATACTGAATTTTTTATTTTCCTCTGTAATTTTTTTTTGCAGGTATCAAGCTGACCGCATCCAAGACTACAAACGTTTGCTCTGTGGGTCGCTCTTCACCGTGACCCTACAACATGGATATTGTCCACTGTATCACTGAGGGCTGACCAGAAGGAATGAGGGACCCCAGGCGATGTTCCCAAGTGGCCTTGTGAATGCAGTAACGGGGTTTTGGAGTACTTTTTTATGATTTGTACTGTACGTGTCTGTTCGTGGGCACATTTTAGCAAAGCCCACCAAGTCACCTGCCAGGACCGTACTTCTCTAGGACCGGAGCTGGAGTGACGACGTATAAGGAAGGATCAAGAAGATAAAAGGGAAGCACGTATAGATCCACAGAACACAACGGCTGTGGTTTCAGCTTTGTCCTACACCACAGTTTTAACAGCAACACCTTTCCTCTGTCTTGTGAGATTTATCTCCCCCCCCTCCCCTCCCTAAAGCTTCCTCTGTCATTGTTATTGGATCTCCTATGGTTTGCATGGCTGGAGAATAACCGTGGAGAGGCCAGGGTATCACAAGCTTATGGATTTTGATAAGAGAGGGGGTAAGGGAGAGACAGAGGAAGGGAAAAAGATGTCTAAGACGGCAGGTAGCAGGACTGGACATGGGGGCCGGAGTTCCGGGACCAATTCAGGAGTTCTTATGGTCGGCCCTAACTTCCGCGTCGGCAAAAAAATTGGCTGCGGGAACTTTGGGGAGCTGCGTCTGGGGAAAAATCTCTATACCAACGAATATGTGGCCATCAAATTGGTAAGTGCACATCACACTGATTGTGGGTACGCCCCACTTTGTCAATGTTTGTCGGACTTGCTCCACAATGCCCACTCTGTAAACTCCATTGGATAGTCAAAGGGATAATTTGGGAGACTGAACAAAGCAGTGCATTGTATTGGTATATTCCACTTTATTCCATTAGAACCAATAGTCATTATAGCGTGACGAAGGTGTATTACAACTGTATGTAATGATTATCGTCCACAATAACTACTAACCATAATATGCTTTATGCCAAGGAAGTTAGTGTTTAGCAACATAACCGATGCTGATCTCCATTGATTGGAATGGTGCATTATGTAGCATGTTTAAGCAATGTTTTTTGTTGCGCCACTGACGCATAAGCAGGTTGTGAAGGCGTGTTAATGTAATGCGAGAGAGAGTCACTGATGGAATGTGTTTTTAGATTTTGTGAAATCACTTAATAATAATAATAATAATAATAATACTGTATACATGGGCACCTGGGATGTTGGTACATGACTTTCATCCTGTTTTGTTTCAGCATAAATATTATTTTAACGGGATTTACTGCTGAACTGAAGGCTGGATTCTGAGTAGCTCATCTTGCTGATTGAAGTGCATTGATCATTGGCTTATATTCTCATATAGACAAACAACCATTCACACTCACATTCATACCTATGGACAATTTGGAGTCGCCAATGAACCTAGCATGTTTTTTAGTAATTTTTTTCTGGTAATTTTTAGTAATCTTTCTAGTAATTTGCATTTTTTTGGAAGTAGGCCTGCCAAAGTAATCAATAAATGTAATTAATAAATTCATTCATTCATTCATTTTCTACCGCTTTTTCCTCACGAGGGTCGCGGAGAGTGCTGGAGCCTATCCCAGCTGTCTTCGGGCGAGAGGCCGGGTACACCCTGGACTGGTGGCCAGCCAATCACAGGGCACATATAGACAAACAACCATTCACACTCACATTCATACCTATGGACAATTTGGAGTCGCCAATTAACCTAGCATGTTTTTGGAATGTGGGCGGAGACCCGGAGAAATCCCACACATGCACGGGGAGAACTTGCAAACTCCACACAGCAATGCCTGAGGGTGGAATTGAACTCGGGTCACCTAGCTGTGAGGCCTGCACGCTAACCACTCGATTCATTCATTCATTTTCTACCGCTTATCCTCACGAGGGTCGCGGGGGTGCTGGAGCCTATCCCAGCTGTCTTCAGGCGAGAGGCGGGGTACACCCTGGACTGGTCGCCATCCAATCACAGGGCACATATAGACAAACAACCATTCACACTCACATTCATACCTATGGACAATTTGGAGTCGCCAATTAACCTAGCATGTTTTTGGAATGTGGGAGGAAACCGGAGTACCCGGAAAAAAACCCACGCATGCACGGGAAGAACATGCAAAGTCCGCCCACACAGAGATGGCCAACGGTGGAATCGAACTCAGGTCTCCTAGCTGTGTGGCCTGTGCGCGAAAACCACTCCCTCCGTCGTGCAGCCGATATTCACCATCAATGCTGATAATTAATTCATTAATGCAAGCAAAGCCCAAGTCCGACTCAAGTTAAGTAGTCATTATCGAAGACGTTGGCGTCATCTCCACTGGCCTGTGTATGATTATTCTAACATTTGTATATCCCAGGGAGGTCATTATCTCCAAACGGGCATCCACTGAAGGCCCTTGTGAACCACATAGAAGGCAGAGGTTAGCAAACAGCTGTAATTGCAGTTCTCTCTCTTGAACTCTTACGTCGCGCTCACTGCCACTCCCCTCGCCTGTGAACCCTCCCATCTGTTGGGGTATTTTTATACCCATGGTGTCCAGCTATATCTGGATACCCTTGCTCCATGGTTCTTGCACCTACTTGAACCAGTATTCTTATGTATCATATGTGGTGTGGTAAGTGGAGGTATGCATACATTATCAATATTAAAAGTATTGTTCTTGCATAGAAAGGTATTAGTCTTTCCACATGTAATGCTTTTATTTCATTTGAACATGCATCAGATTACAATTGAATGCATCACATAATCAGTTCACAGTTCCACATGTCCAAAAGGAGTAGGAAGAAGCAAAGCTTATTAAATCCTACCCCTCCATCTGGTACTTTTACAATCAGTAACTGTTACATTTGTTCACTTCCTGCTTCCCATAATAAATTTTTGCTTTCCATAAATGATTTTTTTCAGATTAAAATGAACAAAGCATTATTAGAGCCCTGTAGACATGACAAAACACGACTATAGTCACATTTATACTTTTTTTTTTTATTTACAACATATTGCGCAACTGCAGGGTCTTGAGACACATGCTAACTCACAAACTAGAGAGCTAGCGACCTAAGCGGTAGCCTCTAAGTTATTTCCTTATAGCCAAAAACTTACCACTTCCACACGGATAGGGAGGATAACTATTAACAGTTATTTAACCTTTAACATGAACATGAATCAAACGTAATAATATTTTCTGGGTACATGATACCATACAGCATCCAACATTAAACTTTCATATCAAGGCGGGGGCCTCAAACTAGTGTCCTGCGGGCCACATTTGGCTCTCTTTCTCCGTCTTTGCCAACCACTTCAGCTTTCAGCCCAGTATGTTTACCCAGAAAATAAAGGTCAGTTATATGATCAGTGTTTCATCACATTGCTCTCAGTATATACAATGTTTGGAATAATATAATAATAAGAAGTAATTATGATAGAAAAAATACTAACAATTTATTTATGACCATTTTAAACAATGTCCAAGCATTACAACATTCTCTTTTCCACTTCTGTTACCGCTCTGACACAACTTTGGAAAGCACAATGCCATACTAGGCAGTATAGTACAGTAGGGAACGAGTCGGGCCTGATCTGGCTTCCATTTTCACTGCAGGCTACGTCGGCTGGATGATAACTGTGTCAATGCAAAAAAGGCATCATGGCATCGTACCAGCGGGACACAGCGGAACCTGTCAATGAATTTAACATAGAAAGGATCATGACACCGAGCTGTTCATGCATGCTGATGTTATCTTGTACAAACGGCTATGAATGCTATATCCGTCATTGCAGATTGGTGCCTCCCTACCTGAGACCACAATACCAATACCACCATATAGTTATCCAGAGGACCCAGTCCTCTCTGAGCTTGGGTTCAACGTTGAAATGAAAAAGCAAAGAGACAAGTGGAAAACTGCTGTGTTCTGAAAGGTTGTCTTTGTTAAGCAGGGCTGGTCTACACACAGTGGGTCAGTCTGTGGTTTAGCTAGCTGGACGCTTTCTTCCACTGACTGAATGCCCTGTGAGATGGAGACAGGACTGTATAGCCGTTTATGCATGTATGTACACTGCAGGCTTTGCTCGGAAGGAGGACCAGTCTCCTAAAGACAACATATACTGTAAGCCAGTGATTTTCAACCACGGTGCCGTGGCACACTGGTGTACCTTGGGGAACCGTCAGGTGTGCCGTGAGGAATTATCCAATATCACTTTTTATAGTTGACATTGATTAATCATCATTTGCAAATATTATGTCAATAGCCATGAAAATATGGACCCAAATATTCCAATTGTATTTGGTATATTTGCTCAAATGGAAAGAATTGAACAGGGATGGAATATTCCTTTAACCAATCCGATTCAGGTATCTTGTACCCGCTAAAAAACGGAAATTTGTCAGACTGTGTTTTTCTTTGTGGTGTTTTTCTTCTTCTGTTGTTTATTGGCGGTTGGCAAGCAGCTTTTTGTGTACATTAACGCCATCTGTGGAACAGAATCTAAACCCTTCTATACGCCATTCACAAGTTCAGTGTTATTAAAAAAGAAAATATATATCTATATAAAACATGTCCTGAATTTAATTATAAAATATTAGCAAGATTGAATTTGATCTTTTCCTGTTTAAATTGATCCCGGGTGCGTTCTTTCAGCGCATGCTCAGATATGACGTAACACGCAGATCCAGACGTTCTTCACTTTTAAAAATGGAGGCCAGCAATCGGCATTGGACTGCTAAGCAAAGTTTGTTTTTGATTCAAACTAAATTTCAAGACTGGACAGACGAAAAACTGGCAATACGGAGTTATTCCAACAAGTGAAAGAAAAACTCGGGGAAGCCGGTATCACGTGATGTTGATGTTTACGTTTTACTGGGCATGCCCTATTGACTATTCTGGTTGATTTTCACAGCGCATGTAGACAAGAGATTGGAATATTCCTTTCCATGGATACCATTGTTTCCCGAAAGGTCATTAGGAAATAGAAAAAGTGGTGATGTAAAAACATGGCTACTGTGGAGTGTCTGTGGTGTAAAGACTGGCATAGCAATGTAATATTGGTCCGTGTGGCAACACCTACCTTGTTCCTCCCATAGACTTATTGATGCACGTGTGAGGTCGTGGTGACAATTTGGAACATTTTTGGTTAGTGTGCCACAAGATTTTTCCAATGTAAAAAACGTGCCATGGCTCAAAAAAGGTTGAAAATCACTGCTGTAAGCTACCAAAAAACGTACTTGCTCTTTGGTAGCGGTCTTGGTCAACAATAACCTAAACATGAGTGCAAAATTAGCTAATTTTACCTTTCAGGCCCACACGGTCTTTCAGCCTTTCTTAACGTAACCATGACTAAATCTTTGGGTTTGTTGAACTTCTAGACTAACATTCTGCAGTTATCATACCATGTAGAAACCTAGTATCATGTAAATAGGATCAATAACTTACGGCTCTCTACTTTTAATGAAGTTATACATGGAAGGTATTCTGAAACATGCCTGTGATATTGGCTCAGCCCATTCATGTAATAGCAGGAGGGGGGGGGGGGACACTGTATAGAATGGAGATTTACTATAAAGCACAATGATGTCCTGTAGTCTCCGTGAGTGGAGCCTGATACTGGATTGAACATTTACATCAGAAGCTTACTGTGTGCAATCTGTGCACATAATAAGAAGTCTGGTGGCCGAAGAATGCACAGTTTTCAGACTTTTAAGAAGGAAAAGGACTCGAACCACAACAAAATCCAAATAAAATAGCCGTGAACCCAGTCTATAAATAACCAAATATACTGTATATTTGATACACAAAAAAACTGTGACATATACATAGACCACTAGAATAGCACACGGTTGGACAAGAACCTCTGCCAAAAATGTACTATTCCATATTTGTTTGTTACTTAACAGACCACCTCCTTGTTTATTGCACATTTTTTTTGCTAGTTTCACAACTTGAGAGTGAGCTCAAAGCATATAGATGCAGAAAGTACAAATATGGCAGCCGTGTGTTTTGGATTGTTTGTTTGACTGTTTTGCATATGGCGATTTATTTATGTTGTCTTTCTGTAATGTTTCTTCTGAGGAGCGTATGGGTGGCAGGAGTGATTGGACATTGCTGTGAGCCACTTCACTGACACTTTGTAAAAACAATCTTCGGATGGCAAGAACTTTGGCTAAGTATCCGAAGGGCACGGCAAAATAGCATATCCAACATTAATGCGCCGTTTCCCGGGCCATGGTGGGCGGCTTCTCCCGCGTTTGAGCACGCCGACCATGGCGATGAGCAACAGAGGAGGAATGACACAATCACCAAGCTGTGCCGGCGTGGCAACCGGAAGTGCGCTGCTGTGTTACATATTGTTCGATACACACGCACACTGACCCGTGACCCCCTGTATTGAATGGTTTGATCCTGCTTTCCATAATACAGTTTAAGGCAGGGGTCTAAAACTCAATTTACCTGGGGGCCACTGGAGCTAGGGTCTGGGCAAGGCTGGACCGCATCAGGTTCCCCCCCCCCAAAAAAAACAACAACGCATTTATTAAAAACAGAAAAATATACAAACTTTTTCAGGGCTTTGGTTCCGATTTTCTACAATAAAAGCTCTGATAAAACATTCCACTGTTCTCAAATATCTTAATTTTTATGTTTCTGCACAAAATAAGACGAAAAATAAATAAACAAATCAAGAATAAAGAAAATCAATCAATCAGTAATAAATAAATATAATAATAATAATAAAACGGCAAATAATAAAAACTTAAGAAACCACATGTAGTTGGTGGGTAGACAAATGATTTTTTTCAGATTAAAATGAACAAAGCATTATTAGAGCCCTGTAGACATGACAAAACACGACTATAGTCACATTTATACTCTTTTTATTTACAACATATTTCGCAACTGCAGGGTCTTGAGACACGTGCTAACTCGCAAACTAGAGAGCTAGCGACCTAAACGGTAGCCTTCAAGTTATTTCCTTTCAACTTAAATAGCCAAAAACTTACCACTTCCACACGGATAGGGAGGATAACTATTAACAGTTATTTAACCTTTAACATGAACATGAATCAAACGTAATATTTTTTTCTGGGTACATGATACCATACAGCATCCATATCAAACTTGCGCGGGCCGCACTGACATTAAACTTTCATATCAAGGCGGGGGCCTCAAACTAGTGTCCTGCGGGCCATCATCATAGCTCTCACTTTGTTGAAATCACATGATATGATTTCATGATGCCACCAAAGAGGCCATCCAGAAGCTAGGCACAAAAAACGGGATGTTGCCGTTTATTGTTCAAGCCATTTACCCATAATCTACGGCGTGTCTGCTATGGCGAAGTGCTCTCAGTGTGCTACGCAAGTAATGGAATATTAATGAACGTGTGAATTAAATTCACTTTTGATAACGTTCCAAAATTGTGGCTTGGAGTGCGAGTTGTTTTCTGACATTTACGTAATGAGATGGTCAAAACTGGGCGTTTGCCAGCTAACTTAAGCACTAGCCGCTAGCTGGTTTATACGCTGCCTTTGATTGTCGAGGGTGTATTTTTGCAGCTGGGGTTGGCACCAGCTCCCACAAGTGGTTGATACTAGCGTGCCTAAATCTACGTTCATTTATATTTCCATTGCGGGTGCAATATTGTTGTGTGACACCACACTAATGCATCGCGGTGAAAATGTGGTTGTTTGAGTTACCTATTGTGTTGACTGCTGCAAAATAGCTGACAGGCAGGTGAAAATACCTGTTGCGTAAACAACCGGATGTACTGTATGTCAAGCAATTATGTTTGTTTTGATCAGTGAAGTGAAGAAACAGCAGATGTATTGCAAGTAGTCTATCACAGTGATTTTCAACCACTGTGCCGCGGCACACTAGTGTACCTTGAGAAACCGTCAGGTGTGCCGTGAGGAATTATCCAATATCACTTTTTATAATTAACATTTATTAATCATCATTTGCAAATATTATGTCAATAGCCATTATGTCAATAGTATACATGGACCCAAATATTCCAATTCACTTTGGTTTATTTGCTCAAACGAAAAGAATTGAACAGGGATGGAATATTCCTTTAACCAATCCGATTGAGGTATCTTGTACCCGCTCAAACGGAAAGTTGTCAGGGTGCGTTCTTCTTCGTGGTGTTTTTCTTCTTCTGTTGTTTATTGGCGGTTGGCAAGCAGCTTTTCGTGTACATTAGCGCCATCTGTGGAACAGAATCTAAACCCTTCTATACGCCATTCACAAGTCCAGTTTTATTAAAAAAGAAAATATATATCTATATAAAACATGTCCTGAGTTTAATTATAAAATATTAGCAAGATTGAATTTGATCTTTTCCTGTTTAAATTGATCCCGGGTGCGTTCTTTCAGCGCATGCTCAGATATGACGTAACACGCAGATCCAGACGTTCTTCACTTTTAAAAATGGAGGCCAGCAATCGGCATTGGACTGCTAAGCAAAGTTTGTTTTTGATTCAAACTAAATTTCAAGACTGGACAGACGAAAAACTGGCAATACGGAGTTATTCCAACAAGTGAAAGAAAAACTCGGGGAAGCCGGTATCACGTGATGTTGATGTTTATGTTTTACTGGGCATGCCCTATTGACTATTCTGGTTTATTTTCACGGCGCATGTAGACAAGAGATTGGAATATTCCTTTCTATGGATACCATTGTTTCCCGAAAGGTCATTAGGAAAGAGAAAAAGTGGTGATGTAAAAACATGGCTACTGTGGAGTGTCTGTGGTGTAAAGACTGGCATAGCAATGTAATATTGGTCCGTGTGGCAACACCTACCTTGTTCCTCCCATAGACTTATTGATGCACGTGTGAGGTCGTGGTGACATTTTGGAAAATTTTTGATTAGTGGTGTGCCACAAGATTTTTCCAATGTAAAAAACGTGCCGTGGCTCAAAAAAGGTTGAAAATCACTGGTCTATCTGACTACTAATGTGATTATTTGTATTACGAATGTTGCATTGTGTATTTATCTGATTATATACGCTAGGCGAGGCAAGACTACAAAGTCTTGCAAGTTTCTTGCGTTACTTCCGAACTGTAATGCCGTGAGTCCAGACCAAGGCAGGTTAGCTGGGTCCTAGTTTTGAGCCTGATTGAGGTGTTTTCTCCAACTCTTCTGTCTGCCTCTCACCGAAGCGTGATGAACAGCGCTCTTGTTTCAGTCTAGCTCAGCAGCTTACATCAGTCTGCCATGAGGCAGTTGTCGCAGAACTGTAAAGGCACAAAAGCTCCCATCAGCATGTTTGGCACAATTTAAAGTGACATTTTGACGATTTAAGTTCTTCCCTACCCTGCTTTGAGGTCTCGAGAGAGCACGCTGGACAGGCTGAATGAATAAATCCAGCCATGTTAAAGCCCACGTTCAATCAGCTAGCTAATCCACTAATGAATCAGTAGCCAGCAGCTGCACAGTATGTTTACATTGACACATTGTTGTTTGGTGATCATTTACTTGCAATCATTGAAATCTTGGTAGGAGACTTCATATCAGGGGTCTCAAACTCAATTTACTTGGGGGGGCCACTGGAGCTCGGGTCTGGGTGAGACTGGGCCGCATTGGGTTTTCCAAAAAAAAACAAAAAAAAAACGCATTTATTAAAAACAAAATTTTTTTTTAAAAACTTCGCTTTGGTTCCAATTTTCTACAATAAAAGCTCTGATAAAACATTCCACTGTTGTCAAATATCTTACTTTTTATTTTTCTACACAAAATAAGATGAAAAATAAATAAACAAATCAAGAATAAAGAAAATCAATCAATCAGTAATAAATAAATATAATAATAATAATAAAACACCAAATAATAAAAACTTAAGAAACCACATATAGTTGGTGGGTAGACAAATAATTTTTTTCAGATTAAAATGAACAAAGCATTATTAGAGCCCTGTAGACATGACAAAACACGACTATAGTCACATTTATACTCTTTTTATTTACAACATATTGCGCAACTGCAGGGTTTTGAGACACATGCTAACTCGCAAACTAGAGAGCTAGCGACCTAAACGGTAGCCTCTAAGTTATTTCCTTTAAACTTAAATAGCCAAAAACTTACCACTTCCACACGGATAGGGAGGATAACTATTAACAGTTATTTAACCTTTAACATGAACATTAATCAAACGTAATAATTTTTTCTGGGTACATGATACCATACAGCATCCATATCAAACTTGCGCGGGCCGCACTAACATTAAACTTTCATATCAAGGCGGGGGCCTCAAACTAGTGTCCTGCGGGCCACAAATGGACTTACCAGCACACTATATAATATGATATTATGCACCAAGTGAAAATGCACAGAGCTAACATTACTAAAACTCAACCTCTGTACATTTATCCACAGCATTGACATTTGTGAGCAAGGACAAGGGTGAAGGAAGAATAGATAATCCATGTCTCTATCTACTGTACCGTCTCTGTGTAATCACACACTGTAAGACTCCAGTCTGCGTCACACATGATGTGTTCAAGGACCGCCGAACAAAGTGGCTGCAACACCCGAACAAGACGCATTACTCGTGAAAGCATATATTTATTTACACATGCAAAATTCGGGGCTTTCTGGCACAGTCAGTGCATCCGTTCAGGTTCATGCAGCTCAAAAACCGCACTAATTAGTCACCAGCTCTCATTTAGTGCACACAGAACAATGAACAAATTTATCCCGTCACCTTTCTTCGCTATTGCACTTCTGCACACGCATTTCAATGACGTATAGGTCGGATATATGCGGCCTGATATTTCATACTGCGGTAGATCGGATACATATCGGATTTATATTTATATATGAACAGAGCCTGAGTCACAATTGAAAGAAATCTTAATTGAACTGTTGACATAGATCAGTGATTTTCAAATCGTCAGGTGTGCCGTGAGGAATTATTCAATATCACTTTTTTTTTAATTAACATGTATTAATAATTTTCTGCAAACATTATGTCATTGTCGTGTGTCATTGGTGTAAAGACTGGCAGAGCAATGTAATATTGGTCCGTGTGGCAACACGTAGCTGATTGCCACGTTCCTCTAATAGACTTAGTGATGCACGTGAGAGGTAGTTGGTGACATTTTGTAACATTATTGGTTAAATTAGTATGCGGATCAAAAGGATCAGGAAAAAGCTGAAAGAAGCAAATAATGTTGGTTATTGGTGTGCCGCGGAAAATTTTTCCAACATAAAAAAAACGTGCCGTGGCTCAAAAAAAAAAGTTGAAAAACACTGACATAGATAAAATCAGATATAGGTGAGCAAAAAAAAATGGGATTGACCTGCAGTGTGTCAGTTATGTCAGTTCTGCTTTCTCAGCTTCCTTGAAGGCACCGTAATTGATTGTGGTCAGTAGAAAAAAAAAAACAGTATTAGACGGTTGGAGAACAAAGAGTGCATTGAAACCACAATGTGTAGGTCCACACACGCATGGGTCACAATATATTACAAATGAAAATAAAAGAACTAATTTTGATCAGTCGTGCAATAGAATAATTTTGCAATGCATCTTCTGCTATAGCAATTCAAGACCCATTGTGGTTTAGTTTGGCTCTTGTATCTGATCTTAGCTGGTGGCTAAGATCAGATACGTATGTTAAATCTGAACTGAAACAGGAGACTGGACACTGGCCAGCTGTTGTTGCCGTACGGCATGGCGCTCTTCTGAGCATTCCCGCCTACTCTGTTTGTAGGCACTCCTTGTCAGGAAAACCTGCCTCACTGCAACAAAAACAAACGCACACAACTCGGATCTGTCCAGTCAGCAATCTTCATCATTCATGCTTGTATTAACGCACACGATTTTAAGACGCTTTTGAGATTTTTGACATTTGACTTGTTGAGTCACATTGCAAGGGATGCATTTTGTGAAATGGTTAACTGGGAGTAATGAAAAGGTCACCGTCTATTCCGGGGGGCCTAATACATAATGTTGGTTCCGTTGCCATGAGCATGTCACACACGCTGGGCATACATTCACAGGCTTTTGAAAGTCACGCTGGCTTTTTCAGATGATACATTTTCCAGGATGTAATGCCATTAACACAAGTTATGTTACATTACATCATTGGAGATGTTTCTTGTACTCTCACAGAGGCTTCAAATACAAACTGTTGCTCATAGGGTCAAAAGGCTGATTAATGTAGCCTAGGCCAATATTATAATAGTGTTTGAATCTTTCATTCTTTCATTAATTTTCTACCGCTTATCCTCACAAGGGTTGCGGAGGGTGCTGGAGCCTATCCCGGCTGTTTTCGGGCAAGAGGCGAGGTACACCCTGGACTGGTCGCCAGCCAATCACAGGGCACAAACAACCATTCACACTCACATTCATACCTGTGGCCAATTAACCTAGCATGTTTTTGGAATGTGGGAGGAAACCGGAGAAATCCCACACATGCACGGGGAGAACTTGCAAACTCCACACAACAATGCCTGAGGGTGGAATTGAACTCGGGTCACCTAGCTGTGAGGCCTGGACGCTAACCACTCGATTCATTCATTCATTCGTTTTCTGCCGCTTATCCTCACGAGGGTCACGGGGGTGCTGGAGCCTATCCCAGCTGTCTTCGTACACCCTGGACTGGTGGCCAGCCAATCACAGGGCACATATAGACAAACAACCATTCACACTCACATTCATACCTATGGACAATTTGGAGTCGCCAATTAACCTAGCATGTTTTTGGAATGTGGGAGGAAACCGGAGTACCCGGAGAAAACCCACGCACGCACGGGGAGAACATGCAAACTCCACATGCTAGGTTAATTAGCGACTCCAAATTGTCCATAGGTACGAATGTGAGTGTGAATGGTTGTTTGTCTATATGTGCCCTGTGATTGGCTGGCGACCAGTCCAGGGTGTACCCCGCCTCTCGCCCCGAAGACAGCTGGGATAGGCTCCAGCACCCCTACGACCTTTGTGAGGATAAGCGGTAGAAAATGAATGAATGAACCATGGTATTGCCACCCCAGTTCCAACATAATTTATTGACTGACTGTGAACTTACCTGACCTCTTGTCTTTTTTTTTTTTTTTTATGATGGTTCAATTCTCTCATCTATTGAAGGGCGGCAGGTTTTGTCTTTCTCAGCTGTGATTTGGGCAGAGATCAGATTTAGCCGTGATAACATGTCGAATTGGTTAAGCCTCTCGGATGATGACATTGTTGATGTTCCGCGCGTACAAGTCTACGGGAGACTGACTGCTGTGGTTCAAATACTGACAACACTTTCATAATCTCTGATGACATAATCATGTGTTTGTACGAGATTCAAGTGTTTACTCTCGGAATGATCCTTGAAATGGTGTGTGTAACATTTCACGGTACAAGCTTTTATCCTTCTCGAGCAGTATTTGCTGACATGACTGATATTAACCAATCAGAAAGCCTTTTAGCGATGAACAGCATTGAGTAATAGTAGAGCGCTGCTGCTGTTTGCTATGAGAAATGGCATCTTGGCTGTTGTGGTTAGGACCCGACTGATCAACGTCACTTTGATGACTCCCTGTAGGGAAATTAGCTCAAGGAATCAAAATAGCAAATATTCTGAACTACAACCCATCAGGTGATCCAAAACACGATGGTGTCGTCCGGTGTAGTCTTAAGCCTTATCAGGGTTTCGAGACCCTGAGCCAAAAAAGACAAAAAATGTACTTTCAGAAAACCTGCGTTGGTGCAGAACAGCTGAGGTGGAGAGGTTAGTACAGCAGCAGGTCAGACAGGGAAGGGCCCTTCTGGCCCTTCTGGCCTGTCGGTCAGCTGCCCTGGACACAGGCCAGCATACTTGGTGAAATTCTGATCTCTGATTGACGCGTCACAGGGTAACCAAAGCACACTCTGTGTGATAGGATGACGTTAACTTTGGATTCAATCATATAGAGTAGGGATCGACTGATTTGTTTTTTTTTGCGCCAATACCGATTTTTTTCCCCATCACCCTTAGCCAATAGCCGATTTTGCTTGGACCGATATTTGTGGCCGATACTGCTTTTGATCCCTCAGTTTACATGAAAAAATGACCATGATAACAAATATTTATTGAAATGTAAACACTGAACACAGTAGGATTCAGCTTTCTTAAACACACATTTAAACGTTATTATCACCTTCACCCTCGGCCATCTCTGTGTGGAGTTTGCATGTTCTCCCCGTGCATGCGTGGGTTTTCTCCGGGTACTCCGGTTTCCTCCCACATTCCAAAAACATGCTAGGTTAATTGGCGACTCCAAATTGTCCATAGGTATGAATGTGAGTGTGAATGGTTGTTTGTCTATATGTGCCCTGTGATTGGCTGGCGACCAGTCCATGGTGTACCCCAAAGACAGCTGGGATAGGCTCCAGCACCCCTGCGACCCTCGTGAGGAAAAAGCGGTAGAAAATGAATGAATGAATATCTGGAAAAAGTAATAATAGAGTCAGCGGAGAAAGATACACAGCACTTGGAGCTTCAAACGGTTCTCCGAAATCGAGAACCAGGTGAAGCGAGAGAGCTTCTGCCGGAAAGCACGAGCAGCTAAAAAATGATACTTCATACAGAAAAAATTCAAAGAAGAAAATGAAAGACTCATTACAGTTATATTACAACAGTTCCTGTATGGAACTAAGCAAAATGACAATGACATCATGGCAGCCTGGGTGCTTGGTTTTGACATCATTACCACATGATTGTAGCGTTGGACTCAACACATTTTTGTGGTAATCATGATGTGGTATTGCCAGCAACTTTCAAAGCTTCCAGTCAAATGTATTGCTATTGTGTTGCGATGGTGTGTGTGTGTATATATATATATATATATATATATATATATATATATATAACACAATTAGAATTTTGATATGGCTGGGTACATTCATTCATTTATAGACAAACAACCATTCACACTCACATTCATACCTATGGACAATTTGGAGTCGCCAATTAACCTAGCATGTTTTGCACATTTTCCGAAAATTTTTACGGAAGTTTATGTGTGAGGTGGCAACCCCTAAATCTCAATGGATTTCCTCAAAAATTTGCAAAAGACATTTTTATGTTAATTAGACAAAAAATGGAATGCCAACCAAATAGATATTATGACTTTAAAATTTCCCATTCAAATTTGATGCACCCTAACATATATATATATATATATATATATATATATATATATATATATATAAACCATAAACAGTGTAATGTAGTAATCATTATTTACTACATTGTCCTCTGCTTATTACTTTTTGGCATTTTGGCAAAGTGACATCTTTCGGCATTTGTGCGCTGCAAGAAAATATATTTTAAAATAAAAAAATAAGACAATTTTGAAGTGTGCTTATCATTATAATAATATGTAATTATTGCTTTGTAAGTAAGTCACATGGCAACATTTGCAAGCCACAGAGACAGATGCCAAGTACACACCAAAAAATGGAAAAACAATATAGTCGGATTCCTTATTTATATATGGAATATTTACTATATTGTCATATTTTAAATATTTTCTATTTTACTGAAAATCTTGTTTTGTTCTCGTAAACCCAAACTCGTTTATCTCGTCTTTTCATTAATTTTTAAAAATTGTCAGTATCTTGTGACACTCCTGTCAATAAGCCATTGAAGAGTAAATAAGAGTCTTGAGTGTGTGTGTTATTATAAATGTGTTCTCTTGGGGACCTCAAAGAGAGGCGGACAGGAAGTGACGTCAGAGTTTAGTTTCAGCTTTGCAAAAGGAGCCCGTGTTTTTATCGGGAATTATTGGACCTGTTGTGAAATCATTTAAACCTGCAATAAAAGCCTGTTGTTCTGGCGATCAAGTCTGGTGCTTGTGTGTCTCACTGGACATTACAGTTACGTTACTGACGCCTAGTGATCAGTGTAGATTATTACATTTCATCAGAGTCTGAATGCCTTATTGAGACAAGACTTAGGAATTTTTATTTTTATCGAGAATGATGACGATTATGTAAGAACCGAATGAAATTTGTTTGAAAATTCCTCCTGTGTAGCGCCGCCACGCCACAGCACGGCTCTCTCATTTTCAGCATTTGATCCTGTGAGCAGATCACGAATGTGATATTTGCAAGCGCCGAGAAAAAAATCCCTGTCAAATGCAAAGTTGTTACATCAGACGTTCGCAGCTTTGCTCTGGTCATTTTGCGCAGCCGTAGCTTAGTCCATCTGCTGGAAATAGAGATGACTCTTAAGTACATAAAGCTGCCATAAGCCTCAGTTTTCCTATTGTAAGCTGTTTTTAAAGGGTTCTGTAGTGTGGCACCATCTGGTTCCACTCATTATTATATATTATATTATATACGGTATTTTTTATATTTTCTTTCCCTCTCCTCCTTGATATGGTCTGTTTTGTGGTAAGCATACTTGTTGTCTATGTTCGGGGGGGGGGGCTCACACTAGCAAGAGCCGTTGCTTGCTACGCCTCTCAGGCTCGTCACATGTCTTCATCCTTCATCCCACAGGCTTCCACTCTTCTGTATTACTCACTATGCCCCGCTCACAGTTCCCGTTGTGTCCCTTTTGGGACTTTTTGGAATGGAATGGAATGGAATGGAATGGAATGGAATGGCCTTCATTGTCATTATACGAGATGTACAACAAAATTGGAGAGCTTCTCTTTTCAGTGCAGTAGTCAAGTTTAAAAAACAAACCAAAAAAAAAGTATATAAAGTAGAGTAAAAAAACAATTTAACAAGATATATACAAGATATCCAAAATATACACATAGTATTGCACAGGAGCATATGCAGGAGCAGATACAGTAAACCTCGGATATATCGGATTCAATTGTTCCCACTGGTTTTGTCCGATATAAGCGAAATCCGTTATATGCATATACCAGAAAATGTCCGTTTTACGCATATATCGGATTTATATCCGGTATATGCGTAAATGGGATTTTATCCGTTATAAAAAGGCACTTCCTTGACTATGTTACCAATGTACCTGGACTGGGCAATGAAAAGAGACGTAAGGTAATGAGAATTGAACTTTATTGGACTCTGAGCATAAGAAATTGTTAATTAAGCTAGGCCCTGTTACGCCCTACGTTAGGCAGGCCTACGTTATTTCCAATAGTGAGGTTAAGATCTCATTCACTGCTGTGCTAGTATTATTTATACTTTTATATTTGTCCTAAATCTGGAGCCAGGAGAAAGACACGATGCGGCCATCCGATATATGCCAGGGAAATTGGAACGGGACTGGAGATTTTGTCCGAATATAAAAAATCCGATATATGCAATGAATTTTTATTGGAAATGCATTACAGAAAAATCGTTTCTTTTTTATCTGTCCGTTGTGAGCGAATTTCCGATATATCCGAGGTTTACTGTATATTAATTTTAGTGCAATGATCAATGGGTCATAGTGCAAATAATGACTGGTGTGTACAGATGAGTAAAGTTCCATATGAGTGTATTGTAATGGGTTGTTAAATAAATAAATATGATTGAGGTAAAAACAGAGGCAGTGATGGAAATATTGCACATTTACATTATTGCATGGATGGAAACCCTCTGGAAGTCTCCCTTGTTGACGTGGGAGTAAATGTGACGTCTTTTTTTGACATTGCCACTCATTTTGTAGTTTGGAAAAAGGTCGCTGTGCTTACTCTTCCATCAATAATACTGTGACAGACCCATGAACTCAAAATGTTGGATGTTGTATGGAAGGCAGGAATGAATACTGACAAACTCTTAATCGCCTTTGAGCTGGGTTTACTTGGTGTGCATACTCCTACGTGTTGGCAGGGCGGTAGAAGAGAAAATGTCCCCGGTTTGATTAAGGCGTAATAACTAACGGCCTTCACTTTGCCATTTCCTTGAAGATCTGAAAGAAACTCATTCATTCATTCATTCATTTTCTACCGCTTTGTGTCCATGGTGTACCTCCCAAAGTCAGCTGGGATAGGCTCCAGCACCCCCGCGAACAAGCAGTAGAAAATGAATGAATGTTACTAAAAAAAAAAAGTGAGGTTTATTGTGAAAAATTATTTTCAAAGGTTGTTTTTCTTTATGTGCCCTGCGATTGTCTGGCAACCAGTCCATGGTGTACCTCCCAAAGTCAGCTGGGATAGGCTCCAGCACCCCCGTGAACAAGCAGTAGAAAATGAATGAATGTTACAAAAAAAAAATGTGAGGTTTATTGTGAAAAATTCTTTTCAAAGGTTGTTTTTCTATATGTGCCCTGTGATTGTCTGGCAACCAGTCCATGGTCTACCTCCTAAAGTCAGATGGGATAGGCTCCAGCACCCTGCGAACAAGCAGTAGAAAATTAATGAATGTTACAAAAAAAAAAAAGTGAGGTTTATTGTGAAAAATTCTTTTCAAAGGTTGTTTTTCTATATGTGCCCTGCGATTGTCTGGCAACCAGTCTATGATGTACCTCCTAAAGTCAGATGGGATAGGCTCCAGCAACCCCGCGAACAAGCAGTAGAAAATGAATGAATGTTACTTTTAAAAAATGTGAGGTTTATTGTGAAAAATTCTTTTCAAAGGTTGTTTTTCTATATGTGCCCTGTGATTGTTTGGCAACCAGTCCATGGTGTACCTCCTAAAGTCAGATGGGATAGGCTCCAGCACCCCCGCGAACAAGCAGTAGAAAATGAATGAATGTTACAAAAAAAAAAAATGTGAGGTTTATTGTGAAAAATTCTTTTCAAAGGTTGTTTTTCTATATGTGCCCTGTGATTGTTTGGCAACCAGTCTATGATGTACCTCCTAAAGTCAGCTGGGATAGGCTCCAGCATACCTCCCTTGACCGTACTGATGATAGAAAAGGGATGGATGGATAAATCCAGTCTTCACAGTACATTATATAATGAGCATATGTGTGTGTGTGGGGGGGGGGGGGTGAGGGGGTACCGGATTTCTGCCTTTACTTAGAAGATTTAGAAAAGGAATTAATTTGGGTGTGCGTTTCTTCTATCCCCCCCCGGTCATGTTTGGTGATAATGCCCTTGTCATCTTGCTAGCGGGGGTTAATCAGATTAGATTTGAGGTTGTAAATCTGCCGCTAACTAGAGGCAACGAACAATAATACATCCTGATAGGTTGTTTATCAGCCCTGTCATCACAAAAGCCTGCTGTCCACCAGCTGGAGTTGCTCTCTATCCTTTTTTACACTATCCTTTAACCTTCAACTAAAAATAGTTGGCATATAAGACCAGGGCCGCAACAAACGGTTCTTTTCTTAGATGATTCGGAACCGAACACACAAACAGGTGGTCTGCAACACATCATAAAGATAATAGGTCTGAAATCTACATGTTTAACAATTTACATGTTTTCAGTCAAAAAAAAAAACATGAACCGAATACCAAAATAGTTGATTTTGTAATGATTAATCTATTTTAGTTTACTTAGTTTCAAGGTCATCACACAAATTATCTGTTCAGTCATGTTTCACTCACTGTTTTTCTTGTTTTTTCTTTGTTTTTTTACCTGCAGGAGCCTATAAAGTCCAGGGCGCCACAGCTTCATTTGGAGTATAGATTTTACAAACAGTTGGGAAATTCAGGTAAGAAGAAAGATGCACTACCTATGGCAGGGGTCTCAAACACGCGGCCCGCGGGCCAAATGTGGCCCGCAGGACACTAGTTTGAGGCCCCTCGCCTTGATATGAAAGTTTAATGTTAGTGCGGCCCGCCCAAGTTGCACATGCTAACTCGCAAACTAGAGAGCTAGCGACCTAAACGGTAGCCTCTAAGTTATTTCCTTTAAGCTTGAATAGCCAAAAACGTACCACTTCCACACGGATAGGGAGGATAACTATTAACAGTTATTCAAACTTTAACATGAACATGAATCAAACGTAATAATTTTTTCTGGGTACATGATACCATACAGCATCCATATCAAACTTGCGTGGGAACGCACTAACATTAAACAAGGTGGGGGCCTCAAACTAGTGTCCTGCGGGCCACATTTGGCCCACGGGCGGCGTGTTTGAGACCCCTGGTTTAAATGCTCGCTGCCGACTCGTACAGGATTAAGTGGAACAATAATAATATACACAAACATTTACAACATAGCTGTCAGTCGTAGGGAATGAACTTATAGAGTGAATAACTCCCATAAGACTCGGGTGTATTCTCTGCTTTAGATAAATAATAGCTATCGGAACCTTAAAAAGCTGTAGATATACGTATCTGTAGTGCCAGGCCTTTAAGTGTATTTTGGGTCTAATTTACAGACATGTGCAGAAGGAAAAGTCGTCTAATAATCGTAAGGGTTTGGAGCACAAGGGCAGTTCACTATTTATACATAGATGGCCTTTTACTAGCAGTGTGGGCCATTATGGTGTGTTTACTTCCTCAGTCAGTATCGTTCCTGATTGTTCCATGAGCATGGATGACAGGGGAAACAATTATGCATTGCTAATAAGGCGTGGCCCAATTTTTTATTATTGTAATATTGTCACTGATGAATTATGCAAGATCGTCTTACAAGATAAACGCCCACATACAGAGAAGGGAAAATCTCTTGTACCAGTGGCCCAGTTACACCTCTAGTGTTTTTGCCAACTCACCATTGTTTGTATGCATGTCTTGCGTGGACAAAATACTTTCTCATGTTCTATGTCCTCTGCGCAAATTGCCAATTCCAATTGTTATTAATGAGGAGACCAGGGTTCAATTCCACCCTCGGCCATCTCTGTGTAGTGTGAATGGTTGTTTGTCTATAAACAAATGATTTTTTTCAGATTAAAATGAACAAAGCATTATTAGAGCCCTGTAGACATGACAAAACACGACTATAGTCACATTTATACTCTTTTTATTTACAACATATTGCGCAACTGCAGGGTCTTGAGACACATGCTAACTCGGAGACTAGAGAGCTAGCCACCTAAACGGTAGCCTTCAAGTTATTTCCTTTAAACTTAAATAGCCAAGAACTTACCACTTCCACACGGATAGGGAGGATAACTATTAACAGTTATTTAACCTTTAACATGAACATTAATCAAACGTAATAATTTTTTCTGAGTACATGATACCATACAGCATCCATATCAAACTTGTGCGGGCCGCACTAACATTAAACTTTCATATCAAGGCGGGGGCCTCAAACTAGTGTCCTGCCGCGTGTTTGAGACCCCTGCTCTAGACATTAATATAACACCCCTATTGTCACCTTTACAGTAGTATTATCCAGGGATGTCTGATAATTCCCTATGCGTGGGTTTTCTCCGGGTACTCCGGTTTCCTCCCACATTCCAAAAACATGCTAGGTTAATTGGCGACTCCAAATTGTCCATAGGTATGAATGTGAGTGTGAATGGTTGTTTGTCTATATGTGCCCTGTGATTGGCTGGCCACCAGTCCGGGGTGTACCCTGCCTCGTGAGGATAAGCGGTAGAAAATGAATGAATGAATTATTAATGGACAATATTCTTGATGCCACCCTTATTTTGTTTACACAATTACAGTGGCGGAGCAGTGCTCTTATTTTGAAGTCCGGAAGTGGATTGTGTGTTGAGAATGTCTAGCCAGGAACAAGAATAAACCTGCTTTCCATCCTAATTTGAATCAGAACTTGCACGACGACAGCAGGCGTGGTAAAACGCTTGTGTGCATTAACAAGCAGCACAACACAACGCGGTGTAAACACACCCATACAGCCTGAGGCACACACACACACACACACACACACACACACAGATGCGCCGGCCCACTCTGCTAAACTAAGCTAACCCCATTAGCATAAGAGAGGCGTTTCAAAGTTTTTTTCGACAAGTTTTGTTAGTGTTTCAGGTTGCCGTTTAGTTCAGGAGACGGAGGGCGGGCTTTGATGAGATTCCGCCATGATTGACTGGTCCGCCGGGGGAAATACTCACATACTAACAGTACTGTTAGCGAGGGAATACTGCATACAATAAATGCTATAAATAGCATTTTGCCAGGAACAAATGGTAGTGATGAATAATGTTAAGTGTTCTTAAAAAGTATGTACATTGTTCATGAATTAACTTACGGCAACTGAGCAGTTTAAACGGAAATATTACCTTTCCAGCTTCTCTAGCATTCGCTAACAATCTCTGGCCTCGGTGTGCACGAGCCTGGACATTGATCTTATTTCAGCTGGGGAGGACATCTCCAGAGCATTGGGCCTAATGGAAGTCACTTATCCTCGTCCTCCTGCTCTCTCCATAGTCTAAATGTTTAATATGCATTCACTCCCTTGTAGTCTTCCTCACTCCAGCCCGTCTTTTTTTTTTTTCTCTCTCGACCCCTCTCGTTGTGGACCCTCAACTCCTGACATTTGACTGTATGGCAACATTGTCTTCAGCTGCCATGATGCAGCCCGATAAGGCCTGCAGTGGATACAATAGGCTGAATTGTCTCACAATTATGGCAGCAGGGGCAGGGCACCACTGACAATGGGCTCGGAATAAAAGCCAAGTCCGTTCTTGAAATAAAAGATAATAATAATAATAATAATACATTTTATTTGTATAGCGCTTTTCAAAATACTCAAAGACACTTTACAGAAGAATGAAGTTGAATAAAGCAAGTAAACAGAAAAGAAGACACACCAAAATACAAAGTTTAAAGTCTGATGTGGATCCTGTACGGTATCATGTACCCAGAAAAAATTATTACGATTGATTCATGTTCCTGTTAAAGGTTAAATAACTGTTAATAGTTATCCTCCCTATCCGTGTGGAAGTGGTAAGTTTTTGGCTTTTTTTAAGTTTAAAGGAAATAACTTGAAGGCTACCGTTTAGGTCGCTAGCTCTCTAGTTTGCGAGTTAGCATGTGTCTCAAGACCCTGCAGTTGCGCAATATGTTGTAAATAAAAAGAGTATAAATGTGACTATAGTCGTGTTTTGTCATGTCTACAGGGCTCTAATAATGCTTTGTTCATTTTAATCTGAAAAAAAATAGTGGATACAATAGGCTGAATTGTCTCACAATTATGGCAGCATTCTTGAAATAAAAGATAATAATAATAATAATACATTTTATTTGTATAGCGTTTTTCCAAAATACTCCAAGACACTTTACAGAAGAATGAAGTTGAATAAAAGCAAGTAAACAGAAAAGAAGACACACCAAAATACAGTAAAGTCTCGTTATATCAATATCGGTTATAACGAATTACTGCTTATTACGATACTATTTTCATTTCCCGGCAAATTTCTAGTCTTTTATGATATAATTAGTTCAGTTAGTACGATACCCGGTTATTATGATAATCCGGTTACTACGATGCCCTTTTCATCTCCTGCCAGCCAATTTGGTCTGCTTATATCGATACAAAAGCAGCTTAAATCAATCTTTGCTTAAGGATTTCAATACCAAAAAAGAACACGGCCAACGGCTGCTTCCAGTCAACTTTATTTTTCACACTTCCACCACCAGAGCGCAGCACACACACCGATTCCCGCACTTCCTGGTTCACAGGTCATGCTCAACCCATGCCCCACATAGCTGGCCAAACACATGCCTGCAACAGAAGAACCAACTGACATAGCATACACACCTATTCCAACGAAGACACAAGCGTACAAATACATGTATTTAATTGTGTTGTATTCAGATATCTTTTTATCGCTTGCAATAATCACTGTTTTTCATATGTACAGTTGGTTCTTCTGTTGCAGGCATGTGTTTGGCCAGCTATGTGGGGCGGGTTGAGCATGACCTGCGAACCAGGAAGTGCGGGAATCGGTGTGTGTGCTGCGCTCTGGTGGTGGAAGTGTGAAAAATAAAGTTGACTGGAAGCAGCCGTTGGCCGTGTTCTTTTTTGGTGTTGAAATCCTTAAGCAAAGATTGATTTAAGCTGCTCGACATTGTTCTATACTATAGAACAATGTCCAGTGCATTATTGCCCACTTTTAATGCAGTTCGGCGCAGGATCGGATATATCGACAGTCCGGTTATATCGATATTTTTTCCGACTCCCGACAATATCGATATAACGAGACTTTACTGTACAACATTCATTGGTTAATACACAGTTAAAACATGAGTAAAAGCGGGGCGGGGCACAGCAGTCAGATATAAAAAGTTAGACATTAAAAACAGATTTAAAGAGGTGGGATTTGAGTTGTTTTTTGAAGTTGGGAAGATCAGAATGAGGCAAAGAGATGTACTAAAATGACCTGGATTTGTATATGAATAAATACAGAGTATCCCACGGGAGAGTCAAGCTTTTATTTTGATGTCTTCTTTTTATGACACATTGCTTGTCCGCGTTGTCCACTCATCTTAGTGCTGGTGTAACGTGTGGTAGGTCCTCACATTCACCAGCCCAAGGTACAGAGACTGCTCTTTTCCTTTTGTGATGACGACGCTTTGAATGCCCTCTAGATTTGGGCCAAGCTTTGATGAGTCAGCCTCCCACTGACCTTTTATCACTGCCTCGTGTGTCACAGGCTTCATTACCTGGAAAATCCTAGAGACTCAAAGGCAGCAGACATGGGGCTGCCTTTTTTTCCCCCCCTTCATGTAATGTGACTGACATGGAGGAATCACCAAGTAATAAAAGATGACAGGGAGTTATTTTTGCTATATAAATCTTTGGCCTGTTTTTTTTGTTTTTTTTGCAGACATGACATTTTTTTTTTTTTGCTTTTTGTTACTTCCACAATGCCTCATGGTGTAATGAGTCCGTGTCAACTGGTTTTATTCAAACTTGTAATAAGAATAACAATTTAAAGGACACAATTTTAATACCGGCAACACGGCGGACGAGAGGTTAGCGTGCAGGCCACACAGCTAGGAGAACTGAGTTCGAGTCCACCATCAGCCAAAAACATGCTAGGTTAATTGGCGACTCCAAATTGTCCATGGGTATGAATGTGAGTGTGAATGGTTGTTTGTCTTAATGTGCCCTGTGATTGGCTGGCCACCAGTCCAGGGTGTACCCCGCCTCTCTTACCCGAAGACAGCTGGGATAGCCTCCAGCCCCCATGCGACCCTCGTGAGGATAAGCGGTAGAAAATTAATTCATTCATTCATTAAATTAAAAGAAAATAAAATAATTAAAAATAAATTCAAAATAAATTCAAAAATAAATTGAAAAATAAATTAAAATAAATTGAAAAAATTACAATAAATTTCAAATAATTTTTTATAAATTTCAAATAAATTAATAAATTAAAACAAAGTATATTAGGTACTTAGGTACGAGGTGCATTATTAAAAAAAACAAAACCATAAACTGTATTATGGAAAGCAGGAAGTGAACAAATGCAACAGTTACTGATTGTAAAAGTACCAGATGGAGGGGTCAGATTGAAAAAGCTTTGCTTCTTCCTACTCCTTTTGGACATGTGGAACTGTGAACTGATTATGTGATGCATTCAATTGTAATCTGATGCATGTTCAAATGAAATAAAAGCATTACCATTACCATAAATCATGATGAGATTTCTCATTCAGAAAAAAAAGGTCTCATGGAAACAAAATCTCGTCTTGTCTCGTTCTCGTAGCCCCAGTCTTGTATCGTACCATCACCCAAACGGAGTGTCTGGTGACACCCTTAGTAATAAGTCATTTATAGCCAGCTAAAGAAGCTTCACACCGGTTGGTCAATCAATGGTAAAAGATCAGATTCACACGATCCTGCTGCCAGTGGGATTCATCCACATTCTTCAAAGTTCAAATACTTCACCTCATAATGGGTCCAGTGGTGTCAAGTAGCATAGTAATGTATCAGATATCAACGCTCTTCTGACCTTTCACTGGCGTTTTCTACTTTTTTGTTCCCACTTTAGTTACGAGTGTCCAAATTCAAGCACTCATCATTTTAAGTGATACAATTACAAACATTTATCACGTTTGTCCCGCTTTCCACAGAGGGAATTCCACAGGTGTACTACTTTGGTCCTTGCGGGAAATACAACGCTATGGTATTGGAGCTGCTGGGGCCTAGTCTAGAGGACCTGTTTGATCTCTGTGACCGCACCTTCTCCCTCAAGACCGTCCTGATGATAGCCATACAGCTGGTAAAGCCTGCATGTGTGCTGTGGGATGGGTTGGGATCTTTTTTCTGCTAATGAAAGAGTCAACTAATTCATAAGCCAAAAATATGCAATGTGGGCCCTCGGAGTTATTTGGAAATGTTTGCTTTGAAAAAAAAAAAAATCTTTTGCAAAGACTAACGTGAGGTACGATCACTTGATAAGAGTTAGCAAGGTTAGCAGGTTAGGTTAGCATTTTTGATTGATGTCAAGTCAAATACAAAGGCAGATTGTTCGATCATCTTTTTGTAGATCTCTGTAAACATTTGAATTTAGTCAAGAAGTTTATGCAGCATCATTTTTTTGCACCGTATCACAGTTTCTGAAACGCTGACTCATCATTTGGCTCCTCTTCTAGATAACGCGGATGGAATATGTCCACACCAAGAGTCTGATATACAGAGACGTGAAGCCAGAAAACTTCTTAGTCGGGCGGCCAGGAAGCAAGAGGCAGCACACCATTCACATCATCGACTTTGGTCTGGCCAAAGAGTACATAGACCCCGAGACCAAAAAACACATCCCCTACCGGGAGCACAAGAGTCTGACTGGAACGGCACGCTACATGAGCATTAACACACACCTGGGAAAAGGTGAGCATGTGGTTTTGGCTGCTCTTTATATTTCCTCATGGAATGATCACATTTTTGGACCCTGCATTGCTATTATGTATATTGAGTCTACTCGTATGTCATTGGAAACTAAGACTACATAGTCCCTTCTTCACCAAATGATCAGGAACTCATAATACTTAGTTACACATATTATTAGCAGTAGGATTCACCATAGACACTATTTGGTTGATTATATTTATTGCATAATATTGTCAAAAAGCTGGTGGTGGGACATCTTTATAGGTTATCAAGGGCTGATACTGGCGCGCGGGGGCATGATACTGGGCCTGATACCAGACAAACCATGTGATGATCTTATTATCACGTACTATTTAATCATGAGCTTATTATCACGTACTATTGAATCAAAAGACCATTTTGTTTCCAGAAAATGTTCAGTTTATTACATGTATTATATGTAAACAGTGTAAACACAATAATTGCAAAAATATTTCAACAATAATATTTATATATTATTAATAAAATTATTAATTATTAATTTTAATAATTAATTAATATTAATTATTACTAAAAATTAAAATTATTATATTATTAATAATATATCAACAGTCTTATCTTATTAATGTCTGACAATTAAAGTTCCATTAATCAAGTTTGGGTTTTTTGCTGACTGGAGAAGCACTAGGCCAGGGGTAGGCAAACTACGGCCCGGGGGCCACATGCGGCCCACTAAGCGTTTGAATCCGTTGCTTTCTAACTTTTAACATACATGCTGGCAACATGACTTGCAAGTTGGATGTCTTATTCAGTCAAAAAATAAATAATAATAATTTTAAAAAAATTTCGTTTTAAATGTAAAATTCAAGTTTGTAGTTTGATGTGGTCTGATGTTTTAAAGCGTTTGAATCCGGCCCACCAGTTGCTTTCTAACTTTTAACATACGTACATGCTGGCAACATGACTTGCAAGTCGGATGTCTTCTTCAGTAAAAAAAAATAATAATAAAAATAAAAAAAATAAAAATATAAAATTAAAGTTTGTAGTTTGATGTGGTCTGATGTTTAAAATGCTCCGGAAAAAAGGGATATATGGAACATCTTTAAAACATATATCTAATAGTCTGACACTTTTACAGATAAAATTATACAAATAAGTAAATTAATTAAATAAAAAATATATAATATAATCAGTATATATAATATAATTAATAATAATATAATTATAATATATATAGATGAAATATAATATATAATGTAATAAATAAATTTGACAACTAATTCAAGGTGGACTGTTAGAATTATAAGCAAATACAAATATATATATAAATATACATATGTACAAATATAATATATTAAATATAATAGATATAATATAATATATAGAATATAATTAATAATTGATAATAATATATATATTAAATATATAATAAATAAATGAAATTAGACAAATAATTCAAGGTGGACTGTTGGAATTATAAGTGTAAAATAGTGTGTGTGTTATAAAAAATATATATTCTGGCCCCCCGCACAGTTTTGTTAACTCAGTGCGGCCCACGAGTCCAAAAGTTTGCCCACCCCTACACTAGGCACTAAGCACTCGTGAGCTGTTCTCTGATTGGTTGTTTCACGGGCACGATACCAGAGTGGACAGCTACGGGGGGCTGATACTGGACATGGTTAAACTCTATATTTTATCAGTATCACTGCCCTGGGCTTTGACACAGTATCATTCATGGGCGCTTTCTAGGGTACAGGGCCAATTCATAATGTAGTATGTGATAATATAATGTATATTTAGTCTTACATAAACACAATACCCAGGTCAGAGCATTATTACAGTCGTCGTCCTGTGAGGGGCGGAAGTGTCCTTTTGTCATTCCTCTGAAATATTGCACAGAAACACAACAAATGCATGAGTGCAGTCTCAGATTATATTCCCTGATTCATGACAATATACAGCGGAACCTTGGTTAGCATCGTTAATCTGTTCCAGAAGGTCCGTGTTAACCAAAACCATTTGCCTTAAGAAATAAATCCAATTAATTCGTTTCAGAAAGCCAAAAATGTTAACACATTTTTATATATTTATTTTTATAGTTATATAATTTTTTCTATAATATCTATATGATATATAATAATTTATATAAAAATATAATTCTATAATTTTTAGTTTTACATGCAGAAACCAATTGAAAGTGTATATAAATACACGCTTATGAATGAAAGGGATAAATGAACACGTAAGAGTACCTCCGTTGAAGACTTGATTGTTGCCAAATACACGATGTGGCAGCGAGATCAACACAGACACCACCTTCGTGTTTTGCCATGAGTCATTTCTCGCATTCGGTCGTGTTTCTCACCTCAAGTGTCTGCTTTTCTATTCATCACGGCTACAAAACAAAGCCAAAGAAATACATTCAACCAAATAGCATACTCAAATAGCCTATTAGCCGTTAGCTAACACTTAGCGAGAGTAACATTAGCACAATGAAATGTTAACGATGCAACATTTAAGAAGTTATTTGAATCATCTAGGCAGCTGCTGTTGAAATGCGCGTATATTTATGTCTCTGTGTGGGTGATAAAAGGTACCAGGTAATAATTCAAACATTATATTAATGTCAAACAAGCCAGCTGGATGAAAATATGAATAAAAGTCATCAAACGTTCCACTGCATCTGGCTCGGATGAGGCGCTCCAGCGAATTAGCTTAAATTCGGTCCTAGTTCTCTGCTACGATTGTGTTAGTTTGTCGTTTTCCTTCCCAACGCTGATTATTTTTTTACCCAACTCCTTGATTTTCTCTCTGTTGTCAATTTCAGAACAAAGTAGGCGGGATGATTTGGAGGCCTTGGGTCACATGTTCATGTACTTCCTCCGAGGTAGCCTTCCTTGGCAGGGCTTAAAGGTAAAGTGCTGACATTTCTTTCTTATCATCACCATCTTAGCTTTGCTGTTTACCTTTTGCCACGATCTGGTTGACCTTGGGAAAACAACACCGTCCTCTCACACATGACACATTCAAGGTCTCCTTGTTTGTTGTATTTTTGGAACCTGAAACATAAGAGACGACAGACGGAAGAAAACACCTTCAACTAACTCCTTGCTGCCTCACATGAACAAAAACAGGCTGGTTTCTAAGTGCAATTGGAAAAGAATATTGACAAAAAATTGTTGTTGTCTCATGATTTATCTGATTTATCCGACGGTTGAGTGTCCCTGTTGCAAATAATAAGAGTGGAGTGAGACATCTGAGCATTTGTTATGTGGGAGGGAGTCTGCGGTAAGATGGATGTGAGGGATGGATGACTGTGGGGGATGTTGCATGCCTCGGGCCAAACAAGAGTTTTCATCAGTATGCAACATGGCAGCCAGCATAAAATACAATGACAGAGTACAGTGACCACTTCTGGAACTCACCGTGTCTACGCTCGTCTTGTCTTGGTTACGCTTTGGCTCATAACACGCACAAAAGAATTCTGGGTAAACATGTATCCTTGTCCTGTTTTCACACTGACTCAACATGTTCCTACAATGTACACAGGTGATTGGGTTCATAACGTTTACACCAGGGGGTCTCAAACACGCGGCCCGTGGGCCAAATGTGGCCCGCAGGACACTAGTTTGAGGCCCCCGCCTTGATATGAAAGTGTAATGTTAGTGCGGTATCAGTGGTATCATGTACCCAGAAAAAATTATTACATTCATGTTAAAGGTTAAATAACTTAATAGTTATCCTCCCTATCCGTGTGGAAGTGGTACGTTTTTGGCTATTTAAGTTGAAAGGAAATAACTTGAAGGCTACCGTTTAGGTCGCTAGCTCTCTCGCTTGCGAGTTAGCGTGTGTCTCAAGACCCCTGGCTTGAACTTATTAGGCTTTCCTGGAATAATTTCACAACCTCAATCTGTGTCATAACGAAAGAATAAAATAACTAACCAGACACCAAGTGTGTTTACACTGACTCCAGTCACGTTGCTAATGATGCATCATCTGTATTTCCTTCCAGGCGGAAACTTTGAAGGAGAGGTATCAGAAAATCGGTGACACCAAACGAGCGACCCCCATTGAAGTGCTTTGTGAAAGCTTCCCCGGTCAGTACAATTGTTGAACTATTCCCATTCTGCATCGAAACATCTCGTTTTTTATTGCTAATAACTTCCCTTTGGATACAGAAGAGATGGCCACTTACCTGCGATATGTGAGGAGGCTGGATTTCTTTGAGAAGCCCGATTACGACTACTTGCGGAAGCTCTTCACCGATCTCTTTGACAGAAACGGCTATGTCTTTGACTATGAATATGACTGGGTCGGCAAATCCCTGGTGAGTCTCCTTGAAATCATTTAGGGGAATTTCGCCTGGGGGGGTGCGTTTGTTGTTGAAGTGACAGTAATCCCCCGTCACTTTGCGCTTAGAATTTTGCGGCTTCACTCTGTCATGGTTTTAAAAAAAAATATATATATATGAATTAATAAATCATGCTGTTTTGTGGTTACTATAATAACTATAAAAGCAATCTTCACTCGCTAAATGTACTGCAAAAAAGGTCAGTAAGGATAATACATAATGCCGCCTACAGAAAACATACTAACTCCTTATTTCTAAAATCACAAAAACTTGCTGATCATCTTCAAACAGCTAAAATAATGCATAAGGCTAAAAATAACCAAAATAAAAATAACCAATTAGCTAAAAATGTCATCCAATACTTCTCTACAAGAGAGGAGAAACATGATCTCAGGGAAGAAGTACATTTGAAACACTTCTATGCTAGGACTACGTTATGCTAGCCATAGCATTTCAGTATGTGGAATCAAACTATGGAATGGATTGAGTAAGGAAATCAAACAATGCACAACGATGAGCCAATTCAAGAAACAATACAAGCAGTTGATGTTTGCTAAATACAAGGATGAAGAGTCTTGAACCAGTCATGATGTGCTATATATATCACTATATTGACACGCACTATGGTACCCATTATGTCATTGGATGCTCATTATAAAAAAAAAACAAAAAAAAAACCTTAAACTGTATTATGGAAAGCAGGAAGTGAACAAATGTAACAGTTACTGATTGTAAAAGTACCAGATGATGTCATTGGATGGTCATATCACCTCCTACTTTGGTACGGGACAAAAAATAAAAATTAAAAAATGTAAAAACTAAGAAAAAAAATTAAGAAAATAAATTAATAAATACAATAAATTTGCTAAATACAATGATGAAGAGTCTTGAACCAGTCATGATGTGCTATATATATCACTATATTGACACTTACTATGGTACCCACTATGTCATTGGATGCTCATTATAAAAAAACAAAACAAAAAAAAAAACCTTAAACTGTATTATGGAAAGCAGGAAGTGAACAAATGTAACAGTTACTGATTGTAAAAGTACCAGATTATGTCATTGGATGGTCATATCACCTCCTACTTTGGTACGGGACAAAAAATAAAAAATGTAAAAAAAAAAATTAAAAACAAACAAAAAAAGGAATAAAATAAATTAATAAATAAAATAAATTAGTGCTATATATATCTCACTATATTGACGCTTACTATGGTACCCATTATGTCATTGGATGCTCATATCACCTCATACTTTGGTACGAGGTACATTATTTTAAAAAAAAAAACCTTAAACTCTATTATGGAAAGCAGGAAGTGAACAAATGTAACAGTTACTGATTGTAAAAGTACCAGATGGAGGGGTAGGATTTAATAAGCTTTGCTTCTTCCTACTCCTTTTGGACATGTGGAACTGGGAACTGATTATGTGATGCATTCAATTGTAATCTGATGCATGTTCAAAATGAAATAAAACCATTACCATTATATTATATTATATCTGTATTTGAAATTCCTTGTTTTTGCAGCCTACGCCCATAGGCCCCATCCCCAGTGATGCGCCCCTGCAGCCCAGCAGCAGGGACAAAGCACAACAGCAGACCAAAAACCAGGTGAGGTTTAGCTATATATTGCATAACCTGTCAATCTGCCACCTGACTGACTGACTGACTGACTGACCAACCAACCCAGTCATTCAAGTTCCTCCGCCTTGAGTTGTTCTTTATTGTATCCAACTCTAAGCAACTTCCTGGAGAAAAGGGCTGCCATTTTCCACTCACACACACACACATATATATATATTCACACCCAGAGTCTTAGTCGTGATGTTATTTGTTCCAATGTGAGACAGCAGCGTAAATTTACCTGCACAGTCACGGCTGTGACTTTGCTGCAGCAGCTGTGGGGGAAAAAAAAAAAAAAAAAAAAAGCACAGTTTGGGTGACGCCATTATCATTGCACAACCTGCATTGTTCAATACCAGTAATGACAATACATGCGTTACATGGTATAATCCAGTCACTTTTTACCATCATTTCTGATTACATGAGCATATTTGTCATTAAACTTGGTAAGTCTTACTCATTGTGTCCATGAACGCCACACCAGGGTGTTTCCATTTAAGGTTTTATGATTGGCTTCTACTGTCGACTCCACTTTTTATTTTTTTATTGCTCTCCATTAAACATTGCAACCTTTCCACTACCATGCACATTGCCCATGACCTTTTTATACTCTCCAACGATACAATAGTACTAGGTTAAGGGGGAAGTACTTCAGGTGTTTGAGTATTTGGTGCTGGCGAGAGGTGATCAAGGCCTTTTTTTTTTTCTTTTACTCCTGCATGACTTGTAAGTGTGTTGATCTGTGCTTCATATGAATTTTTGCTTCCCTTTTCTCCTTTATTAACATAGTTATGTCTTAACAAGCCTGCTTCTGCTTGGGAGATGTCTTCTTGTAATTGTTTTTGTTTCTTTGTTTTTCTTTGTTTGTTTCGACTCACCCGCCCTCCCTTCTCTCCCTCACATTTGGACCCACCCCCACCCCCGGCCCCACCACATTGCTACCCCCTTTACCACCACCACCAC
Source organism: Doryrhamphus excisus (assembly GCF_037039965.1). NCBI lineage: Eukaryota > Metazoa > Chordata > Actinopteri > Syngnathiformes > Syngnathidae > Doryrhamphus > Doryrhamphus excisus. The sequence goes on from NC_136360.1 coordinate 786,306, forward strand.
CACCACCACCTTCGTCCTCAACCTTTTTTCGCTATTGCATCAAGTCGCCTGAACCCAAAGGAAGTGAGTCTCAGCCCACTCCCGTGACCAATAAGGAGACTTTGGGGTCGCACCTTACAGCTGAGCGGCTGGGGGGCTCTGTTCAGGTACTGCTGCTGCTGCTGCTGCTGCTACTGCTGCCACTGCTGCCGCTGCTCAGATGGCTACTGCATGATGAAGCTGTATGTTTTTCTGTCTGTGTCACATTGCCTGCGCTCGATCCCAAACCCTCTGCTGTGTGTTTTGACTCCTCGTGTGTGTGTGTGTGTGTGTGTGTGTGTCAGTTCTGTTTTGCTCTCACAGCAGCAATCGCTTCATCTGCTAAATAGCCTGTTACGTGAAAGGCCGTGCAGAGAAAACATCTAGCAGCAACTGTCATGACATCATTTAAAAAAAAAAAAAAGGTTAGCTAAATATAAGAACTGTGTACATGATGTGTACATTTACCTCTCAGTGCCATCCTAAATTCCATTGCCATGCCCCCCCCACATGTGCTTTGAATATGGCTACTTGTCTGGATCCTTAAAGGAGAAGCCTCCATTGTGAATGCTGCAACTCAATTCCGCCACCCAGTGTTTGACAAGCAGCACTGCAGCTTTTAACCGCTTCTATGAAGTTGCTTTAGTTGGAGCTCTCCCCCCCCCCGTGTTATTATTACACAAGCTGATAATACACTCAAAGATGGCTGGCCAAACAAACCAAATATATACGTTTATAACCCCCCCGACCCGCCGCATTGTCATACCGCATCAATGGTGTCTCTTTTTGGTGTCTTTTGTGTGCTTACGCAGGTGATGAGCTCAACAAATGGCGAGCTGAACACTGATGATCCCACAGCTGGACACTCCAACGCTCCCATCACCGCTCCCACCGAGGTTGAAGTGGCCGACGAAACCAAGTAAGATTGAAATCCATGTCTGGGTCCTGAAAACATTATCTTAGTTTGTTGTCATAAATAGCATTATACATGTACATTGTACTTGTTTATTATTATTTTTTAAGTATTTGGACAAATATTGATATATTATGGACATTTAATATTCTTCAAGCTTGTATGAGCAGGAACTATGCATGGTTGATGCAGTGCTTTTTCTGCTCATTCATCTAGAACACTGACATCCTGCACTCATGATACCAAAAAGAAGACATTTCTCTACAATTATATATTTGTTTCAAGCTATGTGACTGTTTAGTCCTAATATTTTCACATCTTCACATGCAGTAACTCGTCATTTCTGCAGATATATTATCTTTTCATACATAAGAAAGACACTCGATTTCACAATGCAATGTAGTCTGAGTACAGCTGTCCCCTCAAAATAGCTCGGGTGCCAAGTTTCCAGTAACCAGTATGGGAGCGCGTGACGGCGATAATACCAAATTTAGCCCACCTGCTCCCCATTCATACGCTGCAATCTGTTTGCAGGTAATTCTCCAAAAAATACAATTTTTAAATTAAAAAAAAAAAACAAATATTGAAGGAGGTGGGGGTCACTTTGACGTGTATTAAAGATGCTAGAAACCAATCCACAAGTGTAGGTCAGTATATTGTACCAAAATATATATAAGCGTTGTATTACAGGCAACATTAGTGTAATATCTAATAATAACTAGTATTTTTAGTATTTTAAGTCACGGGCCGATTTTTTTAGGAATGTGAAAAGTGTTTGATCAGCGTTAAAAGTTGCAGTAGTGGTGTGTCAGTCATGAACGAATGGGTCAAAAGAACTGGTTCTTTTTGTGAACGGAATGAACAACGTCGCGAGTGGTGTGTCGGTCATGAACGAACGGGTCAAAAGAACTGGTTCTTTTTTGTGAACGGAATGAACAAGGTCACTAGTGGTGTGTCGGTCATGAACGAACAAGTCAAAAGAACTAGTTCTTTTTTGTGAATGGAATGAACAAGGTCACTAGTGGTGTGTCGGTCATGAATGGGTCAAAATAACTAGTTCTTTGTGAACGGAATGAACGAGGTCACTAGTGGTGTGTCGGTCATGAACGAATGGGTCAAAAGAACTGGTTCTTTCTTGTGAACGGAGTGAACGGCGTCGCGAGTGGTGTGTCGGTCATGAACGAACGGGTCAAAAGAACTGGTTCCTTTTTGTGAACGGAATGAACGAGGTCACTAGTGGTGTGTCGGTCATGAACGAACAAGTCAAAAGAACTGGTTATTTTTTGTGAACGGAATGAACGAGGTCACTAGTGGTGTGTCAGTCATGAACGAATGGGTCAAAAGAACTGGTTCTTTTTTGTGAACGGAATGAATGACGTCGCGAGTGGTGTGTCGGTCATGAACGAACAAGTCAAAAGAACTAGTTATTTTTTGTGAATGGAATGAACAAGGTCACTAGTGGTGTGTCGATCATGAACGAACAGTTCAAAAGAACTAGTTATTTTTTGTGAACGGAATGAACGAGGTCACTAGTGGTGTGTCAGTCATGAACGAACAGGTTCTGGTGTCTCGGCCATGAACGAACAGTCAAAAGAACTAGTTCTTTTTTGTGAACAGAATGAACGAGGTCACTAGTGGTGTGTCGGTCGTGAACAAACGGGTCAAAAGTACTAGTTCTTTTTTGGTGAACGGAATGAACGACGTCACCGCCTCTAAAATACCCGTTCAGTCCGTTCATTTGCAAATGCTTTTTTTTGATTGGCTGGAGAGTCAGTTCACCATTCCTTTTGCAGGGCGGGACTATCTGCATGCTGGCCTGTCTTATCCTATCGTCGAGCCTCGCTCTGTGGGTGGGTGGGGTCACACCACTGGTGACCTCGTTCATTCCGTTCCAAAAAAAGAGAGAACTAGTTCTTTTGACCTGTTCGTTCATGACTGACACACCACTAGTTCTTTTGACCCGTTCGTTCATGACTGACACACCACTCGTGACCTCGTTCATTCCGTTCAAAAATAAAAGAGAACTAGTTCTTTTGACCTGTTCGTTTATGACTGACACACCACTAGTTCTTTTGACCCGTTCGTTTATGACTGACACACCACTAGTTCTTTTGACCCATTCGTTCATGACCGACACACCACTAGTGACCTAATTCGTTCCGTTCACAAAAAAAACGAGTTCTTTTAACTTGTTCATTCATGACTGACACACCGCTAGTTCTTTTGACCCGTTCGTTCATGACCGACACACCACTAGTGACCTTGTTCCTTCCGTTCACAAAAAAAAGAGTTCTTTTAACCTGTTCATTCATGACTGACACACCGCTAGCTCTGTTGACCTGTTCGTTCATGACCGACACACCACTAGCGACCTCGTTCATTCCGTTCATAAAAAAAAGAACTAGTTCTTTTGACCCGTTCGTTTATGACTGACACACCACTAGTTCTTTTGACCCGTTCGTTTATGACTGACACACCACTAGTTCTTTTGACCCGTTCGTTTATGACCGACACACCACTAGTGACCTAATTCGTTCCGTTCACAAAAAAAACGAGTTCTTTTAACCTGTTCATTCATGACTGACACACCGCTAGTTCTTTTGACCCGTTCGTTCATGACCGACACACCACTAGTGACCTCGTTCATTCCGTTCATAAAAAAAAGAACTAGTTCTTTTGACCCGTTCGTTTATGACTGACACACCACTAGTTCTTTTGACCCGTTCGTTTATGACCGACACACCACTAGTTCTTTTGACCTGTTCGTCTATGACCGACACACCACTAGTTCTTTTGACCTGTTCGTCTATGATCGACACACCACTAGTTCTTTTGACCTGTTCGTCTATGATCGACACACCACTAGTTCTTTTGACCCATTCGTTCATGACCGACACACCACTAGTGACCTCGTTCATTCCGTTCATAAAAAAAAGAACTAGTTCTTTTGACCTGTTCGTTTATGACTGACACACCACTAGTTCTTTTGACCCGTTTGTTTATGACTGACACACCACTAGTTCTTTTGACCCGTTCGTTACTGACCGACACACCACTAATTCTTTTGACCCATTCGTTCATGACCGACACACCACTAGTGACCTCGTTCATAAAAAAAGAACTAGTTCTTTTGACCTGTTCGTTTATGACTGACACACCACTAGTTCTTTTGACCCGTTCGTTTATGACTGACACACCACTAGTTCTTTTGACCCGTTCGTTCATGACCGACACACCACTAGTTCTTTTGACCCGTTCGTTCATGACCGACACACCACTAGTTCTTTTGACCCGTTCGTTCATGACCGACACACCGCTTGTCATCACGTGTTGTTGCGCTGCTGTTGCGTCGCACCGAACATCAACACGAGTGAACAGACTTACTCGACACGGCTGACCGAAATGAACGGATCTTTTACTGAATGAACCGGAATGATCCATCGTTCTCATCTGGTTCAAAAAAAAAAGTGTTGGTGATTCCCAGTTGCCTCTGTGCATTGTCAACACAGTCGCCTCGGAATCCCGACCTTCTTATCCACCCCAATTGAAATACTACGTACATTGTGCGAAATTGGACATTACGTTGCGCGGGGGGGGGGGGGGGGATTTTCTCCAGCAGGTTGATTCGTGTCCGTTATTCCCTCAGTTGTTTCATTGTCTATTGAAGCAATGCGATACTAATCACTGCAGTCCTGATGGGCTGACATTACTTGTGGCTAAAGCTAAAGCTATTCATCACTTTTTTACTTTTCATAATGAAATACTCTTGTTGATCTTTTTTTTTTACCCCCAGGCAGTGTTTCTACAAGCATGTGTGGTGTTTTTATTTTTTTGCAGGTGCTGTTGTTTCTTTAAAAGGAGAAAGAGGAAAGCCCTCCAGAGGCACAAGTGAAAGAAGAGATTGGAGAGAACTTGAAACCTTGTTGTCACTGTCAAGTTTTAAATGGAAGCAACTACACAGACACCCCCCCCCCTCACCCCCACCACCACCACCTCCTCTGCCTCCCTGTCTGCCACCCCCACCCTCCCGTCCCCACTCTTAAGTCCCTCCCTCCCCCATTTTGCTTCTCTCTCTTTCTCGTTGTCAGTGCTCCCTGGCTACTGGCGTGTTAAAGGAACGTTGCGGTCATACCGACTCACAACAGACTCTGATTCCTTTTAATCGGCGCAAAAATAAACTTGCATTACACGGGGAGGGGGGGAGGGAAGGGGGGGGCTTGAGAAAAAGTTTTAAAAAGCTGTAACAATGAAACTCGAATACTGTGGCGTGAATATGAAAAAAAAAAAAAGATACTGTTTGAAACAGTTGTTGTATTCTAGATTCCATAAAGAAGGTTTGTTGTTCCAACAGTCGGGAAACCATCGGAATTCTGCTCCTTTAGGAAATTGTTTATTATTGCTTTTTCCTTTTTCTTCTTCCTTTTGGTGTGTGTTTTTTTTTTGGGATCAAGTTAAAGAGAGGTGAATTATGCTGATGTTAAAATCCGAGCGACGCTTTTTCATCTATAACAGAATTTTTTGGAGGATTTTTATGTATTTTTTTTTTTTGTTTTTTTGTTTTTTTTTTTGTAATTGAATCCTCAGTTTTCAAAGTTGAAAATCCCCTGCATTGAAGAATTATTTTTATGTTGTAGTGTTCTGGAGTTCCACCCCCCCCCCCCCCCCCTTTTCTCGCTTCCTCTGGCTTTCTTTTTGTCTGTCAACGTGGACTTTGTAGCACAGTCACTGGCCTCAGGTACTGTGGAAGATTGAGAGAAACAGATATTAAGCTCTCTTTACTATTATTGCACTTTTTGGGGAAAAAAAAACAAACAAAAAAAAAAGCAGAAAACAATTACAGTGGAAACTTTAGGTTTGAAATTAACAATTCCGAAAAAACAAAAACTTTAATAAAGACTGATCTAGGAAGAGTCCTTCACGACGCTTATATCTGAGTAATGGCAAAAAAACAAAAAATGTTGATTTATGTGGGGGGGGGGGAAGATATGTCTTTCAACTTTTATTTCTTACATCAGAATAATTTACCAGGAAATCATAGTTTGTGCCTTTCTAAGTAAAATGTTTAAAGCTCAACGAGTGTCCCGCAATGACATTTCCAAATGTTTCATGGATTACTGTCTTGTGTGTGTGTGTGTGTATGTGTTCCGTGCTCACACTGAATCCCAAACAGCTCCGGTGCGGCCTTCCGGAAGCATTCCACAAGATTGAAAATCCCTGTTGTAGCCTCACATTAGCTCTGCGTGGTGCAGCTCCAGCCCCCCCCCAGACACCGGAGCTCCAACAGCATCTACCGGTAATCCGGGCTGGATTAGGACTAGAGCTGCACCGTAGGCAGTCAGTGTGAGCTCGGCGTAAATCTGCAGTGCAGAGGTGATCAAACCTTTTTTGAAAAATGACCCAACACGGAGATTTGCTAAGAAGTTATATATATATATATATATATATATATATATATATATATATCTCAAGAAAAAAAAAATGCATCTCAGATTTATGATATCAGGCAAAAAGCATAATATTAGGATTAAGTTTTGTTTGGACTCCTTTTCCCCCATTTTTGCATTTTTTTCCTCCCAAATATTGAAATAATTCAACTTTATTCTTAAATAATTTCCGTACATTTTCTACCTGTAATATTATGACTTGATTCCCAGAAAATTTTGACTTATTCCCAAATTTAATTTTCTAAGAATTACACCTTTTATATTGTTTTGTTTGTTTTTCATAACATTACGACTTTGTGTACACGTGTATATATATGTATATATATATGTATATATATATATATATATATGTGTGTGTGTATATTTCATTCATTCATTTTCTACCACTTTTCCTCACAAGGGTCGCGGGGGGTGCTGGAGCCTATACCAGCTGTCTGTGTTAGCGCACAGGCCACACACCAAAGTTCGATTCCACCCTCGGCCATCTCTGTATGGAGTTTGCATGTTCTCCCCGTGCATGCGTGGGTTTTCTCCGGGTACTCCGGGTAATCATCTTTGATTCCAAAATCAAGTCTATCCCAGCTGTCATCAGGCGAGAGGCGGGGTACACCCTGGACTGGTGGCCAGCCAATCACAGGGCACATATAGACAAACAACCATTCACACTCACATTCATACCTATGGACAATTTGGAGTCGCTAATTAACCTAGCATGTTTTTTTTTTGGAATGTGGGAGGAAACCGGAGTACCCGGAGAAAACCCACGCATGCACGGGGAGAACATGCAAACTCCACACAAGAGATGGCCCAGTGTGGGGAAAGACAAAATAAGAAGCCAAAAAGTTACCACTTCCACACAAAATAGGAGAACTCATTCATTCATTCATCCATTTTCTACCGTTTATCCTCACAAGGGTTGCTGGGGTGCTGGAGCCTATCCCAGCTGTCTTCGGGCAAGAGAGGCGGGTACACCCTGGACTGGTGGCCAGCCAATCACAGGGCACATATAGACAAACAACCATTCACACTCACATTCATACCTATGGACAATTTGGAGTCGCTAATTAACCTAGCATGTTTTTGGAATGTGGGAGGAAACCGGAGTACCCGGAGAAAACCCACGCATGCACGGGGAGAACATGCAAACTCCACACAGAGATGGCCGAGGGTGGAATTGAACCCTGGTCTCCTAGCGGTCTCCATACATATCTGTATATACATATATATATGTATATATATATATATATATATACACACATATATAGGTATATAGTGTGTTGTTGTTTACAGCATTTCACACAGGTTCAAAAGGTGCCTGTTTAACAGATAATACTTTTTTTTTTTTAGTTCAGAAAAAAAGATCTGATCAGGTCTTATTTATTGTTTTATGCCAATGACGAAGAACTAATGAATGAGAGGAGGAGGAGGAGGAGGAGGAGACCACAATGGTTGAGGTGAGAAAGCGACGTGTCATGTGGTTGTGTATGTGTCACCTGATCATAGCCTACTTATCACTTTTCGGGAGACTTTGGACTTTTTTTTTTTTTTTTTTTTTTTGCACCATGTAAACATCACAACATCCAAGAAGGGAATTGACCTCCACATTAGGTACACCTGTCAAAACATCCGTTTTTAAGGATGTGATATTTTCCACTTAAAAAAAACCACAACCCGTGTTGATAGTTTTCCACCAGGCCCATAACCCGATGCCTGGTGGTATACATTGCGGTCATCTAGGGTCACGTTTTTATAGTTAGATATAAAAGCTAACGTTTAGGCGTGGCTCATCTGTTGGGTTTTATTTGCTTGCGCTTGTGTAATCTTCGTGAGTTATGAGTATGACATCAAATGCATAATAATGAACTTATTGTAGTTCAGTAGCCATTTTCTTCTTTGGAACAATATAACAATATATTATCAAGTTGTCATTTATGGTGGTAATTTTGTGCAAAAAGTACTGAAATATTATTTGTATAAAGTCAAATTAGGTTAACCATAAAGGGGGGGGGTCACACACATCCATTTTATTTTATTTTCCACCATCAAACTGCTTGAGTTGTATAATTTAAGTATTGTAATATTTGATTGCGCTTGTGTAATCTTCATGAGTTATGAGTATGACATCAAATGCATAATAATAATGAACTTATTGTAGCCATTTTCTTCTGAGAACACCCTGTTCGGAACAAACAATATATTATGAAGTTTGCCATTTATGGTGGTAATTTTGTGCAAAAAGTACTGAAATATTATTTGTAAAAAAAGTCAAATAAGGTAAAACAGTAACGTGGGGGGGTTAAACACACCCATTTTATTTTATTTTCCCCCTTCAAACTGTTTAAGTTGTATAATAAGTTAAGTATTGTAACCTTTTACAACCGCTCCAGCTGTGTTTTGCCTGCTTTTAAAAAAAAACGGGGTTCACGCCACGAGACCGCATTGTGGACTCCGTTTCCCATAATGCAGTTCGACGCCATCTTCCGAACCGCCTAGCTAGCACTTTTACGAGGCTTTGTTTTTTGACGCGTGGACGCTTCAATTGTCCACGAAGTCTACCATTACCTTGTTTTTTTTTTAGTACTTTAAGATGAATTCTGAGCCAAAAATGGAGTATAAGTGGAACCGAAGTTCGCGTGTCAAGAAAAGAGATGAAAACGGAAGGAAGGAGCCATTGCCGCTACAAAACATTCACGTTTGGAGGCTTGTGAGTTTCACAATGTGTGTGTTTTTGTTTTTTTTGTGGTATTTTGCTTACGTAGGCACCGGCTGTTCTCTTGGGCGAAAAGAAAGGAAGTACTTTTTAGTCACGGGTTCTCAAAGCCACTCATAATCACAGCTTGAGGAGTCATCTTTGCATCCGAGGCGTGGACATTACAAAGATCGTTTAATAGCCTTCAGAGCACCCGTTGTTTATTTGTACTAGGACTATTATAAATAAAGCTATTTTTTAAAAAGTCATCATGGAAGAGTCCGTACCCGCGGAGAGGACTTTGTCAGTGTGCAGGCGTTTGTGTTACGCCGCCGGACATTTTTTAAATGACTTGTGCGCCTCAATGTGGTTCACCTACCTCCTGGTCTACCTGCATTCCATCCTGGGCTTACAGAGCACCTTTGCAGGTGTGCTGCTGCTCGTCGGCCAGGTTGCAGACGGCGTGTGCACGCCTCTGGTTGGGTATGAATCTGACAGATCCACTGGCAGACAAGGGAAGAGAAAAAACTGGCATTTGCTGGGTGAGTAATGCAAACTTGCTGGATAACAAATTGTGTTTCTTTTTTTTTATATTAGCCCTTGGCATATTCTAAAAAAAAAAAAATACAAAAGAGAGGGCTGGGGAGGACATACAGTAATGTATAAAAGTCCTAATATTTATTAATATTACTTTGTATATATACAAAGTATAATAGTAGTATAATAAATTACATTTTTATAAGTATAAATAGTATAATAATACTCCAGACTCCATTCACTGTACAATATCTGATCAACCTCCACATGCAATATTAAGGCTCTAAATGCAATATATTGAAGTATTTCTATAATGTCTCATATTAACTCACTTTATATTGTTTATATTGTTTATTTTTCTATATTGTGTATTTTTGTACTGCTTAACTGACTCTGTACTCTTGCTGCTGTGCAATGCAAATTTCCCCACTGAGGGATGAATAAAGGCATATCTTATCTTATCTTATTTACAGTTCAAATATCTAACACAAAAATTTTAAGTCAGAATAATACAAGAAAAAAAGAAAATTAAATACAATTTCAATAAAAAAATACGGAAATAGTGTAAATTTAACAGAAATATTAAAGTCATAAGGGGGGAAAATGGTAATTTTGCAAGAATGAATATGAGGGGTGAAAAAAAGTTGAAATATTCAATAACAAAAATGGGGACAAAAGCATAAAATCACATATAAAAGTGATCATCTGAATGTTGAACGATTTGAAAATGTACAAAAATATGTGAAAAGGTAGTCATTTTATGAGAATAAAGTCAAAACGGAAGGAAAAAGTGATAAACTTGTTGCAATGAATTATTGGGGATGGGAAATTAAATGTTATAAAAAAACATGTTTTTTTTAGGTGGAATTTGTGAATAAAATAAGAAAAAACATTTATTTTTTGGCAGGAATAAAATCAAAATATTAATAGAATGAAGTTTTAATTTAAAAAAGGGGAAGTGCTAATCCTATGAGGAAAAACAGTTGTAATGTCACAAGAATAGAGGAAAGTTTGGAAACAAAAATATGGGGAAAAACAAAATATCAGACAGTCAGTGGGTGGAGGCGGGGCTGCTACGATACACACAGACTGCACAAAAGGGTAACATAGTGGAAATTAAATTAGTAGATATTTATATATTTTGTTTCCAATCTTTCCTCTATTCTTACGAAATTACAACCGTTTTTCCTCGTAGGATTAGCACTTTCCCATCTTTAAAACTATGACTTCATTCTATTAATATTTTGACTTTATTCCTGTCAAAAAAAAACAGTTTTTTCTTATTTTATTTACAAATGTTTCAACTTTCTTGTTTTTCTCCTCATATCCTAACTTATAAAAAAACAAACAAACATGTTTTTCTATAACATTTAATTTCCCATCCCCCATAGTTCATTGCAACTATGTTCATTACCTCGCCACGTTTGCTTCATGAAACAACGGCATAAATGGAGTGAGCCCTCATACAGTCAGTGGGTGGAGGCGGGGCTGCTAGGATACACACAAAGTACCCAAAAGTGTAATGTAGTAGAAATTAAATTAGTAGATATTTATGTATTAGTAGATATTTATATATTTTGTTTTTCCCCATATTTTGTTTCCAAACTTTCCAGACTGCACAAAAGGGTAACGTAGTGGAAATTAAATTAGTAGATATTTATATATTTTGTTTCCACTACAGTCAGTGGGTGGAGGCGGGGCTGCTTGGATACACACAGAGTACCCAAAAGTGTAATGTAGTGGAAATTAAATTAGTAGATATTTATGTATTAGTAGATATTTATATATTTTAGTTTCCAAACTTTCCAGACTGCACAAAAGGGTAACGTAGTGGAAATTAAATTAGTAGATATTTATATATTTTGTTTCCACTACAGTCAGTGGGTGGAGGCGGGGCTGCTAGGATACACACAGAGTACCCAAAAGTGTAATGTAGTGGAAATTAAATTAGTAGATATTTATGTATTAGTAGATATTTATATATTTTGTTTCCAAACTTTCCAGACTGCACAAAAGGGTAACGTAGTGGAAATTAAATTAGTAGATATTTATATATTTTGTTTCCACTACAGTCAGTGGGTGGAGGCGGGGCTGCTTGGATACACACAGAGTACCCAAAAGTGTAATGTAGTGGAAATTAAATTAGTAGATATTTATGTATTAGTAGATATTTATATATTTTAGTTTCCAAACTTTCCAGACTGCACAAAAGGGTAACGTAGTGGAAATTAAATTAGTAGATATTTATATATTTTGTTTCCACTACAGTCAGTGGGTGGAGGCGGGGCTGCTAGGATACACACAGAGTACCCAAAAGTGTAATGTAGTGGAAATTAAATTAGTAGATATTTATGTATTAGTAGATATTTATATATTTTGTTTCCAAACTTTCCAGACTGCACAAAAGGGTAACGTAGTGGAAATTAAATTAGTAGATATTTATATATTTTGTTTCCACTACAGTCAGTGGGTGGAGGCGGGGCTGCTTGGATACACACAGAGTACCCAAAAGTGTAATGTAGTGGAAATTAAATTAGTAGATATTTATGTATTAGTAGATATTTATATATTTTAGTTTCCAAACTTTCCAGACTGCACAAAAGGGTAACGTAGTGGAAATTAAATTAGTAGATATTTATATATTTGGTTTCCACTACAGTCAGTGGGTGGAGGCGGGGCTGCTGGGATACACACAGAGTACCCAAAAGTGTAATGTAGTGGAAATTAAATTAGTAGATATTTATATATTTTGTTTCCACTACAGTCAGTGGGTGGAGGCGGGGCTGCTAGGATACACACAGAGTACCCAAAAGTGCGTATGCACATGGCAATATATTGAAACTGGCAAAATTCTTGAGTTGCTTTTCATTAATTACGTTATGAATATATTCATTTATTATTCCTCCTTAAGCTCCAACAGTAAGCTCTTGGATTTTTTTTCAACTAAAATGTTTATCAGGCTTATTTGTTGTGGTGTGTATATATATAGTATATATATATATATATATATATATGTATGTACAATATATTTACAAATGGATCCAAAATGTCTTTTACTAAATAATTCTCTGTCTCCTCCATAGGAACCATTTGTGTTCTTCTGTCGTTTCCTTTCATTTTCAACCCGTGCTTGGCCTGCTCCGCTAACACCCCCCAATGGGCCGAGGTCATCTACTTCGTCCCCTTCATCGTCATCTTCCAGTTCGGATGGGCGGCCACTCAGATCTCACACCTGTCCCTCATTCCGGAGCTGGTGTCTGGTGATAGCGCCAAGGTGGAGCTCACGGCGTACAGGTGGGCTTACGACTTACGACACTACGGCAAATGCATAATCAGCATAGTCGTGAGGATAAAAATGTTTCACTGTGCTTTTATTTTGATAAGCATGCGCCGGAATCTGAGTCTGAGTCACGCAACCCGCCTTGTGATGACTTTCATTTTGTTTGTAATTATCGACAGAATGAACAATAGTCTGTCAAATGTGCAGTCAATTGACAAGAGCTTGTCGCATGCTAAGCATTGTTGACATTCCTGGCTAAGATGGTTTTATTTATGCCACGGGCCAGCGACGATCATCATCACGTCCTTGTTGTCATTGTAATACTCGACAGAACACGAATTGTGTCAAAGTTGTGCAACAAAAAGACATTGTGTGCGCAAGCTATAGAGAGCGACGTAATCGCAGGGATCTCCAACTCTTCCAAGCTGACTATCGGATGAGCAGTTCAACAAAGAATATTTTGCTTTTACCTGTTAGTATTTTTACGAGTGCACTACTCCAAGCATGTTTAATACTCAAACTCAAATAAATGAGCACACAGAGCGGAGATGTGCTTTGTAAGTAAAGTAAATAAATGTTGGCAGTGCTCTCAGCAACTTTGTTAAAAGTTCTCCGTTCATGTTCTGCCTAAAAATAAATACATTAATTAATTAAATTGCAGCTTAAACATTTTTTTGTACTAGTTTGAAAAAAATTCACATGCAGACTACGACAAAAACAATCCTTGCTGCAGAAAGGCATTGCTGGTACCAAAATACTCCTTACAGTACATTTGTGTTATGGGAGGAATGTCTCCAATGGTCACAGTACACGCATGGTAATGGTAATGGTTTTATTTCATTTGAACATGCATCAGATTACACTTGAATGCATCACATAATCAGTTCACAGTTCCACATGTCCAAAAGGAGTAGGAAGAAGCAAAGCTTATTAAATCCTACCCCTTCCATCTGGTACTTTTATAATCAGTAACTGTTACATTTGTTCACTTCCTGCTTTCCTAATATAGTTTTTTTATTTTTTTTTAATTTAATTTTTTTTTTTAAATTTTCACCGAAGTACAAGGTGATATGAGCATCCAATGCCATAATGGGTACCATAGAGCGTGTCAATATAGTGATATATATAGCACATCATGACTGGTTCAAGACTCTTCATCCTTGTATTTGTATTGTTTCTTGATTTTGCTCATAATAAACAACCTTAAGTCCAAACATGAAACCTTGGCAAGCACCGCAAAGCATGCTGGGAGGACGGGAGTGATGTTGGCTACAGTTGCAAGTTGCTACAAGTCCATTTTTTTGTTATCCTACACCTCCACCTGGTACTTTTACAATCAGTAACTGTTGCATTTGTTCACTTCCTGCTTTCCGTAATACAGTTTGAGGTTTTAATTTATTTATTTATGTATTTATTTTTAATAATGCACCTCGTACACCATCCAATGCCATAATGGGTACCATAGTGCGTGTCAATATAGTGATATATATAGCACATCATGACTGGTTCAAGACTCTTCATCCTTGTATTTAGCAAACATCAACTGCTTGTATTGTTTCTTGAATTGGCTCATCGTTGTGCATTGTTTGATTTCCTTACTCAATCCATTCCATAGTTTGATTCCACATACTGAAATGCTATGGCTAGCATAACGTAGTCCTAGCATAGAAGTGTTTCAAATGTACTTCTAAATTCTAGTTTTAGCATAAAATAAAGAATAATACCTCCGATTCCAGATTCCTGGTTATGTCACGCTTATGGTACTTGGCGTACGCTTGTGTATGAATGATGACTTCTCATATCATCATATATATATATATATATATATATATATATATATGGTCTCGCTCTCCCTCATGAGTACTGACCTTGAACACAGTTAGATCCCTTTGTATCCTTTATTCCTTCATTGTGCGTGCAACTAAGGAAATGTCAGCAAAATCCTCCCAAGATCAGCTGAGGTTTTATTCGGGGTTAATCAGTTACTTGAATTATGGGCAGCCGTGGACACGCGACTATTTAACGTTTGCATGTGATTCAAGAGGTAATGTACAATCATGCAATTTAGTCAGATTCATTTTTTTAAAAAAATTATTTTATTTTATTTATTTTTTTTACAAACACTGAAAACGGTCGAGTGGTTAGCGCGCAGACCTCACAGCTAGGAGACCAGGGTTAGGGTTAGGGTTAGGGGTTAGGTTGGCCTGGGAACTGGGAAGTCCTGGCTTAAAAATGCTTTGAAGTGAAACGCAAAAAGACGTATAAATATGTTGTTTGGATCAGGCGTTCGGGTAATGTCATTTTGAAGGTCGTAAACAGGTTTTCTCTGCTCTAATCACAATAAATAAATAAAAAAAATTATAATAATAAATAAAAATAATAAAAATTAAACAAAACAAAAAAATATTCATTCATTCATTTTCTACGGAAAATGTGTGTACTGCTGGAGCCTATTTCAGCTGTCCTAATAACTATAAAAGCAATCTTCACTCGCTAAATGTACTGCAAAAAAGGCCAGTAAGGATAATTCATAATGCCGCCTACAGAGAACATACTAACTCCTTATTTCTAAAATCACAAATATTTAAACTTGCTGATATAGTTCATTTTCAAACAGCTAAAATAATTCATAAGGCTAAAAACAACCAATTAGCTAAAAATGTCATCCAATACTTCTCTACAAGAGAGGAGAAATATGATCTCAGGGAAGAAGTACAAAAAGGACAAAAATTTAATTAAATTAAATTATTATTAAATTAATTATTATTAAATTAAATTAATTTAATTTAAATTAATTATTATTAAATTAAATTAATTTAATTTAAATTAATTATTATTACATTAGTTTAAATTTATTAATTTAAATTAAATTATTATTCATTTAATTTAATTTAAACTATATTAGGAAAGCAGGAAGTGAACAAATGTAACAGTAAAATCAAATTAAAAACATTGTTGTATTCGGAATGATTGAATAAACACCATAAATATAGCGCCAAGATTGCAAAGCCTGAGAGCACACAACAAGAGAGAGACAGATGACGTGTGTGATGAAGGAATTATGACGTGTCATTCCTGACACAGAAGAGGAAAAGTTTTGTGTGTTTTTAATGTGTGTAAATAATGTACCTCATACTTTGGTACGAGGTACATTATTTAAAAAAAAAAAACTTAAACTGTATTATGGAAAGCAGGAAGTGAACAAATGTAACTGATTGTAAAAGTACCAGATGGAGGGGTAGGATTTAATAAGCTTTGCTTCTTCCTACTCCTTTTGGACATGTGGAACTGGGAACTGATTATGTGATGCATTCAATTGTAATCTGATGCATGTTCAAATGAAATAAAAGCATGACCATTATCGTTATTTATGACTTTTATCTGCATCATTGATGAAGCGTTTGATTGATTTGTGTTGCAGATACGCCTTCACTGTGGTGGCCAACATCACGGTGTACGCTGTGGCCTGGTTGCTCTTTCATTTCCAGTCTCAACATGACATAGACACCACAGACAACCTGGGCCAGGCCGACGTCCCTCTGTTTCGGGTAAGATAAGACATGATGAGCGGCATCCTGGGCATGGAGGAACCACAACCAAGCTGAGTTCTCCTCCATATAATAAACAGATGCTGGCTTTCATCCTACTGGCCATTGGAGCAGTGTTCTCCTTAATATTCCACGTCGGCACGAAAGAGAAGTCAGAGGGAGAAGATCAGCTGATCAGTAGTTCCCCTGATGAGGAAGCGTCGCCTCCCAGAGGGTTTCAGTGGAAACACTGGCTAAAAGAGCCTTCTTTCTACCAGGTGAATGAATACCTTCTTCCGGGACGGGTGTCCGCAACAATGGTGGCGCTATGCGGAGCAGCAGTGTGTCAAATGTAGACTTTCTTTTAATGTGCCGGCCCTGGAACATAACCACTGCCCTGGATAATACCACTATAAAGGTGACAATAGGGGTGTTATATTATGTCTGGAGGGCTCTGTTCATGTTGAAAAATGTCATTTGGAAGGTCTTCAACGGTTTTTCTCTGCTCTAACCACAATAATATTCATTCATTTTATTCTCGTCAAATTGCCAATTTTTTTTCTCAATATTTTGACTTTATTCTTGCAAAATTACAGCCGATTTTCCAGTTCTGTTAACTATTTCAACTTTTCAATACAATTTAAATTAATAGTTGAAATTTAATTTAATAGTTTGAAATAAAATAAAATAAAAAAACTTTCTTCTTGTAAGTTTCTATGCCGCTTATCCTCACTAGGATTGTGGGGGGATGCTGGAGCCTATCCCAGCTGTCTTCGAGCGAGAGGCGGGGTACACCCCGGACTGGTGGCCAGCCAATCACAGGGCACATATAGACAAACAACCATTCACACTCACATTCACACCTATGGAAAATTTGGAGTCGCTAATTAACCTAGCATGTTTTTGGAATGTGGGAGAAAACCGGAATACCCGGAGAAAACCCACGCATGCACGGGGAGAACATGCAAACTCCACACAGAGATGGCCCAGTGTGGGGAAAGACAAAATAAGAAGCCAAAAAGTTACCACTTCCACACAAAATAGGAGGAGAACTCATTCATTCATTCATCCATTTTCTACCGCTTATCCTCACAAGGGTCGCTGGGGTGCTGGAGCCTATCCCAGCTGTCTTCGAGCGAGAGGCGGGGTACACCCTGGACTGGTGGCCAGCCAATCACAGGGCACATATAGACAAACAACCATTCACACTCACATTCATACCTATGGAAAATTTGGAGTCGCTAATTAACCTAGCATGTTTTTGGAATGTGGGAGAAAACCGGAGTACCCGGAGAAAACCCACGCAAGCATGGGGAAGAACATGACGGTGGACTTGAACTCGGGTCTCCTAGCTGTGAGACCTGCGCGCAAACCACTAGGCAACGGCGATACCGATATCAGTAGGATAATTATCGGACATCCCTGGATAATACCAGTAGAAAGGTGACCATAGGGGTGCTATATTTTGTCTACAGAGCTCTATTCGTGTCTTAAACAGGTTTTCTTTGCTCTGACCACAATAATATGACATTTATAAATGTATAAATCCTATTTCATAGAAATTCACTTCCTGTATGACTTGTGTGTGTTCCCGTTGTATTAGTTTACTACCAACTAATGTGTAAATCAGATCCACACACTACAAAACCTTGTGGACATGGGATTTGAGATATTAGACATAACTCTGTACATGTTATATATTGGTCAAATATGTGTAAGTATCACGTCTGTAGTACTGATTCATTTGCTTCCATACCACCAGGTGGCCGTTCTCTACATGTGCACCAGACTGATAGCCAACCTGTCCCAGTCGTACATCTCTGTTTACCTGACCAACTCCCTGATGCTACCAAAGGTAGGCGTACGCGCCGCGTCTCCATCTGCATCCACGCGGCACCTCTTATGTTGTCGTCTTAACGTGCGTCTTCTCCCCTCAGAACTTTATTGCCATTATACCGCTGGTGATGTACGTCAGCGGATTCGTTAGCTCGCTGGCTATGAAGCCCATCAGCAAGCTTGTAGGCATCAGTGTAAGTACAACAGCGTTGCGCATGTAGTCAATATCTGTATATAGCAGGGATTTTCAACCACTGTGCCGCGGCACACTAGTGTACCTTGAGGAACCGTCAGGTGTGCCGTGAGGAATTATCCAATATCACTTTTTATAATTAATATTTATTCATCATCATTTGCAAATATTATGTCAATAGCCATGAATATATGGACCCAAATATTCCAATTGTATTTGGTTTATTTGCTCAAACGGAAAGAATTGAACAGGGATGGAATATTCCTTTAACCCAGGGGTGGGCAAACTACGGCCCGGGGGCCACATCCGGCCCGCCAAGTGTTTGAATACGGCCCGCCCAATCTTTCCAAAGTATTTCATTTAAACTCAACATACAACCTGGCATCATGGCCTGAGCCAACCTTTTGATGGTTTTATCAATTTCCTTTTTTGACATGGTCTGTTGTTTACAAAGTGCTCCTGAAAAAGGGACACAAGCACATAATAATAATAATTATTATTATTAGATTATTAGATTATTATAATTATTATATTAATGCTAATTATTATATTAATTATATATAATATTGTTATATTTGCATATTTTACATAATAATAATATAATAATTATTATTTTAATTTTATTGTAATTATTATAATATTTTATTATTTTTAAAATATTTAAATATAAATATAAAATAATAAATAATAATAGCAGATTGCATGACAATTTTACAGATACAATAATACCAGGTGGACTGTTACGTGTAAAATATATAGTCTCCCCCCCACCCCCGTAAATTTTGTCATATCAATGCGGCCTGCGAGTCAAAAAGTTTGCCCACCCCTGATCTAAACCCTTCTATACGCCATTCACAAGTCCAGTTTTATTAAAAAAGAAAATATATATCTATATAAAACATGTCCTGAGTTTAATTATAAAATATTAGCAAGATTGAATTTGATCTTTTCCTGTTTAAATTGATCCCGGGTGCGTTCTTTCAGCGCATGCTCAGATATAACGTAACACGCAGATCCAGACGTTCTTCACTTTTAAAAATGGAGGCCAGCAATCGGCATTGGACTGCTAAGCAAAGTTTGTTTTTGATTCAAACTAAATTTCAAGACTGGACAGATGAAAAACTGGCAATACGGAGTTATTCCAACAAGTGGAAGAAAAACTCGGGGAAGCCGGTATCACGTGATGTTGATGTTTACGTTTTACTGGGCATGCCCTATTGACTATTCTGGTTGATTTTCACAGCGCATGTAGACAAGAGATTGGAATATTCCTTTCCATGGATACCATTGTTTCCCGAAAGGTCATTAGGAAAGAGAAAAAGTGGTGATGTAAAAACATGGCTACTGTGGAGTGTCTGTGGTGTAAAGACTGGCATAGCAATGTAATATTGGTCCGTGTGGCAACACCTACCTTGTTCCTCCCATAGACTTATTGATGCACGTGTGAGGTCGTGGTGACAATTTGGAACGTAATCCATAAACAAATGTAAGTTTACCGTAAAATCCAGTGTATAAACCACACCCGTTGAATTTACAGGAAGACTCGTTTTAATGGAAGCTGCCGCAGGCGTCCCAGTCATACAATGCACAGAAACATGTGACACAGAAAGACTTTTAAAGATCCCATCCTAAATGGCGCATGTAACATAGAATACTGTAGCCTACCAAAAAAGTCATTCATTTCAATCTGCTTGGGAATTATGGTAATGGTAATGGTTTAATTTCATTTGAACATGCATCAGATTACAATTGAACGCATCACATAATCAGTTCACAGTTCCACATGTCCAAAAGGAGTAGGAAGAAGCAAAGCTTATTAAATCCTACCCCTCCATCTGGTACTTTTACAATCACTAACTCTTACATTTGTTCACTTCCTGCTTTCCATAATACAGTTTAAGGTTTTTTTGTTTTTTTGTTTTAAATAATGTACCTTAATGTACATTATTTACACACATTAAAACCACAAAACTTTTCCTCTTCTGTGTCAGAAATGACACGTCATAATTCCTTCATCACACACGTCATCTGTCTCTCTCTTTTTGTGTGCTCTCAGGCTTTGCAATCTTGGCGCTATATTTATGGTGTTTTGTTGAATCATTCCGAATACAACAATGTTTTTAATTTGATTTTACTGTTACATTTGTTCACTTCCTGCTTTCCTAATATAGTTTAAATTAAATTAAATCAAACAATTATTAACAATAATTAACAATAATTATTAACAACAATTAACAATAATGTAATTAATTAAATTATTAATTAAATTAAACAAATTTAATAATAATTAATTTAAATTAATTTAATTTAATAATAATTAATTTAAATTAAATTAATTTATAGAAGTGTTTCAAATGTACTTCTTCCCTGAGACCAAGGTTCAACTATCAAAGTTTGACGAATATTGAGTAAAAACAACTGGTTGTACAAATGTTGCCGTACGGAAATGGACCAAAGGTGCACCAGTTTCATCAGCTCCATAACTTCATGAAGGATGAGTCAGAGATGGAGGAATTCATGATGTTCTAATGTGACGTACATTTCAGATGATGTACTTTGCCGGCCTGCTGCTGGTGATCGGCTTTGCCATCTGGGTGATTCTGGACAAAAACATGGGAGCCGACAGCATCTACGGCGCGGCGGTGCTTCTGGGGGCTGGGTCAGCCATCATCCTGGTCATGTCTCTGTCCATGACCGCCAAACTCATCGGGGAGCATACGGTAAGTGGAGGGGGGATACAGAAACACCAACTGGCAACCTGCTGAGAAAGATGAGCAGCATTTGCTTTGCTGAGTCAGAGTCATGGCTGGGCAGTGACGACTTTAACCAGTAACCATATGGCTGCACGGTGGTTGAGTGGTTAGCATGCAGGCCGCACAGCTTGGAGCCCAGAGTTCAGTTCCACCCTCGGCCATCTTTGTGACCCTCGTGAGGAAAAGCGGTAGAAAATGAATGAATGAATGTGTTCTCCTCCTATTTTGTGTGGAAGTGGTAACTTTTTGGCTTCTTATTTTGTCTTTCCCCACCCTCGGCCATCTCTGTGTGGAGTTTGCATGTTCTCTCCGTGCATGCGTGGGTTTTCTCCGGGTACTCCGGTTTCCTCCCACATTCCAAAAACATGCTAGGTTAATTAGCGACTCCAAATTGTCCATAGGTATGAATGTGAGTGTGAATGGTTGTTTGTCTATATGTGCCCTGTGATTGGCTGGCCACCAGTCCAGGGTGTACCCCGCCTCTCTCGCCCGAAGACAGCTGGGATAGGCTCCAGCACCCCCGCGAATGGAAAGATGTAGGGGTGTTATTTCATGTCTAGAGGGCTCTATAAATATTCATTCATTTTCTACCGCTTATCCTCACGAGGGTCGCGGGGGGTGCTGGGGTGCTGATACCAATATCAATCCGATAATTGGATAATATCACTATAAAGGTGACAATAGGGGTGTTATATTTTGTCTAGAGGGCTCTAATCATGTTGAAAAATATATTTTCGAAGGTCTAAAATAGGTTTTCTCTGCTCTAACCACAATAATATTCATTTTCATGGCGGATGGCCGAGGGTGGAATTGAACCCTGGTCTCCTAGCTGTGAAGTCTGCACGCTAACCACTTAACCACCGTGCAGCCTTAAAATGTGACATTTTTAATATAAAAACATGTTTTTAATAGCGGTAGAAGCATTCTGTATAGCTTGCTGTATTTTTACGTATTTATGAATTACTACCGACTTGAATGACGTGTTTTCTCTGCCTTAAAAAACATTTTGACCCATTTTAAAAGACGATTTTAAGATTTTTCCTCCAATTCCCATAAGAACACTTAGGCAGGTGTTAAGGACACAAAGAGCTAAAAGAGCAGATAAGTGGCTCGGTGTGGTCTTTTGAGATCAATTTCCTCCCATTGTGGTTTACTACAATGCCGATGCCAGGACTCGGATCCTTCATTGGAGTGTCTCTCTTTCTTTTGGTAGCAAAGTGGAGCCTTTGTTTACGGCTCAATGAGCTTCACAGACAAGGTGGCCAATGGCGTGGGCGTCATCGTCATCCAGAGCATCAGGCCATGCA
This sequence comes from Doryrhamphus excisus, assembly GCF_037039965.1. Taxonomy (NCBI): domain Eukaryota; kingdom Metazoa; phylum Chordata; class Actinopteri; order Syngnathiformes; family Syngnathidae; genus Doryrhamphus; species Doryrhamphus excisus. The sequence goes on from NC_136360.1 coordinate 808,803, forward strand.
GGTGAGACTCACTTCTCCTTCCAAGACCATCTTTTTTTTTATTTTTTATTTTATTTTTTTATTTTATTTTAATTGTATTATTATTATTATTATTATTATGAATTATTTACAAATTTCCCCACTGAGGGATGAATAAAGGCATATCTTAATCTCTTATTATTATTATTACCATTATTATTAAAAAAAAGTCATTTTTTTATGGTGATTATAATAATGGTGATAGTAATAACAATAATAATGATAAAGATTATAACAATAATGATAATAACAATAATAATGATAACAGGGGAAAACAAAAAAAAAATTCCTTTTTTTTTAATTTTTTTTTGGGCAAATATATGAAACATTACAGTGCATTCAAAATCAATCAAAATATGAGTTTTGATTATTTACATTTGTATTATTACACAAATTACAAATATCCACAAATATTACACAAAGTATTATTATTATTATCATTATTATTGTTATTATCATTATTGTTATAATCTTTATTATTATTACCATTATTATTGTTATTATTATCACAATTATTATAATCACCATTAATTTAAAAAACAAATGTGTCCTTTTTTTTTTATTTGGGCAAATATATGAAACATTACAGTGCATTCAAAATTAATCAAAATATGAGTTGATTATTTACATTTGTATTACACAAATTACAAATATTACACAAAGTATTATTATTATTATCATTATTATTGTTATTATCATTATTGTTATAATCTTTATTATTATTACCATTATTATTGTTATTATTATTACCATTATTATAATCACCATTAATTTAAAAAAAAAAATCCTTTTTTTTATTTTATTTGGGCAAATATATGAAACATTACAGTGCATTCAAAATCAATCAAAATATAACTTTTGATTATTTACATTTGTATTCAACTATCTGATCAGAAGCCGAAAAGGAGTAGGCTGAAGCAAAAGCTTCCCAGAATATAATCATGTTCATGCCACAGTCTTGTTTACCCCTGTTATCATTATTATTGTCATTATCATTATTGTTATAATCTTTATCATCGTTACCATTATTGTTATTATTATCACCATTATTATAATCACCATTAATTAAAAAAAAAAAAATCCTTTTTTTTTTCCTTTTAATTCTTGTTAAAATGTTTTAATTAAAATTGTTTTAATTCTGTGAAGCACTTTGTGTTGCATGTCTTTGCAGGAAAAGTGCCATAGAAATAAAGTTGATTTGATTAATATTACAATTTTCATCATTATAGTTGTAACAATTTTTTGTTTTCATCTGTCCATCTGTTGTTTTCTGAAATCCGCAGTATTTGTGCTTTTATTGTCAATTTATTAGCCCTAAGTGTAACATATCATTCATATCATCACATATCATTCATTGTCACGTAGTAGATCGTCGTTTCGGTGCCACCCTGCTGCTTGTTTCTTGATTTTTGTAGGTGCTTGATAGTTAAAGATAAATCTGTGAATCATGGCTCTCGCTGTAGTTTGCTCGAGCCCCAAAGCTTTAGAAATGGCTTCATAAGCTTTTCCAGACTGATAGATCTCAATGAATTAACTTGGTTTGGCTAGGTTTCACACAGGGTCCAGGTACAGTAGATTTGGATTTTTGTCTCCCTAAATAATAAAAAGTTTCATTTAAAAACTGAATTTGTGTTTGTGCATTGTCTAATATTTAAATTTGTTTGATCTGAAACATTAAGTGTGACAAACATGCAAAAAAAAAAATTAACCCAGGGAGCAGTCAAACACTTTTTCAACCACTGAATACAAATTTATGAAAAACTAATAATTTGAAAGTTGAAGGTACTCAATTCATTGTTTTTGTCTTTTTTCTCACCCACAGCACAGAGGCGTGCTGCCCAGCGTGTATATGGTTTTACCGTGATGTCATGGTAACAGTAACCGGGGGCGTGGCTGTGGCTGCAACACTTTGTCTGGTAACAATTCTCATCTGGCCAATCAAGACCAGGAAAACCGCATCATGATGATATATCATTATTACATTGTGCATATATTGATTTGCCACAATTCCAATTGATGTTATATACATGTGTGTCTTTTTTTTGGATGCCTTTATTATACTAAATTATATTTGTGCATAATTGTTTTATTTGTTGTTTTTACTGAGTATTCTTATTTTTTACAAGTGAAATGAAATGTTTTCAAAGGTCAAACCCTAACAAATGAATATACTGTATGTAACCTCATGTCCTGTGAAGTTGTAAAGATGAAAGACACAAGATTATTATATTATTTTCAAAGAAACTGACTTGCAGCTATGTACAATTAAACACACTAAAAGCCAAACAATAAAAGCTATTACTGATTAAAGTGTGACTGAATATTTGGGTGAAATAACACATTAAAATGAAACAGGTCCAGTAAGTACTTGATTCCCCCGCTGATTCGGTAAGTTTACCCACTTAGCCCACGTCTGTGTAGTACTAGAGTGTGTAGTTTATTTCTAATTGGAATATACAACTGATGCAGTACAGTGAAATGGGGCAATTATCATTAGCATATTTGTTAATAAAGAATAAAAATGTAAAAAAAAAATATGTTTAATAATAATAAAATGGAAGAAAAACATCCGCATGATGTAGAATTTTGTGGGGAATTTTTTTAAAATCTGAAGTTAATGTGTAGTTTATTTCTAATTTGAATATACAACTGTTGCAGTACAGTGAATGGGGCAAAGAGATATATATTGTCAACAGGGGGATTATCATTAGCATATTTGCTAATAACGAGTAAAAATGTAAAAAATATATATTTATATATGTTTAATAATTATAAAATGGAAGAAAAACATCCGCATGATGTAGAAGTTTGTGGGGATTTTTTTTTCTTTTATCTGAAGTTAATGATTGATTTTACGAAAAAGTGTGTACAAAGGCTGACCCCTGGCGCTAGAACATATGCAGTGTGTGGGGTGTTGTGCGGTCGGCCGGCCTCATCACCGCGGACGGTGGGACCATCAAGCGGCACTTGTTGCGAGGCTGCTGAGCGCGAGGCTCCCGCCGTTGTCCAAGCGGAGGCAACCTTTTGTGGCTCAAATCTAACATCGCTAGGTTAGCTTAAAAGTTAACTGGAAACGAGATAACTTTCACTGTTTTTAATTGACTTTAGAGGGAAAAAACTACATCGGCGTTAAGGACAAGAGCATTTTCTTCCCAGCGGTCCTCAGGTAAGGCTCTACCAAGGTGCTGAAAGGTGCTTTTGTCGAGCAAGATTTTTGCCTTCCGATGAAATAAACATGGAAGTCAGTTGCTAAAAGTCGCCTGTGGTCGGTAAAGAGTGATATACTGTAGAAAACATAATGAACACTAAGTGCTTTAATCTTCCAACTGGTAGAAATATTTACACAGAGAAGCAAAATAACCCCAGTATGATTTTGAATTTATTGAAAACAAGTCTCCCTGTTACATTATGTTCCATTTTGATGTTTTTTTGTTGTTGTTTCTGAATAACATGAATATAAATGCTTGAATCTCAGAAATCACACACCTTAAGTACACTTGACCTATTTCCTGGATGCATTGTGACCTTCATAACATAGATAATTGGTTGGAACTGTACTTTTAGTATCCTCTGACGTTGTCAAGCGTGGGTGCACTTCGTGGCACATATAAGCATACTTTTATGTCTATTATTAGTGTATTTTCACCAGGTGGTATAATAATTTCATCTAGGTCTGATGCCTGTGTAACTGGGTCTCACAGTCTATAACAGTAAGGATAATTCATAATGGAAAATATGGGCTAATAACTATAAAAGCAACCTTCACTCGCTAAATGTGCTGCAAAAAAGGTCAGTAAGGATAATTCATAATGCCGCCTACAGAGAACATACTAACTCCTTATTTCTAAAATGACAAATACTTCAACTTGCTGATATAGTTCATCTTCAAACAGCTAAAATAATGCATAAGGCTAAAAATAACCAATTATATAAAAAATGTCATTCAATACTTCTCTACAAGAGAGGAGAAATATGATCTCAGGGGAGAACTACATTTGAAACACTTCTATGCTAGGACTACGTTATGCTAGCCATAGCATTTCAGTATGTGGAATCAAACTATGGAATGGATTGAGTAAGGAAATCAAACAATGCACAACGATGAGCCAATTCAAGAAACAATACAAGCAGTTGATGTTTGCTAAATACAAGGATGAAGAGTCTTGAACCAGTCATGATGTGCTATATATATCACTATATTGACACGCACTATGGTACCCATTATGGCATTGGATGCTCATATCACCGAGTACTTCGGTATGTGACAAAAATAAAATAAAAAATAAAAAAATGAATAAAAATTTAATTAAAAATGTGTAATTTAATTAAAAGTTTTAAACTATATTAGGAAAGCAGGAAGTGAACAAATGTAACAGTTACTGATTGTAAAAGTACCAGATGGAGGGGTAGGATTTAATAAGCTTTGCTTCTTCCTACTCCTTTTGGACATGTGGAACTGTGAACTGATTATGTGATGCATTCAATTGTAATCTGATGCATGTTCAAATGAAATAAAACCATTACCATAACAGGCAGGGGCCTAACTGTTTTTGCCAGACTGGAGACGTTGTATTGTATGAGTGGAATTCCAACAGAAGCAGCACATGATAGAGTCTGGCTCTTGTAGTGGAACTCGGGCTGAACATGGCGGGTGTCTGACCTGACCCGACTGGTCCAAACGCTCTGTTTTCCCTCCGCCCTATGCAATACAAATGCCATTCTGGTAGACTCGTGCCAGTGTTATTGTTGTTTTTGTGGAATTTGATGCTGCTGCTGTTGAGAAAATAACAATTTTTCATAACTAATACCTTGACTAGAGTAGGACTCAGTAGCCAATGGGGAAGGTTGTCAATAGAAACCTGCATGCACCTGCATTTTATGTCTTTCATAGAGACACCGGGGCTCACAGAAGAGCTCTTGTTTGGTCCTCCCTGGACAGTGCCCCAATTTTTCTTTTCTTCCTCTCTTTTTTTTTGTAACCCTGACTCCATAGCAACACTGTTACTGGGAGGAGAAGCCCTGACTTTTGCCCCTCCGGCTCCTAAAAACAAAGGCAAGTAGTAAGAAGGAGGGGGGGTGTTGGAGACGGACGTTGTAAGGACACGGAGGAATGATGGGAGGAGGGTGTCTGGGATGGAGGCTCTGAGGCGAGACCTCCTCTGTCCCACAGAGAGAAGAGTTACGACCGTGTAGAGTGTGAACACAGCCGAGATCACATTGTTGTATTTCAACATGAATTAATAGGACTGCAAGTACATCATTCATTCCTTTAAGAATAAATATGGTAACAGTTTCATTTCATTTGAACATGCATCAGATTACAATTGAATGCATCACATAATCAGTTCCCAGTTCCACATGTCCAAAAGGAGTAGGAAGAAGCAAAGGTTATTTAAAAATATTTAAATTTTTGAATTTTTAAATTTTTAAGTTTTTAAGTTTATATATATATATATATTTTTTTTAATTTCTTAATTTTTAAAATGTATAAACTTAAACTATATTAGGAAAGCAGGAAGTGAACAAATGTAACAGTTACTGATTGTAAAAGTACCAGATGGAGGGGTAGGATTTAATAACCTTTGCTTCTTCCTACTCCTTTTGGACATATGGAACTGTGAACTGATTATGTGATGCATTAAAAAATTAAAAAATTAAAAAATTAAAAAAATTAAAAAAATGTAAAAATTAAAAAATTAAATTTATTTTTATTTTATTTTTGTCACGTACCGAAGTACAAGGTGATATGAGCATCCAATGACATAATGGGTACCATAGCAAGTGTCAATATAGTGATTATTTTTAGCCTTATGTATTATTTTAGCTGTTTGAAGATGAACTATATCAGCAAGTTGAAGTATTTGTGATTTTAGAAATAAGGAGTTAGTGTGTGTCTATTAATAATCTCTTATTGTTTAATAAGTCTTATTTCTTCTGCCCGCTGCCTGAAGGACTGGGATTAAAAGAATGGGTATTGTTAAGTTGCGGCCTTGCTTCTTTGTAAGATTTCTAACAGAAGAAAAACAAAATGAGCAGTGGGCAGAACATGTTCAAGGTCTTGGACACTGCGGGGGCAGGAGAGAGAGGAGGCTCCGACTGCCTGCGAAGAGTCAAAAAATGAAAGTATTGTTTGGCTGAGCTCCCTGCACTGGTACAGACATCTCCGCATTGGTTCTGATTTGGCTGCTTGAATTGAAGCTTGAGGTCATTCCGTTCATATTCTTTTCTGTTCATGAGGAAAAGCAGGTGTGAACTGGTTGACAAAATCATAAAAATACATTCTGCCCCCAATAAAACCGTTTACACAAGCTAAAAGCTAAGATTTCATCAACTAACCGCAGTACTTGGAAAAAGTGAATGATTTACACGGTTCTGTTACGAAGCCTCATAACGAGTGGCAGTCACGCCCATGTTTCCCATATCGCCTTGTATCATAACTCATATCTGCTCTTCTCCACTGTGTACAGTCCAGTTTGTCACATTCTGATTTGTCTCTGTCATCAACAGGTCTTAGAGATGTTTGACAAACAGCCCTATGACAGGCCGCCGCTCTACACCCCACCTTCCAACAACGGGTTCGGATCGCCGGGCAGCTTCCATACGCCGCAGAGTGACTACAATGCGTACCCTCCACCCCCGGGATCGTACTACATCGAGGACAAGCCGCAACACTTCTACAAATGGTCGTCACCCCCCGGGATCATCAAGGCCATGATGGCTGTTGTCATTGTGCTCTGCGTGGCCATATTTGCGTGTGTGGCCTCCACGCTCATGTGGGAAATGCAGTACGGGTACGGAAATGGCTACTACGGAACCGGGACCGGATACGGTAGCGGATATGGCCTGGGCAGCTACGGCACGGGATTTGGTGGCGGCGGCTATGGCAGTTATGGGGGATATGGTAACTACTACGGCTCCTACATTTCCCCCTACTCGGCCAAAACTGCAATGATCGCCATGGCAGCCATTAACTTCATCGGCTCACTGGCTTTCTTCATCGCAAGTTTCTCTAAATCTACCGCCATGCGCAGCAGGAAGTACTTTCTGGCACTTCTGATAGCGAGTGTCATCATGGCCGTCCTGCAGGTAAGCTACTCCTGTTTCATCATCCTTATATCAAATTCTGACTCGTTACGTCATTTGTTTACATTCATTCATTGAGTTGAATGCAAGTAATGCTTTGTGAAATGTGTCATTTATGATGTTCGATACCAGTACACGAGTAATGGCGAGTGGTTTGCCTTTCAGGGCATCATAAACATTGTGTACATCGTTGGAGTGAACCCCAATGCCCAGGGTTCGTCCAATATGATGTACAATCCCATGCTGATGATGTGCCAGAGCCTCTATCAGACGGGCTACTCTCAGATGGGAGGAGTGGGAGGCTTCCCATTACACAACCCGTACCTCTACCATTACTGCTACGTGGACCCCCAAGAGGTTTGTGGCATTCCATTTTTTTCATATTATTATTAAGTTGAATTGGGGGGCTGCACGGTGTTTGAGTGGTTAGCGCACAGGTCTCACAGCTAGGAAACCCGAGTTCAATTCCAGTTTGCGTGTTCTTTCAGTGCATGCGTGGTTTTTCTCCGGGGACTCTGGTTTCCTCCCACGTTCCAAAAACATGCTAGGTTAATTGGCGACTCCAAATTGTCCATAGGTATGAATGCGAGTGTGAATGGTTGTTTGTCTATATGTGCCCTGTGATTGGCTGATGAACAGTCCAGGGTGTACCCCCTGTGACCCTCGTGAGGACAAGCGGTAGAAAATGAATGAAGAAAAAAGTTGAATTGGCTTTATTCATTCATTCATTTTCTACAGCTTACCCTCACGAATTTGGAGTCGCCAATAGCATGTTTTTTTGGAATGTGGGAGGAAACCGGAGTACCCGGAGAAAACCCACGCATGCACGGGGAGAACATGCAAACTCCACACAAGAGATGGCCGAGTGTGGAGAAAGACAAAATAAGAAGCCATAAAGTTACCACTTCCACACAAAATAGGTGGAGAACTCATTCATTCATTCATCCATTTTCTACTGCTTATCCTCACAAGGGTCGCTGGGGTGCTGGAGCCTATCCCAGCTGTCTTTGGGCGAGAGGCGGGTACACCCTGGACTGGTCGCCAACCAATCACAGGGCACATATAGACAAACAACCATTCACACTCACATTCATACCTATGGATAATTTGGAGTCGCCAATTAACCTAGCATGTTTTTGGAATGTGGGAGGAAACCGGAGTACCCGGAGAAAACACACGCATGCGCGGGGAGAACATTCAAACTCCACACAGAGATGGCCAAGGATGGAATTGAACTCGGGCCTCCTAACTGTGAGGCCTGCATGCTAACCACTCTTTACCACTCTTTAGCAACAATTCATCATGAGAACCATGGATGCAAGTAGCTACCACAGATTAAGAAGCCATTATTCATTCATTTTTTACCGCTTATCCTCACGAGTGTTGAAGCCTATCCCAGCTGTCTTTGGGCCAGAGGCGGGGTACACCCTGGACTGGTCGCCAGCCAATCACAGGGCACATATAGACAAACAACCATTCACACTCACATTCATACCTATGGACAATTTGGCGTCGGCTTTAGTCATCTGTTATTAGTTATCAACACTATCAGCATATTTATGGTACACAAAGAGACAAATTGTGTACTTTTTAATCTAGGACAAACTGTCTTCATGGTGCCACTTATCTTTGACAACTTGTGTCTGATTTTGCAGGGAGTCGCCATGGTGTGTGGATTCCTTATTGTCATCGCCTTGGCTGTTGCCGCTTTCTTCGCCCACAAAGCCAGAGGCAAGATCTGGCGCTACGGCAAAGCCAACATCTTCTGGGTTGAGCCTCTTGTCGGTGGGAAAGCATCGGAGGGCAGAGATGTGGAGGAGTGGGTAAGAGACAACGGCACCGTGGTGACAGTTACATAACATTGCACCGGCATGGGATTCACCAAGAGAAATCACATTTCACCCTTATCCACCCCTAGTTCTTAGTTGCTGTTGCTAGTCTGCTGTTCAGGAAACAAGGGCAGGGATTTTAATCCAGCTTCGGATATAGATGCTGATGGAAAATTTCATTACTTTTTTTTTTTTTATTCTATCAGATTGAGTGACTGACATATGCTTCCAAAGCCAAAGTGTCTCTTAGCTTTTATATAACAAAATAGTCTCCTCCCCTTTTTTGCAAAACAGATCAATAGGTATGTCATGGGTTATGTAGTCATCCATTCCAGGTAGTCATCATCCGTTGTAAAGATAAGTGAGGTGATTTCACGCTCAAAATACCCAAGCTCTCAGACTTTTCAGTATGTTTTCATGCTATTGCATCCCTTGCGTGTTTTTGTGCCTTTTGTTGATGATTCTAGTAGTAGATTGTTCTAACAACCGTACAGAGTTTCCTCTGACGGAGTGACTTTGTTCAATCTCATGGCTGATAGCAGTCAATGAATGTTTACTCATGGTCTACTACCTGGTTTCACTTGGAGTAATCATTAACACGCCGAGAAGATAGTAAGCGAGCTGGTGGTTTCTGCCGAGCTTGCCTTGGGGTTTATAAACATCAACAATGTTCAGAAGAAAATTTTTACCTGAAATCAGGGTGGATGATTAGCTTGAGCTGCCACTCAAGCAATGGAATCATTGTTGGATAACCTGATGACTAAATGCAGTCATTACTTAAGTCGTTAAAACAAACATCATCATTATTTCATTAGGAATTTACCATTGCCACCCTACATGTTATAACCGGTTACATGGATTTACCATACAGGTGTGGTTTATTATATATTATGTCTTTGTATCATGCATCGTAGTGAGTCACCAGAGTTGATATGACATTGGACTATAGTCTGTAGCTGTGCTCAGAGAGACCTGGATTGTTGTGATAACCTCGCACACTGGCCTCATTATGCTCAGCTTGGCCTGCATTGTGTCTGCCTAATGAGGTCATCGATGGTTTTTTCTGCAGTGTGTCTGTGTGCTAGAAACACTTAAGTACTCGTGTATCCTCAGTCTTGTCTCTGGCTTGTATCAAAAGTAGAGCTGCAACAATTAGTCAGTTAAGTGATGATATATCAATGAGCCAATTCATCGGCAACTATTTTGGTATTTGATGAATCATTATTTTTAATTAAAAATATGTAATTATCCTCTGATTTAACCTTTTCATATGTGATTTTATTTCCTTAGTCATCATTCTGATATGTTACGGACCAAACCACTAATTGCTTGTTTGTTTCATATTCGTTTGATCCGGCTAGGGGAAGGGTGGGCAAACTGCAGGCCTGTCAAGTGTCTTAATTCATAATTATCAATAATTATTAATAATTGTCAAGAATTTTCAATAATTTTTAATAATTTTCAATATATTTTTTAAATAATTTTCAATATGTTTTTAATTTCAATATATTTTTTAAATAATTTTCAATAATTAATAATACTTTTAATGTTTTAATAATTGTATTAATTTTTTAAAATAGTTTTTAATATTTTTAAAATAATTTTTAAACAATTTTGTAATAATTTTTAATAATTTATTTATAATTTTAATATTTTTGTATAGTTGTCAAGAATTCTTAATAATTAATAAAAATAAAAAAAGTTTAACGTCGAAACTGTAGCCGGCAACATGACTTGCGGTGCTACTGTGGCACGCTTCAGTCGCCAATATATTCAGATGCAATCTGTCGCTTGAAAACCCCCCCACCCATATATTCCCACCGCAAGGCATGCTGGGTAGCATTTGGTACTCTTTCTTCCAAACCTTTGCCGTTTAATTATGCTTGATTGTCAGAACAAGTAAAGAAGTAGGAATCAACATACTCTTGATATCCATTTTTTTTGTTCCTAGTTCATATTGTTGCTGCAGCCGGACTACCTAGCATACCTTGTGGGCATTTGATGCTAACAGTTTGGTTACATGTTACGTTTAGCGCTTAGCTGCTGTTGATATATGTGATGCGTTAGCTTGCTGTGGATGTGATGTGTTTTCGTTTTGTTCCACTGTGAGAAAGTAAAGTAGTTCTATTTCATGCCACTTATACGTAGACGGCCCTTCTGCCAAATATTTTAACCCAATGTGGTCCACCAGTCAAAACCTTCAGAGTAGTGAACAGATTACACCTTTGTAATGTTTGTAATTGATTAAACGAAACAACAAGCTTTAGATTAATCAACTAAGAAAATACTTGTTAGTTGCAGCCCGAATTAAAACTAATTAAAACACACTATAAAAGTACAATGTATAGCTGGCTTCTGTCTGCTTTGATGTATCCATCCCTGATTATGTGTACTATTGTAGTCAAGTTATCGGTTACTAGACGTTTACTAACGTAGACGGCTATTTTATTATATTCATTGGATCGCTCGCTTGGTTCTGCTCAGTCGGAGTGCATTTTTGGGATTTTTACATGAGCTGCACCCTGCGAATAGGGTTCTCAAGCAGCTGCAAGGCGGGAAGCTGTACTCCACCTAACTACTTCACAGACTGTGTTTATTGTTTTGGGGGGCTAAACCGATATTGCCTCTGCTTTGGCTCTGTGGGGAATTTTGAACGGACGTGTAGGCCTCGTTGACAGGAAGTCAGGAAATACAGATTAAAGAGTTCTCCAAACCTCCTCTCAGGTCAGGTGGAGCGAATGAAGCGTATAAATAAAATGACTTGACAATGCTGCTTGAGTGCTTTCTTAAACTTGTCGCACTAATGACCTCATCGGGGGATGTATTACTTTATTTGATAGATTACTCACGGTTTCATGAGCAGGATGTCAGTTAGAAAAAAAAAGGGTTTGTGGACGTGTTGTTTATGTTGTTCCTTCCTGCGTAGGTGAACAATGTGGAGGAAAGCCGCAGCGTTCAGGACGCCCCGACCCTGCTGGTGTCAGAGAAAGGAGGCGGACTGCTTAACGCTTCTGCGAACAGTGTCATCTCCTACCCCCCGGCCAAGGTGGAGAGCAGCTCCTTCAATGGGGACACCTACGACAGCAATGAGTAGGTCCATTGTTCAACATCACTTCATTTCTACTTATGACTGGTCATGCAAAGTCTACTCCGGTTAGAAAAAAAAAAACATATTGCCCTACCCATGGAATGAGCTGTGCGTGTGACCTTTGAGCTAGTGTGGGATTATCTTTCCCTTGTTTTTCTCTTATGTTTATTGGTTTTTGTTCTGGGGATGTCCGAGGTACAATATATAGCAAGTATACTGCATACTCTGTATGATCTTTATGATAACCTAACCAAAATAACCAAAATACTACCCTTCACACAGTAAAAGATGGCCGTCTACTCTCCTAAAATGTTGTATGCATACTGCGTATTTTTGTGTCTAAAAACGAATATCTGCTGTGCTGCATTTGGATTCCTTCACAAATCCCTTACAAACCGACAAAATTGGCCCTGTTTCCTGTTAGGGTTATTAAATAACTGCCCCCACTCCCAACTCCCCAGCACACAGACTGACTGTAGGATGTGACCAAGAATAATCCTTGGTCGTGCATCTTAGTCAGGTTTTTTCATTTTCATAGAGTAACCTTTCTTTAGCATGTTCTCCCCGTGCATGCATGGGTTTTCTCCCGGTACTCCGGTTTCCTCCCACATTCCAAAAACATGCTAGGTTAATTAGCGACTCCAATAGGTATGAATGTGAGTGTGAATGGTTGTTTGTCTATATGTGCCCTGTGATTGGCTGGCCACCAGTCCAGGGTGTACCCCGTCTCTCGCCTGAAGACAGCTGGGATAGACTCCAGCACCCTCCGCAACCTTTGTGAGGAAAAGTGTTAGAAAATGAATGAATGAATGAATTTTCTTTGAATTATGGTAATGATAATGGTTTTATTTCATTTGAACATGCATCAGATTACAGTTGAATGCACCACATAGCCGTCTTCGCCCGAAGACGACTGGGATAGGCTCCACCACCCCCGCGACCCTTGTGAGGATGTGTCCACTACAGAATGTGCAGAAAAAGACTAGACTAGACTAGACACTATAGTGCTGTCCTATTAAGTAACCAAAAACAGGTGTTACATTAGCTGTTTTAAAGGGGACCTATTATGCTTTTTCCACTTTTTTGACCTATAAATGTAGTTAGAATGTTGTATTCTCATGTTAAACCATGTCAAAAGTTTCAGATAATGAGGTTTCCACATTTGAAAGTGAGCCCTGAAAGAAGTTTGTGATGGCTCAAAACACTCGGTTTCAGAGGGCGTTGCAAAACTTTACCTTTTGTGATGTCACAGAGGAGCAGGCTTCCTTATGGCCGTGGCTGGAGGCACGATACGCTCTCTGCCCTCCCCCAAGCTCTGCTCCTGTGTTTATGAGGCAAGCTCAGTCAGATGTTATTGGAGCAAGAGAAAAATATTTTCATCTGTCATCTGCTGGTCGATATAATCTGATGCTGATGATATGGCGGCACAGTATAATGTTTTAATGTTTATGTTTTTTATCACTTTTTGCCTACCATAGTTCAGGTCCGTGTCAGCTTCCTGTTGTGTTTGACAATTTAGTCACTTTGTTGAAATGTGATTCTGGACTGCATACTTGACCTGACCTCCAGATAAGTTGAGTTTTAGACCTTGCTCAACGTTCTCATGTCTTTGTGGTCGACTAACAGGTACTCGGAGCGAAAAACCAGCCGACCGTCAGAGGTGTTTTCCCACGGTGGCAGGAACAGCTCCAGTCCTTCGGAGGAGGCAGGCGGGGGACGCAAACCTTCTGCCAACAGAGCCAAGAGACGCAGGCGTAACCCTGACATGGACGAGTCTCAGTATGAGACGGAGTACACCACAGGAGGCGAGACGGGCAACGAGCTCGATACGGAAGAGTGGGAGAGGTGAGCCAGTCAGTAAGCCTCCATGGCTGTGTGCCGCTCACACACCGTGTTGGATTAAAGGTAGAGATGCAGATGAAGAGTGCATCATGTGGATTACAGACAAATTCTGGCGCTCTCTCAGGGGGCCCACTTTTAATTCTCAGATCTGTTGGATTAGAAAATAAACCCTTTGTTGTACATGACACTGCGGCCGAAATATTGGTGTGAAAAAGATATTTTTGAGTAAGCGAAGGTTCATTAACACAATGAAAAGGCTGCATTTGTCATTCTTCCTTGGGGATTAGTTAATCTGCTGCGGCATGCCGTTCAACCCTATTATATTCATACATGAGGGAACTCGGCCAAAGGTACAACAGCAGACTTCCTGTTAGTATTGTTCATTTGTATAGACCTCAAATGGATGTATCCCATGTGACCTATTATTTTTAATCTCCGACTGGCGATGCGTTTTGTTTTCCCTCCCAGCATGTACCCCGAGATAACATCCGACGAACAACGTCACGACTATAAGTCTGAGTTTGATGCTGACCTAAGGGAGTACAAGCGCATGTGTGCAGAGATGGACGACATCAATGACCAGTTGAACAAACTCAGCAGGCAGTTGGACACACTCGATGACTCCTCCGCTAAATATCAGGTGAGACGGAAACAAAAATTGGTAGTATTTTACAGGTGAGATGCAGAATTTCTCCAGCTATGCAAGGTGGACGTTGTATGTTTCACTCGTATATGTGTGGGTATCGTACGGGGCTCGTGCAGCCCACTGTCTTCGATTACAAGATTGGCCACGCAAAGTGCATTAATGTCGGCAACGCTATGCTGCCGGACGTTCATGGACTGGCGACACATGCACTCGTTTTAAGGCTTTGCATGCTGTCTGCCGGTTTGAAGATCTACCACATTTTTACATATAGCCAGCACCTACGATCGGGATGTCACCCCCCCCATGAATTAGGTCTGCTCACAAGTAGCCCCGCCTCCGCAAAGAGGATGAAAGAGAGGACAGGAGGGCTCACTCTTGTCTGTTCCTGCCACTATAGAACCAATGAGTCAAACATATTCATTCATTCATTCATTCATTTTCTACCGCTTTTCCTCACGAGGGTCGCGGGGGTGCTGGAGCCTATCCCAGCTGTCTTCGGGCGAGAGGCGGGGTACACCCTGGACTGGTCGCCAGCCAATCGCATATAGACAAACAACCATTCACACTCACATTCATACCTATGGACAATTTGGAGTGGCTAATTAACCTAGCATGTTTTTGGAATGTGGGAGGAAACCGGAGTACCCGGAGAAAACCCACGCATGCACGGGGAGAACATGCAAACTCCACACAGAGATGACCGAGGGTGGAATTGAACCCCGGTCTCCTAGCTGTGAGGTCTGCGCGCTAACCACTCGATCACCGTGCAGCTCAGTCAAACATATGTACTCATAAATGTCAATTTATGGCAGGCTCAGAATTATTGAAACATTTTTTAACCTTCCTCTTGTGTTAGCTTTCTGGTATCATCTCTTATGTTAACGGGTCGGTTTTGACCCGTGTATTAAATCAGCTATAAAATACACAAAAAACAATAAGTTACCATCAAATTTGCTTCTCATGTCTTGGTTACCTTCTTCGGCTTCCTCATCCATGAAAATGTTGCTTTTAATACTTTTGGTGTGGGCATGTAAGCCTTTTTTTTGTCTATATAGTCATATTGCTATATAGTCATATTATTATAACCGGGTCGAAACCGACCCTAACAATACAGTGGTCATAATTTCAACCAGACCATTTTAAAATTTAGTAAAAATATATATTTTTTTACCCTAACACAAGAGGAGGGTTAAATGTTCGAAGCCTACGTCGATTTAATACTAAAGTGGTGCTGAGCTTGTATGTGACACCATCATGATTACAAGACGATTATATTTTCTTTTCAGGGTGTAGCAGAAGAGTATAATCATCTGAAGGACATCAAGCGGGTCTGTATTCATTTTTATTGTAAATGTCTTCAAATTATAACACATGGATGCATAACATTTGGTGATGAGGATATTTTATCCCACCCCTGTAATATGCCATTTTTTAAAGTTTAATTCTGGTTGCTTGTACAAACGGGCAGGAGCCTGGTTCGCATTGCCAGTAGTTAAGTCGAGCCTGTTTCCGGTAAACGTTGGCCTCCGCCAAGGCTGCCCTTTGTCACCGATTCTGTTCACAATTTTCATGGACAGAATTTCTCGGCCAGGGGTCTCAAACTCAATTTACCTGGGGGCCACTGGAGCTAGGGTCTGGGCAAGGCTGGGCCGCATCAGGTTTTCCCCCCAAAAAATAAAAAAAATGCATTTATTAAAAACAGAAAAATATACAAACTTTTTCAGTGCTTTGGTTCCGATTTTCTACAAGAAAAGCTCTGATAATACATTCCACTGTTCTTAAATATCTTATTATTTTTCTACACAAAATAAGATGAAAAACAAATAAACAAATCAAGAATAAAGAAAATCAATCAATCAGTAATAAATAAATATAATAATAATAATAAAACTGCAAATAATAAAAACTTAAGAAACCACATATAGTTGGTGGGTAGACAAATTATTTTTTTCAGATTAAAATGAATAAAGCATTATTAGAGCCCTGTAGACATGACAAAACACGACTATAGTCACATTTATACTTTTTTTTTTAATTTACAACATATTACGCAACTGCAGGGTCTTGAGACACATGCTAACTCGCAAACTAGAGAGCTAGCGACCTAAACGGTAGCCTTCAAGTTATTTCCTTTAAACTGAAATAGCCAAAAACTTACCACTTCCACACGGATAGGGAGGATAACCATTAACAGTTATTTAACCTTTAACATGAACATGAATCAAACGTAAGAATTTTTTCTGGGTACATGATACCATACAGCATCCATATCAAACACTAACATTAAACTTTCATATCAAGGCGGCGGCCTCAAACTAGTGTCCTGCGGGCCACATTTGTCCGCACGGGGAGAACATGTGAACTCCACACAGAGATGGCCGAGGGTGCAATTGAATCCTGGTCTCCCAGCTGTGAGGTCTGCGCGCTAACCACTAGACCACCGTGCCGCCCCAAATTGCAATTCCTACTTGTTATTTTTTTTTCCAATGTGTTCTGTGTGCTTTTCAGACGTCAGATTACCAGTCTAAGAAGAAAGAGTGTCGCAGGCTGAGACACAAACTGTTCCACATCAAGCGCATGGTGAAGGACTACGACAAGAGCCACTCGTAGACCCACGCCATCCTGACACGACACTTAACACTCCAAAAAGCTTCACTCAGTCTCTGTTATGTTTGGACCTCAGTTATTCTATTACATTGACTGGACACGGAAGGACACAGGGAACATACCGGATGTAATTATGATGTACGATACTATTTTCTCCTCCAATACATGCCATGTCAGGCGGCCGACAGAAGTTGACGTGGAGCCTCTCATACGGAAAAACACCGCAAACGGCTTACTGATGATGGCAGTGTGCAGGTATTTGAAAGTCACCCAGTGCACACGGGTTTAGTTTGCTCTAAACTCTCCTATTGGCCCTTATATCAACATATAAGAACAATATTGTGTAGTATGTACAGTACATGGGTTCATTTTTTAACTTTTTGAACGTCTAACTAGCTGTCAGATACTTTTTACATGATTTTCTTATTAAGCTTGATGCTAAAAAGGGGACTTTTTATTGTAAATATTCTCAACAATGAATATTTCAGTAATGATTTTTGTTTTTATGCACTGCAGGAATCAAAGGAACAACTTTTACTGTAAGTACTGTATCTATGAGGTTATTCTAAAATGACATCTCGCTCTGGACTCGGTGTCTTGTTTTTCAAGTAAGTGAATTTTACTAATGACTATGCAAATTAGACAAAAAGAGCAATATGACGCGTAAAAATTGCAGATTTTGATACCTATGCAAAAACTGTATTTAATTAGGAAAAATGATTCAATTTTTGCTCATGTTTGCATTTACTTATTAACATGTTACAATCAAATGTATATTTTGAAATTGTTCAACACGTTTGGGATCTGTGATCAGTGCCGGTTGTAGCTTCAACGGCGCCCACTTGGGCCCCCCCTGTTCAGCGGTTCCCCCATCTATTCCATCTCATCTATCGCTAGGTCGCCAGTGTCTCTTGTTAATACCGTGTGAATGTTTTTGAAGAACATTGTCATCATCTGACAAACCATTTGTGAGCCATTTATTTTTGTATGGATCTTTTTAAAGCTAAACTATGTAACTGCCATCAGCTCTGATATCTAAAAAAAAAAAAGTATTGAATTAATAAAATGTCTAATTCTTTGAAAAGGAGTCAGTAGAATCGAAGAGATCAATGGAGTCACTGCCCCCTGGTGGTCATTACTCAATAGTCATGTGCACCTTCAGTCCATACAACCTCCACCAATGACAATTTAATGACACAGAAAAGGTCATTCTGTGTAAAAAAAAAAAAAAAAAAAGCCAAGAAAAATGACAAACAGCAGCCCCTCAGAAGATGAAATGAAAATAAGTATAAATAAATTCCAAATTTCCATTCCAAATACACATCTGGATCCACGGACGCATGTCTTCATTTGTGAGCTGGATGACATCCAGGAGGCCAAAGAAGGATGCTACCCATCCAGAAGTTGGAGTTCCATCTGTGGAAGAGCTTGGAGTTGAATGACTTACCTGACATGAAGAAAAAAAGTTCTCAGGGATGATATCGGGTATATCAGCATAAAAATACCAAATTGGCGGATGTCGGTATCCGATTTTTCCTGATTTTTCATGAAAAATGAGTTGAAAAAAATGCTGTATACAACACATGGGTTCATTCCATCACAGGAAATATGTCATGTCACACATATCGGTATCGGCTGATACTAATCGGAAATTGAGAGTTGGATGATATCGGACACTGCTAGTTCTCAGGGCTATCATTGCTGATCTTAGCTGATTTTTGTTCTATTGGAAAATGTCAGGAATTTACAGAATCCAGATGTGCGCTAATTTGCGTAGCCTGAATCCAATACTGAGCAATGTTATTTTTGATCATTGCGCATGCCTAAAAAACAGATTTGGCCACCGAAGACCAAATCTTGATGTGTGCGCATGCCTAAGAACCAGATTTGGTCTTCGGTGGCCAAATCTGGTTCTTAGGCATGCGCACACATCGAGAGGAGTCAGTTGAGATGGCTCGGGCATCTAGCGTGCTCTGGGCATGCCCAGCCGGGAAAAGGCCCTGGGGCTGACCTAGGACACGCTGGAGGGATTATGTCTCACAGCTGGCCTGGGAACGCCTTGGTGTCCTCCTGGTGGAGCTGGAGGAGGTGGCCGGGGACCGGGAAGTCTGGGCTTCCCTAGTGAGATTTCTGCCCCCGCGACCCAGACCCGGATAAGCGGAGTAAAATGGATGGCTGGATGGATGCGCATGCCTATGACTTCCTATTTTTTTCCCTACTATTCATTATTTTACCATAGGATAAATACCCGGACTTCAGACACAATAGTTTCCAAACCTGTTTTCCAAATGACCTTTGATCCCACTGTTTTGGAAAAGCTGCATCATATTTCGTTTTGTGCATTCATTCATTCATTTTCTACCGCTTTTTCCTCACGAGGGGTGCTGGAGCCTATCCCAGCTGTCTTCAGGCGAGAGAGAGGCGGGGTACACCCTGGACTGGTGGCCAGCCAATCACAGGGCACATATAGACAAACAACCATTCACACTCACATTCATACCTATGGACAATTTGGAGTCGCCAATTAACCTAGCATGTTTTTGGAATGTGGGAGGAAACCGGAGTACCCGGAGAAAACCCACGCATGCACTGGGAGAACATGCAAACTCCACACAGAGATGGCTGAGGGTGGAATTGAACTCGGGTCTCCGAGCTGTGAGGCCTGTGTGCTAACCACTCGTCCACTGTGCAGCCTGCAACCTTATAATATTATAGTATTCATTCATTTTCTACCGCTTTTTCCTCATGAGGGTCGCGGGGGTGCTGGAGCCTATCCCAGCTGTCTTTTGGGCGAGAGGCGGGGTACACCCTGGACTGGTGGCCAGCCAATCACAGGGCACATATAGACAAACAACCATTCACACTCACATTCATACCTATGGACAATTTGGAGTCGCCAATTAACCTAGCATGTTTTTGGAATGTGGGAGGAAACCGGAGAAAACCCGGGAGCACTGGGAGAACATGCAAACTCCACACAGAGATGGCCGAGGGTGGAATTGAACCCTGGTCTCCTGGCTGTGAGGATCAATAACCTTGATCCCTTTAAATGTGCCTTACCGTATAACGTCTTTTACGATATAAAACATGAGGTAATAGTGTTAGAGTCCAACTAACCATTCGACTGCCGTGCCGCCATTTTGTGTATTTTGACTCTTAAAAGAACATATTGTGAATAATTATTAACATAAAAAATGGAAACATACATCAGATGAATTTGTAGTCTTAACATTAACATTTCATGACCAATTTACTCCAACAAGTGCCAACAGCATCATTCTGGCCCATCTGTAAGGCCATGTTTTCACACAATGCATAACAACATTTGTCCAAAAAAAACCCAAAAACCTAAGTGAACTACCCTTAAACAGCAAAAAAAACCAACAATAATCGTACCTTTCATGTTGGATGTATACTCTTCAAATACAACAAAAAAAAAACAATGACTAGAGAGGTCTGTCTTTGGGATATTCTTCCTGATACATTCTTGTGATAATGGACCTTGATCCCTTTAAATGTACCTTACCGCATAACGTCTTTTACCATAGAAAACATGAGGTAATAATAATTACGCCAAAACAGTCAGCGTCTCTGTGGTGTGTTAAGAATGTAGTTTGTGTTTTCTGCCGCTGGGGGGCAGCAAATCCTGCATAATGTAACTTCTCTTCACGGTGTTGCCTTTTGAGCATAAATATAGGTGTAGCTGTTGCACATATACATAATACATAATAAACTTGACATTAAATGGGTGATACAATACATTTGGTACCATATACAGTCAGTGTGTGCGTGGAAGTAGTGTTGCTATGGCTTCATTTGGACTTAAAACACACACACACAGTCAGAGAGGCTTGGTAAGGGTTGGGAGGAGGTAGTATGTGCATACGGCCTTTTATAGACCTTGTTTATGTCCATGTTTTTATATTATTTTATATTATGTTGTTTATGTCCATAATGAAGCAAAGAGATCCGCCGGAGCCCAGAGCATAAACACCACAAGTGCTGCAAATACTTTGACCTCTTTATCTCCAATCCCTAAAACTCCTTCTCTGCATCCCACTCCGCAGGGGTTCACTGTCCCGGGGCGTAGGGCCAGTTGATGGAGCTCCCTGACAGCTGCATGTCTCGGATCAGCGTCTCGATCGGCGTCTTTCCAACCAGCCGCATGAAGAAGAGCTGTGATATGAGGTTGGCCGGGACGGCCCGTAGAGCCGGGAGGCGCAGCAGCAAGCGGCCGAAACGCTGAGGCTGGTTGGGGTACTGCAACCTCTCGTACTCGGTCAGGGCTACCTGGGCCTTCTCTTGCAGGGACTCGACGTGGGCCGGATCCGTCAGACCACATGCATCTGAGAGGACGACATGGCTTATGAAAACTGTAAGTAATTAATAATAATAATAATAATAATACATTTTATTTAAAAGCGCCTTTCCGGACACCCAAGGTCGCTATTTATTTATTAATGATGCTACATTTGTAAATAAATTATTTTGATGTTCTGACAAATGAGTTCAGGGGTCGTGTCTTTGGATCTGAAACCTGACTTAATTGCGGATGCATGTGACCGTTGTCATGTGACCATTTGAGGTGACTTTCCAGGAGTCGTGTCGTCACTCGGGTACCCACTGACCTGGCGAGAAGAGAGCGATGGCTTTGAGGCAGCTGTACTCCGCCGTGTCCACTTGCAGTCGATTGAGTTTGTCCACCTGGTCCTGGAACACCCTGACCTGGTCCATGAAGGACACCACCCTCTCCGCGGACATGGGGGACGAGTGGAAGCCGGCCGCGGCCAGCAGCGGGGCCATGTGGAGTGGCAAAGCGGACTGGGCTGCGTTTAGAATGAAAAGTTCACTCCAGCTCAACCTCAGCAGCGCCACCTACAGGGGAGTCCGAGTACAGTATAATCATACTTCTACACCTTTATTCTGTCATTTCTGCAGATCATCACAATACTGACCTGCTCAGAAACGGGCAGCTCTGGAAAGTAAGGGATGTTTCGTGCCCACTCGATGGTGCTGAAAAGGAGGCGAGCGGCGAGCTCACAGATGCTGTCGATGCCCATGACGGGGCCTCCGCTGGCAGTCGCCCCCATCTGCGCCTGGCTGTAGGGGGTCCCGTAACGGCTGTTGGGGTACGGCTCGGCCCGAAGCAGCTGAGAGATGAGCTCTGACACCGGTTGCCCGTTGAAGTAGTCCGCCCCCAGGTGGCCCGGCAACATACCTCCCGCTCCACCTGCCCGGGAGTTGGGACTGATACCTGAGTGGGAAGGAGGGATGCGCCCTCGTTGGACAGCTGCAGGGACGGAGGACAGAAGACATTTTGGAGGTAAGTTTACTACGACTCCAACAGGGGTTATGTATACAGTATGTACCATCACATTGTTGTATCTGGCACTTCTCTGGCACAGGAAGTGGCTATCATGGCACTTCCTTCTAAGTGCCACCGACGGCTCAGCTTTGCTTTGGAATGAAGTGATGGAAAAAATTCATTCATTCATTCTCTACCGCTTTTTTCCTCACGAGGGTTGGACTGGTGGCCAGCCAATCACAGGGCACATATAGACAAACAACCATTCACACTCACATTCATACCTATGGACAATTTGGAGTCGCTAATTAACCTAGCATGTTTTTGGAATGTGGGAGGAAACCCACGCATGCACGGGGAGAACATGCAAACTCCACACAGAGATGACAGAGGGTGGAATTGAACCCTGGTGTCCTAGCTGTGAGGTCTGCGCGCTAACCACTCTGCCTCCGTGCAGCCGAGCATATTCATTCATTCATTCATTTTCTACCGCTTATCTTCACGAGGGGTGCTGGAGCCTATCCCAGCTGTCTTCGGGCGAGAGGCGGGGTACACCCTGGACTGGTGGCCAGCCAATCACAGGGCACATATAGACAAACAACCATTCACACTCACATTCGTGCCGCCTCGTGATGGAAAAAAATAATAATTAAAATTCAAGACAACAATACAAATTTTGGGCCGCATGGTGGACAAGTGGTTAGCATGATGGCCACACAGCCGGGAGATGTGATGATATGGGTTCCAATCTCCGTTGGTCAGTGTTTTCCAGGTAATCCGGTTTCCTTTGACATGTCCAAAAACATGACTACTCTAAATTGAGTGCGAATGGTTGTTCCGCAAGTCCAAAGTCCAGAGGATGGGCTACACGGCGATGGAGTGGTTAGCATGTAGACCTCACAGCAAGGAGACCCGAGTTCAATTCCACCTTCGGCCATCTCTGTGTGGAGTTTGCATGTTCTCCCCGTTGTTAGGTTAATCGGCCACTGGTTGTTTGGTTGTGGTGAGCGTGGTGTCCGTGTTGATCTTGCTGCCATATTGTATCTTTGACGTTTTCATTCATCATTTATATGTATTTATATGCATTTCTGGTCGGGTTGATTGGATTGCTGTGTATGATTCGGTTGATTCAGTTAGCATACGTTTTGTTTAGAGTTGGACCTTCCGGAACAGATGAATGACACTAACCAAGGTTTGACTCTAATAAGGATAGGGATGTGTAATAGTACATAGTTAGAAGCATACTTTGAGACTAATCATTGCAAGTTTGTGTAATGAGGCGTTGTATTGTACCTTTCCGTTGCTCAAACCATCACATGTTCCTTCACAAGGCCAAAGTTAACCTCCACATTTCTAGGTAATGTGGAAACAGCACATGGTGCGTCACGCCCACAGTCAGTCAATAATAACCAGGCCCGATATAACCTCTGTCCTTAGTGTGCTTACCGTAACAACACTGCAGTCAACTGACTTGTTCTTTTCTTGTTTAATTGGACTGCTTGTCTTCAGCCCCCCGACCCCCTCAAACCCCCCCCATCCCTGAGGATCAACAGCTGCTAGGAGTTGGTGAAAACATGCCTTGAGTTGACAGTATAAATATTGTTCTTGGGTCGCTAAGAAAGGTCACTGCTATCTATCTATCTATCTATCTATCTATCTATCTATCTATCTATCTATCTATCTATCGTTCTATCGTTCTATCGTTCTATCGTTCTATCGTTCTATCGTTCTATCGTTCTATCGTTCTATCGTTCTATCGTTCTATCTATCGTTCTATCTATCGTTCTATCTATCGTTCTATCTATCGTTCTATCTATCGTTCTATCTATCGTTCTATCTATCGTTCTATCCGTCTATCCGTCTATCCGTCTATCCGTCTATCCGTCTGTCTGTCTGTCTGTCTGTCTGTCTGTCTGTCGGTCGTTCGGTCGTTCGGTCGTTCGGTCGTTCGGTCGTTCTATCTATTGTTCTTTTGTTCTATCGTTCTATCTATCTGTCGTTCTATCTATCTGTCGTTCTATCTATCTGTCGTTCGATCGATCGGTCGTTCGATCGATCGGTCGTTCGATCGTTCGGTCGTTCTGTCCTTCTGTCGTTCGGTCGTTCTATCGTTCTTTTGTTCTATCGTTCTTTTGTTCTATTGTTCTATCTATCTGTCGTTCTATCTATCGTTCAGTCGTTCAATCGTTCGATCTTTCTATCGTTCTTTTGTTCTATTGTTCTTTTGTTCTATCGTTCTTTTGTTCTATCGTTCTTTTGTTCTATCGTTCTTTTGTTCTATCGTTCTTTTGTTCTATCATTCTTTTGTTCTATCGTTCTTTTGTTCTATCGTTCTTTCGTTCATTCGTTCTATCTGTCCTTCTATCTATCCTTCTCGCTATCCTTCTATCTATCCATCTATCTATCCATCTATCCATCCATCTATCTATCCTTCTATCCATCCATCCATCCATCCATCGTTCTATCGCTCTATCGTTCTGTCGTTCTATTGTTCTTTCCTTCTATCTATCCTTCTATCTATCTGTCTATCTATCCGTCTATCTCATCGTCTATCCATCCATCCATCCATCCATCCATCCATCTATCTATCCATCGTTCTATGGTTCTATGGTTCTATGGTTCTATGGTTCTATGGTTCTATGGTTCTATGGTTCTATGGTTCTATGGTTCTATGGTTCTATGGTTCTATGTATGATTTACGTTACCTTCCTTGCGCATGCCAACACGGAAACACTTCTTGAGTCGACAGTACTGGCACTGGTTGCGATGGTGCTGGTCGATTTGGCATTCTCGGTTGGATCTGCAAAAAAGATCAAATCATGAATGTAACGAGACAGAAACGTAGATATATTCAACGTAGATACGCTTATGTGCTTCGCATGGACATGTTGACTCCCCCCCCCCCCCCCCGGCTCTCACCGACCTCTATGATGAGTGAAAAGCGCGAGGCGGCGTGGCTGAATATCTCAAGGCTGTGACCTTTGTAAATCATCAGCCCCTACACGCCCTTGTGTCGCCTTTTTACAGCACGATGAGGTCTGGCAACATTTCACAGCCAGCTCCTTTCAGCCCTGGATGTGACACGCTGATTAAAAAGACACATTCCTTTCAGGGTTGGAGAATTATTATGAGGGAAAGAAATAAGCACAGTCTGTAGCCGAAGGCTCCCTGGGCCAAGAGCAAAGAATTGAGATGCAACACTTGAGTTGAAGAATAATGGCGGTGGTGACCCTGTGGGGCAATCCAGCAGCATATGACCGACCTTCAGGGTGATCATGTTTTTTTTTTCTTCTTCTTCTTCTTCTTCTTCTTCCCTGGGCTGAGACTTGTGGAACACATCACTAAATGCTGAATAGGGGGCACATTTCCGATAGATATCCTGCCTGAAAATTCCGTACTTTATTATTATACAGTAAACCTCGGATATATCAGACTCGGATATATCGGAAATTCGCTCACAACGGACAGATAAAAAAGAACCAATTTTTCTGTAATGCATTTCCAATAAAAATTCATTGCATATATCGGGTTTTTTATAACGGATTTCGCCTATTTCGGACAAAATCTCCAGTCCCGTTCCAATTTCCCTGGCATATATCGGATGGCCGCATCGTGTCTTTCTCCTGGCTCCAGATTTAGGACAAATATAAAAGTGAGTGACGTCAATAATACTAGCACAGCAGTGAATGAGATCTTAACCTCACTATTGGAAATAACGTAGGCCTGCCTAACGTAGGGCGTAACAGGGCCTAGCTTAATTAACAATTTCTTATGCTCAGAGTCCAATAAAGTTCAATTCTCATTACCTTACGTCTCTTTTCATTGCCCAGTCCAGGTACATTGGAAACATAGTCAAGGAAGTGCATTTTTATAACGGATAAAATCCCATTTACGCATATACCGGATATAAATCCGATATATGCGTAAAACGGACATTTTCCGGTATACGCATATAACAGATTTCGCTTATATCGGACAAAACCAGTGGGAACAATTGAATCCGATATATCCGAGGTTTACTGTATTCCCAGAACATTGTTGCTGAAGCGGGAACTAATCCGTATGTTACTATAGTGCTATTGTTTTTATTGCAAAGGTGTGTTGTGCATTACAAAGGTGATATTTCGTATTTGATATTTCCAAACAGGGCTGTACGGTGGACGAGTGGTTAGTGCGCAGGCCCCTTTGCATGTTCTCTATGTTCAAAAAAGCCTGAAGACAAAATATGTTTTATAGTTTTAGGGATGCACAGTGGTCGTGTGGTTACCGCGCAGACCTCACAGCTAGGACACCCGGGTTCAATTCCACCCTCGGCCATCTCTGTGTGGAGTTTGCATGTTGTCCCTGTGCATGCGTGGGTTTTCTCCGGGTACTACTCCAAATTGTCCATAGGTATGAATGTGAGTGTGAATGGTTGTTTGTCTATATGTGCCCTGTGATTGGCTGGCCACCAGTCCAGGGTGTACCCCGCCTCTCGCCCGAAGACAGCTGGGATAGGCTCCAGCACCCCCGCGACCCTTGTGAGGATAAGCGGTAGAAAATGGATGAATGAATGATTGAGTTCTCCTCATGTTTTGTGTGGAAGTGGTAACTTTTTGGCTTCTTATTTTGTTTTTCCCCACCCTCTGCCACCTCTGTGTGGAGTTTACATGTTCTCCCCGTGCATGCGTGGGTTTTCTCCGGGTACTCCTCCCACATTCCCGCCTCTCGCATGAAGACAGCTGGGATAGGCTCCAGCACCCCGGCAACCATTGTGAGGATAAGCGGTAGAAAATGAGTGAATGAATATTTCCAAACACTCCTCTTCCGATTTCGCATCAACATTTGCGATTAAAAAAAAAAAATTAAATATAAAAGTGATTCCTCTCCTTCTCTCTTCAATTGCCATTGTTCACTTGCTACACAATGCCTCACACAATTATTAAACGCATTTAAAAATATAAAATGCACAACTAGTCACCATCGATGAACGATAATGGAAGACGACTGATGAACAAATACAATAGGAGTCACGTGGTGCATTCAAGGACTGCCGATAAAGTGCGACGTCTCAACGCTTAATGAGAAAACATTATCAGTGAAGGATAAAGATATAAGCATATAAAAATGTTGCCTTTTATGACTTTATAAAGTATTACTGACGTAATCTGCAAAAAAAATACGTATATATTTGCATACTAAATCACTAAAATACGCTGACACGTCAACACAGCAGCAATAATCCAGGTTTCAGAGAACGGAAAAGTGCAAGTAAAAGTGTAAAAACTGTCAAAATGAGTTTTCCGAAGCGCCAAGGTTACCTGCAGGAGTAGTTGAGGTTACGTCTGATGCTCCTTTTGAAGAAGCTCTTGCATCCCTCACAGGTGAACACACCGTAGTGCTTCCCGCTGGACTTGTCCCCGCACACCACACAGTCCACTACGCAGGCCTTGTCCTCCTCGGCGACGTCCACGTCGCTGCTTCCGGCATGGGGCGAGCTCTCCTCTTCCTCCCTGCGCAGGTAAACCTTCTCCCCCAGTCCACTTGTGTCCCCGTTGGGGTTGCCCCATCCCCCGCTAACCATGGCCATATTCTCAAAGTGTAGATCATACACCGACTGACCCGCCCCGGCTTTAAACGACACTCAAATTGAGCAAAAAAAAAAAAGCAATTCTCGGCGTTGACCTTTCCGTCCTCGACTCGTCTGGCTGCTCCTTCTTGTTCTTGCCTTTCACCTTTTGTGTTTGCCGCCCTGACCTCCAATCAATGGCTCCTGAGAAAACTTTACACACACATTGAGCGGTTCAGAGTTCAGCCAGGAGATCAACAACCAAAAAAAAAAAAAAAGGGTGCAGCCTGCTCTTACCCAGGAAACAATAAATTACACTTTGTCTCCCACTCTGGTCTCTCTCTCTCTTTTTTTCCCTCCTTCTTACTTTCGCTGTCCCTCCTTAAAAAAGACCAAGCGTTAAAAGTGTCGTCACTATGACTCTTACGTGCGTGACTGCTTTTTCTTTCTCCAAGAAGGACAAGTGGGACGGAAAATAAAACAAAGAGTTCTCCCTTCAGGCAGGGTTAAACTACCCTGCCCTCTGCTCCAACTTCTAAACTAGTCCAACCAGTTCTTGGTGCGGTTGTAGAGGTGTTATCTGCTGATCTGGGCCAGCTCTAGTCCAGACTCACTCTTGACTTGTCGAGGCAGAGGTGACAAGTGGCGAAAAAGGAGCTAAATTGGAAATGGAAAAAAAAAGGAAAAATATGGAGATAAGAAGAAGAAGAGGAAAGGGGTGGTGGTGGTGGGTTGGGGTGGCCTCTGGCCACGCACTTTCAATAAAATAAATGATCCGTGATCTGAAATCCAGGGAATGCTGACACTCGCTCCCGGCGTTTTATTATTAAAAACGAGAGGGCTGAGAAAGACAAGAAGGGAAAAAATGCGGCGACTAAGTTCATTAGTCCTCTTGACTTTTCCAATGCTCGGCTTGAATGTCACAAAAAAAAAAAAAAAAAATTCCGGACCTCCTTGGAGAAGTTTTCCCAAACTTTTTTCCTTCCCTGTCTTGTTTGGTCACTGCTCACCCAGGAGTAACAAGCAGAGGCCATAACCTTCCCGCATTCCCTGTCAGGGAGTTACGGTGTACTGTTGCATGACTCTCGTCCGTTCGTCCGTCCGTCTGTCCGTCCCCCCCCCTCTCTTTTCCCTGTCCTGTGTCAGCTCCGAGCGGAATAATAAATGAGTCAAAAGAGCAGGAAAAAGCCGGTCACACGGCTGAGGAGCAGCCAGCCTCCTCTCTCGGTCTCGCTCAGTCAGCTCCGTCTCCCCCTTTAGGGAGAGTAAGCGTGCGCGTGTGTGTATGTATATGTGTGTGTGTGTGTGTGTGTGTGTGTGTGCTCAGGGATTTGACACTGCTATTCAAGCCCCGCCGTTGCCATGGCGCCCGATGCCTTATAAGGCCAGCAGAGTCAAAGAGCACAGAGCAGGCCGCAGCCACACACACACACACACACACACACAGTCATAGAGAAAGAATGCCTGACTGGCTGCCTGCCCCCCCCCACCCCCACCCCCCCCACTCTGACCTCGGGCCATCCAGAGAGTTAACCCCAACGTTGCCATAAGACAAAGACGAGGTCGAGGGAAATGCGGGTGTGAGGGGGGGTGGGGGACGGGGGGGCCTGAGGTGGACACGTATGGCACCCACACTCATGTTGGTCCACTTCCACTCTAATCCTCAAGACTTCCTGTGACTTTGTTGACCCAATAATAATAATAACAACGGTGTCGGAGTGTGACTTGTGAAAAGGTTACATGATAAAGACCCGGGGTTCTTTTCACCCCGGGGGTGGGGCCATATTGGAAAAACTTTGGGGTCCGTCCCGTACCAAGTCAATACGGCTCTGACACTGACATCGGTATTTTACTGAATTGTCAAGGTCATTCAATGATCTTGTCATGGATTTGTTTAAGATTAAAGACACACCTTTTTAATCAGGCTTTGAACTAATATTTTTAACTTTTCCTACGTTTTTTATCTTTTTAGTCCTATTTTATTTTCTTAGTCTTTAGCTTTTAACTCCAGTGTTTCCTCCACACTGGGGGCTGTGTCGGGTCCGCTGAGGGGTTGCCATCCTTGGGTCCCTTTGACCCGGCCGACTGGGGGTTCCTCCTTTTGATGTGTGATGTGTGATGGGTGTACCCCGCCTCTCGCATGAAGACAGCTGGGATAGGCTCCAGCACCCCCGCAACCCTCGTGAGGAAAAGCAGTAGAAAATGAATGAATGAGTTAAGTTAAGTTAAAGTAACCTTAAATGTTCATTTATCACTTTCAGTAGTCAGTTATATGTATTTGTATAAATTTTGGATTATTTTATCTGTATGTAAAACTCATTCATTCATTCATTTTCTACCGCTTATCCTCACGAGGGTCGCCGGCATGCTGGAGCCTATCCCAGCTGTCTTCGGGCAAGAGGCGGGGTACACCCTGAACTGGTGGCCAGCCAATCACAGGACACATATAGACAAACAACCATTCACACTCACATTCATACCTATGGACAATTTGGAGTCGCTAATTAACCTAGCATGTTTTTGGAATGTGGGAGGAAACCGGAGTACCCGGAGAAAACCCACGCATGCACGGGGAGAACATGCAAACTCCACACAGAGATGGCCGAGAGTGGGGAAAGACAAAATAAGAAGCCAAAAAGTTACCACTTCCACACAAAATAGGAGGAGAACTCATTCATTCATTCATCAATTTTCTACCGCTTATCCTCACGATTGTTGCAGGGGTGCTGGAGCCTATCCCAGCTGTCTTCGGGCAAGAGGCGGGGTACACCCTGGACTGGTGGCCAGCCAATCACAGGGCACATATAGACAAACAACCATTCACACTCACATTCATACCTATGGACAATTTGGAGTGGCTAATTAACCTAGCATGTTTTTGGAATGTGGGAGGAAACCGGAGTACCCGGAGAAAACCCACGCATGCACGGGGAGAACATGCAAACTCCACACAGAGATGGCCGAGGGTGGAATTGAACCCGGGTGTCCTAGTTAAATACCCAGGTAAAAACCTGTTAAAATAGGTTTTAAACATTATTAGAGCCTTCTTAAATTGAACCAACACCCCTATAGTCACTTTTACACTCTCGTTACGCAACATAGCTGCCATAATAACAGTCACTAGGCGGACAGGAAGTGAGTTGGGAATTGAGTTGTTGCTTGGAGAGTGTTAAGGACGTGTTTATTGTGATTTATTGTGATCAAGTCTGGTGCTTGTGTGTCTCGCCAAACATTACAGGAACAGTGCTTGAGCACAGTAATCCCTCGTTTATCACGGTTAATTGGTTCTACTTTTGCAAAGTAGGATTCCGTACTCATAAAACGGAATATTTTTGTAGGTAAAGCATAGAAAACCTGTTAAAATATGTTTTTAACATTATTAGAGCCTTGTAGAATTGAACTAACACCCCTATAGTCACCTTTACACTCGTATTACGCAACATAGCTGACATAATAACAGTCACTAGGCGGACAGGAAGTGAGTTGGGAATTGAGTTGTTGCTTGGAGAGTGTTAAGGACGAAACTTTGTTTTTTCAAAAATGAGTAGGTATGGATATAATAGTGAATTTGTGTGTAAGGATGATATACGCAGTACAGTGGTTGTTGTACATGATTCCTTGTCTTGGTACTAAATCCAAATATTCATTCCTGGAGTCATGTGAAGGTCTGCATGGAAAAGGGGACAACAGCTCCTCTGATAACACATTCCAAGCACAGAAAATGCAGGAAATGTTCACTGCTGCTTCCAAAGCAAAGCGTGCTCATCACATGCTTTGTGCAGGAATGTCCCTTTGAATGAGGAAAAATATTTCTGCGCGTGAGCGGATGAAGGAGCGAAAAGCTCGATGCCATGACTCTGAATGCATCTCTCCCAACAAAGCTAAACTTGGTTGAGGCTTTTGACTCTGCGAGGGTGAGGTAACCTTAGCCTACATCTGTCACAGCCAGACTCCTTGTGCATGGGTAGACCTTTTGTTTAGTTAAGAGGTTATCGGGGCCAAGCTAAGCTCCTTGCTGAATTAGTGCTGTCCTTTAAGCCGTTGGGTATCAATAGACGTAGGAGCATGGTGTACCTTTCACATCCGACTTTTTCGTATAGTTTCGTTGCGAAACCAATAAAAATGAGGTCACGCCAGGATTTCAGGTTACTCTGATTTATTGATTTACTTTGCTTAAATTAAAACCAGATGCATATTTAAAAAAGGCTTTATTAGACATGGAAGCATTCAGTACCTCGCAAAAGTGAGCACAGTAATCCCTCGTTTATCACGGTTAATTGGTTCCAGACCTGAGCATGATAAGTGAACTTTTGCAAAGTTTTTGTTTGAATATTTTTGTAGGTAAAGCATAGAAAACCTGTTAAAATGTGCTTTTAACACTATTAGAGCTTTCTAGAATTTAACTAACACCCCTATAGTCACTTTTAAACTCTTGTTGCGAAACACAGGTGACATAATAACAGTCAATAAGACATAAATAAGACCAATTCTCATGAGTGTTGCTGTAAATGTGTTCAGGTGCGTGGGAACTTAGTGGAGAGCGGACAGGAAGTGAGTTGGGAATTGAGTTGTTGCTTGGAGTGTGTTAAGGACGTAACTGATGCTCGTGTTATGGATTTATTAAATTTAATATTTTTGTAGGTAAGGCATAGAAAACCTGTTAAAATGTGTTTTTAACATTATTAGAGCCTTCTAGAATTGAACTAACACCCCTATAGTCACTTTTAAACTCTTGTTGCGAAACATAGCTGACATAATAACAGTCAATAAGACATAAATAAGACCAATGCTCATGAGTGTTGCTGTAAATGTGTTCAAGTGCGTGGGAGCTTAGTGGAGAGCGGACAGGAAGTGAGATGGGAATTGAGTTGTTGCTTGGAGAGTGTTAAGGACGTAACCGATGCTCGTGTTATGGATTTATTAAATTGAATATTTTTGTAGGTAAAGCATAGAAAACCTGTTAAAATGTGTTTTTAACATTATTAGAGCCTTCTAGAATTGAACTAACACCCCTATAGTCCCTTTTACACTCTTGTTACGCAACATAGCTGACATAATAACAGTCAATAAGACATAAATAAGACCAATGCTCATGAGTGTTGCTGTAAATGTGTTCAAGTGCGTGGGAGCTTAGTGGAGAGCGGACAGGAAGTGAGATGGGAATTGAGTTGTTGCTTGGAGAGTGTTAAGGACGTAACCGATGCTCGTGTTATGGATTTATTAAATTGAATATTTTTGTAGGTAAAGCATAGAAAACCTGTTAAAATGTGTTTTTAACATTATTAGAGCCTTCTAGAATTGAACTAACACCCCTATAGTCCCTTTTACACTCTTGTTACGCAACATAGCTGACATAATAACAGTCAATAAGACATAAATAAGACCGATGCTAGTGAGTGTTGCTGTAAATGTGTTCAAGTGCGTGGGAACTTAGTGGAGAGCGGACAGGAAGTGAGTTGGGAATTGAGTTCCAGACCTGACCATGATAAGTGAACTTTTGCAAAGTAGGATTCCTTATTGATAAATGGAATATTTTTGTACATAAAGCATAGAAAACCTGTAAAAATATGTTTTTAACATTATTAGAGCCTTCTAGAATTGAACTAACACCCCTATAGTCACTTTTCCACTCGTATTACGTAACATAGCTGACATAATAACAGTCAATAAGACATAAATAAGACCAATGCTCATGAGTGTTGCTGTAAATGTGTTCAGGTGCGTGGGAACTTAGTGGAGGGTGGACAGGAAGTGAGTTGGGAATTGAGTCGTTGCTTGGAGAGTGTCAAGGACGTAACCGGTGCTCGTGTTATGGATTTATTGTGATCATGTCTGGTGCTTGTGTATCTCACCGAGCATTACAGGAACATTGCTGACACTTAACGACCATTGTACAGCACTACATAACATCATCAAGTCTTTGAACGCATCTTCTGAATGCCTTCTATTTGTATTTTATTTCATTTTATTCAATTTTAATGCTTGGAAATACTTAAAATCTGCTTAAATATGCATATTTTTGACAAATAATAGACTGTATTCATATTGATGTTATAAAAGGATTTGTGTTAGAATGTTACAGTAGCATTACTGACACCTAGTGAGCAGTGTTGCACACTACATCTATGTCTTTGAATGCCTTATATTTATATTTCAGTTGATTTAGTTCATTTTTATGCATAAAATGCTTTATTTAGGCCAAAAAAGGTAGAATTTTCTGCAATGTGCATATTTTTGATAATTTATGATTATCACGAGTCTTCACCTCCACCAAGTAACAAAAGTGCAAAGTCAGAATGATTTTGTCGGTTTGTTACACAAAAAACTGCACAACCCGTTTCCATGAAACTTTGCAGCGCGGTGTCACATGCTCGGAGCACAAACATGTTGAATTTTGTATGTCTTGCGTCATTCCTCATCAAGCAGAAGGTGGTCGGTTTACGACGGAAGACACGGAGCAAGCGACTGAGCAAACCAAAATATGTCACATAGACATTTTTTTGTGTTTCCTTTGTTCGCAAGGGCATCATCTTTTCCTTTGTTCGCAAGGGCATCATCTTTTCCTTTGTTCGCAAGGGCATCATCTTTTCCTTTGTTTGCAGGGGCATCAAGGCATCTTTTCTTTTGTTCGCAAGGGCATCATCTTTTCCTTTGTTTGCAGGGGCATCAAGGCATCTTTTCCTTGGTTCGCAGGGGAATCATCTTTTCCTTTGTTCACAAGGGCATCATCTTTTCCTTTGTTTGCAGGGGCATCAAGGCATCTTTTCCTTTGTTCGCAGGGGAATCATCTTTTCCTTTGTTCACAAGGGCATCATCTTTTCCTTTGTTCGCAAGGGCATCATCTTTTCCTTTGTTCGCAAGGGCATCATCTTTTCCTTGGTTCGCAGGGGCATCATCTTTTCCTTTGTTCGCAGGGGCATCATCTTTTCCTTTGTTCGCAGGGGCATCAAAGCGTCTTTTTCTTTGTTTGCAGAGGCATCAAGGCATCTTTTCCTTTGTTCGCAAGGGCATCATCTTTTCCTTTGTTCGCAAGGGCATCATCTTTTCCTTTGTTCGCAAGGGCATCATCTTTTCCTTTGTTTGCAGGGGCATCAAGGCATCTTTTCCTTTGTTCGCAGGGGAATCATCTTTTCCTTTGTTCGCAAGGGCATCATCTTTTCCTTTGTTCGCAAGGGCATCATCTTTTCCTTTGTTCGCAAGGGCATCATCTTTTCCTTTGTTCGCAAGGGCATCATCTTTTCCTTTGTTTGCAAGGGCATCAAGGCATCTTTTCCTTTGTTCGCAGGGGAATCATCTTTTCCTTTGTTCGCAAGGGCATCATCTTTTCCTTTGTTCGCAAGGGCATCATCTTTTCCTTTGTTTGCAAGGGCATCATCTTTTCCTTTGTTTGCAGGGGCATCAAGGCATCTTTTCTTTTGTTCGCAAGGGCATCATCTTTTCCTTTGTTTGCAGGGGCATCAAGGCATCTTTTCCTTTGTTCGCAGGGGAATCATCTTTTCCTTTGTTCGCAAGGGCATCATCTTTTCCTTTGTTCGCAAGGGCATCATCTTTTCCTTGGTTCGCAGGGGCATCATCTTTTCCTTTGTTCGCAAGGGCATCATCTTTTCCTTTGTTTGCAAGGGCATCATCTTTTCCTTGGTTCGCAGGGGCATCATCTTTTCCTTTGTTCGCAAGGGCATCATCTTTTCCTTTGTTCGCAAGGGCATCATCTTTTCCTTTATTTGCAGGGGCATCAAGGCATCTTTTCCTTTGTTCGCAAGGGCATCATCTTTTCCTTTGTTTGCAGGGGCATCAAGGCATCTTTTCCTTTGTTCGCAGGGGAATCATCTTTTCCTTTGTTCGCAAGGGCATCATCTTTTCCTTTGTTCGCAAGGGCATCATCTTTTCCTTTATTTGCAGGGGCATCATCTTTTCCTTTGTTCGCAAGGGCATCATCTTTTCCTTTGTTCGCAAGGGCATCATCTTTTTCTTGGTTCGCAGGGGCATCATCTTTTCCTTTGTTCGCAGGGGCATCAAAGCGTCTTTTCCTTTGTTCGCAGGGGCATCATCTTTTCCTTTGTTCGCAAGGGCATCATCTTTTCCTTTGTTCGCAGGGGCATCAAGGCGTCTTTTCCTTTGTTCGTATTTTTATCACAAAACATCCCTGTTAGCCCCATGTCAGCATGGAAACCAGAACCGGAAGTCATTTTTCCCCAACTCCATTGTACTCCGGTTTCCTCCCACATTCCAAAAACATGCTAGGTTAATTAGCGACTCCAAATTGTCCATAGGTATGAATGTGAGTGTGAATGGTTGTTTGTCTATATGTGCCCTGTGATTGGCTGGCCGGGATAGGCTCCATATCCTGCGTCCACTCATTGTGACCTGAACGAGGACACACAGAAAATGGATGGAAATGTTTTGAAAGTCAAATATTAACTGTGTTTTCCGTGGATGAAAACAGCAGTTAGTTAGAAAGTTACCGCTCTTGTGAAGAGTAACCATTGACCTTTGGGTCATGGCTTTGTGATATTACACATACAGAGAGTTCATATTTACTGCACTTACTGTTGCGGTTCTATCAATGGACCTCCGGGTCCTACGCTTGTGACGCCATGTAGTATTTATAGTTTGTGTTCCTGCCCGTCTGTAGCCGTGCATGTGTGTGTTGTTTGCTCTTTGAACCGCGGGTCAGGAATGCCGCTGCTCTCGGCGTGAAGGCGAATCTTACAGGGTTACTGCATTCTTAACTTAAGTCAGCGGTCCGCACGCAACCATGGCGACACTCACCTGAGTGCCACGCAAAACATGTACACGCGCGTTCGGGGTTCGGTTCCTTTGCCGAAAGTGAAACATCAGACCATATTTAATTCATCAAGTTAAGTTCTCGTTTGTCGGAATGTGGCGGATTTAATATGCAAACAGGCTGCTTCTCGACACACACACACAATGTGAGATACGTAGAGGTTGAACTAGTTCCAAGCAGCCTGTAGGCAGTGGCGCACGTTGCATTGTGATTGTTATCTCTCAGCACAACCGAGAGCTCCTTTTGATGATCAAGTGTCTGAATACGTTTGCCCACGCCTGCTGGCCTATCTATCGAGGAAGGTCGTGATCAGAGGACAACATGTGGCAATGAAGCACAGAGGCAGGAAACACGTGTTCTTGTTTAGAAACATCCTTAGATATAATTGCAGTGGAACCTCAGCTGGTGGCATTAATCCGTTCCAGGAGGTCCGACTTTAACTGGATTCATTCTTCCGAATGATGACAGAGATGGCTATCAGGCAGCAAGATCCACATGGACATCGCCTTTGGGGTATTTTTGTTGAATTCAACGGTGTTCCTCAACTTCTTTATCAAAACGTTGGCACTTGTAACTTTATTTGGCTCCGCTGTGGGTTCTTTTTTTAGCTGTGACCAATAAGAAAAGTAGAGACTTGTAGCAAAACTGTTAGTGTAGAAATCCCTGTATGTCCCTGTATGCCTACAAGTAAGCGTGTCTTATTACAGCTGTAGAAATCCTCCCCCTGAGGACTCTAAGTGGGTTTCCAATAGAGGATAAGGGAATCTTAAAGAACCAAATGAGAACCAGATTGTTTATTCTGACAACTGTACCTAATACATACGTCCGGGTTTATCTGCAGTCCCTGTATGCCTACAAGTAAGTGGGTCTTAAAACAGCTGTAGAAATCCTCCCCCTGAGGACTCTAAGTGGGTTTCGAATAGAGGATAAGGGAATCTTAAAGAACCAAATCATAAAATGAGAACCAGATTGTTTATTCCTAACAACAATACCTAATACGGAGGTCCAGGCTTATCTGCAGTCCCTGTATGCCTACAAGTAAGTGGGTCTTATTACAGCTGTAGAAATCCTCCCCCTGAGGACTCTAAGTGGGTTTCAAATAGAGGATAAGGGAATCTTAAAGAACCAAATTATAAAATGAGAACCAGATTGTTTATTCCTGACAACAATACCTAATAAAAAGTCACACTGGACTGGTGGCCAGCCAATCACAGGGCACATATAGACAAACAACCATTCACACTCACATTCATACCTATGGACAATTTGGAGTCGCTAATTAACCTAGCATGTTTTTGGAATGTGGGAGGAAACCGGAGTACCCGGAGAAAACCCACACATACACGGGGAGAACATGCAAACTCCACACAGAGATGGCCGAGGGTGGAATTGAACCCTGGTCTCCTGCATTTTTTTTAATAGTTTTATTTTAAAATCAAATAAAAACGGTGACTTAGTCACAGAAAAAGGATCGCTGACATAGCATTGAGGATTTAGTCAGTGCACAGAAATGTAATCCACACCCTTGGTGTTTGTTCTAGAATCTGACTGGACGTTAATGGAGGCATTCAATGGGGCAGATTATGTGAGAAAATATGCCGTCTTGCCGGAAATCCCATCATAACGATGACGGTAGTTGAATACTTTGAATGGGGACACATTCGATGAAACACTTTCAAGTCATCACACTAAAGTCCCAGTCAAGTCTCGGGTCGTTGACGTTAAAGTTGTCAAGTCCAAAGTCCTCACCTGGTTGAATATGAGCCTATTTCCACTACATTTTAATATCAAAAGTTAATATCAAAATTATGCGAAAGCAGAGTTAAAAATAGGCCACCGATTCAGCAAATAAGTCTATTGACGAGGTCACTGACAATGACTTGACGCCTTGTTCACAGCTGATTTGAATGACAAGGACACCCACCAAATGGGAACTTTCCCACCATCTCCAGCAGGTCCTGGGCGTGGAGCATGCTCGCTATTGATTGGACGCCGTGTGTGTGTTTCTCTGCACTCACCCCAGCAGATGTTTTTCTTTGCAGGTTCCTTCGCTCTGTTTATTCTAAATTGCGCCGTCATTCGTTTGAGGTCAAAGGCCTGCGGATGGAGAGTGTTGAGTGAGAGCATGATGGGAAATAGAGAGGGGAGCGAGAGCAATGGGAGGTTGCTATTTGGGCCAAAGGGCATGTGGGGCGAGCAAGGAAGGCACATGTGTATATGCTTGATTACTTAAAAAAAAAACAAAAAACGACCAAATTAATGTATAAGCCCAGATTCTACTTATCGGTTCTTTTAAGAAAACACACAACAAGAAAAGCTGATATTCAGTTTTTTGTCTCCTTCCTGATTTCCTGATTTTTTTTGTCACGCTTACATTTTTCAGATCATAAAAGAAATGTAAATATTAGTTGTGGGGTCTTTTGTGACCTCTTGGATGAGTTGTCGCTGCACTGTTGGGGTACTTTTGGTTGGCCGGCCATTCCTGGGAAGGTTCACCACTTTTCCATGTTTTCACCGGTTGTTAATGTGGATAAAGGCTTGTCTACATTTTGCCAAAAAACATCTTTATGATTCCCAAGACCTTTGGGAAAAAAACTCTTGTGGTCTGAAGAGACAAAAATTTAATTGAAAAAATGTCCTATTAGGCTACACGGTGTTCGAGTGGTTAGCGTGCAGGTCTCACAGCTAGCAGACCCGAGTTCAATTCCACCCTCGGCCATCTCTGTGTGGAGTTTGCATGTTCTCCCCATGCATGCGTGGGTTTTCTCCGGGTACTCCGGTTTCCTCCCACATTCCAAAAACATGCTAGGTTAATTAGCCACTCCAAATTGTCCATAGGTATGAATGTGAGTGTGAATGGTTGTTTGTCTATATGTGCCCTGTGATTGGCTGGCCACCAGTCCAGGATGTAACCCGCCTCTTGCCCGAACACAGCTGGGATAGGCTCCAGCACCCCCCGCGACCCTCGTGAGGATAAACGCTAGAAAATGAATGAATATATATCTATAAATACAGTATAAATAAATGTAGTTTTTAACATTATTAGAGCCCTCTAGACATGAAATAACACCCCTATAGTCACCTTTACACTCGTATTACTCA
This sequence comes from Doryrhamphus excisus, assembly GCF_037039965.1. Taxonomy (NCBI): domain Eukaryota; kingdom Metazoa; phylum Chordata; class Actinopteri; order Syngnathiformes; family Syngnathidae; genus Doryrhamphus; species Doryrhamphus excisus. The sequence continues at coordinate 848,656 of NC_136360.1, forward strand.
ATGTAATAGACATACTAATAATACGGGGCGTATTAGGGTAGAGCAGGTCGTCCAGAAACCATGTTCGGCGGTAGTCGGAGAGGCCGTAAGCATGAATTAGCAAGCAAGTTTTTGTCGGAAACTTTATTTAAAATCAATCCATTAAAACTATGACATAGCATAGACTCACTCATGCTAGAAAAGTTCATTCATTCATTCATTTTCTACTGCTTTTTCCTCACGCTGGAGCCTATCCCAACTGTCTTCGGGCGAGAGAGGCAGGGTACACCCTGGACTGGTGGCCAGCCAATCACAGGGCACATATAGACAAACAACCATTCACACTCACATTCATACCTATGGACAATTTGGAGTCGCTAATTAACCTAGCATGTTTTTGGAATGTGGGAGGAAACCGGAGTACCCGGAGAAAACCCACGCATGCATGGGGAGAACATGCAAACTCCACACAGAGATGGCCGAGGGTGGAATCGAACCCTGGTCCTCCTAGCTGTGAGATTTGCACGATAACCACTCGACCGCCATGCAGCCATAATTTAGTATATATATATCTATATATACAGTATAAATAATTGTAGTTTTTAACATTATTAGAGCCCTCTAGACATGAAATAACACCCCTATAGTCAATGTAATAGACATACTAATAATACGGAGCATATTAGGGTAGAGCAGGTCGTTAGCCTAGCATGTTTTGGGGAGGAAACCGGAGTACCCGGAGAACATGCAAACTCCACACAGAGATGGCCGAGGGTGGAATCGAACCCTGGTCCTCCTAGCTGCGAGGTCTGCGCACTAACCACTCGTCCACCGTGCCGCTAGAAAAGTTCTTTCTTTCTATTCCGGTCACATCAACATCATCTGGACCAGTATAGAATGCTATATATCATGATGAATGTAGTCATTTTCAATATTAAAAATGCTCAGTTTGGGTTAAAAATATGTCAAATTTGCTTCACGACTAATTGGCTGTGAAGCCGTGAAATATAATGTACTATTTTTACTCATTGATAACCCGCAAGGTATGCTTGGAAGCCCACATGCACACCAGGAATAGTCGGCATAACTATTTTCCTATGCTAATCGAGCTTCCAAAGAATGAACTTAAAATGCAGTTTAAGTGTAAAATAACCGGGATTGGCTGGCTGTCAATACGTTGTCAGTGTACAATCCACTAATCCATTAACGCTCGGTGCAGCCACAACGTTATTATACGTACATCAAGCTCCCGTTGCTGAACGTAGGTCAAATAAAGGGTGCTTAGGGTGCCGGCCATGGAACCTAATCAGCTCACTCCAAGATGGCTCAAATGCTCTAACGGGATTAGAAGCAAGCCCCGCCCCTT